>NC_092131.1:138107890-138755526 GCF_043159975.1 Macaca nemestrina
GAACCAAAGGAAATGTGGCATGAATATTGGGGTATCTAGGATTCTGTTAAGCAGTAGATTGGGGCCTTGCTGTAATAGTTTCTAAAACAGCACTTCTCAAACTTTAATGGGTACATGGATCACCTGGGAGTTGTGTTAACACACAGATTCTGATTCAGTAGAGCTGAGATGAGATCTAAGATTCTACTTTTCTGAAAAGCTCCCAGGTGGAGTCAATGCCGCCCGTCCAACGTTTGAAGAGCAATGCTCTTAAGGGTGTAATTGAGAGGAGAGGAGGGGAAGTACAGCCCAGGGCCCCTAGAATGTGGAGGGGGGCACGCTGCTGACCTATTTGTGCCATAGGGGGAGATTTCCAGAAAGGTCTTCTTGGGAGCTCTGATTGCTGCTTAGTAGCCCCACTTCCTTCCCATCCTCGTCAAGTGGGAAGAGGTTGTTGTCTTCTTAGGCTGTGTATTTGCTATTAATTTTGGAGAGAAAATGTATATTGTGAGTGCTTGAGCCCCATCTGGGGGTAGGAGGAGGAAGGAAGGAGATTACACCATCACATATAGTAACTGTTCTTTGTCAGGCCAAGCTGCTTGGGGAAGCATGGCTGGACTGTGATCTAGAGATAGCAGATTGAGCCAGTGCCTGCCTTCAGCATCTGATGGCGCAGCACAGTGGAATCCAGCACAGACCAGAGTTTTTTGTTTTTTTTTTTTGGGCAGGTAGTGGAGGTGGTTAAAGAGTGTTGAACCTGGCCACTTGCGGTGGCTCATGCCTGCAGTTGCAGCACTTTGGGAGGCTGAGGCGGGTGGATCACCTGAGGTCAGGAGTTCTAGACCAGCCTGGCCAACATGGTGAAACCCCGTCTCTACGAAAAATACAAAAATTAGCCAGATGTGGTGGCTCACACCTGTAATCCCACCTACTTGGGAGGCTGAGGCAGGAGAATCACTTGAACCTGGGAGGCAGAAGTTGCAGTGAGCCGAGATCATACCATTGCACTCCAGCCTGGGTGACAAGAGCAAAACTCCGTCTCAAAAAAAAAAAAAGAGGTTGACTCAAGTGTTTTGAAGAAGGGAAGGATTGGGGAGTAAGCAATCAGAGGGTGCCCTCACCACGTTTGTTTTACATTCATCGGACACTTTGTTATCACCTATTCCCAGCTTGCCAGGCTCTGGGCACCGTCATGTGGCTCTCCAGTACCCCAAACACCTCCACTGTGCAGCCATCTTGATCTGCCTTCCCACTGATTACCATCGTTCTCCCCACCCCCAGGATCATGCCTTCTCCCATTACATCGAAATGTCATTTTTTACCCCTGCATACCTGAATTCTGCCAACTGGTAGGGAAGCAGTCGCATTCAGTCATATTAAGGAATACATGGCTACTGATCCAACCAGCTATTAGTTGCATTTTTGTGAGTTGTGACACACAGGGGTTCCTCCCCAGTTCTCTCCTCCCATTCAGAGCCTACGCTTCAGGGAAAACCGGAGGCGTTGTAGAGGTCTCTTTTGCTGTAGATGGTGACACCTCAGGAGTCTGGGTGTGGGGACAAAGTCCAGGTATGCGTGGTGCAGGCATTTGTTCAGGGAGAAAGGTTTTTTCTACACCATAGCAAGCAGGCCCCAGTAAAAGTGGGAGGCTGTGATGTAAGGGGGAGTTTGCTGTAGCGGTGCGGTTTTTACACAAAGTCCTGTGGAGCAGACCTAGGGGCTGTGTGCGCGCGCGCGTGTGTGTGTGTGTGTGTGTGTAGTAGTAGTAGTCATGGTAGTCAAGCAAGTGCTTTGTATCATCCCCCTTTCAACCAAAGCAAAGATGCTTTGATCTATTTTGTACGTTAAACATCTATGTAAGGTTTATTTGAAAATGTTCTTGACTGGGCGTGATGGCTCATGCCTGTAATACTAGTACTTTGGGAGGCCGAGGCAGGTGGATAGTTTGAGCCCAGGAGTTTGAGACTAGCCTGGGCAACGTGGCGAAACCCCATCTCTACAGAAAATATAAAAATTAGGCATGGTGGTTGCGTGACTGTGGTTTTACCTACTCGAGAGGCTGAGGTGGGAGGATAACTTCAGCCTAGGAGTTTGAGGCTGCAGTGAACTGTAATTGCGCCTCTGCACTCCAGCTGGGACAACAGAGCAAGACCTTGTCTCAAAAAAAAAACAAAAGGCAGGAAAAAAAGCAGTCTTAAGTACAAGAAGACTTAAAAATGGTTGCCTCTGGCAAGCAGAGCTAGGGCAGAAGAGGAATGGGGCAGGGGACTCTTGTTTCCATTATAAGGCTTTCTGTGCAATCTCATTTTTACTTAACCATGTTTGTGTATATTATTCTGCTAAAAATTTTTAAAATAATGAAAAGGAAAAGATCTCTGCTGATGGAGTAAGTTTGGAAAGCCTAGCTGTTGTAGAAAGACACAGGAATAGGAGTAAGAGACCTGGGGTCCTGGACTGTGTGACTGTGAACTGCTTTGTGACCTTGGGCAAGCTGCTGTGAGTGTTTCCTCAGTTATGAGATGGGAGGGGAGATGATCCTTCCTCTCCCCTGTGGTTTGACCCTGCAGTTCCACGAGAAGCAGCTGTTGGCAGCTGTGGGGGCAGAACTGTCCTCCCAGTCCCCACGTGCTCTGGACTGGCTCGAGTCTGATGCCTGGCCCACGGATAGTCCTGACCCCCAGCCCCAGCTTGGTCAGATCATTCCTGGGCTGGAGAGGAAGAGAAATTTTGACCAAATGAGTTTGCTTCTTACTGGCCTCTGGGATCCATGGGAAAATTCCTCCCAGAACAGAGAGTGACTGCCCAAGAGTGAACGGGCGGGTTTTCAGACAGTGTCCGTGCCATGCTCCCGAGCTAAGTTTACTTTGTGTCAAAGCGCCTAGTGTGTACTTTGTGGGGGATTGGGAGGTAGAAAATTTCACAAAACAGCTCTGCCCTCGAAGAGCACAGGAGAGTCAATACATAGAATATTTCCTTTAGGAAAGAGAAGGTTTGCGAGGAAGCTGCCTTCTTCCAATATTTGGTGGTTCTTCCGTGGATGGGGACTGCATCTTGTTCATCTTCCTGTTCCCGGTGCTTACGCTCAAAACTCATTATTCAACGAATCCTCATCAAGCACAAATGCACAACAGTGAACAAGCAGCACTGTCCCTTCCTTTCAGGAGACCACAGCCCACGGTGGGATTTGGGGAAGGAGACAGAACAGTGCAGGGCAGGACGAGCTGCAAGGGGGAGGATGCCGAGCTGTGCACACGGAAAGCACCTGCTGTTGTGGCCATGGCAACCTCAGCTGCTCCTGCCTGGGCTTCCCGGCGATTCCCCTGGGTCCCCTCCGGGCATGGGTCCACCCTGCAGGGACCCAGGGAGCCAGAGAGCCTGGTGTATGTGGGGACCCTTCTCTGTGCGTAGGGGAGGCTTGCCAGCCAGGCCCAGCCTCTGGCAGGAGAAACCCCGCAGAGTCCCCAGCCTGGAGGAACAGTGTGGTGGCAGGCGGCCCGAGGGAGACAGTCCATCCTTTGGCTGTCCTGGGACTTGACATGTTGAGACACAACCTGGCTTCTCTCTGTCTGTCCCAGAGGGAGAGCTTGGACCTGCCGTGTCTCAAGATAAGGCAGGAATGTACTTGTCTGGTCAGCCCACGTCCGTGTGGGAGCCCATGACTGCTCTGTGGGCCTGCTTCCCTGAGGATGGAGGTGATTTTCTGGGGTATTGAGGGGCAGGAAAGGGCAGCCTGCACCCATGGGTAAGAATGTCTGCTCTGACCCATGATACTCACTGTCTGACTGCTTCATCCTTCATCAATCAGAAACCATTTTCTCAGCACCAAGGATATGTCAGGCTCTGTGCTGTGTTCTCCAATTCTCAAATTCAGTTTTCTTAACTGACTGTGAGATAAGTGTATTACTTTCATTTCAAAGGCAAGGAAACTGAGCCCAGAGTGCTAAGGATAAAATCCTATTTGTTGGTGTTTACCATGTGCTGGATGCTATTGTGGGCACTTGTGTGGATCAGTGCCTGAAATCGTCATAGCTTATGAGGCGTTTTCATCCTTGTCTCACTGATGATGAAACTCGCCCAGGGTCTCACAGCCAGCTCGTAACAGAACTGGGCTGGAGTTATCCTGGAGTCCTTTCCAGAGACCCCCGCGCCCTCAGAGCACTGCTACTTAACCTCTGCCCCTCTGTGACTCCAGTGTGGGCCATGTGGGTGAGGACAAGGGCAATTGGAGGCAGTTAGTGTGGGAGACTTGATGCGGGGGGCGGGGAGTGTTTCTAGAAGAAAGAGACCATTTTAGAGGCTAGGGTCCATTTTAAATTGCGGCTAAGGCTGGGCATGGTGGCTCATGTCTGTCATCCTAGCACTTTGGAAAGTCAAGGCAGGCAGATCACTTGAAGTCAGGAGTTTGAGACCAGCCTGGCCAACATTGTGAAAACCTATGGCTACTAAAAGTACAAAAATTAGTTAGGTGTGGTGGCAGGCGCCTGTAGTCCCAGCTACTTGGGAGGCTGAGGCAGCAGAAGAATTGCTTGAACCCGGGAGGTGAAGGTTGCAGTGAGCCAAGATTGTGCCACTGCACTCCAGCCTGGGTGACAGAATGAGAATCTGTCTCAAAAATAAAATAAAATAAAATAAATTGCAGCTGGGGTAGACAGAGGACAAATAAATCATGTTGGATGTGACACATACCTCTCCTGCGCCCTGACAATTAGGCTTGAAGGAAACCTGTCAGGCAGTGCCAAAGCCTGTAATGGCTTAGAGCAGAGTTGGAGGAGTGGGGCAGGAGTGGCAACCCTGAAGGCACCTGGGAGTTGCTAATGGGGGGTGGTGATGACAGAGGAGATGGCACAGCTACACTCTGAGATGCTTGCCTGACAGAGGCTCTGGCGTCTGCTGAGGAGTAGGGCTGGGTGAGAGAGGTGTAGAGGAAGATGTGCTTCTAAGAGGACTTGGACCTGTTCCTTCTGTCCCCACCCAGTCCTCCGTGCTTGTGGGCATAGAGAGGCTGGGTGTGGACCGAAAGCCAAATCCTTTGAGGGTGGGGATGAGGGAATAGGCCACCTGCAAGCGTGGGGGCAGAAGGGGATGGGATGGCACCATTTTATTCCTGTGGGAAATGCTTTTTGCTCTGCAATCAACTTGGCCATTAGGATCGGCTGTAAATGATTGAATGGTCCTCCCTTGGGCAAAGCCTTTCACACTTTGGGACTCCCTTTAGCTGGCTGTGAGATGGGCTAAGTTCTGTCTTGGAAGGCATGCTCTGCAGCTCACTGTATTTCTCCATGCTTGTGTCCTGGAGTGAACGCTGCAGTGATGGCAGCACAGAACCATTATGGTTCCTCTTGCTCATGCTTGTTAAGAATTTGAGGCACCCTATGATGAGAGGCACATGGATAGAAAGCGAACATAAAAGTAGAAGATCAAAAGCCAGATGTCCTCCAGAAGAGTATGATTTAGCAAATGTGTGATAAGGCCCGGGTGTCTCATTTATTTTTATTTATTTTTAATATTTTTGTGTTTAGAGCTAGGGTCTTGCTCTGTTGTCAGGCTGGAGTGCTGTGGCACCATCATAGCTCACTGCAGTCTCATGTTCCTAAGTTGAAACGATCCTCCCACCTCAGCCTGCTGAGTAGCTGAGACTACAGGCACATGCCACCATGCCTACCTAATTAAAACAATTTTGGGGGGGGGTAGAGATGGGATCTCACTATGTTGCCCTGGCTGGTCTTCAACTCCTGGCCTCAAGTGATCCTCCTGTCTCAGCCTTGCAAAGTGCTGGCATTATAGGTGTGAGCCACTGCATCTGGCTGTGCCTGAATATTTAACCAGCTCCCCAAATGATTCTGATATGCCTCCAAGTTTGAGAATCCATGGTGCAAAGGAAGAAGGAGGAAATACACCCAACATCTAGATCATCATAGTTGTTGTCATTTGGTACCAAGATAACAAAAAGGAAATAAGATAGATGATGTCACTTTCATTATCTGAAATGAGGAAGGGTATCACTTTTCCATGGTAGACAAACATCTTTATGGTAATTTCTGAAAAAAAAAGCCAACATGTGAGTCCTACTATAAAGGACACTATACACATGCTGGATAATTTGGGGTCAGGAGAGATGCTTTGCCTCTCTAAAGGGGTCTTGTGCTGGTTGCCTCACAGCTGTGGCCCACCCTGGGGCTACACTCCTGCAGCAGGGCCTGCTCACCTTCCAATGCCATGCCTTACTTTAGTCAGCTCACAGGAGGGACATTGCCCAGAGCAAGAGCGCAGTGACTTTGAGGAAAGGACCGGGGTGGGGGGTGGGGGACAAGGGATAGCAGTGGGTCCCCTGGGCCATGCAGTAAGTTTGAAGGTACACCCTGCATGGAGTGACCAGCAATGTGACCAGCAATGGCAAGAGTCTCACTGAGGCACAGAATCGCTCCCTTCAGAGTAGCCCTAAGACACAGCGGTTGGGTGATGGAGTTAACAGGCAGGAGGAGAAGTGAAGGGAAAAAACTTGTTAATACCATCTGATGCTAAGAAAGACCTATAGCTCCTTTAGACAATAAACCCATAACCACTCTGGCCTATAAGAAAATCAGTTAGGGAAAATCTTTTCAACATAGTTGACAAAAGGTTAAATATCGCGAATACATAAAGAGCTTTTACGAGTAGTAAGAAAAAGGAATAGCTGGGCGTGGTGGCGGGCGCCTGTAGTCCTAGCTACTCGGGAGGCTGAGGCCGCAGTGAGCTATGATTGTGCCACTGTAGTCCAGCCTGGGTTACAGAGTGAGACCCTGTCTCAAAAAGAAAACAACAACTCCATCCTGGCTAACACGGTGAAACCCCGTCTCTACTAAAAAATACAAAAAACTAGCCGGGCGTGGTGGCGGGCGCCTGTAGTCCCAGCTACTCGGGAGGCTGAGGCAGGAGAATGGCGTGAACCCGGGAGGCGGAGCTTGCAGTGAGCTGAGATCCGGCCACTGCACTCCAGCCTGGGCGGCAGAGCGAGACTCCATCTCAAAAAAAAAAAAAAAAAAAGAAAACAACAACAACAGCAACAACAACCAGGGATGTATGCAGAGATTTATACACGTGAGTATTTATAACAGTATCATAATGATATTAAAAATTGGAAATGATATAAATGTCCAAAATTGAGAATTTGCTTTAAAAACCATGGTTTACCTGTATAATATGATATTATACAGCCATTTAAAATTAGATATTCAAATAATTTTTAATTATATGAGGAAATGTTAATGATCTATTGTTAAGGGGAGAATTTTTAAAAAGCAGGCTTCAAAATAGTATCTACAGTACCATCCCACTTACATTAAAAAATGAAAAAACAGGCCAGGCAATACCGTGGCTTACACCTGTGATCCTAGCACTTTGGGAGGCCGAGGTGGACGGATCACCTGACATCAGGAATTTGAGACCAGCCTGGCCAACATGGTGAAACCCCATCTCTACTAAAAATACAAAAATTAGCCAGGTGTGGTGGTGGGTGCCTGAGGCAGGAGAATTGCTTCAACCCGGGAGGCGGAGGTTGCAGTGAGCCGAGATGGAGCCACTGCACTCCAGCCTGGGCAACAGAGGGAGACTCCGTCTCAAAAAAAAAAAAAAAAAAAAAAAAAAAAAGTAAAAAAGATTTTAGTATGTATTGGAAAACATCTGAGGGGGCAGACACCAAGATGATAACAATGGTTATCTCAGGAAGGTGGGGCTAAGGTACATTTTTAGCTTCTTTTTGTGCTTCTCTCCTTCCTTCCTTCCTTCCTTCCTTCCTTCCTTCCTTCCTTCCTTCCTTCCTTCCTTCCTTCCTTTTTTTTAAAAACAGTCTTCTTTTTCTAATTAAAAACAATCAAGAATGTTTTATTTTTAAGTGAGTCTGCCAATGAAGGGCTCTTGCTGCACTGGGGGCCGGCCAAGGATGACGAGGCCCTTTATCACACTTCCCGGTTCTTCAGCTCATATCATCATTTCTACAAACACTGGCTGAATACCTGTTTCGTGCCAGGTGCTGAGCTGGGACCTGTGAGAGTTATAAAGATAACAGCTCTTACTCTCCAGGCTCTTATAGGCTGGCTGATAGTTGAGCACTAAATGAATGCCCAGGTCATTTGTTACAGAAACACTTTTGTGATGTTTGGCGAGTTCAGCATTTTCCTGGCCATGAATATAGTGCCTGAGATCTGCTCTCCTTGCCTGAAGCCCTGGTCCTCCTTTGTCTTTGAAAATTTAGTTGGCTGACACGTGACAGATCAGTGTCAGTAGCCTGGACCAATGGCTGGGCCCTGTGCGGTAGGAAACCCAGAAACCACCCTGTGTGTCTGTGGAATGTTTCGTACGTATTGATATGTCATATGTCACCCACTGACCTGCGTCAGAGACTCTAACAGAGATTGGGTTGAGGACCTGAAAGAGATAACTTGCTCCAATCCTTCATTTTTGCATGAGGCCCCAAGGGAAAAGGAAGCTTGAAAGTTGGTGGCAGAGCCAGGACTCCTAACCCTGTACTTTGCCCATGATATGTAGTCTTCCCCATTCACAGCCCTGCATATCTGGGAGAGGCAGGCAATCTTGGGCATTTTCAAGTCATGGTGAATAAATAAACTTGGGATAAAAAATTCACAAACATTTTGAGAAACAGAGACCATCCATTCTAGATGGCTAAGAGCTGACTATATCAATGAAGAATGAGATTCTTGCATGAAGAATCTCTCAGGCCTTAAGATCCAGGTGGACAGAAGAAAATGGGCAAGAAATAACTGGTTATGATTCGTACACCATCCACATTCACATTACACAGACACACATAGCCCTCTGCAGAGCCACCTATTTAGTGTGAATCTTGGGAAAGTAAAAAGACCTTTCTATCTCCAAGTCGTCCTACCACTTGCCACATGTGTGCCTAAATTTGCCACTATTAAAGCCCCTTCTTGGTCACAAATGGTGTTAAACTGTGAAGGTGTTACTTTGGAGGGAGGCCAGGATAACCCTTAGGAATCCTTTGTCACCTTACATGAATTATGGGAAGGATCACAGGGATGTGGGCCAGGAAGAGGCGGAATGTTCACAGGAGATGGGCTGGATGCAGGAGAGGGGAGGGAAAGTGGGGAAGGAGGTATTCTAGAACATGAACGGTTTACTTTACCATTTTATGAGGGGTAATCCTGTACCCCCACAGTAATAGGAGAGCCTCAAACCATCCTGGATATTCCCATCTTCCTTCTGCAGTCTTTCCTGCGTGGCAGCACAAGCTTGGGTTTAAGGTATTATCCTTTGATTCTGTCTCCTGGGCTTTGCCCAGACTATGGGCTTGGCTGGCATTTCTAGGAGAGAGCAAACTGACCTGTTCTGCTGAAGTTCTTTTGTTACCCAAACATACATCTGACTCTCAGGAACTCAGGTGGTGGGAAGGACGCCTGACCCAACTGAGCACGACTGGCCCCTTGACTGCTTGTTCTCTCCTTTCCTGTGCTCCCATGAGGACGAAAGGAAAGGGCAGGTTCATCTTGCTGATGTATTTCCTTGAGAAAGCGGCCACAACCTGATAGGGAGGGAGTGAAGGTGAGAGGTTAGTCGGGGCCTCCACGGAATGAAGCGTTTGTGTATCACTCCCTGCCTCTCCAGCTGTTGCAGATATTTCGTTCATGCCCAGGCTATATTTCCTTTTCCTCTGCGTTTGTCTAATCTCTGCAATAGACTATATAAGCCTTTTGAGTTGTGGGGTGTGTCTTGTTTACAGCACTTAGGACGATGATCAGTAAATGAGAGACAGATGGATAGGTGAGTGGACAGTTAGGAGGATGCATGGGTGGATGGTTGGGTGAGTTCCTTCCAAGCCCAGCATTTCCTCAGTGACCTACATCATGTTTAGTGTCTAGAATCTAGACTCTAGACTAAGGGAAATATCAGAGGATAGTGAACTATATTTTCAGTGAAAATCTTTCTTTACATAGCCAAGTCAAACTTTAATTGAGCCTAACTTATTTCAGGTCCTAGACTTGCAGGCTTGAGCTCATTTGACAACAGCATCAAAATGTACATAAGTTAAAAAATAGTTGTCATCCTTTAACCCGACTTGGCCCTGCTAAATGATTCCTTCCTTTTTGTGCCTTAGTTTTTCTGAACCCCTGTCCCCTGCAAAAAAACAAAAAATTTCTAGAGGAAGGAAGTTAGTCTGTAGGACCTGGGAACGAAACAGGCCAGTCCATAAAAGCAGCTGCTGCAGGCCCATACAGAGCAGCCACCTGTGACTTTGTGGACAGGGGCCATTTACAGGTCAGGAGTAGTTGCCTGGAGACTCTGGCTCCTGGCGCTTAGCCTACATGTGCTCCTCACCGCTGACCCTGAGTTCGGCTTGGTTGGAGTGACTTCCTAAAAGACTAGATAGTAATACTGAGAAGCATCTGCATTTCTGTTTTTCATTTTCACTGATGGTTTGAAACTTCTTTGGGATCATCTAGAGCATGCTGTGCTTCCATGCTATAGAGCAGTACTTCTCAAACTGTGTTCCCTGGAGCTTTTGGGGTTCCATGAAGCCCCTTTAGGCCTCATGGGTGGGGGCGGTCAGTGGGTGGGCTCTGGGTGCCTCTCCAAAAGAAGCACAGCTTTTAATCTGTTTTACCTATTGGACTTCGGTGAAAGATTTGAGAGAGGGTTCCACACCTCAAATTTCAAGGGACTGGAAAGACAGTAGCAACGAGGTCAGGGAGGGGAAACAGGCTTATGAAATGGGGGGCCTGGGTCATTAGCTGGGAGAAGAGTCCTATTGGGCAGCCCTGTGCCCTCTTCTGTTTGCAGGTTCTTGGCTGGCATTTCTGTTGTTCCAGACTCTCCACCTGCTGCTGACTTTGCTGCTGCTCCCTGAGTGTTTCTCACTCCTGTCTTGCCCGTCTAGTTCCCTGTGCACTGCCCACCTGGCTTTGGTAAACTTTTCCTCCTTACCCTTGTCTCTCTGGCCTAAAACCCTGACCTGTTTCCTGCTCCGACCTCGGATAACATTATGTTTCTTCACTCTGTTTTGGTTTCCTGAATATCTGGTCCCTTGCTTGCTCTGACCTTGGGGAATGTGTCCCCAAGTGTTTTCTGCCTGTTGTTCATAGGATTTGGAGTGGCCTGGCTGGAAGATGGATGCGCTGGGAAAGGGTGGGAGATAAGGACAGGGTCAGCCACAGAGGCTCCACAGTGGAGCCTGGCCAGGCAGAAGAGTAGGGAGGGGGCTCAGTGACACCATCCCCAAGCAGGCTGTGGCTGTGGGATGTGGGTGGGGGTCCTCCGGGATCAGGCTGACCTCGTTCTTGTGGACTACAGCTTTGAGCTGCTCCTGCCTTTGAGACACGTTGGCTGAAGGTCCTTGGCTGGAAGTTCCTAAGCATTATCCCTGCCCTGTGGCCCTGAAACCTCACAGGGTAATTCCAGAGGAATCGCGGCTCATTGTTCTCCAGAGAGGAAAGAGGAACTGTGGTGACTGTGGTGGGGAAGCAGGAGGAGGAAGCCAGTCTCCACGACCCTCTGCTTTGGAACACTTCCCATTTGGTTCTCTCACCTCTGGTGGCATCTTGTCCCTCAGCTGGGACCCTGTGTTCTCTGCAGCTCTGCCTCATTTCCCCCTTGAGAGACTGGCGACTTAAGGGCACGTCACTCAATTTGTGGACACTTTAGAGTCGACTAAGAGAGGGAATGAGGTAGACCCACTCAATCCATAGACTTTTCTTTTTTTTTTTCTTTTTTTGAGATGGAGTCTTGCTCTGTCATCCAGGCTGGAGTGCAGTGGTGTGATCTCAGCTCACTGCAACCTCCACCTCCCAGGTTCAAACGATTCTTGTGCTTCAGCCTCTCGAGTAGCTGGGACTACAGGTGTGCACCATCACACCTAGCTAATTTTTGTATTTTTAGGAAAGATGGGGTTTTGCCCTGTTGGCCCAGGCTGGTCTCAAACTCCTGACCTCAGGTGATCCTCCCACCTCCCAAAGTGCTGGGATTACAACAACCACACCCAGCCCATAGACCTTTGAAAGCCTCTAGCAGCTTGGCCCTGGTAGTTGACAGAACAAGTCTGGTTGGCTGTGGCTTACCACAGAGGGTGAGGGTGAGTGGACAGTGGGAGTGATCTACCTTGATGCAGGCTGTTAGGGGTGCATTTCCTTTTGAGAATTTAAAACCCATAATAGGCCTGGCGCAATGGCTCATGCCTGTAATCCCAGCACTTTGGGAGGCTGAGGCAGGCAGATCACTGGAGACCAGGAGTTCAAGATCAGCCTGGCCAACACAGTGAAACCTCATCTCTACTAAAAATACAAAAATTAGACAGGCATAGTGGTGCGCACCTGTAATCCCAGCTACTTGGGAGGCTGAGGCAGGAGAATTGCTTGAACTTGGGAGGTGGAGGTTGCAGTGAGCCGAGATCGTACCACTACACTCCAGCCTGGGCAACAGAGCAAGACTATGTATGTATGTATGTATGTATGTATGTATGCATGCATGTATGTATAAATAAAACAAACTGATAATAAAATCGAGTAAAAATCAGTCTGCTTTTTACTATCACCACATGCCAGCAATTCAAAACAATGTCAAATACTGTTCTCTTCTGGGATTGGCCCCTCTCCTCACTACTTGGTACACACTGCTGGTCAGTTACCTCAAGAGCCTCACTGTAACTGGAGTCAATGACGTGGATCTGTGTCCTAGCCCTGTTCCCTGGCCCAACTGCCAAGTCACTTTACTTCTCTAAGCCCAGTTTTTTCTCTCTCTTTTTTTTTTAATTGACTTTTTTAAGAGACAGAGTCTTGCTTGTCGCCCAGGCTGAAGTGCAGTGGTATGATCATAGCTCACCGTAGCCTCAAACTGCTGGGCTGAAAGTCATCCTCCCACCTCAGCACCCTGAGTAGCTGGGACTGCAGTTTGTGCCACCTTGCCTGGCTCTTTTTTTTTTTTTTTTTTTGGAGACAAAGTCTCACCCTGTCACCCAGGCTGCAGTACAGTGGCATGATGTCAGCTCACTGGCACCTCTGCCTCCTGGGTTCAAGTGATTCTCGTGCCTCAGCCTCCCAAGTAGCTGGAATAATAGGCTTGCACCACCATGCCTGGGTAATTTTTGTATTTTTAGTAGAGACAGGGTTTCACCACATTGACCAGGCTGGTCTCATACTCCTGGCCTCAAGTGATCCCCCTGCCTCAGCCTCCCAAAGCACTGGGATGACAGGTATAAGCCACCATACCTCTCCAGTTTTCTTATCTGTGAAATGGAACTAAAAATGATACTTGCAAATATTAAAAAAGAGAATGAATATGAAGTTAGCTCATTAAGAGAAAAGCTGACCAGGTGCGGTGGCTCAAGCCTGTAATCCCAGCACTTTGGGAGGCCAAGACGGGCGGATCACGAGGTCAGGAGATCAAGACCATCCTGGCTAACACGGTGAAACCCCATCTCTATTAAAAAAAACAAAACAAAACAAAACAAAACAAAAACTAGCCGGGCGAGGTGGTGGGCGCCTGTAGTCCCAGCTACTGGGGAGGCTAAGGCAGGAGAATGGCGTAAACCCGGGAGGCGGAGCTTGCAGTGAGCTGAGATCCGGCCACTGCACTCCAGACTGGGTGACAGAGCGAGACTCCGTCTCAAAAAAAAAAAAAAATTAGCCAGCCATGATGGCGGGTGCCTGTAATTCAAGCTACTCATGAGACTGAGGCAGGAGAATCACTTAAACCCAGGAGGTGGAGCTTGCAGTGAGCTGAGATTGTGCCACTGCACTCCATCCTGGGCAACAGAGGAGACTCCGTCTTGGAAAAGCTGGATATAAATGTTGTAATGTTTACATTGCTTTACAAGATCTATCCCATGGTGTGATATTTGGGTCATGCCCTGGTTATTCACCCTTGACAGTGAAGAATTTGGGGGGTGGGGATTAGGCCAGGCTCCTCCATGAACCTTAAGAACTAAGGTTGGGGACATTTCTGAGCACTGAGAAGCTGTTCTAGCTGTACCCGTTTTCATTTGAGTCCTGGGCAGACAACTAGAGAGCCCTTATGAGGTGCCACCTGGGGGCCTGACAAGTTTGGGAATGAGGCCCATCTGCCAGTGACATTGATGTTGACACAGCCCACTCATCCTCCCGGGTGCTGAGTGAGTGCGGAGCTGAGTCCTCTGCCTGGGAAGAGGAGTGTGTTCCTGACAGAATTGCAGGAGAGTGCTGGCAGAAGCGGGCTGTTTTCTGTATCTTGCGGATTTACTGTCCCTCACGAAACCATCCTACGTGACTTTTGCAAGCCAGCCTCAGGCACAGAGTTCCCACCTACCCACGCCTCATACTCTTCTGCAAGGTTGGATGGTAAAGTCCTATCTCAGACATCACCCCATGATTTCCCAAACAACCCTGGGAAGTGGGCAGGGCAGGTGTTATTGTCCCCACTTGACGAAGAAGGAAACTGAGGCCCGGGGAGTTGAACAGGCTGCCCAGGGTCCTGGCTCGTTAGTGGTAGGGCTCTGACTAGACTCCCAGTCTCCTGACACCAGCCCAGAGGAATTTGGAGAGTGAAGGGAAAGGGCTTCATTCCTGTTTAGAGTTGTCCCAGGCTCTTTGGAGCTTTCTGACAGGAAGCTTTCTAAGGTGAGACCTGAGGTGGCAGGTGGAGAAACATGAACTGAAAAGGCAGCTCCTTGTCAAGCCCATGAAACTTTGATAGCAGGTTAGGACCAGGAATCGGGCCTCCTACCAGCCCCGTGCTGCAGTAGACCATGCATAGGTATTGATTGTTGCTACGGTGGGGCAGAGATACTAGAATATGTGTGCTTTGCATGTGTATACCAGATCCCAGTATTCCCATCGTTTTTGATTTAGTGTTAGCAACGACCTTCATTAGAGGTTGAATTGCTCCCCTCTGTTCCCTTCCTGGATGACATTCTGGGTGGCTCTGTCCTAAAGTGGACAGGCCCTTGCCTCCCACCCATCATCCCTGTAGCCTAGCTGGTGACTTCTGCACTGTGGGGCCTCAGCTTCTGGCTGCAGAGCCTTCTGTATGCAGACAAGGGCCTGTTGCTGTCACAGTCTTCACCTGCCCTTGGGTTGGCTGGGCCCTCTGATGGGCATACTAGAGCCACCTCAGGTTCTGCTTTTGTGCGACTGCTGAGTACGGTGGGCAGGGAGTGCCTGACTACAAATTTTCACTCCTGTTATCCTCCAAAAGCTAGCGTAATCTTCTGTCTTGATTTGCAGATTCATAACACAGCGGTTAGACTGGTGAAGCCCTCAAGGAAAAATCATGCTGATGGGAGACAACCCCTCCCTTCTGATTCCCTTTCTTTACTCCTTTCCTGAGGTGATCAGATCAGAGAACTACGGGGAAGTGTAATACTGAAAAGGAGGAACTAGTATGAGTAACAGTGGTGTAGTTTCTTCATTTGTGAAATGGAGATAATCAGAAAGCTGTCGTAAGTCAACGCTTCTCAGCCCTGGCTGCATGTCAGTTACCCAGCGGGCTTTTAAATAACCCACACCTTCAGGCCCAAAGCCAGGAGGTCAGAATCTCTCAGGGTGAGACTTAAACACTAGGAATATTAAAATTCGCCAGGCAATATCAATGTGTGGCCTGGGTTGAGAACTACTGCTCTAGGATTAAAGGAGTTGGCTAATTGCTTGGAATAGAGATATTTTCACATCTGGCTGTGCATGGGAATCATTGGGGGTGGGGAGTGGGGGAGGGATAGGGTGGTGCTTTTAAAATTAAACTGAAGCTGGGTGGTGTGGCATGCACCTGTGGTCCCAACTACTAGGGAGGCAGAGGTTGGGGGGATTGCTTGAGCCCAGGAATTTGAGGCTGCAGTGAGTTATGATCACACCACTGCATTCCAACCTGGGCAGCAGAGCCAGACCCCATCTCTAAAAATAAATAAAATTAAACCAATTCCCTGGTTTCACATTCCAGACCATTTGAATCAGTGACTTACATCTCTGGGTGTCTCTTGCTCAGTGTTTGTATGAACCACTTGTGAGTACCATGGGCCAACATTACAAATATTTCCAGTCTTCACAACTTTCTAGCAGGGAATCCTGATTCCTGTTTGACAGATGAGCAAATCTCTGTTTAGAGCAGGTGAAAGCATAAGTCCCTGAGGCCAGGCCTGTCTGACCTTGAAGCCTGGGGGCTGGGTCTGGTGGAGGGTGTTCTCCGCTCTTCTGGAAACAGCCCAAGGAGTGGGGGACACCAGCCAGCGGCCTTGGCTCCCTCTGAGGCTCCCCTCCACAGGTTGAGCAGAAGGCTGTGCCTGAGTGAAGACAGGTGAGATGAGTGGTGGTGTGTGGTATTCGGCGCCATCTTAGTCACCCACTCTTAAAATACCTCCGTTTGGAGAGGGGAAGATGCCTGTGCAGTGGGCCTGCTGCGGTCACCACTCGTTGCCACAGCTGTCTTGCAGAGAGAAAACTCAGGCAGGAAAGCAAACACTCATTTGCTTTTTGAGAGTTTGGGGAATTTTTCAGGCATGCGATATGGAAAAAAATGCCTCTGTTTCCCTCATAAGACAAAGGGGAAACAATGTCAAGGTGGCCTGAAATGTTTGGCTCTAGTTTGCAAAAGCTTTTCTGCCCCTTCACAAGTCCTAAGGCTGTCAACACAGTGTGGGGCTGGGAGCTGGGGGATTTGGATGCCAAGCCAAGCCCTGCGCCACCACCTGTGTTCTCTGTAAACCTAAGTGTATCCCTTACCACCCTTAAGCTTTGCTTTCCCCACCAGTCAAGTAGGAGCTCAGGAATTCTGTGACAAGGTCACAGGGACTCTGAAATGCCAGGCCCTGTCAGCAGCCACTTGAGGTGTCAGAGGGAGAGGAGAGGCATGTGGTTGTCTTGACACTGAGACTCAGAGCCACCTGGGCCTGGAAGTTCGGTCAAGTGTTTGTTGGCACCTACCAAGGCACCCGCTGTCCTCAAGGTCCAGAGTGGCTCCAAGAGACCATATGTGTTAGAGATCACACTGAATGTGTTCACTCTGGCTCTGGGAGGCCTGGCTCCACTCCATCTGCGTCAGCCCCTAGTGTGTGGACATTTCAGAACCAATATTTGGAACTGAAATAGCTGAAACTTTAGAGTCAGTGGACGATGTAAGATAAATTTGGCTCCACAAAGCATTCTCTGCCCAGTCCCGCCCCCAGGGTCTTCTCTCTCCCCAGAGCTCCATCTGTACCTATTGTCTGTGCCTTTGGTCCCTGCCCAGTAGTGCCCAGCACAGATCCTGGCACAGAGTGGATGCCCAGACAGTGTTGAGTGAATGGAGGTTGAGGGGATGGAGAGATGCATGAGTTTGTGTTTGGGAACGTCTCTGAAGTGGCTGCCATAGAATGCTATGTAAGTGTTAGTCTATCTATCTGTTGCTTGCTCAACTTGACTTCGTTGTTGTTATTGCCACTCTGGGTATTTTGAAGACTGTCTCACTGAGGATGATGCTAATGATGGAGTGGTCCAGATGCAGTGCTATTTTGCTATTTTCTGCCGGTTGGGGCAAATATCCCAAGCATTTCCTTGTATGTAGCTTTTACTCCAGAGCCACTAAGAGCGTACCTCATAAGTCTGGAGTCTGCTGGCCTCTTATTAAGCCATTAAGCTGAACTAGAAAACTTTCTCAGTTACCTAAGCAGTGGGTATTTTGAGTGGCAAGAAAACGTGGGACAATGATGGCAAATGGCAGTAAGGGGATGGGAGGACCCCTGGGCAAGATGGCCACTGGAAAGTCTCTGGGGACTTAGATCAGCTCCTGCTGGTCACTGAACTGAGGTGCAGAAGCAGGTGGTTGGTGCCCTTCCCTGTGGGGAGGACCCCTGGAGCACTCCGGGAAGCTGGCTCAGGGCTGCCTGCTGCTCTGCCATGGACTCCATTTCATGGTTGCTGTCTCTGTCCCTGGAGTGAGGGGTTTCTGAGCCCAGCCCTGGGTGCTAGTGCCTGAAGGGGACTAATAGTGGTCTAGACTGCTCTAAACTATCTCAGAGGCTTTGTGGACAGCTGATTGGGTGTCTGACTTTGAGGCTTGGCTTTGCCATTAACTCTGCGATGACCTCAGGTGAGTCACATGACCTATCCTTATGCCTCAGTTTCCTGATTGTACAACTCTGTTTATACCAAGTCCTCTGACTGTGATGCTCCCCCACTATGGTGATTAACCTTGTTAGGTTGCCTCCTCTCCTCTCCAAACTCCACCCAAACCTGGATCCCCACCAGCCCAGTCTGCTTATAGACATTGTGATTTCATCTGGTGGATCCTAGACTTGGGTTCTAGCTGAGACTTTGCAATGACAAGACTGTGTCACCTGATCAATAACCTTTCTGGGCCTCAGCGTTCACCTCTGTACACTGGGACTGACAATACTAACATTCATTCCTCATAGAAGGAATGGACAGAAGGGAAGCCCAGTCCCCGCCGCATCTCAGCCACAGGTTGTCATCCAGGTGGGGATGCAGACTGGTGGCGTGATTTGTCCTGTCCTGGCAGAATCACTCTGAATTTGTGTGACCTGGTAGCTGACAGTGGGGTCACTTCCCCAGTGACCACAGTGACGACCTCATCTTGTGGGTCTGTGTCCCCACAGTGGCCAGTTTGCCATCGTGAAGAAGTGCCGGGAGAAGAGCACGGGGCTTGAGTATGCAGCCAAGTTCATCAAGAAGCGGCAGAGCCCGGCGAGCCGGCGCGGTGTGAGCCGGGAGGAGATCGAGCGGGAGGTGAGCATCCTGCGGCAGGTGCTGCACCACAACGTCATCACGCTGCACGACGTCTACGAGAACCGCACCGACGTGGTGCTCATCCTTGAGCTGTGAGTGGGGTCCCCAGGACCTACAGGGTTAGGGGGCAGCAGGGGCAGGCAGGGCGGTGGAAGCTCCAGTCACAGGCCCCAGGGGGCAGCAGCAACCAGGCCTAAGCTCAGCCCAGAGGAGGTGAAGTCAGTGGTGGGCAGATCTCCTCTGCCTGAGTTACCCCCATCCTCCTCCTGAAACTGAGCCAAAGGAGGGGCAGGTTTGCTGAGTAGCAGGGGCAGAGGGCGATGGCCTAAGTCTGGCTTTCACTGGATCCTGGAGATCAAAGGAAAGAAATGACTGCACTGGGGTCTTTTCTCGGCTGGAGAAGCATGTGGGAGGGTGAGGGGGATGGAGGATGGGGTGGGGCCAGGGGAGGCTGTCAGGGAGGGATGTGTACTATGAAGAGGGGAAGTACAAACATCTCCAGGCTCTGTGAAGCCCTTCTCCAGCCCTTTCCGGGGGAAAGTCCACTGCATTTGTGCTGTGATTGACACCTTTATTGTTATAATAACAGCTATTATTTAGAGAGTCCTACTGTAAGCCAAGAATTTGCTAGGTGCTTTGTATCTGTCATCTTGTTCAATCTTTAAAGACTATGATGAGGGAAATGTCTTACTAATGCAGACAGGTTATTTTATATTCATTGTGCAAGCCAAGTACTCGATACCTTGTTTAATCCTCATAACGACGCTGTCACACAGATACTCTTATTATCCCCATTTTACAGACAAGAACACCGGCAGGCCAGGTCACTTACAAGATCCTATAGCCAGGAAGTGGCAGAACCAGGACTTGAGTCCACACGGCTTGTTCAGACAGCTGAGTGTGAGGCGGGTTGGCCTTATGCTGGCTTAGCAGAGGAAGACCTCACAGTGTATGATGGAATTTGGATAGATGAGCCCAAGACTCTAGGGGTTAGCTGGCCACCCTGTATCCTCCTGGGCAGGTGGGGCTCTGACACACAATAGAGTTTGAGTTGGGTTGTGGCACAAGTTACAGTGGCTGTGTCCAGACAAGCAGCAAGGCCTAGGTAAAGAATGTTCTGGCCTGGTGCCGTGGCTCACACCTGTAATCCTAGCACTTTGGGAGGCCAAGGCAGGCAGATCATGAGGTCAGAGTTTGAGACCAGCCTGGCTAACAGGGTGAAACCCCGTCTCTACTGAAAATACAAAAATTAGCCAGGCGTGGTGGCAGGTGTCTGTAATCTCAGCTACTTGGGAGGCTGAGGCAGGAGAATTGCTTGAACCTGGGAGGCGGAGGTTGCAGTGAGCCAAGATTGCATCACTGCACTACAGCCTGGGTGACAGAGAAAGACTCCGTCTCGGGGGAAAAAAAAAGAATGTTCTGAGGCTCATAAGCATGTATGCACCTTCCTGGTAGTGGGAGTGATAGAATCTCTCAGGAATCCCTGATTTTGTGCCCTTGGGCAAGTCACCTCAATTCCCTGAGCTTTAGATCTCATCTGTAAAGCAGGCAGCCATCCTTAACCTGCCTACAGACTGGGTGGACCACCTGACATTTGAGATCATTCTAATTTGAGAACTATGCTCTGGTATGGGCAGGATATAGATTTAAGTAGCAGATGGGCATTTGCATACTCTCGCATTTGATTCTTAAATTATCCACCTCAGTGTTTAAATGTATAGAATTGCCTGTGCTTTTCCCTTCACTAGCTCCCAGTGTCCTCCATGTTTCTCCCATGGACCTCCCAGCTGGTTGGATTACTGGATGCCTGTCCTGCCTGACCCAGAGAGAAGCTGAGGGTCAGCAGTCGGCATCCTGATTCCCAGCAGAGAGTGACAAGCGCACCTTGCTGGAAAGGCCTAGCCACTTCTTAAAAATCTATTTTGGGGGGGAAAAAAAAACTAAGCCGGAATGGAAAAGAAATTACATTTATAATCCTACAACCCAAACGCAGCTATTTATGTTTTTCTGTGGTTCCTCTCAATCTTTATCTATTTGTATACAATCATTGTACTTGTATAATTTCCTGCTCTACTTTTTCCCTCAGTTAACATAATTCTAAAAATTGGCTTTTCTCTTTTAACTGACAACGTTTCACTGAATTGCACACCAGTATTTCCCTTGTCTTAGTCCATTTTCTGTGGCTTGTAATAGAATATCTGAAACTGGTTAATTTATAAGGAAAAGGTATTTATTTCTTATAGTTATGGAGGCTGAGGAGTCTGAGATTGAGGGGACACATTTGATTAGGACCTTCTTGCTAATGGGGACTCTCTACAGAGTCCCGCAAGGCAGCCCAGTGCATCACATGGTGAGGGGCAGAGCGGGATATCTCAGTTCTCTCTTCTTCTTCTTATATAGCTACCAGTTCCATCCATGATAACTCATTAATCCATTAACCTATTAATCCACTAATGCATGAATGGATTAATCCATTCATAAGGACAGAGTCCTCATAACCCAGTCGTTTCTCTTTCTTTGAGATAGAGTCTCGCTCTGTCTTCCAGGCTAGAGTGCAATGGCACGATCCTGGCTCACTACAGCCTTTGCCTCCTGGGTTCAAGCTATTCTCCTGCCTCAGCCTCCCAAGTAGCTGGGATTACAGGCACCCACCACCACACCCAGCTCAATTTTTGTATTTTTAGTGGAGACGGGATTTTGCCGTGTTGCCCTAGCTGGTCGTGAACTCCTGACCTTAGATGATCCGCCCGCCTTGGCCTCCCAAAGTGCTGGGATTACAGGCGTGAGCCACCACACCCTGACCCAATCATGTCTCAAAGGTCCCACTGCCTAATACAGCCACATTGGGGATTAAATTTCAATGCGAGTTTGTAGGGCACAAATAGTCAAACCATAACATCCTTATTGTTGGACACATGGTTTTTATTTCCTAGCTTTTAACCATTACAAATTTTACTGATAAAACAACTTTTTTCTCAAGATCTTCCCCTTTTCTTTTTAATTAATCCTTTCAGCAGAGTCCCCAGGATTTAGCTAAACACCAGGAATGGGATGACTAGGCCAAAGGCTGACATTTTTGGGACTCAATATCCTCGCTTTTCAAAGATGGTCCTGGTTAACCATTACCACCACAGCGTAGGAGTGTTGCTGTGTGCCTGCGGCCCTGCCAGCCCTGGGTCATTTGTTTTGAAACGTGCTTCATTATTTATTGATCTTTATAGCTATAAATCGATACTTTATTATTGTAACTGGCGTGTCTTTAATTGCTGGGGAAATTGCCTGCTTCTTCCTGTTTGTAGAAGCCTAGGAGTCGGTGGCAGGGGTGTGGCAGGTGATGCTCTTGAGACGTCCATGTTTTTTCCAACAGGGCTCATGGTCAGCCAGTTATGTGCCAGCTTCTTGTGAGCTCAGGTGCACCATCCGTAACATCAGTTGTCACGCTGGTGCTCCCATGACTTGCTTGGGCCTCTGTGCTTGTTAGTTCTGTCCCATTTCTGTCTCCCCCTTCACTTCCAAGCTGTCTCATTGTTCTCAGGGTGCCTGTCTATGGATTGCTAAGAATTTATGAGATTGGAGAAGACGCAAGCGTTCTAAGACTTGCCTAACCCATGTATGGCCAGGGTCTGAGAGGGAGGACCTCCCAGGAGAGGAGTTCCTGGGCTTTTGTTTTGTTTGTTTGTTTTTGTTTTTTGAGATGGAGTCTTGCTCTGTCACCCAGGCTGGAGTGCAGTGGCGTGATCTCGGCTCACTGCAGTCTCACCTCCCAGGTTCCAGTGATCCTGATGCCTTAGCCTCCCATGTAGCTGGGACCACTGGCATGTGCCCCCCGCCTGGCTAATTTTTTTGTATTTTTAGTAGAGGTGGGGTTTCACTTTGTTGGCCAGGCTGGTCTCGAACCCCTGGCCTCCAGTGATCCACTCGCTTTGGCCTCCCAAATTGCTGGGATTACAGGCATGAGCCACCACACCCGGCCTCATGGGCTTTTGTGCTTAGACTTAGTGACTCCTGTTAGGCTGGTCAGAAGTCTTCGGCCTCCTAATAAATTAGTGGGTTTGCCCAGTGAGTGTTAGTATCCACCTGCTCAGTTGAAAGCTGCCCAGTTGCAGGTTTTATGAATGAGTCTACCCTGATCCCACTCCCCCTCTCAGCAACTGTTGTCTGGTGCAGGGCTTCCTCCTGCTCTCTGCTAAAGTGGCCAGCACTAGGAGGATATGCCTGGCCCTGATCCCTTTCAGCTGTTATTATCCCATCTGTGACCTCCCTAGAAGCAGCTACCTCTGGTTAGGACTATTGAAGGCAGGACTGGGAAGGATTTTATTGTCCATGTAAGTTGACTTCTGTATGGGGTGTAGAATATATTAAAAAATCTCAGTAGCTTAACTCATGTCACATGTGGAACTAGCCCTGAAAAATGTAAGTCTCCCTGTGAAGGTCGGGCCGGCCTCCCATCACAAGCCCCTGACTGCTCTGGGACCTCCTTGATTCCAAGCCTCTGGAAAGCAATACTGCAATGCTTGCATACCAGAGAACTGCTGGCAGAGTGCTCCAGGGTGGCAGTGATGCTTCCCAGGTTCCCGAATTGAGCCCAGCTTCCTGGGCCCAGCAGCTCTGGCAGCATTTTCCCCCCGTCGCTGCCTGTGCAGGTCATTCATGTATACATTCCCAGAAGAGTCTGAAAAGCATTTCCAGCAGGCATGCCACCCTGCAGGGAGGAGGGAGGCAAAGGTCAGATTTGCAGGAAGGGGATGATCCTGGGAACACTAGGAGAAGAGATGAAGCCAAGTCGTTAGGCTTTGTTTTTCATCTTAAAGAGATGTGGGATGTAAGAGGAAAGAAACTTGGAAGGAGATGGGGGGTGGCTCCAGGGCAGAGGTCTTAGAGGCTAAAGAAATGACACCCAGGCTCCTTGATTAGGCTTCGAAAAGAGGTGACTGAGCATTAATGTGAATGTCCCAGCCTGGGTATCCAGGGCCTAGACGGTGGCAGATCATCAGCCTCCCACCTTTCTGAGTTTCTGGGGGAGATTCTAGGGAGCACAGTGGCTGTTCCCTTCTTCATCCCAAGGAGACCATGTCTCTCACCAGGTCTCCTGCCCAGATCCCACCTTCAAACAGATGACTGATTACTGCCCCCCAAAGTCCTCACTCAACCCAAGCCTTCATGTCAGTGGCTTTTGGGAATGCTAAGCTAAGAAGCTTTTACATTGATGCAGCATTTTATTTAAAGTAGGAATTGTAGGGTTATTATTTATTTAGATATTCGCCCGAGGTCACAGGCCCACACAACCTGGCAGGGGCTGGCAGACTAAGTGTGGAGCTGGGTTCTTTGTGTTTCAGAGGGGGCACTGCAGATGTGAAAATTTGCAGAGGGCTCTGGACAGGTCTTTCACAAATACCAAGGCTTCACTGTCTATATGATACAGAATATTCTACGTCATGTTATTTTTAGCATTTTATTTCTTTCCTTGTTCTTTTATTCACCAAACTTCTATTGAATGTCTTTCTTGCTGTGGAAGCAAAAATAATCTAGCTGGGGAGAGAGAAAGGTAGATAGTGAAGCCCACTGTGATGAGAGCGTGGATGCAGCAGAACAGGGATGTCAGAGGACTGCCCAGTGCCTAGGGCTGCTTCAAGGCTTTCCGTTTTGCATCAGCACCTCAGCCTTTGTAATGTGGAAGGATTGTGGTGAGAGGGACATGTGGTGAACTGGGGCTGGGAAAATCTGGGTCTAAATCCTGGTCCTGCCCCTTCTAGCTATGTGATCTTGGGCAAGTCCCTTGCTCTGCTGAGACCTCAGTTTTCTCGTCTGAGAATGAGGATGCCCTCTGGGTGGATATCAAGCTCAAGTGAGGGAATGTTTGGGAAAGCACATTGCACTGGTGGCAAACTTCAAATAAACTCTAAATCAAGCCCCCTTCCACCACTGCCACCCTGATGATGACACCATGTATGGTGTTCATGTCAAGGACTTTATTAAGGATCTCATAGAGATTCCTCTCACTCCCACCCTTACCTCCAAAGTTGGTAATGAAAGCATTTTTTTTTCACTCCTGTTTCACAAGAAGAAAAGCTGAGCCCTAGAACTCTCACATGCCCCACCCCAAGGTGAAGATTGTGTCTTTGCTGCTGAAGGATTGGAGCCATCGTCTTGGCCCTTTGACCCCAGCCTGCAGAGCAGACCCTGGGTTACTCTAGCAGCTGGGAGGGTGCTCCAGCTTCCAGCACCTGCCCAAGGTTGGGGCAAGGGTCAGAGTGGGGCACAGGATGGCCTCGCCCATAAGACACTGAGAAAATAGTGCACCAGCCAGGTCCCCAACACCAACGCAGCCACCTTAGGCCACACCCTGCTCACCCTGGGCAGAGGGGCACTGCAGCTATGGCAGACAGTACATATGGTAAACTGTGCCATCTTATCTCAGTCTCTCTTCACCCTTTCACCTTCCCCCTTCCTGCCATTGATGTGTTGGAAAACTAGGCCACTTGTCCTGTCTCACAGTCTGGATTAGACTTTTTCCTTCCTCATGGTGTTCTTTAACTCATTCCTCTGTTCCCTGTATTTCCTGTAACTAGTAGTTAGATCTAGAGGAGATACCCTGCCTATTGGCGCTGTCCAATAGAAATGTAATGTGAACCACATACGTAATGTTAAATTTCCTAGTTGCCACACTGACTAAACAAAAAGAAATATGTGAATTGATTTTTTTTTTTTTTTTTTTTTTGAGATGGAGTCTCGCTCTGTTGCCCAGGCTGGAGTGCAGTGGCCGGATCTCAGCTCACTGCAAGCTCCGCCTCCCGGGTTCCCGCCATTCTCCTGCCTCAGCCTCCCAAGTAGCTGGGACTACAGGCGCCCGCCACCTCGCCTGGCTAGTTTTTTGTATTTCTTAGTAGAGACGGGGTTTCACCATGTTAGCCAGGATGGTCTCGATCTCCTGACCTCGTGATCCGCCCATCTCAGCCTCCCAAAGTGCTGGGATTACAGGCTTGAGCCACCGCGCCCAGCCGTGAATTGATTTTAATAATATTTTTATTTAAAATTATTAATGAGATATTTTACATTCTATTTTTCAAACTAAGTCTTCAAAATCCAGTGTGAATTTTATACTTAGAGCACATCTCAACCTCTTTTTTTTTTTTTTTTTTCTTTTTGAGACCGGATCTCACTCTGTTGCCCAGTATGGAGTGCTATGGCACAATCACGGCTCACTGCAACCTTGACCTCACCTCAACCTCCTAAGTAGCTGGAACTACAGGTGCACATCACCTTGCCTGGCTAATTTTTGTATTTTTTGTAGAGACAGTGTCTCACTATGTTGCCCAGGCTGGTCTTGAACTCTTAGGCTCAAGTGATCTGCCTGCCTCAGCCTCCCAAAGTGCTGAGATTACAGGTGTGAGCCACTGTGCCCAGCCCACATTTCAATTCTTATGCAAAACAATGCAACAGTTAAAGTGAAATGCAGTTCTACTAAAACAATAAAGTTGTATTTAATGGAAAATATTTTATACCACTTCAGTTTTTGAATTAGAATAATTAAAATTAAATCAAAATTAAAATTCAGTTCCTCTATTACACTAGCTCCATTTCAAGTGCTCAGTAACCACATGTGACTAGTGGCTACTCTATTGGACAGCACATATCTAGAACATTTTCATCATTGCAGAAAGTTCTGTTGATAGTGCTGAACAAGAGGCTTAAGCAGATTTAGGTTCCATTTTTTAAGTCACAGCATGTCATAGGTATTGCTGTGTACTTCCTATTGCACTATTTTATGTCTGGTTGTTCTATTTTTCATGATGCTAAGATTACTTAGTGGGTCCAAATGTGCTTCTGGAAATGTTTAAAGAAAGGAGAAAAGAAGATTTTGATGCTCTTTATTTAGGATGGACTAGGGGGCAGGGAATGATCCCCAAAGTTGGATCAGAGCCATTTTAGCCATATAAGAATGATCTGGAGCCGGGCGCAATGGCTCACACCTGTAATCGCAACACTTTGGGGGCTGAGGTGGGCAGATTGCTTGAGGTCAGGAGTTCCAGCTTGGCCAATATGGTGAAACCCCATTTCTGCTAAAAATACAAAAATTAGCTGGGCATGGTGGTGCATGCACCTGTAACCCCAGCTACTCGAGAGACTGAGGCATGAGAATCAGTTGAACCTGGGAGGCAGAGGTTACAGTGAGCTGAGATCACATCACTGCGCTCCAGCCTGGGCAACAGAATGAGACTGTCTCAAAAAAAAAAAAAAAAAAAGAAAAAGAAAAAGAAAAGAATAATCTGCAATACTCAGTATGCTGTAGTGGTTGACAGCTGTTCTGCCTAGGTTTGAATCCTGACTCTATTTACTAGCTATGGGACTGTAGGCAAGTTGCTTAACCTCTCTGAGCCTTTGTTTATTTAAGTGTGAAATAGAAAAGTGTTAGTCCTTAGATCATAGGACATTGTGATGATGAAATGAGATAATGTGCATAAGGCATGTAACATAGAGTACATGTTCAATGAATATTAATTACTATTATTATGTTGTCATAGTAAAAATACAGGTTTTAAGGCCTCACTGCTGGAGAATCTAATTTGTTAAAGTCTATGGTGGGATCTGTAAATCTGCATTTTAAAACAAGTTCTCCAAGTGATCCAAAGGTCCTGGATCCCTTGGCCTAGAACCCTTCCTGAGATCTTTCCCTTTGGGCCCTTGGCTTTATTTCAGCCCCAGCGGAGCACATGCTGGCTGGATACCCCAGCTTCTGTCAGAGGATTGTAAACCAAAAATTAAATTCTAAGCCCCCCAACTGAATAGACCCCTCTCTCAGCCAACGGGATTCCAAAGTAAACCTGAAAAACTTTCAGGCCATGTTGGGAAGAGGGGTTGGACATGCCTCATTATACTCTCCGCCCATTGAAATTCGGGCACAAGTGACCAACATTAATATAAAAACAGTGAACTTAAGACTAACAAAACAGACTCTTTGCAGCAATAAGATAACAAATTCCAGCCTGACTCTACTATAACATCACATGACAAATAGCAGGCCCTGAAATAGATAGAAGTATTTTACCCTAATAAATCTTTTGACATATTTTGAAGTGGCCCTGCAAAGCTGACTCTTCTGGGAAAAATCTATATTCTCTGGAGAATCTCTGTTCCTTTCCATGTCTTTTTCTGATCCTGAAGAGATTAGCTGAGAGTCTAGCACCTTTTAAGAATGTGAATAGTAAACATTTGCCATCTATTGCCTCCAAGGGCAGCCACCTGTGAGACTTCGTCTACATAATAAAAACTTTGGTCTCCATAACCCTTGTCTTAACTCAGACACTCTTTTCTATTGATTCTTTTGATAATAACCAATTGCCAATCATAAAATCCATCTATGACCTAGAAGCCCTCCCAACTCCCTATCCTCACCTTCAAGTTTTTCCACTTTTCCAGACGGAACTAATGTACACCTTACATTTATTGATTGATTCAGCCTGTAACTTCTGTCCCCCTAAAATGTATAAAATCAAGCTGTTACCCAACTACCTTGGGCACATGTTCTGAGGACCTTCTGGGACTGTGTCACGGGTCTTGGGCACTCGTATTTGGCTCAGAATAAACATCTTTAAATATTTTACAGAGTTTGACTCTTTTTGTTGGCAGAATAAACAAGCCCAAGTAGGGTTACCAGATTTAGCAAGTAAAAACCTATTTTATCTGGCAATCCTAAATCTCAGGGGAGATTTTTTTTGCTCTGTCACATCAACTATAGGATGCAAGAATGTAGAGTGTGAAAAAGTAGTATCAAGCATCAAAAGTAGTATTCTAGAGTCTTTAGAGATTAATATAATTAATGGAGTCTTCTGCTTAAGTTAGGGGCCATACTTTGATTCTCTTGAACCCCATAAAGGGGCCATCTTTTATAAAATTAAAGAAAGGGGGCTTTGGGAGCTGTCTTGCCCAATCTGCTTTTTTTGTATGTAATGAAACCAGGTCCTGCCTGGAGAAGGGAAATGAGTTGTCTAAGGTCAGTGGCAAGGCTGGAATGGAACCTAGGTCTTTAGTTTCTGGCACAGCATTTGTTCCTCTTTGTCATCTGTCTTAGTTCATTCAGACTCTGGCATTCTGTCTCTGCCCCCCACCCCAATTAATGTCCTTCTCAAATGTAAAATACATTCCTTCCATTCCAATAGTTCCAAAAGTCTTAATTCCAGCATCAACTCCAAAGTTTAAAGTCCAAAGTCTCATCTAAATATCTAAATCAGATGTGGGTGAGACTCAAGGTGTGATTCATTCTGAGGCAAGCTGCTCTCCAGCTGTGAACCAATGACATCAAACATGTCGTGTACAAAATATGATGGTGGGACAGGCAGAGGATACACATTCCCATTCTAGAAGGAGGAATGGAAAAGAATAAAGGAATGACAGGCTCTGAGCCAGTACAAAACATTGAGAATAATCTTTGGCTCAATGCTCTGCCCTCCAGGCCCACAGGAGTGGAATGGAGGTCTTGCCCCTGCAGCTTTGGGCAACCCTACCCATAAGGCTTTGCTCTCCAAGCATTGACCCCCACCCGAAAGGCAGTCCTCTGCCCAGGGGCCCACCAGCTCCCTTAAGGCATCTTTTGAAATCCAGGAGAAGGCAGCCACACATCCACCAGCTTTGCTTGGCACAGAGCATGCCACACTGTTGCCCTCCAGGAGCCACACCTGGTATGTCTGAGGAGTGTGGCAACAGAGTTTGGAGAACAAAGCCCACAATGTGAGGCAGCACTGGGCAGTGGAGGCTCCTCCTTTGATATCATTCTGCCTCTAGGCTCTGGCACTATGAACCTGTGATGGGAGGGACACCCCTCTTTTCACCCCCATGATCTCTGAAATGACTTCAGGGTCATTCTTCCATTGTCTTGAACAATAGGTCCTGGCTTCTATTTAGATGGCTGACTAATCCCCCTATTGTCTTGATGAATAGCACCTGGCTTCCCTGAGAGTCATATTAATCTTTTTATCAAATGGTTGCTTGGTCACACCTTTGTTCTTTCCCAAACAGAGTTTCTTAGTTTTTCCAATATGAGGAGACTGAGAATTTTTCATACTTTTAAGCTTTCTTCCCTTTGAGTAACAATTTTATCTTTAAACCATTTCTTTTCACATTTTACTATGAGTAATCAAGAGGAACCAGGACACTCTTCCAACACTTTGCTTAGAAATTTCCTCAGCCAAATATTCCATTTTTATTGCTTACAAGTTCTACCTTCTACAAAACACTAGGGCACACACACAATTCAGCCACGTTCTCTGCTACTTTATAAGAAGGATGTGCTTTCCCTCATTGACCAGACCAGTAACATGTTCCTCATATCCATCTGAGACATTATCAGAATGGCCTTTCCATCTGTATTTCTACAAATATTTTGTTGATGACCACTTAGGTATTCTCTAAGAAGATTGAGAATCTCTTCTCTTTGTGATCCCTCACCAGAACCACCCTTACAGTCCATTCCTTCGTGGCAATGTAGGCTTTTTCTAGTTGGCACCCCAAACCTCTTCCAGCCTCTACTTGTTAGCTGATTCCAAAACAGCTTCCACATTTTTAGGTATCTGTTACAGTAGCACTCCATACTTGGTACCAATTTCCTCTCTCAGTTCATTCAGGCTGCTGTGTAACACAATAACCATAAACTGGGTGGCTGACAAACAACATAAATTTATTTCTCATAGTCCTGGAATCTGGGAAGTCTAAGATCAAGATGAAGGTTCACTTCCTCATAGATGGCTGTCTTTTGACTGTAACTTCACATAGTGCAAGGGGAAAGTGAGCCCTCTGGGGTCACTTTTATAAGGGCACTAATCTCATTTGTGAGGGCTCTGACTTCATGACTTAATTACTTCCCAAAGGCCCTATCTCCTAATACCATCACCTTGGGGGTTGGAATTTCAAAATATGAATTTGGAGGAACACAAACATTCCGGCTAAAGAATCTGCTTGTTTTTGTCCCCTGCCATCTCAGGCATACTGGGGGGAGAGGGCAACCTTCAGGGTGACTGGGACCAGGGCCTAGAGAGTGGGAGCAGAGGCCCTTCTGACAACATCTCCAGAGTGATTCCTGCCCTTGTGATCCAAAAGAAAACAAAGCAAATAGAAGCAAAGTCAGTCCCTGGCACTGGTCAGACAGACAAAGCCCCAGACATAAGCAAGGGGGATTCTGCCATACGAGGTCCCTGGGGGATCAGGATCAGGGCTTGCATCCATCAGCCCAGCCTCATGACATGCAGAGCTGACTGGGCCTGGGCCTCCCCTCCCCCCGCTGGTGTTTTACAGAGTGTCTGGAGGAGAGCTCTTCGATTTCCTGGCCCAGAAGGAGTCACTGAGTGAGGAGGAGGCCACCAGCTTCATTAAGCAGATCCTGGATGGGGTGAACTACCTTCACACAAAGAAAATTGCTCACTTTGATCTCAAGGTCAGTAAGGGGAGAAAGAGAAAAGAATCAAGTTTACGAAGAAGAGGCTTAGTCCCTCCTGGTGTCTTTCCCAGGATGGGCCCAGTGCCCACCAGCGCTCCTTTCTCATCTTACAGTGAAAAACCCTGAGCTCCTGGGAAAGAGATGATGCTACAGAAATGTCCACCTTCTCAGTTTCATTTCTCATAACAGGTTTTCTGCACACAGGAGCTGACTGCAAGAAGCTCCTTAAATCAGACTTCAGGCACCTTATTTATTTCAGGTAGCGGTGTAACGCTTTCTAAATAAGTAGACCAGTGACAGGAAACTTAAAACCAAACACCTTTCACAAGACTGAACTTTTTGATAACAAAGAACTAGAAGTGTTTGGAGGATTGCTGAAGTTGGCTGACTCACCAGACCCTTTCACAGTGCAGCCTCCATCATCCCTTGACCAGAGCTTGTAAATCCCAGAGCCCAGGGACCGCTGGCTGCCTTCCCGCACTCACCACCCCCACTCTGCTCCAAACTGTGGCCATAAAACTGCTTCTAGGGATCACTGATCTTTTGTGGTAACTGGTATTCAGGATTGAGAAAGTTCACTGTGACCGCATAGGACTTTATAAAGCAAGAATGTGGTCAAAGTAGAAGGACAGTTCCCTTAGTAACTGAGCTCAGTTGCATAGACTGATGAACCTATATAGATACTTATGTGTAAATGTCCTCTAACTTGTGATCAATTCTATGACCTGTTTGCTGGGGAGATCCCTTCATTTTTCTATCCAGAAATCCCTGTGGTCTTTCAAGTATGGTGCTGGGTGCCTGGGTATTGCTGCAGATACAGAATTCACTGAGGCCCTGTCTGAGATTACTTCCTCTTTTCCAGGGACCTTGATGTAAGAGATAGAAAAACCAGCAACTCTAAGTACTATGCTAGAAGGAAGCCCAGGGTGGGTGGGGAGGCTAAAGGAGGGGACATCTAAGTCCAACCAGGGTATCAGAGAGGACTCCCTGGAAGAAGTGCTATTTAGTTGAGTTCTGAAGGATTGGCAGGAATTAGAAGAAGGGAAGGGCCTTCTAAGGAAGAAAGGCCAACAGAATACATGGTCACAAAACAGCGCAGTGCATTCAGGGAAGTACAGGCACAGGAAGTGTGTGCTGAGTGTCTGGGAAAGAAGCCGGGAAGAGTGCAGGAGGCAGACACAAGAATCTGGAAGCTAAGCCAAGGAGCTTGCACTTTACCCTGAGAGATAAGGGTTCCAGTGAGCAGAGAAGTGAGGTGAGCATGTACATGTTTCAGAACGATCCCTCTGGCTGGGAGAACGGACAGACTGGAGACAGCCTGGAGGCTGGGGCTCAGCTAAGAGGCTAATGCAATAATCTAGGTAAGATGTGAGGAGGGGACAGAGTCAAAATCTTTTGCAGAGGTCAATCTGAGGATTGATTAGGTGCCTAATTAGAGGTAGAGATGAAGGAGGGGACAGAGTTCTGGATGACACCCAAGTTCTGGCTTGTGCCCCTGGCCCAGAGAGGGTCTGGCATGTCCATTGTCTCACAGTGGCTATGCCAGGGCATGGGCTCAGTTCCTATATGAGTCCCTACCCCGCTCTTACTCTACTCTGCCTGATGGGGTGACCTTCTATGAGTCCCCTTAGCATGGTCCCCCTTCCTTATGCTGATTGTCACTTTTTTTTTTTTTTTAAATAGAGGCAGTCTTGCTCTGTCACCCAGCTGGAGCACAGTGGCGTGATCACAGCTCACTGCAGCCTCGACTTCCTGGGCTCAATCTATGCGCCTGCCTTAGCCTCCTGAATAGCTGGGACTAAAGGCATGTACCACCGTACCTGGCTAATTTTTGTATTTTTTGTAGAGGCAGGGTCTTGCCATGTTGCCCAGGCTGGTCCTGAGCTCCTGGGCTCAAGTGGTCCACCCACCTCAGCCTCTCAGAAGTGTTGGGATTACAGGCATGAGCCACTGCATCTGGCCATGATTGTCACAGTTTTTGTGTTTTTTTGGTGGCGGGGAGACAGGATCTCACTCTGTCGCCCAGCTGGAGTGCAGTGGTGCGATCTCAGCTCACTGCAGACTTGACCTCCCAGGCTCAGGTGATCCTCCCACCTCAGCCTCCCAAGTTGCTGGGACTACAGGAACACGCCACCATGGCCAGCTAAATTATGTATTTTTCGTAGAAATGGGTTTTCGGCATTTTTCACAGGCTCGTCTGGAACTCCTAGGCTCAAGCAATCTGCCCACCTCAGCCTCCCAAAGTGTTGGGACTATCAGCATAAGCCACTGCTCCTGGCTGTCACAGTATTTTTTAATACCTCCAACAGAAATCTTCCAGAGTTTTACTGAGGCGTCACGGGTAAAAATTGGGGTCACCGAGGATGGTAAGGCCTGGGCAGGCCTTTGGACCTCAGGGTGGTAATAGCAGGAAATGGTCTTCCTTGATTGCACCTGTGTGGCCTTCCTGGTACTGCTATGGACAATTGACTTGTTGTTTTCTTGTGTCTTTGCTGGCTCCAGGAGACCAGCTTCAAAATGGGCTCCTTTGTCTTTTCGCGAATGGGTCTGGTAGGAGGAGTGGCTGGAGCCCAGCAGGCACCAATGACCGCAGCAGGTTCATGATGTTTGGCTTGCCTTTATGGCAGCTCACTGTGGTGGGGAGAGTTAGCTAGGCTTGGAGTTAGCCAGACTGGGTTATCATATACCATGATACACCTGAACCTCAGCTTTTCAGCTTCAGTGCAAATAGTAATATCTACCTGGCAGAGTTGTAAGTGTTAGAGAGAAGAAGCATTAAGTGCCAAATATGGAATAGGTGCTCTGTAATAGTAGCTGTTATTGTTATTCCCCTTCTCAGAATAGAGGAAAAAGGAAAGAGAACTTTTGTTACAGTGTTTTGGGCCCCATAGACTAGGAAAACAAACTCCGTGAGTACAGTTCTGTTCATAAATTGCCCAGCAGAGAGCTGAGTTGGTTGCTAGATAGAACTGCTGGCGAGGGCTGGTAAGGCTCTGTGCCTAACCTGGACATTTTCCATGACCTGGAAACGGTCTGGGTTCTCCCTGGATGCATGTAAGGTGAGGATGCTGCTAGTCACCACCATAGCCAGGTATCCTTAGAGTTGTGAGGACTTGAGCTTTCTGATTCTTCCACCCATGGGTCCCTTGGCCTAGGCCCACCTGGGCAACTTCAGGAAGTGATGAGTAGCTGAAACTCAGAAGGATTACCTCATGATTGGGTAGATGTTTCCTGGAGCCAGAATGTGGGTATGCATGCCTCCTGGCTGGAACATTCTGTCAACTGGAGGGGATCATGCAATTAAGATCTAGCTGGTAGCTTAGAGGAGGCCTCTTGGTTCTGTGTTGTTTCCCACCATATAAAATCCACATTTTTCTTCCTGATTTTCATTCTCCATGATGGACTTTCACTTTCCTCTCCTGCTTATATTCTGTTACTCTTCGCCAAGCTCAGGGTCCTTACTGCCCAAGGAACACAGCCAGCATGTTGTCTCCACACCCTTACCCATAACCTGTTCTCCATGCACACCTTCCAGCTTGAAGGGGCAGGTAATGGAAGAGGGTTCGCTGTCTTGCCTGCCTTTGGAATGTGAACAACCTCTCTTCAACTGGTATTTGATCAGCTCCTTCTATGTTCAGCCATTGTGCAATGGATAGTCAGGCTCTGTCCCTGCTCACCACATGCCCCTAGCCTGGTTGCAGGGAGCAGACAAGTAGACAATTTTTTTTTTTCTTTTCGAAATAGGGTCTTGTTCCGTCCCTGGAGTGCAGTGGCACAATCTCATCTCCCTGCATCCTCCACCTCCTGGGTTCAAGTGATTCTCCTGCCTTAGCCTCCTGAGTAGCTGGGAGGACAGGCCCCCACCACCACGCCCAGCTAATTTTTGTATTTTTAGTAGAGACAGGGTTTCACCATGTTGGCCAGGCTGGTCATGAACTGTTGACCTCAGGTGATCCCCTCCAACCCCACCTTGGTCTCCCAAAGTGCTGGGATTATAGGCATGAGCCACCATGGCCAGCCCGAATGGACAAATTAATATGAGATAAGCAGTATTGGTAAAAACAGGAGACAGAGCAAGATGACCAAATAGAAACCTTCACTGATCATCCTCCCTGTAAGAACACCAAATTGAACAGCTATCCATGCACAAAAAAGCACCTTTATGAGAACCAAAAATCGGGTGAGCGGTCACAGTACCTGGTTTTATTCATTATTTTATTTTATTTTATTATTATTTTTTTTTTGAGACCGAGTCTCGCGCTATTGCCCAGGCTGGAGTGCAGTGGCATGATCTCGGTTCCCTGCAAACTCCGCCTCCTGGGTTCACGCCATTCTCCTGCCTCAGCCTCCTGAGCAGCTGGGACTACAGGCGCCTGCCACCATGCCCGGCTAATTTTTTTGTATTTTTAGTAGAGATGGGGTTTCACTGTGTTAGCCAAGATGGTCTTGATCTTCTGACCTCATGATCCGCCTGCCTCGGCCTCCCAAAGTGCTGGGATTACAGGCATGAGCCACCGTGCCCAGCCCACAGTACCTGGTTTTAATTTCATATCACAGAAAGAGGCACTGAAGAGGGTAGGAAAGACAGTCTTGAATCATCTACACCACCCTTTCCCCATCCTCTGGCAGCAGCCGTGTTGTATGGAGAAAGAACCTGTGCACTTGGGGGAGGGAGAGTGCAGCAATTGTGGGACTTTGCATTGAAAGTCAGTGCTACCCTGTCACAGCAGAAAGCAATACCAGGCAGAACCCAGCTGGTACCCATGGAAGGAGCATTTAGACTAGCCCTAAACAGAGGAGAATCACTCATCCCAGTGGTCAGAACCTGAGTTCCAGCAAGCCTCACCACTGCAGACTAAAGTGCTCTGGGTTTCTAAGTAAACTCGAAAGGAAGTTTAGGCCACAAGGACTGCAATTCCTGGACAAGTCCTGGTCCTGTGCTGTGCTTGGAGCCAGTGGACTTGGAGGGTACACCTAGTAAGACATCAGCTGCGGTGGCCAAGGAAGTGCTTGTACCACACCTCCCCTACCCCCAGGCAGCACAGCTTGCAACTCCGGGAGAGGATCCTTCCCTCCACTTGAGGAGAAAAGAGGGAAGAGTGAAGAGGACTTTGTCTTGCAATTTGGATACCAGCTCAGCCACAGTCAGATGGGGCACAAGGCAGACTCTTAAGGACTCCATTCCAGGCCCTAGATCTCTGACAACATTTCTAGACACTCCCTGGGCCAGAAGGGAATCCACTGCCTTGAAGGGAAGGACCCAATCCTGGCAGGATTCATCACCTGCTGACTAAAGAGGCACTGGGCTCTGAATAGTCAGCAGTGATATCCAGTGTATCACTCAGAGACGTGCACTCAGAGACATGCTGGCTTCAGGCATGACCCAGCACATTCCCAGCTGTGGTGATTATGGGAAGAGGCTCCTTCTGCTTGAGAAAAGGAAAGGTAATGATAAAGGGGACTTTGTCTTGCAGCTTAGGTACTAGCTTGGCCACAGTGGGGTAGAGAACCAAGTGGGCTCTTTGGGTTTCAATTTCAGGCCTTAGCTCTTGGACAGCATTTCTGGACCTACCCTGGGCCAAAGGGGAGCCCACTGCCCTGAAGGGAGAGTCATAGGCCTGACAGCCTTCACCACAAGCTGACTGAAGAGCCCCGAGGCCTTGAATGTACACTGGAAGTAGTCAGGGAGTACTTGCCATAGGCCTGGGGCAGTGGTGGCCATGGGGAGAGATGCCTCTGCTTATGGAAAGGGGACGGAAGAATGGGAAGGACTTTGTCTTGTGGCTTAGATACCGGCTGGGCCACATTAGAATAGAGCACCAGGTAGATTCCCAAGGTTTCCAACTCTAAGCCCTGACTCCTAGATGGCATCTCTGGACCACCCAAGGCAGTGGGGAAGCTCACCACCCTGAGGGAAGGACACAAGCCTGGCTGGCTTTGCCACCTGCCTATTGTAGAGCCCTGGGGCCTTCAGCAGACATAACTAGTAGCCAGGCAGCTGTTATAAGCCTTGGGCAAGACCCAGTGCCATGCTGGCTTCAGGTCTGACCCAGCACAATCCCAGTGGTGGTGGCCACAGGGGTGCTTGTGTTACCCCTCCCCCAGTCACAGGCAGCTCAGTACAGAGAGAGACTTCATTTGTTTGGAAGCAAGTAAGGGAAGAGAACAAGAGTCTCTGCCTCATAAACCAGATAATTTTTATAAATCTTCAAGGCAGTACCTTTACAAGCCTGCAAGAACCACAGCATTACTGGGCTTGGGGTGTCCTCTAATGCAGATATGGCTACAGTGACCAAAAACTTAGGTTACATCATTTACGTCTCTTCAGATATCTGGAAAGCCTTCCCAAAAAGATGGGTACAAACAAACCAAGACTGTGAAGACTGGAATAAATACCTAACTGTTCATTGCCCAGACATCAATAAACATCCACAAGCACCAAAACCATCCAGGAAAACATGACTTCACCAAATGAACTAAATAAGACACCAGGGACCTATCCTGGAGAGACAGAGATATGTTACCTTTCAGACAGAGAATTCAAAATAGCTGTTTTGAGGAAACTCAACAAAAATCAAGATAACACAGAGAAGGAATTCAGAATTATATCAGATAAATTAAATAGATTGAAATAATTAAAAAGAATAAAATTCTGGAAGTGAAAAATGCAGTTGACGTACTGAAGAATGTGTCAGAGTCTCTTAGCAGCAAAATTGATCAAGCAGAAGAAAGAATTAGTGAGCTTAAAGACAGACTATTTGAAAATACACAGTCAGAGGAGACAAAAGAAAAAAAAAGAACGAAGCATTCCTATAAGATCTAGAAAATAGCCTCAAAAAGGCAAATTTAAGAGTTATTGACCCTAATGAGGAGGTAGAGAGATAGAGGTAGAAAGCTTATTCAAAGGGATAATAACAGAGAACTTCCCAAAGCTAGAGAAAGATATCAATATTCAAGTACAGGAAGGTTATAGAACACAAAGCAGGTTAAACCCAAATAATAATTAAACTCCCATAAATTAAAATAAAGACATTTAATAATCAAACTCCCAAAAGTCAAGAGTAAAGAAAGGATCCTAAAAGCAAGAGAAAAGAAACAAATAACATACAATGAAACTCCAGTATGTCTGGCAGTGGACTTTGTAGTGGAATCTTACAGGCCAGGAGAGGGCCAGGAGAGGGTGGCATGACAAGTGCTGAGGAAGAAACCTTTATTCTAGAATAGTATATCCAGCAAAAATATCCTTCAAACATGAAGGAGAAATAAAGACTTTCCCAAACAAAGAAAATCTGAGGATGTCATCAATACCAGACCTGTCCTACAAGAAATGCTAAAGGGAATTCTTCAATCTAAAGGAGAAGGACATTAATGAGCAATAAGAAACCATCTGAAGATGCAGAACTTGTAATATTAAGTACACAGCAAAACACAGAATATCATAACACTGTAATTGTGTGTAAACTACTTGTATCTTGAGTAGAAATATTAAATGATGAACTGATCAAAAATAACGACAACATTTCAAGACAGTACAATAAGATATAAATAGTAGTGAGGAGAGAAAGTTAAAGTGTAGAGTTTTTACTAGTTTTCTCTTTGCTTGTTAGCTTGTTTATGCATCAGCATTAAGTTGTCATCAGTTTAAAATAATGGATTATATGATAGTATTTGCAAGCCTCATGGTAACCTTACATCAAAAAACCTACAGCAGAGACACAAAAAAATAAAAAGCAAGAAATTAAAACTTACCACCAGAAAAAAATTACCTTCACTAAAAGGAAGACAGGAAGGAAGGAAAGAAGGAAAAGAAGACCACAAAACAACCAGAAATGAAAAAGCAAAGTGGCAGGAGTAAGTCCTTACTTATCAGTAATAACATTGAATGTAAATGGACTAAATTCTCCAATTAAAAGAGGTAGATTGGCTGAATGGATTAAAAAACAAAAAACAGTTAAGAGGTTCCAATATGGCTGAATAGGAACAGCTCCAGTCTGCAGCTCCCAGCATGAGCGATGCAGAAAACAGGGGATTTCTGCATTTCCAACTAAGGTACCAGGTTCATCTCACTGGGGCTTGTCAGACAGTGGGTGCAACCCATGGAGCAGGGTGGGGCATTGCCTCACCCGGGAAGCACAAGGGGTCAGGGAATTCCCTTTCCTGGCAAAGGGAAGCCGTGACAGACGGTACTTGGAAAATCCAGACACTCCCACCCTAATACTGCGCTTTTCCAATGGCCTTAGCAAACAGCACACCAGGAGATTATATTCCACGCCTGGCTTGGAGGGTCCCATACCCGCAGAGCCTCACTCACTGCTAGCACAGCGGTCTGAGATTGAACTGCAAGGCAGCAGTGAGGCTTGGGGAGGGGCGTCTGCCATTGCTGAGGCTTGAGTAGGTAAACAAAGTGGCCAGGAAGCTGGAACTGGGTGGAGCCCAGCACAGCTCAAGGAGGCCTGCCTGCCTTTGTAGACTCCACCTCTGGGGGCAGGGCATAGCTGAACAAAAGGCAGCAGAAACTTCTGTAGACTTAAATGTCCCTGTCTGACAGCTTTGAGGAGAGTAGTGGTTCTCCCAGCACAGAGTTTGAGATCTGAGAATGGACAGACTGCTTCCTCAAGTGGGTCCCTGGCCCCAAGTAGCCTAACTGGGAGAAACCTCCCAGTAGGGGCCAACTGACACCTCATACAGCAGGGTGCACCTCTGAGAGGAAGCTTCCAGAGGAAGGATCAGGCAGCAACATCTACCGTTCTGCAATATTTGCTGTTCTGCAGCCTCTGCTGGTGATACCCAGGCAAACAGGGTCTGGAGTGGACCTCCAGCAAACTCCAACAGACCTGCAGCTGAGGGTCTTGACTATTAGAAGGAAAACTAACAAACAGAAAGGACATCCACACCAGAACCCCATCTGTATGTCACCATCATCAAAGACCAAAGGTAGATAAAACCACAAAGATGGGGAGAAACCAGAGCAGAAAGGCTGAAAATTCTAAAATTCAGAGTGCCTCTTCTCCTCCAAAGGAACACAGTGCCTTGCCAGCAATGGAACAAAGCTGGACAGAAAATGACTTTGACTAGTTGAGAGAAGAAGGCTTCAGACAATCGGTAATAACAAACTTCTCTGAGCTAAAGGAGGATGTTCGAACCCATCGCAAAACTAAGAACTTTGAAAAAAGATTAGACGAATGGCTAACTAAAATAAACAGTGTAGAGAAGTCCTTAAATGACGTTATGGAGCTGAAAACCATGGCATGAGAACTATGTGACACATGCACAAGCTTCAGTAGCTGATTTGATCAAGTGGAAGAAAGGGTATCAGTGATTGAAGATCAAATGAATGAAATGAAGCAAGAAGAGAAGTTTAGACAAAAAAAGAGTAAAAAGAAATGAACAAAGCCTCCAAGAAATATGGGACTATGTGAAAAGACCAAATCTGTGGCTGAAAGTGATGGGGAGAATGGAACCAAGTTGGAAAACACTCTTCAGGATATTATCCAGGAGAACTTCCCTAACCTAGCAAGGCAGGCCAACATTCAAATTCAGGAAATACAGAGAACGCCACAAAGATACTCCTCAAGAAGAGCAACCCCAAGACACATAACTCTCAGATTCACTAAAGTTGAAATGAAGGAAAAAATGTTAAGCGCAGCCAGAGAGAAAGGTCGGATTACGCACAAAGGGAAGCCCATCAGACTAACAGCGGATCTCTTGGCAGAAACTCTACAAGCCAGAAGAGAGTGGGGGCCAATATTCAACATTCTTAAAGAAAAGAATTTTCAACCCAGAATCTCATATCCAGCCAAACTAAGCTTCATAAGTGAAGGAGAAATAAAATCCTTTACAGACAAACAAATGCTAAGAGATTTTGTAACCACCAGGCCTGCCTTACAAGAGCTCCTGAAGAAAGCACTAAACATGGAAAGGAACAACCAGTACCAGCCACTGCATAAACATGCCAAATTGTAAAGACCATCAATGCTAGGAAGAAACTGCATCAACTAATGAGCAAAATAACCAGCTGACATCATAATGATGGGATCAAGTTCACACATAACAATATTAACCTTAAATGTAAATGGGCTAAATGCTCCAATTAAAAGACACAGACTGGCAAATTGGATAAAGAGTCAAGACCCATTGGTGTGCTGTATTCAGGACACCCATCTCACGGGCAGAGACACACATAGGCTCAAAATAAAAGGGATGGAGGAAGATCTACCAAGCAAATGGAAAACAAAAAAAAGTAGGGGTTGCAATCCCAGTCTCTGATAAAACAGGCTTTAAACCAACAAAGATCAGAAGAGACAAAGAAGGCCATTACATAATGGTCAAGGGATCAATTCAACAAGAAGAGTTAACTATCCTAAATATATATGCGCCCAATATCGGAGCACCCAGATTCATAAAGCAAGTCCTTAGAGACCTACAAAGAGACTTAGACTCCCACACAATAATAATGGGAGACGTTAACACCCCACTGTCAGCATTAGACAGATCAACGAGACAGTAAGTTAACAAGGACATCCAGGAATTGAACTCAGCTCTGCACCAAGTGGACCTAATAGACATCTACAGAACTCTTCACCCCAAATCAACAGAATATACATTATTCTCAGCACCACATCACACTTATTCCAAAATTCACCATATAGTTGGAAGTAAAGCACTCCTCAGCAAATGTAAAAGAACAGAAATTATAACAAACTGTCTCTCAGACCACAGTGCAATCAAACTAGAACTCAGGATTAGGAAACTCACTCAAAACCGCTCAACTACATGGAAACTGAACAACCTGCTCCTGAATGACTACTGGGTACATAATAAAATGAAGGCAGAAATAAAGATGTTCTTTGAAACCAATGAGAACAAAGATACAACATATCAGAATCTCTGGGACACATTTAAAGCAGTGTGTAGAGGGAAATTTATGGCACTAAATGCCCACAAGAGAAAGCAGGAAAGATCTAAAATCAACGCCCTAACATCACAATTAAAAGAACTAGAGAAGCAAGAGCAAACACATTCAAAAGCTAGCAGAAGGCAAGAAATAACTAAGATCAGAGCAGAACCGAAGGAGATAGAGACACAAAAAACCCTTCAAAAAATCAATGAATCCAGGAGCTGGTTTTTTGATTTGTTTTGTTTTGTTTTTGAGACGGAGTCTCGCTCTGTAGCCCAGGCTGGAGTGCAGTGGCCGGATCTCAGCTCACTGCAAGCGCCGCCTCCCGAATTCACGCCATTCTCCTGCCTCAGCCTCCCAAGTAGCTGGGACTACAGGCACCCGCCACCTCGCCTGGCTAGTTTTTTGTATTTTTTAGTAGAGACGGGGTTTCACCGTGTTAGCCAGGATGGTCTCGATCTCCTGACCTCGTGATCCACCCGTCTCGGCCTCCCAAAGTGCTGGGATTACAGGCTTGAGCCACCGCGCCCGGCATGAGCTGGTTTTTTGAAAAGATCAACCAAATTGATAGACCACTAGCAAGACTAATAAGAAAAGAGAGAAGAATCAAATAGATGCAATAAAAAATGATAAAGGGGATATCACCATCAATCCCGCAGAAATACAAACTACCATCAGAGAATACTATAAACACCTCTATGCAAATAAACTAGAAAATCTAGAAGAAGTGGATAAATTCCTGGTCACATCCACCCTCCCAAGACTAAACCAGGAAGAATTTGAATCCCTGAATAGACCAATAACAGGCTCTGAAATTGAGGCAATAATTAATAGCCTACCAACCAAAAAAAGTCCAGGACCAGACAGATTCACAGCCATATTCTACCAGAGGTGCAAAGAGGAGCTGATACCATTCCTTCTGAAACTATTCCAATCAATAGAAAAACAGGGAATCTTCCCTAATTCATTTTATGAGTCCAGCATCATCCTGATACCAAAGCCTGGCAGAGACATGACAAAAAAGAGAATTTTAGACCAATATCCCTGATGAACATCAATGCAAAACTCTTCAATAAAATACTGGCAAACCAAATCCAGCAGCACATCAAAAAGCTTATCCACCACAATCAAGGTGGCTTCATCCCTGGGGTGTAAGGCTGGTTCAACATACGCAAATCAATAAATGTAATCCATCATATAAACAGAACCAAAGACAAAAACCACATAACTATCTCAATAGATGCAAAAAAGGCCTTCGACAAAATTTAACAGCCCTTCATGCTAAAAACTCTCAATAAAACAGGTATTGATGGGATGTATCTCAAAATAATAAGAGTTATTTATGACAAACCCACAGCCAATATCATACTGAATGGGCAAAACCTGGAAGCATTCCCTTTGAAAACTGGCACAAGACAGGGATGCCCTCTCTCACCACTCCTATTCAACATAATGTTGGAAGTTCTGGCCAGGGCAATCAGGCAAGAAAAAGAAATAAAGGGTATTCAATTAGGAAAAGAGGAAGTCAAATTGTCCCTGTTTGCAGACGACATGATTGTATATTTAGGAAACCCCATCGTCTCTGCCCCAAATCTCCTTAAGCTAACAAGCAACTTCAGCAAAGTCTCAGGACACAAAATCAATGTGTAAAAATCACAAGCATTCCTATACACCAATAACAGACAAAGAGAGAGCCAAATCATTAGTGAACTCCCATTCACAATTGCTTCAAAGAGAATAAAATACTTAGGAATCCAACTTACAAGGGCTGTGAAGGACCTCTTCAAGGAGAACTACAAACCACTGCTCAATGAAATGAAAGAAGACACAAACAAGTGGAAGAACATTCCATGCTCATGGATAGGAAGAATCAATATTGTGAAAATGGCCATAATGCCTAAGGTAATTTATAGATTCAATGCCATCCCCATCAAGCTACCAATGACTTTCTTCACAGAATTGGAAAAACTACTTTAAAGTTCATATAGAACCAAAAAAGAGCCTGCATTGCCAAGACAATCCTAAGCCAAAAGAACAAAGCTGGAGGCATCACGCTACCTGACTTCAAACTATACTACAAGGCTACAGTAATCAAAACAGCCTGGTACTGGTACCAAAACAGAGATTTAGACCAATGGAACAGAATAGAGCCCTCGGAAATAATACCACACATCTACAACCATCTGATCTTTAACAAACCTGACAAAAACAAGAAATGGGGAAAGGATTCCATATTTAATAAATGGTGCTGGGAAATCTGGCTAGCCATATGTAGAAAGCTGAAACTGGATCCCTTCCTTACACGTTATACAAAAATTAATTCAAGATGGATTAAAGACTTAAATGTTAGACCTAAAACCATAAAAACCCTAGAAGAAAACCTAGGCAATACCATTCAGGCCATTGGCATGGGCAAGGACTTCATGACTAAAACACCAAAAGCAGTGACAACAAAAGCCAAAATTGACAAATGGGATCTAATTAAACTAAAGAGCTTCTGCACAGCAAAAGAAACTACCATCAGAGTGAACAGGCAACCTACAGAATGGGAGAAAATTTTTACAATCTACCCATCTGACAAAGGGCTAATATCCAGAATCTACAAAGAACTTAAACAAATTTACAAGAAAAAATCAACCCTATCAAAAAGTGGGCAAAGGATATGAACAGACACTTCTCAAAAGAAGACATTTCTGCAGCCAACAGACACATGAAAAAATGCTCATCATCACTGGCCATCAGAGAAGTGCAAATCAAAACCACAGTGAGATACCATCTCACACCAGTTAGAATGGCAATCATTAGAAAGTCAGGAAACAACAGGTGCTGGAGAAGATGTGGAGAAATAGGAATGCTTTTACACTGTTAGTTGGACTGTAAACTAGTTCAACCATTGTGGAAGACAGTGTGGCGACTCCTCAAGGATCTAAAACTAGAAATACCATCTAACCCAGCCATCCCATTACTGGGCATATACCCAAAGGATTATAAATCATGCTACTATAAAGACACATGCACACATATGTTTATTGCAGCACTATTCACAATAAAAAAGACTTGGAACCAACCCAAATGTCCATCAGTGATAGACTGGATAAAGAAAATGTGGCACATATACACTGTGGAATACTATGCAGCCATAAAAAAGGATGAGTTCATGTCTTTTGTAGGGACATGAATGAAGCTAGAAACCATCATTCTGAGCAAACTATCGCAAGGACAGAAAGCCAAACACTGCTTGTCCTCTCTTATAGGTGGGAATTGAACAATGAGAACACTTGGACACAGGATGGGGAACATCACACACTGGGGCCTGTTGGGTAGGGAGAGCGGGGAGGGATAGCATTAGGAGATATACCTAATGTAAATGACGAGTTAACGGGTGCAGCACACCAACATGGCACATGTATACATATGTAACAAACGTGCACGTTGTGCACATGTACCCTAGAACTTAAAGTATAATAATAAACAAAAACCATACCCAGTGATATGTTGCCTACAAGAAATGCATTGTACCTACAAAGGCACACACAGACTAAAAATAAAGAGATGTAAAAAGATGTTCCAGGTCAATAGAAACCAAAAAAGAGCAGGACTGGCTATATTTATATCATACAAAATAGATTTCAGGATAAAAACTTTAGAGAGACAAAGCTATTATATAATGATAAAAGGGTCAGTTCAGCAAGAAGATATAACAATTGTAAATATATACACATCCAACACTGGAGGGCCCTGCTTGCAGCATTGGACAGACCATCCAGACAGAAAATTAACAAAGAAACATTGGACTTAATATGTATTTTAGACCAAATGGACCTAATAGATACTTACAGAACGTTTCATCTAATAGTTGCAGAATACACATTCTGCTCAGTACATGGATCATTCTCAAGGATGGACCATGTTAGACCACAATACAAGTCTTGTTTTTTTTTTTTTTTTTTTTTTTTGAGACGGAGTCTCGCTCTGTCGCCCAGGCTGGAGTGCAGTGGCCGGATCTCAGCTCACTGCAAGCTCCGCCTCCCGGGTTCACGCCATTCTCCGGCCTCAGCCTCCCAAGTAGCTGGGACTACAGGCGCCCGCCACTGCGCCCGGCTAATTTTTTGTATTTCTTAGTAGAGATGGGGTTTCACCGTGTTAGCCAGGATGGTCTCGATCTCCTGACCTCATGATCCTCCCACCTCAGCCTCCCAAAGTGCAGGGATTACAGGCGTGAGCCACCACGCCCGGCCCACAATACAAGTCTTTAAAAAATTTTTTGGCTGGGCGCGGTGGCTCACATCTCTAATCCCAGCACTTTGGGAGGCTGAAGCAGGTGGATCATGAGGTCAGGAGATTGAGACCATCCTAGTTAACATGATGAAACCCCGTCTCTACTAAAAATACAAACAAATTAGCCGGGCATGGTGATGGGTGCTTGTAGCCCCAGCTACTTGGGAGGCTGAGGCAGGAGAATGGAGCGAACCCAGGAGGCCGAGCTTGCAGTGAGCTGAGATTGCGCCACTGCACTCCAGCCTGGGTGACAGAGCGAGACTCCGTCTAAAAAAAAATTTTCTAATTGAAATCATATCAAGTATCTTCTCTGACCACAATGGAATAAAACTAAAAAACAGTAACAGAGGAATTTTGGAAACTATACAAACACATGGGAATTAAATAATATGCTTCGAATGACCAGTGGGCTATTGAAGAAATTAAGAAGGAAATTGAAAAATTTCTTGAAACAAATGATAATGGGAATACAACGTACCAAAACCTATGGGATATATTGAAAGCAGTCTTAAGAGGGAAGTTTGGTTTGCAAAAGCAAACCAAACCCAAAATTAGTAGAAGAAAAGAAATAATAAAGATCAGAAGAGAACTAAATAAAAGTGAAATGAAGAAAGCAATACAAAAGTTCAATGAAACAAAAAGTTGGTTTTTTGAAAAGATAAAATCAACAAACTTTCAACCAGACCTAGTTAGAGGAAAAAAGACCCAAATAAATAAAATCAGAGACAAAAAAGGAGACATTACAACTGATACTACAGAAACTCAAAGGATCATTAGTGGCTACTGTGAGCAGCTACATGATTTCCAATAGGCTGGAAAACCTAGAGGAAATGGAAACATTCCTAGACATGTACAACCTACCAGGATTGAACCATGAAGAAATCCAAAACCTGCACACACCACTAACAAGTAAGAAGATCAAAGCTGTAATAAGAAGTTTCCTGGCAAAGAAAAGCCTGAGACACTGTGGCTTTACTGCTAAATTCTATCAAATATTTAAATAAGAATTAATACCAGGCCAGGTGCTGTGGCTCATGCCTATAATCCCAGCACTTTGGGAGGTTGAGGTGGGGAGAGCACTTGAGCTCAGGAGTTCAAGACCAACCTGGGCAACATGGAGAAGCCCCATCTCTACTGAAAATACAAAAATTAGCTGGGTGTGGTGGTGCATGCCTATAGTCCCAGTTAGTTGGGAGGCTGAGATAGGAGGATCACCTGAACCCTGGAGGCAGAGGCCACATGAACCATGATCACCCCATTTCACTCCAGTCTAGGTGACAGAGCAAGACCCTGTCTCAAACGACAACAACAACAACAACAACAAAGAACTAATACCAATCCTACTCAAACTATCCTGAAAAATGGAGGGGGGAATACTTCCAAAAATTCTAAGAGGCCAGTATTATTCTTATACCAAAACCAGACAAAAACACATCAAATAAAACTATGGACCATATCCTTGATGAACATTGTTGCATTATATCAACAGAATTAAGGAAAAAACATATAATCGTTTCAATTGATGCTGAAAAAGCATTTGATGGAATTCAACATCCGCGCATGATAAACATCTCAACACAATAAAAGCCTTATATAACAGACCCACTGCTAGTATTGTACTGAGTGGGTAAAACCTGAAAGCCTTTCCTTTAAAATCTGGAATACAACAAGGATGCCCAATTTCACCACTGTTATTCAACATAGTACTGGAAGTCCTAGCTAGAGCAATCAGACAAGAGAAAGAAATAAAGGGCATCCAAATTGGAAAGGAAGAAATAAAATTATCCTTGTTTGCAGATATAATCTCATATTTGGAAAAACCTGAAGACTCCATCAAAAAAATTGTTAGAACTGATAAATTCAATAAAGTTGCAGCATACAAAGTCAACATATAAAAATCAGTAGTATTTCTATATTCCAACAGCAAACTATCTGAAAAAGAAATCAAGAAAGTAATCTCACTTACAATAGCTAAAAATAAACCTAGGATTAACTTAACCAAAGAAGTGAAAGATCTCTATAATGAAAACTATAAAACATTGATGAAAGAAATTGAAGAGGACACACAAAAAAATAGAAAGGTATTCCACGTTCATGGATTGGGAGAATTAATATTGTTAAAATGTCTGTACTACCTAAAGCAACCTATAGATTCAATGCAATCCCTATCAAAATACCAGTGACATTCTTAACAGAAATAGAAAAAACAAAACCTAAAATTTATGTGGAACCACAAAAGACGCAGAATAGCCAAAGCTACCCTGAGATAAAAACAAAACTGGAGGAATCACATTATCTGACTTCAAATTTTACTACAAAGCTATATAGTAACCAAAACAGCATTGTACTGGCATAAAAACAGACACATACACCAATGAAACAGAGTAGAGAACTCAGAAACAAATACATCTACAGTGAACTCATTTTCAACAAAGATGCCAACAACATAACTGGGGAAAGGACAATCTCTTCAATAAATGGTACTGGGAAAACTGCATACCCATATGCAGAAGAATGAAACTAGACCCCTGTCTCTTACTGTATATAAAAATTCAAAATGGATTAAACACTTAAACCTAAGGCTTCAAACTATGAAACTACTAAAAGAAAACATTGGAGAAACTTTCTAAGACATTGGATTAGGCAAAGATTTCTTAAGTAATACCCCACAAGCACAGGTAACCAAGAAACATAGACCAATGGGATCACATCAAGTTAAAAAGCTTCTGCACAGCAAAGAAAACAATCAACAGAGAGACAACCCACCGAATGTGAGAAAATATTTGCAAACAACCCATGTGACAAGGGATTAATAACCAGAATGTATAAGAAGCTCAAACGAGTCTGTAGGAAAAAATCTAATAATCTGATTCAAGTGGGCAAACTCAGCACCAGAGGAAAGATTAAAAAATGGGCAAAAGATCTGAATAGACATTTCTAAAAAGAAGACATACAAATGGCAAACAGGTATATGAAAAGGTACTCAACACCATTGATCATCAGAGAAATGCAAATCGAAACTACAGTGAGACATCATCGTCTCACCCCATTTAAAATGGCTTTTATCCAAAAGACAGTCAATAACATGCTGGTAACAATGCTGAGAAAGGGGAACCCTCGTACACTGTTGGTGGGAATGTAAATTAATATAACCACTATGGAGAACATTTGCATGTTCCTCAAAAAACTAAAAATAGAACTAACATATGATCCAGCAATCCCACTGCTAGATATATACCCAAAAGAAAGGAAATCAGTATATTGGAGAAATATCTGCACTTGTGTGTTTATTCCAGTACTGTTCACAATTGCCAAGAATTGGAAGCCACCGAAGTGTCCATCAGCAGACAAAAGGATAAAGAAAATGTAGTAAATATACACAAATAAGTACTATTCAGCCATAAAGAGAATGAGATCCTGTCGTTTGCAACAACTTGGAGGGAACTGAAGGTCATTGTGTTACGTGAAATAAGCCAGGTACAGAAAGACAAACTTTGTATGTTCTTATTTATGGAAGCTAAAAATTAAAACAGTTGAACTCATGAGAGATCGAGAGTAGAAAAATGGTTGCCAGAACTTGGATGGAGCTGGAGACTATTATCCTAAGTGAAATAACCCAGGAATGGAAAACCAAACATTGTATGTTCTCACTCATAAGTGGGAGCTAAGTCATGAGGATGCAAAGGCACGAGAATGACACAATGGACTTTGGGGACTTGGGGGAAGGGTGGGAGGGAGGTGAGGGATAAAAGACTGCAAATTGGGTTCAGTGTATACTACTCAGGTGATGGGAGCACCAAAATCTCACAAATGACCACTAACGAGCTTATGTAACCAAATACCACCGGTACCCCCAAATCCCATGGAAATAAAAAAATTTCTGGTTGCCAGAGCCTAGGAAGAATAGAGGGGCCAGGCCAGGGGTAGGGGGAAGGGAGACTGGTTAATGGGTACAAATATATAGTTAGATAAATGAAGACGATCTAGTATTTGATAGCACAGTAGAGTATAGCCGACAATAAGTTATTGTACATTTTAAAATTACTAAAAGAGTGTAATTGCATTGTTTGTAACACAAAGGGTAAATGCTTAAGATGATGGATACCCCATTTATCCTGATATGATTATTATGCATTGTATGCCTGTATCAAAATATCTCACATACCCCATAAATATATACACCTACCATGTACGCACAAACATTAAAAAATAAAAAAAAAAGCAGATCATGGCTTGCTCTTGCCCAAAAATCTGTGATGCGTCCTTGTTAGCCATAGGATGAATGAACCCACTCTTAGCATGGCGTTCTCGGGCCTTTCTTGTACTGCCTTAGCCCTGTTTCTGGCCTCATCCACTGTTCCTCTCTCCAAAACCTAGCCCTGGGCAACAAGATACAGATACACATCCTGGCCTCTCTTCTCCTCTGTTTGTGCTATTCTCATCCCAGATGCTGCTGCTCTTCCTTTTTTTCTGCTCATGGACTTCCTGCTAATCACTCAAGGCCCAACAGAAGTGCCATTTCCTCCGGGACACCTTCACCATCCTTGCCACCTCTGAAAAGCATAACTAAGAACTAATTTGCCTTTCTGCTTCCATTGTTCTTTGTAAAAACTATTTTTTTTTGAGATGGAATCTTGCTCTATTTCCCAGGCTGGAGTGCAGTGGCAGGATCTTGGCTCACTGCAACCTCCGCCTCCCAGGTTGAAACAATTCTCCTGTCTCAACCTCCCGAGTAGCTGGGATTGCAGGCGCCAGTCACCATTCCCGGCTAATGTTTGTATTTTTAGTAGAGACAGGTTTTCACCATGTTGGCCAGGCTGGTCTCGAACTCCTGACCTCAGGTGATCCACCCACCTCAGCCTCCCAAAGTGCTGAGATTACAGGCATGAGCCAGCACACCTGGCCCTTTGTACAAACTTCTGCTGAGCATTGATCACAGTGAGTCACTTTCTGCTACCTAGTGCCCAACACATGCTGAGTTAGTGTTGAACAAATGAGTGAATGGGTGAATGAAAGCATGAATGAGTGAATGCGTTAGTGAAAACCAGGCACACGTGGATGGCCAAGGCCTTTTCACGTCTTACCTGGAAAATACAGAAGAGATTGCAGGTGGATTTCAATGTATTGATATGAACATTTGTTGAAGGTCTACTGTATGTCAGGGGGTAGAGTGACAAACATCAGTGTGATATGGCACCTGCCTTCCAAGAGCCCATCATCTACTAGGAGCTGGCCACAGTGAGACTCGGTGGGGATGCCATCGAAAATAAAAGGTAACCAGTTCTCACCAACAAACGCTCACTGCCAAGGAGTGCGCTCTCTGTCTCTGCAGAGTGGAGATCATCCTGGTGTGTGTTGTACATTCACCACAGAAAGCCCTCTGATGTGGGTAGGTGGAGGTGATGTGCATAGATGGTGTCACCTATCTTGATATAGATGGAAGGGACACTGGGGCTGACTGCTCTTCGGTACCTGGTAGCACCAGATGTACCTTCCACGGGATGGATCACCAGGAAACAGGGCTCAGTATCACCCAGGAACCTCACCCCCGTGCGTGATTCCAACACAAAGGGGCCTTGTAGAGGGCATTTTTGTGTGGTTTTGTGTTTGTTTTGGATTTGGGAGCTTCCCCTCTGAGTATGGGTGTGTCTTCCCCCACTCCCAACCTGCACCCAAGCCTGATCCAACTTGAGAAGTCAAAAATGGAAGGTGAAGTTTTCAGGCCTGATGGCATTTTATGCCAAAATAACACATCATGAGAACTGATGAAAATTCTGTGCAGGCCGGGAATCCAGAATCCCGGGGAGGGGGAAATTGCTTTATATAAATAGTGTTAAGAGGGGTGAATCCTTGAGTAAGACATTCCAAAAAATCCGATTTCCTCTATGCCGTGAGTCATTCTGTGAGCTGTCCTTTAATAATGTGCGATGAAGTCTGCTGGCCAAGCTGTCATGAGGATGACAATACTTCAAATATGTGTGGAACTTTCTAGAACATGGTGTGTTTACATGTCTGTTTTCTCATTTGATCCTCACTGAAGTATAGGATCTTGTCACTTTTTTACATACAGGCAATGGAGATTCAGAGAGGTTAAGTAACTTGCCCAAGATTACACAGTATTAAGTGACAGGGCTGAGACTTGAACTTAGCCAGTGAGGAAACACTAAACAAAGCTAGAGGTCACCAAATTTTATTTTACCAGGTTCTAACATTACAGATTTCTTACTTCCTTAGGTTATGCCTTTTATACACAGTTAATCCAAAGCCCTATCCTATGCCATAAATTTATCCTTTACACAGTTAATTTCTCATCTGGTTACACTGTGTTTTTTTCTTTCTAATAGTTGTTTTTCTGGCTGGGCACTGTGGCTCATGGCTGTAATCCCAGCACTTTGGGAGGCTGAGGCAGGAGGATTGCTTGAGTCCAGGAATTTGAGACTGTGGGCAACAGAGTGAATCTCTACAAAAAAAAAAAAAAAAAAAAGTTTTTTAATTAGCCAGGTATGGTGGTACATACCTGTAGTCCCAGCTATTCAAGAGGCTGAGATGGGAGGATCACTTGAGCCTAGGAAGTTGAGGCTGCAGTGAGCTATGATTGCACCACTGCACTCCAGCTTGGGTGATAGAGTGAGACTATGTCTCAAAAAAAAAAAATTGCTTTCTCTTTCTAATAAGTTATCCCTCATACTTAAAAAATTAATTTGTATTTAATTAATTAATTATTAATTAATTAACAATAAATTTATTAATTGTGCATACATTTGAAAGTTGAACTTATGCCTGGAGCTATTTCCATACTAAAACCTGACGGCATAGAGTGTAGGTGAGACTTGGTAGAAATCTAACTGGCAAGATCTGTTAGGATGAGACTCAAGTTTCAGGGCCAGACCAAAGAGTTTCTATCAGCAGTCACAGCATGGAAGTCTTTTTCCTTCAAAACTTTTTACTGGGAAAAAAATTTCAGAACACTTGAAGAAACTGGGAGAATACAATAGACATCATTAAACCCTCTCCTTACATTCAACATTGAGCAATATTTGCTTTACCATATTAACATTCCCATTTTGCAAGTGAGGGACCCAAGGCTCAAAGAGATGAGTGACTTGCCAAGGTCACAGAGCTGGGATGGGTAGAAGTGGAATCGAATCCCTATCTACCTAAGGATGGGGCCCTCTTTAGCACTGGTTTTCTAAACACTGGATCCCGACTGATTTTGACTTCCTTGCAGGCTTGCTTCAAAGTCATGACTCTTGGAGCCCAGCTCCTGGTGAGTTGGATTTAGTTGGTTTGGGAATTCCAATAGGCAATTAGCACAGATAGGGGACTCCCTGAAGCACAGCTGGGTGCCCAGAATGCCTGAATCCAGGCCCAGGCTCCTCACTGGTTAGATGGGGGCAACATCCATCCCAGCCTCACCCATTGGCTTTGAGGGTCTGATAAAGGGAAGGGCAGGGAAAGCCCGTGGCAGATGCTGGTGTTGTGTGGCACAGACCGTAAAGCCAGGGTGCTGCTTAGCCCAGGACTGAAAGCCAGTGGTCCTGGAATGGCCTTGAAATTGAATTTTTATTTCTCTGCCTTTATCCCATGAGAGTATAGAGACAGGGCAGGTAGTGGTTTTCTTTCCTGCTTTACCCAGTAGGGCAACAGGAGGTCAGAGCCACACAGTGCCCTACCCCGGAGGAAGAGGCAGCCATGGGTGATAGCCAGAGGCTGTGGTTTAACAAATCCAAGTGCAACTGAGTTCAGGCCCTTTCCTAAGCCACAACTGTGGGTTTTCTGGGAAAAACAAGGAGCTGGGCAGCAAACTGATGAGGCACCAGAGCTAGGTTGGAAATGGCAAACCAGCAGGCAAGGGTGACCTCAGAAGGCACGCTGGCATCAGCTAGAGGAAGGGAGGCTGTGTGGGAGAGTGGAAAGCTCACAGGATTTGAGGTCAGCCTGCGCTTGAATCTCAGCTCCACTACCTATTAGCTGAGGCATTGTGGGCAAATGATCTCTTGTGCCTTGGTTTCTTCATCTGTAGAACTGGGGTCGTGACAGCACTTGCTTTACAGGGTGAGGACCAAATGTGAGGTGCTACAAGTTTTGTTCTACACGGACCTCTAGGCTGGGTGTGTGGAGGGACGCAGGAGGAGTGTAAGAAGCAGGCCCTGCCTTCAGCAAGTGTGCTGTCTGGCAGTGATATGCTTTGGATCTGTGTCCCCACCCAAATCTCATGTTGAATTGTGATCCTCAGTGTTGGAGATGGGGCCTGTTGGGAGGTGACTGGATCATGGGGGCGGATTTCCCTCTTAGTGCCTTGGTGCTGTTCTCATGATAGTGAGTTCTCACAAGATCAGGTTGTTTAAAAGTATGAGGCACCTCCCCTCTCTCTCTCTCTTGCTCCTTCTCTGGCCAGGTAAGATGTGCCTGCTTTCCCTTTGTCTTCTGCCATGATTGTAAGTTTCTTGAGGCCTCTCCAGAAGCAAAAGCTGCTATTTCCTGTACAGCCTATGGAACCATGAGCCAGTTAAATCTCTCTTTCTTTTTTTTTTTTTTTTTTTTGAGATGGAGTCTCACTCCATCATGCAGGCTGGAGTGCAGTGGTACAATCTCCGCTCACTGCAACCTCCGCCTCCCAGGTTCAAGCGATTCTCCTACCTCAGCCTCAGAAGTAGCTGGGATTACAGGTGTGTGCCATCCCACCCAGCTAATATTTTTCCATTTTTTCTTAGAGATGGGGTTTCGCTATGTTGGCCAGGCTGGTCTCGAACTCCTGACCTCAGGTGATTTGCCCACCTCTGCCTCCCAAACTGCTGGGATTACAGGCATGAGCCCATCAGGTATTTCATTACAGCAATTCGAGAATGAACAAATACAAGTGGGGAAGGCAAGACTAACTCACAGAACTCTTGGCATTGGTTGGTGCTATGGGTCAAGCTTGTTGCATGAATGGAGATGGGAGAAGGAAGAAGAGCTGGGCTGCATATCCAGATGATGCTTCTGGAGGACAGAAGATTTGGGCAGGGCCTGGAAATGTGATTAGGAGTTCAATAGGCAGATGATAAAGATTCTCATTCTGGGATGGAGAGACATCATCAAGGAAATAGTCACAGAAATTAAGATGACACCTATAGGCCTCTTTATATGCCTTGTTTGATCCTCCTAGTAACCCTCTTGAGGTAGGTTTTATGATTGTTATTCCTAATTTATAGGTGAGAAACCTATGCTGAGAGAGGTTCAATCACTTGCCCAGTGTCAGGCTGCTGGTAGATAACTTGTCAGGCTGCTGGTAAATGGCAGAGCTGGGATCCGAACCCAGATTCCAAGACATGCGCACTTAGCCATTATCTATATTCTCCAAGAGCAGGATGTGCAAGAGATGCCTCTGTGAGTGCATTGGCCCATTTCTTTATTTGTCCAGTAAACAGTAACTGGGCCCTGGTGTAATGCCAGCCACCCTTGGGTGCTGGGGATGGAAATGAAAGGCAAGGCTCTTGTCCTGTCTCATGGGGTTTTAATACAGTGGGGATAGGACATGTAAGGAAGGAATTGTAGTGCAGCTGGCTTTCTGCTAGAGGCGTGTGCAAGCTGGGAACAACTAGCTCTGTGTTGGAGGGGAGGGAGGTCATAGAAGAAGTTCCAGTGTGTGTGGGAACTGGGTGGGGAGGGGGAGAAGGAGCTTGTCAGGAAGGCTGTTCCAGCGGAGTGAACTGCAGGGTGGGATGGGGTAATGAAGAGGTGGTAGGCATGTAGCAGAGGGAAAGCGGCAGGCAGTAGGGGGCGGGGCAGCAGGGCCTTGAATGCCACACAGAGGCAGGCACTGGACATGGGCCACACTGGAGACTTGTGGGGAGGGGCTGCCTGTGGTCCCATCGACAGTGTGTGAGGAGAGGGAGCTGAGCACCCTGGAAACCTGTCCACAGAGGCCTGACATGGAGCGGCCTTCTTTTCTCAGGTTACCCAGCACTGCCTGAGTAATCTGGGGCTGTGCTTGACGTGGCCGGTGAAGATTCGTAGGTAGCTTCCTTATCCCCACAGCACAGCCCCGGCTGGGCCTCTGCTTTGCTGAGCAGAGCAGCCTCACTCAGCAGCAAGCAGGCCACACGGGCATCTGGAGAGGGCGCCGGGCTGGGGGTTCTTGCTCAGTGACCTTGGTAGTTTCTTGATGTCTCTGGGCTGCTGTGACATGAAGGGACTAAATGATCTCTGAGGTCCCCTGCAGCCCCAAAAATGCGAGTCTGGGGGTGAAATGGGGTGGGAGGAGGGAAACAAGCTGAGTGGGGAGGAGGAGGTGGGTGTGTGAAAGGGTATGGCTGTTCAGCTGAGTGCAGGTAATTCACCATTCAACGGGGATTTGGTCTGAGCTCCCAGGGATGACTGTTCATGCTGCATCCCAGAAAAGAATGGGCAAACAGAGCCGCTGTTCTCTGAAATCTCACTGGGTGCTGCTCCTTACATAAACCATCTCTCTCAATCCCAGAGCAACCCCATGGCTTAGTAGGTATTGCCCCCATTTTGTAGATGGGAAACAGCCTCTAAGAGCTCCAGTGTCTTTGTCCAATTTTCATATTGTGAATAGCAGAGCTGGGATTTGAACCCAGACTTGCCTTTGTCTTTTGTACTTTACTACATAGCCCCGAAAGGGTGTCTTCATCCTGCTCAGACTTCAGGACGTGTTGTGCTGGGCCCATAGGCCATGGGTGCCCCACCGGATGACCACCTTCTCGTCGGCACCACAGCAGGCACCTCTGGCCAGATCCCCCAGAGCACAAAGGAGCACATTGGCCTCTCCCATGGGTGCCTCCCTGGTGGGATGAGCTGGGTGGGTTTGTTTTGACAAGGGTATTTCTGCCTCCTGGTGGCAGGCAGGCCCTGGGCTGGGCAGTGGCAGCACCTGTGGGAATGTGACCCCTCCTTCCAGCCATGCTTTGGAGGTGATGTCAGGTGTGTGGGTGAAGTATTTGGTTGAAGTAAATAAAGCTGGAGGAGAACGACAGGAGTGAGGAGTATGGATAGGATCGGACTGCCCCAGAGGGCACTCTGGCTTGGACCCAGCAGTGTGTGCTTGCAGCAGCCTGTTCTTCCTTCCTGACCTGGGGCCAGGAGACCTGCGCCTTTACAAGTCCTGCCTTAGAACCCAAAGCAGTAGGAATTTTCCCAGCCAGCTTGGGAGGTTGTGCCATCTCGAAACTGCAGAGCCTAGAGCTTGAAGGGGCTTTGGATACCATCCACTGCCTGACTCAGAGTTGGGGGGCTGAGGCCCAGAGAAAGGACGTGGCCTGCTTAAGCTCACACGGCCTTGGGTGGTGGAGCTGGATGTGTGTGCAGTTTTCCAATCCTCAGGCCTGGCCTCTTTTTCACCACGCTGCTCTGTTTGAGGAGGGAGGAAGCAGAGAAGCTTAGACTAAATCCGTGGGGAACTGCCACTTTGCTGACCCTTAGCTTCCTTTTGGACCCTCCCTTAGTCCCGTTCCCTCCTGCTCAGTCCCCATCACAGTGCACTCTGGAGCCCCTAGTGGTGGTGCGGGGCCTCCATGGGGCAGAAAAGGAGGAGCCTCTGGCCCTGGATTCTTTCAATTCATTTCCCCAAATATTAATGGAACATGCAGGATGCAAGATGCCACAGGGGATGCCAGGAACCCTAAAACCAATTTGAATTTTCCCAGGGAAAAGCCTGCCACCTAGGAAAGTGGCATCACCTGTGAGAGACAGCCTACAGCTTAGGACTGCCAGCAGGCCAGGGTCATCAACACTGAGGGGTTAGAGTGCAGGGTCGGGGGAAGCTCAGTGAGAACTAAGGGAGTTAGCTGGGTGTTAGGGTGGCTCGTGTCTGTAATCCCAACTACTCAGGAGGCTGAGCGGGGAGGATCACTTGAGCTCAGGAGTTTAAATCCAGTCTGGGCAACATCTCATCTCTTTTTTTAAAAAAAAGATTCTCTCTCTTTTAAGTAAGGGAGTAAGAGGAGGCAGGGTTGAGGGGGAAGAGGCTCTGAAAATGAAGAGGAGTAGGACAGGCATTCCAAGCCAGAGCAAGGATGGAGTTGAGATGTCGTTCTGGAGTGGTAGTGCCCACCCTGCGGGGATATAGAGCAGGTACAGGCAAGGGATGGGTGGTGAGGCTGGAAAGAGAGCATGGGGCAGCCAGTGCCTTGACTACCTCAAATATCAGGCAGGGCGTTTGGACTTTCTCCGGTGGCCAGTGGGAACACTGAAGATATTTAGCCAGACTCAGTGATGTGTTGGGAAGAAAGGGATTGGACTGCCAGGGAAGCCCCCACCCCACTGCTCCCCACTGACTGTGACATTACAAACTGTTGCACCTTGGGCAAATCATTTAGCCCTGTGTGAGCCCCGTTTGCTTATCTGTGAAATGGAGTTGATAACAGTACCTGTCACTCAGGATGGCTGCAAGGATCACACAGAGCACTAGCATCAAATCTGGCTTAGTAAACATGCTGTAAATGTTAGTCCTTGCCCTCTGTCCTGGCTGTCATCAAGGCCAGTAGTGGAGCTTGGGACAGCAAGAAGGAAGCCTGTCTGAAAGCAGGTGGAGCTTCAGGTTTGGCGGCCCAAATCCCCTGGCCAGCCTATAGGCACCGTGGTGGGCTAGGACGGAAGTAGAAACATCACTGGATGGCAGGGAGCCATGGCCTCTCTTTACTCCCAATCAGGGCAGGTCTGAGTCTGTGGGTATGTCTGGTCCAAATGGCCCAATGAGTGGTGAAGGTGGGGATAAGAACCCGGGTCCTGACCACCCAACAGAGCATTCCTGCTGCCCCATGGCCACCTTCCAGCCTGAAACTCCCAGGCTACATCCCTTTATCCAGACCCAGCTTGGGTGTTCCCTCTGCCAGGACCTCCGTTTTCTCATCTGACTTGAGGACCTCCTGCTCAGGAGCTCCTGAGGCCAGGGATGGGGTCTGGGGCTACTCACTTGCATGGAAGCATCACCAGAAGAAAAGGCAACCTGGGGTAGGACGCAGGTGCCAGAGGAGGAAACAGCTGTGTCTGAGCCAGGCATGAGGTTGCCCCAGGTTGCCAGGCCAGAGTGGCATTGCTGCTTCTGTCTGGGATAGTTTTTTTTTTTTTTTTTTTGAGACAGAGTCCCTCTCTGTTGCCCAGACTGGATTACAGTGGTACGATCTCAGCTCACTGCAGCCTCTGCTTCCCGGGTTCAAGCAATTCTCTGGCCTCAGCTTCCTGAGTAGTGGTGACTACAGGCATGTGCCACCACACCCAGCTAATTTTTGTATCTTTTTTAGTAGAGTCAGAGTTTCACCATGTTGGGCTAGTCTTGAACTCCTGACCTCAAGTGATCCACCTACTTCAGCCTCCCAAAGTGCTGGGATTACAGGCATGAGCCACTGCACCCGGTCCCCCTGGGCTAGATTAATAAGACCCCTGAGAAGCAAGGAAGGGGAATCATTTAGTTTAGTGGTTAGGAGCACAGGCTTTGGGGCCTGAGAGATAAAGGTTAAAATTCCTAATGAAGGATAATACAAGCTAATGTTATAGTCTTGGTTTCATTGCTTTTCTTTTCTTTTTTTCTTTTTGACAGGGTCTCACTCTGTTGCCAGGTCTGGAGTATAGTGGCACAATCATAGCTTATTGCAGCCTCAACCTCCTGGACTCAGGTGATCCTCCCACTTCAGTATCCTGAGTAGCTGGGACTACAAGTGTGTGCCACCATGCTGGGCTAATTTTTAAATTTTTTTTTGTAGAGACAGGGTTTCGCCATGTTGCCTTGGCTGGTCTTGAACTCCTGGGCTTAAGCAATCCTCCTGTCTCTGCCTCCCAAAGTTCTGGGATTACAGGCGTGAGCCACCACACCTGGCCAGTCATGGTTTCTTTTTTTTTTTTTTTTCCCAAAAGAGGAATGGTAACACCCAGCACATGAGGTAGTTGAGAGTTCAATGAAGTATAAAGTATGTCGCATGTTTGCTTAGCACTGGGTCCTGTATATTGCAGGGGCTTAATCGGGGCACCTGTCTTCACTTAGGGCACATATATTGAGCGCCTGCTGGATATCAGGCTCTATCCCAACCTCTGGGGAGATGACAGGAACAAAACCCTTGGGCAACCCAGTAGAGGGAGACAAGCAGACAAACTCATCAGAGTAAGAAGCACCGCATTCGGGTATTACAGGGTACTTTGGGAACTGGGGAGGGTGGTAGGCAGGGAAAGAGCAGGAAAGGCCTTCTGGAGGAGGTACTACCTTTGCTGAAATGTGAATAGGAACTAACCAGGTTTGGGGTTCGGGTAGTGCGGGGAGAGTGTTCCAAGCAGGAGAGAAGTCACCTGCTGTGTGTTAGATTCTTTTTTTTTTTTTTTTTTTTTTTTTTTTGAGACGGAGTCTCGCTCTGTTGCCCAGGCTGGAGTGCAGTGGCCGGATCTCAGCTCACTGCAAGCTCCGCCTCCCGGGTTCACGCCATTCTCCTGCCTCAGCCTCCCGAGTAGCTGGGACTACAGGCGCCCACAACCGCGCCCGGCTAATTTTTTGTATTTTTAGTAGAGACGGGGTTTCACCGTGGTCTCGATCTCCTGACCTTGTGATCCGCCCGCCTCGGCCTCCCAAAGTGCTAGGATTACAGGCGTGAGCCACCGTGCCCGGCGTGTGTTAGATTCTTAGGGTGGGGCTGAGGACAGATGGGACTGGGGGGGTGGGGGGAACATGGTCTTGCCCTGAGGTTCTTTTTTTTTGTTGTTGTTGTTGTTGTTGTTTTGAAATGGAGTCTCACTTTGTTGCCCAGGCTGGAGTGTAGTGGTGTGTTCTCGGCTCACTGCAGCCTCCGCCTTCTGGGTTCAACTGATTCTTCTATCTCAGCCACCCGAGTAGCTGGAATTACAGGCGCATGCCACCACACCCAGCTAATTTTTATATTTTTAGTAGAGATGGGGTTTCACCATATTGGCCAGGTTGGTCTCGAACTCCTGACCTCAGGTGATCCCCCAGCCTCGGCCTCCCAAAGTGCTAGGATTACACGCGTGAGCCACTGTGCCCAGCCTGCCCTGAGGTTCTTATAGGCCAGTGGGGAAACCATCTCTCCTGGACTGTGTGCCACAGAGGTGAGTGGATGTGAGGAAGGAGACTTCCCATCTCTCAGGCAGCGTTGCCTTGGAGATTTCAGCCTCAATTCTTCCCCTCCACCACCTCATCCCTGCTGCTCCATAGTCCTGGGGATCACCACATCTGGTGTTTCCACCTCCGCCCACTGTGGCTCCCACCCCCAGTCAGCATGTGGTGTGTGGCAGTGTCCTAGGCCCTCAGCTATGGTGGTTGGGAGGGCTGGGGCCATGGCCTTTCAGCACCGGAGACATGTCTCAGGGTCTTTTCCCTGGAGGAGAGGAGAAGTTCCTAAGAGGGTGAAACTGTCTACCTGGGAGATAGTTGGCAGTCGGGAGGTTGCAGCTGACTGCATGGGGTGCCAGGACACTTGGGGTCTGTGGGTAGCCCCCAGTGGGATGTTCAGGGGTGCTGGAGTGGGCCCATTTTCCTGGATCCTCTCCAGGTCATAAGCTGACCTCGCCTACCCTCATGCTCCTTTCTGTACGGCCTTGGGGAAATTTGCGGTGCCTTGGGGAAAGACTTGGACACATTTTCAAAACCGTGTTGAGAGTAATCTCCAGAGGGGAAGAAGAATAAAAAAGCAAAAAATGCAAAAGGAAATGTGTTATTTATTTTTTTAAAAAAGGAAAAAAAGTTGGGGAAGGCCTCAGCCAGCTCCCTTGAGTGGAAGTTTCCAGCTGGAAGGTCACAGAGACCATAGGCAGCCAGGGGCACATGGGGGAGGCATCCGTCCAGATTCAGTATCAGTCCAGCTAACAGCTAGGGTCACCCTCAGCACGCCAGCTGCTATGCTGGGCACTGCAGGGGCAAAGATGCAAAGATGCAAAGATATGAATCCTCCTTCCAGCTGAAGAAAGCTCTGGTAGGGGAGCTATGATAAAAACAGCAAAGGATCGCTAGACAAGAGAAAGCATGCCAAATATTCATCACAGAAAGGTTCAAATAACCTTGGTGGGGCCTGGAGGAGGGTGGGGCTCACTCCTGGGGGTGGTGGAGGGTGCTTAGGGTTGCTGAGGAAAGTCTGCAAGAACATGGTGGATTGAGTTAGACTTTGAAGCCCAGCTAGGATTTCAATGGGCAGAGACTGAACAGAAGGCTTTCCAGGCAGAGCAGATGGCGTGCGCAAAGGTGCAAGGTATGGAAGCCCTTGAGTGCTTTAAGAAACAGGGATGTTCGATTTTCTTAAATATTTTTTTTATTTAATAGCTTTATGGTGATATAATTCACATACTATATAATTTATTCACTTAATGTGTACCGTTTACGAAGTTAAATAACCAACACCACCATCATTTATAGAAAATAGAAAAGAAACCTTGTACTCCCCATCTCTCCATTCCCCCAATCCTAGGCGACGACTAATCTATTTTCTGTCTCTGTGGATTTGCCTATTCTGGGTATTTTGTATCAATGGAATATTTTTTGTCTTTTGTGACTGGTTCTTTCCCTTAGCATAATGTTTTCAAGGTTCATTGCTGCTGTAGCAGGTATCAATACTTCATTCCTCTTTATATTTAATTAAATTAAATTTATTTATTTATTTATTTATTGAGATGGAGACTCACTCTGTTGCCTAGGCTGGAGTGCAGTGGCATGATCTTGGCTCACTGCAACCTCCACCTCCTGGGTTAAGCGATTCTCCTGCCTCAGCCTCCTGAGTAGCTGGGACTACAGAAGTGCACCACCACACCCAGCTTTTGTATTTTTTGAAGAGACAGGGGTTTTGCCATGTTGGCCAGGCTGGTCTCAAACTCCTGACCTCAAGTAATCCACCCGCCTCGACCTTCCAAAGTTCTAGGATTACGGGCGTGAGCCACCGTGCCCAGCAGTATTTCATTCCTTTTTATTTTTTTGACTTCATTCCTTTTTATGGCCAAATAGCATTCACATGTGGATACTAGATGTGCTATGGGTGTTCACATCTTGTTTATCCATTCATTCACTGTTTCCCCTTCAGGGCTATTGGGAATATGCTGCTGTGAACATTTGTATACGGATTTTGTGTGGATTGTGTTTTCGGGACATTTCCTTTAGAGTGGAGTGAAGGAAAGTTGTGTGGTGGGAGAAAGTGGGTGAAGCAGAGGGGACCATAGTCTGAGTGGTTGGGTGGGAGTGAGAAGGGAGAGCTCAGGATTCCATTGCAGCCTCACTGGGAGTTTGGGATGTGCGAGGGCCAGGCCCATGGGTGTGTGAGGGGCTGTCCCCTACCCCGCACACACCTGCATTGTTGTGTCAGACCTGGCAGCTGCTTGCTGGGCTGGAAATAGCCTGAGCGGCTGGTATTTTCCCTGGAAATGGGGTGCATTTTTTCCTATGTCCTGCTGAGGACCAAAATTAGTTAAACACAGAGAGAAATGTGGGCTACACAGTTAATCTAGAGGAGGGGAATGTTGTCAACAGGAAGCTGGCTGGCCAGGGGAAAGAGGCGGTCAGGAAGACCAAGTCAGTAAGCCAAGTATAAACAGAGGCTAAGCTGGGATGTCCCCCTCCCTTTCACACTCACACAGCAGTGCTGGGTTTGTTTACAGGAAATGCTGCAAGTATCTCTGACCCCATTTGACAGATGGGAAAACAGAGGCACTGCATTAAAGGGATCTGCCACTCAGAGACAGAACGGAGATGAAGGCTAGAGTCTTCAGTTCTGCTGTGAGCAGAAGGTTTAGTAAAACCCAGGCCTTGCCCTCAATGCTTTGCCTGTCTTTGAGTTCACAGAGAAGACTGAGGACACAAAAACAAGGAAGAGTTTATGCTGTTTCAGTCTCCTAAAAAGAACACCAAGTCCCACCCCAAACCCCAAAGCCAAAACACAAACCAACCAGCCTTTAATTATCGTCTTTTTTTTTCTTTTCTTCCTTCCTTCCTTTTTTTTTTTCTCCTTTTTGTTGTCCAGCCAGAAAACATTATGTTGTTAGACAAGAATATTCCTATTCCACACATCAAGCTGATTGACTTTGGTCTGGCTCACGAAATAGAAGATGGAGTTGAATTTAAGAACATTTTTGGGACGCCGGAATTTGTCGGTGAGTTTTAGGCCTGTTTCTTTCTCAGCTAAGAATCTGAGCATCAAAGGTAGAGATCCTGGGAAGAAACCTGTGTCTGGGGCTATGGCCTCTGGGCAAAGAGATGATACGTTGGGACATCCCTAGAAACCTAATGGGTGGAGAAGGAAATGTCTTGTTGGGCCTGGGGGTGAGGGCCCAGGTGTAGCCTTTGAGTGCTCAGTGGGGCAAGGGCTGAATGGGGCCCAGTGGCTCTCAGTGGGGCTACAGCCTATAAGGTTAAACCCTCGCAGCCCTGGCCCCACCTCCTGCTCTTAGATGAGTTTATTCTTGTGAAGATTTAAAATTACCTCGCCCTCTTGAATTCCCATAAACTCAACCTTCTCTGAACTAGCTTTTGATTTCCTGAAAAGGAAAAGGGAAATCATCTGCCAAATTCCACATCCACCCACTCGCCTCTCCTCTATGCCTGGCTTTATTCATGCATGGGGGTGCCTAGCTCCAGTGGGGCCCTGGCTGCTTTCTCTTCCCTCTGTTTCTCTCACCCTTGGCCCAGGCCCCTGCCTATTCTGTACCCCAGAAGCCTCCCTACAGGGCTTGGGGAGGAAGTTGGGGTCATGAAGAAACAGCCTGTACAGGGGGAAGGAATGAGCCCTGAGAACCACCATCTGTGTATCTGCTTTGGGAGTTGGAGTGGTCTTGGAGACAGGGAGGGCATGCATGATGTCCTCAAAATCTGGGTGCTAAAACTTCTGACCACAGTCAAATCAAAAAGAAAGAATGTGTCAGGCGAACCTCCTGATGGATTTTCAGGCTCTGCAGCCACTGTAGAATGCTGTTCAGAGACCCCACAGATCCCAGGGCAGGAAGCCCTTGCTGTATACCAGGCACTATGTCTCATGCTCTACAAACATTCTCTTAATTATCTTCAAATGGGCCGGGCGTGGTGGCTCAAGCCTGTAATCCCAGCACTTTGGGAGGCCGAGACGGGCGGATCACGAGGTCAGGAGATCGAGACCATCCTGGCTAATACGGTGAAACCCCGTCTCTACTAAAAATACAAAAAACTAGCCGGGCGAGGTGGCGGGCGCCTGTGGTCCCAGCTACTCGGGAGGCTGAGGCAGGAGAATGGCGGGAACCCGGGAGGCGGAGCTTGCAGTGAGCTGAGATCCGGCCACTGCACTCCAGCCTGGGCGACAGAGCGAGACTCCGTCTTAAAAAAAAAAAAAAAAAAAAAAAAAAAAAAATTATCTTCAAATGGCTTCATGAAGCAGAGTTAATTATTTTCTCCAACAAGTGACTTGTTCAAGGCAACACAACCAGTAGGCAGTGGAGCTGAGATTCAAATACAGATACAGCCAACAGCAAAGCCTGTGCTCTTCCCGTTATGCCAGGTTGTCTAAGGAAACCCTGCCCTCAAAGAGCTTACAATTCAGTTGTAGAGACAAGACATCAAACCACCAAATAAGAGTGCCAGAAGGATCTTTTTGGATTCTCTGGTCCAGTTTAACATATGTGGAGATGACAGGCTGGGGGATTTTAGTTAAGGTCAACTCAAGTTATTTGTCACCTACCGTATGACAGATATTAGGTGATGTATGGGGGACACAGTCATACTCACAATGACACCCCCAAGGTCACAAGTTGGTGGCCAAGCCAACTTAAACCTGGGGCACAGACATCTAGACTCGAGCTTTGTCTGAAAGAGCGGTTGCTACCCACCATTCTCATATGTGATAAAAACGCATGTCTATTAGTTAAATTTATTCTAATTGTTAACAATAAACAACTAGAAACTCAGAGCAATAATGGAAGAGGTGTCACAAGACAGGATGTGATTAAGTGTAAAGCAAGTGAAATAGATGTTCTGAAAAGACTGTTCATATGAGATATCCACTCTGGCAAAGTCAATGGGATCAGTCATGGCCTTGAGTGAGTGAGGGAAAAAGGTCTGGTGTTGGGGTGGGAGAGGTATCGGAAGAGGGGTGGGGAGGGAGCCAGAGGAGAGGAGGAACACCTCCCAGGTTCACTGATACCCCATCAGGGGAGTAAGGCCAGAGTAAGCCATTTATCAGGGACAAGTCACTGTCCACTGCAAATGGAGCCGAGAGTTCACACTAGACTGTTCGTGTGAGTGGGTTATTGATGGATGAGGCTGTACTATGGAGAGTTTTGTCCAGTGGTATGCTGATAAATAACAACCAGGTCTCAAAAACAAATTCCCTAATTTATAGCATTGGCCAATTTCAAGATACTGGCATGTTGTCACTCAATACAGAGTTGGAAAGATATACACATCATTGACTTTTGTGAGCCAGTATGGTTTTGTTTGCACTGGTTTTGTCTTACCTTAAAATATATAAGATGACTTCTCCAAACCCTTGGCTAAATTATGATGACTTTCTTTCCCAAGACCCCTGAGAAATAGGTTATAACCATTTTCCCCTGCTCCTACCATTCCTTTGATATTGTAACCTGAGACCCAGGGTCAAAAAATTAATGTCAGCTTTTAGTACTAGGGTGGATTAGGTGTTCTAAAAAGCCCTCCAGCTACAAAACTGGATTTTTTTTTTTTTTTTTGAGACAGGGTCTCACTCTATCACCCAGGCTGGAGTGCAGTGGTGCCATCATACCTCACCACAGATTCAATGTCCTGGGCTCAAGTAATCCTCCCACCTCAACCTCCTGAGTAGCTTGGTCTACAGGCATGCACCATTATGCCTGGCAAATTTTTAAAATGTTTTGTAGAGGTGGGGTCTCACTATATTGCCCAGGCTGCTCTCAAATTCCCGGACCCAAGTGATCCTCCCACCTCAGCCTGCCAAAGTGCTGGGTGACAGGTGTGAGCCACCATGCCCGGCTTACAAAACTGGATTCTTGAGAAAAATTTTCTTTTTCGTGAAATTCTGGTCTCACGGGAAGTAAGAGAAATCTTTATTTTTATTTATTTATTGAGACAGAGTCTCATTCTGTCGCCCACGCTGGAGGGCACAGGTGTGATCTCAGCTCACTGCAACCTCCACCTCCTGGGTTCAAGTGATTCTCGTGCCTCAGCCTCCCTAGTAGCTGGGATTACAGGCACCCACCACCATGCCTGGCTAATTTTTGTGTTTTTAGTAGAGATAGGGTTTCACCCTGTTGGCCAGGCAGGTCTCCAACTCCTGACCTCAAGTGATCCCCCTGCCTTGGCCTCCCAAAGTACTGGGATTACAGACGTGAGCCAGTGAGCCACTGCTCCTGGTCAGAGAAATCTTTAAACATAGTAACTCCTTCAGCACCACCTGTCCCACCCCCAAAAGCTGACAAGTTGGAGCTAGAGCAGTGAGCAGCAAGAAAATTCAACAGAAGGACCTCCCCTAGAGGCAAGTTCGCTTGTCACCACTTCAGTTAGAGACTAGCAAAATTTAGACGTTCAAGGACATAAGATACTGGAATTATCAGATGTTGACTATAACATCTGATGGATGGAATATATACACTAGTGGAATATACACATTAAAGTACATTTTATATACATAGAAATAAAAGGTAGACTCACAAGAATGAGCAAGCAACAAGAGGTGTCAAAAATGACCAGATGAATTTTAAAAAGAACTAGATAATAGAACTTGAAGGAATTTAATTGCTGAAATTTAAAACTCTGTGAATGGGTTAAACATCAGATTATATACAGCGAAGGAGAGAGTCGAAGAATTGAAAGAGCTGAAAAAAGTTAGCTAGAGGCCGGGCACGGTGGCTCACGCCTGTAATCCCAGCACTTTGGGAGGCCAAGGTGGGCGGATCACAGCTTGGGAGATCGAGACCATCCTGGCTAACACGTTGAAACCCCGTCTCTACTAAAAATACAAAAAATTAGCCGGGCGTGGTGGCGGGCACTTATAGTCCCAGCTACTCGAGAGGCTGAGGCAGGAGAATGGCGTGAACCCGGCAGGCGGAGCTTGCAGTGAGCCGAGATCGCGCCACTGCACTCCAGCCTGGGCAACAGAGCGAGATTCCGTTTCAAAAAAAAAGTTAGCTAGAGCACCACAGAGTGACAAAGACGTAGAAAATGAAAGAGAGGAAAAGTAAGAGAGTAAAAAGAGAAAACCCATCACAGGTCTCTTTGGAATTCTAAAAGGAGGAAATAGAGACAAAAAAAAAGGAGAAGCACTATTTGAAGAGAATGGCTGAGAATTTTCAGAACTGCATCCATGCATCCACAGACACAGAAAGGACAATACATACCATGCAGAAAAAACAAAAATCTTACCTAGATACATTATAGTGAAATTGAAGGGTACCAAGACAAAGCTGTCAGAGAAGACAAATACCTACAAAAGAACAATAATTAGATCAACAGCATATTTCTCCAAACAACAGTGGAAGCCAGTATCCAGTGGAATATTATCTCCAAAGAGCTGACGAAAAATAAAAGTAAACCCATAATTGTGTGCCCAGAAATATATCTCAAGAGTGAGGACAGGCATGGTGGCTTATGCCTGTAATCCCAGCACTTTGGGAGGCCAAGGCGGGTGGATCACTTGAGGTCAGGAGCTCGAGACCAGCCTGACCAACATGGTGAAACCCTGCCTCTACTAAAAATACAAAAATTAGCCAGATGTGGCGGTGCACGCTTGTAATCCCAGCTACTTGGGAGGCTAAGGCAGGAGGATCACTTGAACCCAGGAGAGAGAGGTTGTCGTGAGCTGAGATCGCGCCATTGCACTCTAGCCTGAACAACAGAGTGAGATCATGTATCAGAAAAAAAAAACAAAAAACAAAAAACAAAAGAACAAAGAATGAGGGCAAAGATGTAAGAAAAACAAAGAAGAACAATTTAAAAACCCCCAAAACATTGATATAGAGTTTACCACCAATAGACCATCATTAGCAGAAGTTCTAAAAGATGTACTTCTGAATTAAAGAAATGAACTCTGAAGGGAGGCCTCAAAGCAAGAAGTAAGAGAAGCAAAGAAATCAGTAAATATTAAGCAAATGTAAACATTTTTCTGCCTAAAATTGTGATGATGGCTGGACACAGTGGCTCATGCCTGTAATCCCAGCATTTTTGGGAGGCCAAGACGGGCAGATCACTTGAGGCCAGGAGTTCGAGACTAGCCTGGGCAACATGGTGAAACCCCCACCTCTACTAAAAATACAAAAAATTAGCCAGGCATTGTGGCTCACGCCTGTAGTCCCAGCTACTCTGGAGGCTGAAGTAGGATAATTGCTTGAACCTGGAAGGCGGAGGTTGCAGAGAGCCGAGATAGCACCACTGTACTCCAGCCTGGGCGACAGTGAGAGTGTGTTTCAAAAAATAAAACAATAGGCTGGGCGCCATGGCTCACACCTATAATCTCAGCGCTTTGGGAGGCTGAGACGGGCAGATCACCTGAGGTCAGGAGTTCAAGATCAGCCAGCCTGGCCAACATGGTGAAACCCCAACTCTACTAAAAATACAAAAATTAGCTGGGAGTGGCGGTGGGTGCCTGTAATCCCAGCTACTCGGAAGGCTGAGGCAGGAGAATTGCTTGAACCCAGGAGGTGGAGGTTGCAGTGAGCCAAGTTGGCACCATTGCACTCCAGCCTGGGTGATAAGAGCAAGACTCCATCTCAAAAAAAAAAAATAGGATAAAACTAAAACATGAAGAAAATGTTAGATGGATCAGTGTTTAAAATTAATGTTCTGAGGTTTTTAGATTGTTAGAGGAGCATCAAAATGTTGATTTATATTAGAATTTGTTAGATATCCACAGTTATGTCTCAAAGATAGTTGTTAAAAAAAAAGAAGTTGGGGAAAAAACAATGAAACCGAAAGTCTTTGTTTTAAAGAAGGCAAGAAAGGAAAAGAAAGGCACAGAAAAAAAAAACAAATAAAAGCATGTTGATGACAGAAATAAAAGTGTATATATCTCAGATCAATGGCATGAGAAAGTGAGTTCTGCTTCTCAATCTATGATGAAAGCTTTAAAAAAAAAAAAAAAAATTTGGCTGGACGTGGTGGCTCACGCCTGTAATCCCAGCACTTTGGGAGGCTGAGGCCAGAGGCTTGAAATTTGAGACCAGCCTGGGCAATGTAGTGAGACCTTATCTCTACAAAAACAATTAAAAAAATAGCTGGTATAGTGGCACATGCCTGTGGTCCCAGCTACTTGGGAGGCTGAGGTGGGAGGATCGCTTAACCCCAGGGGGTTGAGTCAGCAGTGAGCTGTGATTGTGCCACTGCACTCCAGCCTGGGTAAATAAGCAAGACCCTGTCTCAAAAACAAACAAACAAAAAAATCAGTCTGTCTTGAACTGCTACTTCAGTAAGATACAATAAAAAATAAATTCTTAGGCCAGGTGCTATGGCTCATGCCTGTAATCCCAGCACTTTGGGAGGCCGAGGGAGGTGGATCACCTGAGGTCAGGAGTTTGAGACCAGCCTGGCCAACATGGCGAAACCCTGTCTCTACTAAAAATATAAAATTAGCTTGTCTTGGTGGCATGTGCCTGTAATCCCAGCTACTTGGGAGGCTGAGGCAGGAGAATCACTTGAACCCAGGAGGTGGAGGTTGCGGTGAGCCGAGATCGCATCATTGCACTCCAGACAGGGCAAAAAGAATGAAACTCTGTCTCAAAAAAACAAAAATAAAAACAAATAAATTATTAGAAAAATGACCACAGTTTGGATGTCACAGCAGTGTCACATTGCTATAAGAGTCTCTAAATGCATAGTCCAAATTTCTGTGCCTATCTTGTTGGACCAGTGAGTCTATGAACTGTTTGTCTCTGCAGACCACACTTTGAATTATCACTGACCTAAAGAAAGTCTTTCATGTGCACATTAGGAAACACATGCAAAAAAAAAATTCATAGCAATGTCGTTTCAATAATTTTTTAAAATGGAAGCCATTTAAACGAACTCTGAGAGAATGACTACAAAATGATACACATTCACATGATGGATTACCATGTAGCAGTGAAAATGTAAAAAGCATGGATGAACAGTCCTTCTTAAGCTACTCTCCTCTCTTTTGTCTCCATAATCTCCAAGCTTTTAAAAAGTGTCATCTATGCCTTACCTCCACTTCTGTGTACCTTCTTTTTGTTTTTTTTTTGGAGATGGAATTTCGTTCTTGTTGCCCAGGCTAGAGTGCAATGGCGTAATCTTGGCTCACTGCAACCTCCGTCTCCTGGGTTCAAGCGATTCTCCTGCCTCAGCCTCCTGAGTAGCTGGGATTACAGGCATGCGCCACCACGCGCAGCTAATTTTGTATTTTTAGTAGAGACAGGGTTTCACCATGTTGGTCAGTCTGGTCTCAAACTCCTAACCTCAGGTAATCTGCCCACCTTGGCCTCCCAAAGTGCTGGGATTACCGCCATGAGCCACCACACCCGTCCTTTTTTTTTTTTTTTTCCCAGACAGGGTCTCACTCTGTCACCCGGGCTGAAGTGCAGTGGCATGATCTCAGCTCACTGCAACCTCCACCTCCCAGGTTCAAGCAATTCTCATGCCTCAGCCTCCCAAGTAGCCGGGATTACAAGTACCCGCCACCATACCCAGCTACTTTTTTTATATTTTTAGTAGAGATGGGGTTTTGCCATGTTGGCCAGGCTGGTCTCCAATCTTGACCTCAAGTGATCCACCCACCTCAGCCTCCCAAAGTGCTGGGATTATAGATGTGAGCCACCGTGCCCAGCCTGTACCTTCTTGACACTCTGGGCACTGTGGGGCTGTGAAATTCAACACTCACTTTCCAGGGATTATCTGCTTGATCTCTGGGGAGCATTTGGTCTTCTTGTCTCCTTGGCAGAGCCATCTCTCCTAGACTCTGCACCCTCTCCTGGTCATCACATCGTTGGCTCAGCTCCTGCTCCTTTCTGTACATGGATGGCTCCAAACATGATGGCTCTGACCCACTCCCCTGAAGCCTGTCCCTGGACATCTTCCCCTGGCTGCCCCTCAGGCACCTCAAGCTCATTGTCTCAGGGGCCCCCAAGAATGTCCTCCTGCTCATCAGGTGGGAGGGACCCTCTTTCAGACCAGACTCAGAGGAAAATGCCTCCTTCTTCATCGCTTTCCAGCACTGACATGACTGGTCTTTACCAGAGAGTTCTAAAGCAGGCTGCATAGCCAAGGCCCCATTTCTCCTTCCTGTACCTTCCTCTCCCTGCTCTCCTCTTCCTTTTTCAGGTGTTCTGTGTACTTTTCCTTTTCCTATCAAGGCCTGTTTGTAAAAGGTTTCTACCAGGATAACAGACAACTCTTTTCTTAGTCCTTTTGGGCTGCTTTGATGAAATACCTTAAAGTGGGTCATTTAGAAACAACAGAAATTTATTGCTTACAGTTTTGGAGGATGGGAAGGCCAAGGTCAAGGTGCCAGTGAGGCACCTTTGGAATCTGGTGAGAGCTCACCCTGTTTCATAGATGGCACCTTCTTGCTAAGTTGTCAAATGACCAAAGGGGCAGACAAGCTCTCTCAGGCCTCGTTTTCTTTTTCTTTCCCTTTTTTTTTTAAGATTGGGTCTCACTCTGTCACTCAGGCTGGAGTAGTAGTACAATTATGGCTCACTGCAGCCTCAACCTTCCCAGGCTCAAGCAATCCTCCCACCTCAGCCTCTTCCCAAGTACCTGGGACTACAGGCATGTACCACCACACCCAGGTAATTTTTAAAAATTTTTTGTGGAGATGGGGTCTCACTGTGTTGCCCAGGCTGGTCTCCAACTCCTGGGCTCCAGCAGTCTTCCTGCCTCACCCTCCCAAAGTGCTGGGATTATAGGTGTGAGCCACCACACCCAGCCCTCAGGCCTCTTTATAGGGGTACTAGTCCCACTTGAGAGGTTTCCATTCTCATGACCTAGTTACCTCCTAAAGACTGTACCTCTTAATACTATTGCATTGGGGATTTGCTTTCAACATATGAATTTTGGGGACACACAAACATTTGGGCCATGGCAACTCCTTTCCTCAGAAATCTTAGACGCAGATCACCTTTATCTGCTGCTCTAATTTTCCTGGAGATTTAGGATGGAGACATTTGGCACCAAATTCCCTAAAATTCCCTACAACCATCTCTCCTCTCATTTTCACACTCATGTTGACTATTTAATATGACTTCTTTCAGCTCCAGAAATTGTGAACTACGAACCCCTGGGTCTGGAGGCTGACATGTGGTAAGTTGGACAGGCCACCCAGGTGACCTAGCAATCTTTCCAAGGGCAGAAGGCCTCAGATCCTGCTCCAGGTGACATCCCCTTAACCATGAAAGCCCCTTATTCCACACTCACTGTTCAGAGCCTCTGGCTGCTCCCCCAGTATGTTAGACCTGTGGCCAGGGCAGCTGGAGGCCTCTAGGCCTGGACCTGAGGCCAGTTAGCTCCTGGCCAGGTCAGAGCTTTATCAGGAATGGAGGAGCAAAAAGAGAGGCAAGGTGGAGGGTGCAGGCTCACCCCTGGGCCTGCCCCAGCCAGGTTAAATATAATAGTAACAGTAGCTCACTCAGTCGGCCAACCAAGTGGTCACTGAAAGTCCATGCATTCTGGGCACTGTGCTGGGCCTGCGGATACTGCAGGGATTAGTTCTCTGCACAGATGGGACTCGTTTCATTTGGACCCTGCTTTACAGTTGGCCAAGCACCTTTGTTACCTGGTTTTCTAAAATCCTGCCAACAGTCCTGTGAGGTAGTTATCATTATCCTCATTTTATAAGGGGAAAAGGGCTCCCAGGTGGTAAGGGACTTACCTAAATCACACAGCCTGCAAGTGCAAGAGTCTGATCTTGAACTTGGGTCTTCAGACTCAGGATTCGGAGCTCGATGACTCCACACACATCCCGGGCTGCTGCTGAGGAGAGGGATGGAGAGGGGTGTGGAGCATGAGACGGCATCCAGGGTCTACTGTGGAGGAGGCAAGTGACCTCTTCCCCTGAGATCCATGAGGGTGTCCTTGCTCGTCGGGGATTGGACCCAGGTGGCCCTGACTTGACTGTTCTTTATTTTGCAGGAGCATAGGCGTCATCACCTACATCCTGTGAGTATCCCTGATCTAGGGGCTCTGGCTCAGCTTAGATCTGGGGGAACCAGAAGGAATGAGAGAGGGGCAGGCTGACAGACTGACATTTACTAAGCACCCACCATAATCCAGATGCGTTAAGTCCACACAGCAAGCCTGAGGCTAAGTGCTGTAGGTTCATTGTATCCATCTGACCCTGGCATTGAGGTTGAGTAGGCATCCACGGGAGCAGCCTCGGGCTCTCCACTCTGTACAGCCTGTGTCTGCATTTCTCCTGTAGAATGCCAGGACTCCCCTGTTTAGCCTCCCCCAGACTGAGGTGTACTGGAGAATGTTACTTTTCACTCAGAACTCTTTTTTTTTTTGAGACGGAGTCTTGCTCTGTCACCCAGACTGGAGTGCAGTGGCACGATCTTGGCTCACTGCAACCTCCGCCTCCCGGGTTCAAGCAATTTTCCTGCCTCACCCTCCCAAGTAGCTGGGATTACAGGCACCCACCACCATGCCTGGCTAATTTTGTATTTTTAGTAGAGACAGGGTTTCACTATGTTGGCCAGACTGGTCTTGAATTCCTGACCTCATGGTCCACCTGCCTCAGCCTCCCAAAGTGCTGGGATTACAGGTGTGAGTCACTGTGCCCGTCCCCTTCACTCAGAACTCTTTGGACAGCCCTGTGAAGCTACTTATGCCCTCCCCAATCTTGCCTCTTCTTTCTTTCCTCATTTCCCCAGATCCCCTTTTCTTCCTCTCACTGTCTCTCTCCTCCTTTCTCCTTCCTCTTTGCCTGTATTCAGTTGCTTAGACAGAGATTTCCTGCATAGCTCCAGTGTGTAGTGAGTTACCTCTGGGGCTGGAGTCCCATGATACTATCACTTTCCATCTCTGTGACCTTGGGTAGGGACTTAACCTCTGGGCTTGTTTTTCTCATGAGAAAAACGAGAATCACAAACTTCCTGCCATGGGCGTGTTGTAAAAGCTAAATAAGTCAACGTGCAAGTTTCCTAGCCCTGGCTCTGGCACATGCACAGTGGGCTGGTGACTATTCATTCCATCAGCCCTTCCCAACCATTTTCCCTTCACGGCACACATGGAAAATGCTATTTTTATAGCACACTGGAGTAAGAGTCAACTGGTTGGGGCAGGGGGCACCAGTGCTCAGCAGCTGAGGGGATCATTCTCTCAATGATCCCTATGAACCAGGTCTCTGACTCTCCCAGCAGCACTTGGAGTAGGAACCCTGGGTGACATGGTGGATCCCCCTGAGCTGCAGCAGAAGATCTCAACCCTGGCTGCACAGCAGAGCTTTTAACACCCACCATGGCCCAGGCCCCACCCCAGATCTATTATATCACAATTGCTGGGGATAGAGTCTTAGTATCTATATCTTTTAAAACTCCAGCTGAATTTGATGCAAAGAGAAGGCTGAGAACCATCAATCTATAGTTTCAGATCAGAGCCAGAATAGTCTGACTCTGGCTCTTGAAACTTTGATTTCTTCAGGACTCTGATTTGAACTATGAAGGAATCCCATGTAATCCCAGCATTTTGGAAGGCTGAGGTGGGCAGATGCTTAAGTCCAGGAGTTCAAGATCAGGCTGGGCAACATGACAAAACCCCGTCTCTACAAAAAACAAAACAAAAAACTAGCGGGGTGTGCTGGCACACATCTACAGTCCCAGCTACTTGGGAGGCTAAGACAGGAGGATCGCTTGAGCCCAGAAGTTACAGTGAGTCGTAATCGCACAACTGCACTCCATCCTAGGCAGCAGAGCAAGATCCCGTCTCAAAAAAGAAGGAATCCCAGTGTCTGCTGAAGGCATAGTCTTCTTGTGGCTTGTTTGAATTTAACAGCTTTGTTGAGATCTGCTCCATGGCAGGCACCGTACCAGGCCCCAGGATGCGACATGAAGGAGGGTCTTCCCTGCTTGCTGGGGCTCCCTGTCTGTGGGAAACACACCATACACCTAACTCACACCCAGTGGAACCAAGGTTAGGCTGGAGGCATGAACACGCCTCTTTGAGACACAGATGGGAGCCACTGGTTTGCTGAAGGTTTATTGAGAGAGGAATAGACCACATGATTGATGGATCGATTTGAACTGGGATGTAGGGAATGAATGGGATGTGGGTGGAGAAGGAGGGAAGGGCTGTGCTGGCTGAGGAAACAGCGTGAGAAAAGGAATGGTAAACCTTAAGTTCGGCTGAAATGTACCAAGCATGGGGTAAGGACCGACGCTTAATGCCTTGCTCAGGAGTTTAGATGTGATCCTATAGAAGATGGAAGGTCATAGAGGGCTTTTGTGTTCTCACAATAACAATAATAATGGCCATTAATTCCAGAGCCCTTAATGTGGGCCAGGATTACATAAGGCTTTTGTATGCATTTATTCTTTACAACAATCATGTGAGGTGGGAATTTTAGTTTCTTTATTTTACAGATGAGGAAACTACAGCTCAGAGGGGTTCTAGCTTCACACAGCTAATGAGTGGCTTATCAAATTGCAATATCAAAATGTTTCCAGTGCATCTTGCTGCCACCATGCTAAGAAAGTGGCTGTGGAAATGGGGATGACTTTCAAGAGATATTTAGTAAACGGAACCAACAAGGAAGCTTTTGGCCAGTCAGATGTGTCAAGGGAATAGAAAGAAGGGTCCAAGGTGACTCCTGTGCTTCTAGCTTGGGTACTTTCATGAAGTAATGTCATTCATCAAGGGAATGCTTGGAATGGGTTTGGACACAATAAGTTTGGGACAATGGCACTTCTGATCCAGACACCCCTGGATCATGCCTCTACAAAGGCATCCCATGAGCAACTGAAATCTGAGTCAGGCGATAGTAGATTTAGAAGTCATTATTTGTATGACATCTTTGACAGTCCCTGTTGGGGAACCACACAGATCCTTCCTGTCCCTAATGGCCCATCTATTTCCAAACTTCTTGGGCTCTGCTTAAGTTGCTCCTGTAACCCAGAAGGGCTTTCTGTCTCCTTCTCCTTCTGTCTCCTGTCTCTGACAACCTCTTTATTCTTCAAGACACAAACGATGCAAATATCCATGTCACCGTGAAGCCGCACTGGGCCTCCCTCTTTCCTGTGCTCCCCTGTCCTTCCATTATATTCTGCTTTGTCCTGCTGGGGATCACAAAGAGATACGTCTCTGTGTTTCTCTCCCCTCCGCTTTCACATCCCTTGAAGACACAGTTTCTGTCGGGTGCTTAGGAGGAGCTCCGTGAACATGTATTGAATTGGATTCAGCTGAACGGGTTGCTGGTTGGCTGCCCAGAGCGGGCAGGCTGTGTTGCTGGGAGCCTTCCAGCTCCATGCAGCAGTCATGGGGCAGGGTTCCCCTAGTCCATCATCCCCATTTCCACCTACTTTTCCCTTAGTTATGTGATTCCCTGTCTGTTGTACTCAGCCTAAGTGGAGCATCCCCTTTCCTGGGAGACACGAAGCAGGAAACACTGGCAAATATCACGGCAGTGAGTTACGACTTTGATGAGGAATTCTTCAGCCAGACGAGCGAGCTGGCCAAGGACTTCATTCGGAAGCTTCTGGTTAAAGAGACCCGGTAAGAGGACAGAGAAGCCACTGGTTTCTCAGGTACCGATCCCTTCCTATCACCTCTGGCAAAGACCTGTCAGTGTGTCCCTGCTTTGACATAGCTGTCATCTGCACCATTGTGGTCTAATCCGGGCAGGTGCTGGGAAGTGTGGCCTAGCCAAGACGTGGCATTCGTCTTGTTTGCTCAAGTCTTTCTGCTTTCTTCTCCTGTTGAAATGTGAATAATGTGTGTGTGTGTGTGTGTGTGTGTGTGTGTGTGTGTGTGTGCTGGAAGTCAGCCTGGGTTTCTTTAGGGCTCATTACCTTGTGCAGTCTGTCCCAAAGGCACCTGGAATTCAGATGTGAAAAGGTTAAGTGGCAGGATTTTCAAGCCAGTTCAGGTTGGGAGTAGGAGCTAGTAGGCTCGGAGAGGTCAGTACAGTGCGGCGGTGGAAGACATGCTAACCCTATCCCTTCTCCAGGGGCCAGGGTGAGCCACGTGGCTGTGGGGTCAAAGAATGAAATAGGCAGGGATTGCAGGGTGCTGGGTACCCGGAGCATGCCCTGGATGGAGCAGGAAGAAAGGTCCACAGACGAGAACACCATGTCCTCTCTATCCCACAGACTTCAGAGAGGGCCAGAGTGGGGTTGTCTGGAGTGCAAGGGCCCTGATTTTCCTGTCTAAGAGCAGTGCTAGGGAGAGTCACTTACCTGGGTACAGAGCAGCAAAAGGCAGAGAACGGATCCAGGAGGCAAACAGAAAAACAGAGACCAGGGATTTAGCAATGGAGGGTTGGCTTTTGGAAGATTATGGAAGCTCATTAGAGCATTTATGACTTCTTAGGCCATTCAGCTTTGGGACTAACAGTATGGGTTTAGGTAACAAGGCCACTCTATTGAGGGGTCTGCCTGGACTGCTTCCTTCCCCTGGAGTGCAGAATTTGCAGCCAGTTCCCATCCATCTCTGCATCCTCCATTCCACTGGTTTGACAGCAGTGGCCAAATAATACCAAAATATAGTTCTAAAAAGAGTGAGAACAGAGATGGTTGCTCCCAACTTCTGTCCTCATGGATCATCACTGTTTCCCAATCCTCATTGCAGGAAACGGCTCACAATCCAAGAGGCTCTCAGACACCCCTGGATCACGGTAAGGGCACAGCCATGAGTTCCAATGGGCAAAGGGTCCCTGCTCTGTCGCCAGTGTTGGCCTAGGCAGCCGGATGCAGAGGGCCTGTAGAGAGGCCTTTGCTTGAAACGCTGACCCTGGGCACAGATGAAAGCTAGCCAGGGGCCCCAAAGGGCCTGGGCTTGTTCGAATAGGTTTATTTGCTTGCCATTTTAAGTTTATGTGTCTCAAATTCAGGTAACTTATGAAATGAAACTCTCACAAACCTCAGTTGAAACCCTTTTTCTTTGGGGCCAACTTACACAGCGTTCTTTGTTGGAGGGTGTGTCACTGCCACTTCTCCAAGTGGAAATCAGGACTCCCCAGGTGTAGAGAGATCAATGACAATTGAAAACCCCAACTTTGTGACCAGCCCTCCTTCCTTCTGATTTTTGGGGCTCTAAGTCAAGGATGACACTTAAATCAGCCACCCACCTCCTCAGGCCCTGAGGAATGGGGCCCGAGACAGAGGCCTGGTGGGGAAGAGAGACAGCCACTGTCAGGGCAATTCTGTTCCCTCTGGGGAGAGTTGGAGCGAAAAGATGAATCCCTGCCTAACTCGCCTTGCAGTTGGGCTCCCGGCTGCTGGCTTTCCAGAGGCTCTTGTGGTCTGGTGTAGTGAAGAGCACTTTGAGAGGGTGAGACTCAGCAGGATTCAGGCCCTAATTCTGCTGACTGGCCAGCTATGCACACCTGGGGACATCACCAGACTTCCCATTTACCTTAACTGTTACGTGAGAAGGCCAGCAAGGATGAAATGACCATAAGAAAGGTAGAGATAAGAGAGGGTGAGGCAGGCCAGGCGCAGTGGCTCATGCCTGTAATCCCAGCATTTTGGGAGGCCAAGGCAGCAGAAGGATGGCTTGAGCCCCGGGGTTCAAGACCAACTTGAGCAACATGCCAAGACCCCATCTCTCTAAAAAATAATAATCAATCAATCAATACAAAGAGAAGGTGAGGCCTGTGGAAGACAGAACAGGAAGGGCTGGAGTAGTCTGAGAGGAGGTCGGCTTCATCTGCTCAGCTTCATCTGCTCATTGAAGGATGGAGAAGGCCCAAGGAGCCCTGAAGGAGAGATGCTCCTCAGCCCCGCTGCGTGAGCCCTGGCCTCACGCACTGCAGCCCTGCGCAGATGCCTGTGGAGTCCTGGCTGCAGCCTGCTTGTCTGCATGAGCACCCCTTAAATGCTATGCGTGTGGAGCTCTCTGTAATGACTGTGGACCCCTCTGCCCTGAATGAGCATGCAGGCAGCAGCCCCACACTCCTTGACCTCACTTACTGTCTGTGGGGCTGCTCATCCTGCCCTGGTTCTCCCCGCCCTGATGCATGCAATGAATGCCAGAGGCCGCTTGTGTGTGCCTTCTGCTTGCCCCTCAAACTGCCCTCTGGGGCGGGTGGCAAATTAACACTCTGGTTCTTCTGTCTGAACACCCACCAGTCAAAAGGAGAAGTCAGAGCCCCCGAAGAGCGGAAGACAGAGCCCACCCAGCTGAAAACCAAGCGCCTGAGAGAGTACACTCTCAAATGCCACTCAAGCATGCCTCGCAACAACTCCTACGTCAACTTTGAACGTTTTGCCTGTGTGGTGGAAGACGTGGCTCGGGTGGACCTGGGATTCCATGCCCTGGTGGAGGCCAACGATACCATCCAGGACGATGTGGAGGCCCTGGTCTCCATCTTCAATGAGAAGGAAGCTTGGTACCGAGAGGAGAACGAGAGCACCCGGCACGACCTGTCCCAGCTCAGGTATGAGTTCCGCAAGGTAGAGTCATTGAAGAAGCTGCTGCGAGAAGACATCCAGGCCACGGGATCTAGCCTCGGAAGCGTGGCCAGGAAACTGGACCATCTGCAAACCCAGTTTGAGATTCTGAGGCAGGAGTTCTCCGCAGACCTGCAATGGATCCAGGAGCTGGTGGGCAGCTTCCAGCTGGAGAGTGGGAGCTCCGAGGGCCTGGGCTCCGTATTCCACCAGGACACCAGTGAACCCTTGTCAGAGCTGCTCAGCAGATCATGCACTGAGGAAGTTCTGGCCGGCTGGAAGCTCTGATCACCAGAATCTAGTCAGTGATGCATTCCAAGAGGTTTGCAGAAGCATGTTCTCCTCCATCCTGCTGCGGCATCCAGCTAGAATTATCCTGCAGGGGTGTGTGTCTGTAGTGTAGCCTTCCACCCTCTCCACAGAATCCAGATTCGCTGAGGTGCCAGTTCATTCTTCATTCTGCACCTCCCCTCACCAATCTGGTTTTCTGGGAGGATGCTGGCAGGGCAGCCAAGCTGTTAAAACAATTAGAGAGTGAATACCCCTCAGGGTCCCCTTCTCCAGAGGGAGAATGGCTGGCCCTGGAGAGTTGCTTGAGAATTGATTTGTGATGAAGGATTTGTTCACATCTCACTCTCTGCCTACATACCTTATGGACTCTAGATCTTGGGTAATATTTGAGTTAATTCGGAATAACTAAGTCAGCATGGTGCTTTCCTGCTACAGAAGCAGGGATTTAAAATGCATAGAGAAAATAATATTGCCTTTCGTTTGCATTGATTTTTCACTTACCGTGCACTTATGTCTGACAAATGACCTCACTTGATCCTTAAAAGAACTCAGTGAGATAGGAAGGTGGGTGGCATTATTATTATTATGATTATTTCCATGTAACTGATGAGAAAATTGACTCAGAGAGGGAAAATGATATAGTTAATCAATACAGATGAAACAGAAACCCAGGATTCCCATCTCTAAGATGAGGTATATGGGAGAAAGTAGTAAGGCTTTGCTGTAAATAGCTACCTTAATATTAAAGTCCAGGTCCCAGAGGCAAAGTAAGCAACTTCATGCATTCTGCCAGGTGTAGGTGCAATGCATACACCTGCAGATGATTGTCCCAGGAGCTCTGTCCCAGAAGGTACAGTCATTGTCCCTGCTCAGCCGTGTCTCTGTCTGAAGACCAGTCTGCAAGCAGGAGAGAAGGAAAGAAGGAGTCTTCCCATTCCCCACCCTTTTCCCTCTTCTGGCTAATGGCCCCAACTTTGTGTCAAGAATAAAGACCAGAAGGTCCTCAACAGGAGGTTCCTTTTCTTATATACCTAGGCCATTGGGCCTTGAAGGCCTAAGAAATTCCATGAGGGTTTTTGAAAAGGGCGAATGTAAAGATGAGGAAGCACAAGGCCACATGGTCCTTTCATGACCCAAAGCTTTGAGCACCCCTCCCCAAGGATGATAAGATCTCATCTCCCTTTCTCTGGGGAAGGGGACAGTCAACCAACTCATATCAACAGAGCTTGGCATAGGAGCCCATTGCTGAGCTGGAAGCTTGTGGGTGGGGCATAACTTGTATAGTTCAAAGTGTCTTCACAGCCTCACAAAACATCCCTATCTTACAGGCAGACTAAATGATATTCCCAATTTAGAGATGAGGAAACAGACAGAGGATGGGATTTTCCCAAGGTCACATCATTATGGCAAAAGTAGAGGCCTTCTGATGACAAGTCTGTTGCTCTTTCTGCTTCCCCTGGCTGCGCCAGGCTCCAGAGGTTTACTGCCTGCTTGTGGGGGCAGCTCACACCTGGATTCATCCATCCATTTACAAATTATACTTAGGCATCAACCAACTGCCAGTTGCCTGGCTTGACTCTGGGGATACAATGTTGAGTAAAAACAGGCCTGATTCCTGCCTCACGGAGTGCTCAGTCCAGCGAAGGATTTGAACATTGATCAAGAATCACAGAAAGGTAGAGCTGCAGCTTGTGTTTATGCTGGGAGAGAAGCACGTAGTGCTGCAGGGGCCTGCCGTCGGGGTCTGACAGCGTCGGGGGAAGTCTCCTGAAGAGTGACACTGGAACGGAGATCAGCTAAGCCAACCAGGGAGAGAGAAGTTTCCCAACAGAGCCACCATGCCAGGGCTCTGTGATGAGAGGCGATGTGGAAGGTTGAGAATGCGAGGATTGAAAGCTGGAGGGGAGAGAATGGAATATAGTGTGGAAATGACCAGAGAACAGGCAGGACCAGCAGGGCTTTGGCCATGTAGAAAAACTCTGCCTTTATCCCGAAAGTCAAGGGAAGCCAGCAGGTTCCCGGTGCTGGGGAGGGAATGCCTCATGAACAGCTCAGATAGGAAGTGGTTTAGGACAAGACAGGAAAGTTTCATCTCATGAAACCATTTCTTCAAAATCCTATCTCCTTTTCTATTCACATGAAGGATCATTTCAAATATCATATACAATATTTGTAACAGAAACTTTCTTCATCACTTATGAGAAACCATGGTGATAAGATGCATCATCATTTTATGGACCACTAAGAAAAAAAGCCTAAGATGGGGAGTCTAATAGGAACCTCCCTCTACCCCCACCAAATAAAGCTGTGATGCCCTCAGTGAGAGGGTAAATGAGAAAGGGGGAGCAAGGAAACCTGTGTGTCTCAACCTTGACACTGAGTGGGGGTGAAAAATCCTCCCCTGAGAACAGGAGTCCCAAGCCGGTGGTACTCATGCAGGTTGCTTTCTGAATTTGTACAATCAGTGTGATCCAAAAGAACATCAAGCAGAGAATGTAACGTCTGACAGTCTGAGGCTGGGTAGCCCTGGACGGCTAGCAGAAACAGTACTGTCCTCTTCCGGAGCACCTGCCTTCTCTCCAGGCCAACAGTAAGAATATGATACCATCGTCTGGGAGATGCCTCCTGACTTCAGAGATCCAAAAATGTACATCTTGGAACCAATGAAAGATGACAAAAGCTCCGTTTCCTACATCCCACCCAAGAGAATTGGTTCAAATGACCCGTCTACAGTCTCTGCAAGGTCTTACCTGCACGGTCACAGGAAGTTGTATACATGTTTGGTGCTGAGACACTGCAAATATTAAATGTCCCTTTGGTCATGTTAACACAACTTTACCTTCACACAGCCAGGTTTCTAAGGAGAGGAAGCCACTGATGGGGCAACACAGGGCAAGCTCTTTGGTGAAGGTCAAAATAGAATGCAGACCCAGTGTGGTGGCTCACGCCTGTAATCCCAGCACCTTGGGAGGCCGAGGTGGGTGGATCAGATGAGGTCAGGAGTGCGAGACCAGCCTGGCCAACATGGAGAAACCCTGTCTCTACTAAAGATATAAAAATTAGCTGGGCGTGGTGGTGGGTGTCTATAGGGCCAGCTACTCAGGACACTCGGGAGGCTGAGGCAGGAGAATCTCTCGAACCTGGAAGGTGGAGGTTGCAGTGAGCCAAGATTGCACCACCGCACTCCAGGCTGGGTGACAGAGTGAGACTCTGTCTCAAAAAATAGAATACAGTAAAAGAGTAAAATATCAGCAATGATTTGAATGGGGGAAATTGGGAAAAGTGGTTATTTTAGAATCGTGATCAGTTACACACAGCACTGAGAGTCACCCGTTTAGTTGGCCCCAAGCTGGACTCCGAACTCTAAGTGGTTTTCCTTACAGCAGTGAGATTGTCCTCTCTGTGCTCACGTCCAGTTATTGTAACTGCTTCTCACTTAGACGTGTCATAAACAGGCCTTTCTCTGTACAAAGAGCTTCTAAAGACAAAGAGTTGAGAAATGCCCCCAAGTCTTTTGGGGAAAGCAGAGGAGACCGTGACCTTCTTCTGTGTCCTGGCCAGCCGAAGTCCCATCCTCCCATGGCATCGGAACCTGATGCTGGGGGAACCAGGGGGTCCTGAGGGATGCAGCCACAGGACCTGCTTATCTCTGCGCCCCACATGCCCTCAGCTGACTTTTTACAACAGTGTTGAGGGCTAACAATGGCGGGAAGGGCTATGGGAGTGGACTGTTTCGCTGGTGCCTAGAGGAGGGAAGGCTTGTGGGTGCTGCTCTGTGGGCAGCCCCTCTGCCATTGAGGATTTTTAATTCACTAAACTGCAGATTTTTTTTGGGGGGGGGCAGGGGTACAGCCTCACTGTGTTGTCCAGGCTGGAGTGCAGTGGCACGATCTCGGCTCACTCCAACCTCTGCCTCCCAGGTTCAAGCAATTGTCCTGCCTCGGTCTCCTGAGTAGCTGGAACTACAGGTGTGTGCCACCACGCCTGGCTAATTTTTGTATTTTAGTAGAGATGGGGTTTCACCATATTGGTCAGGCTGGTCTCGAACTCCTGACCTCAGGTGATCCACCCACCTCGGCCTCCCAAAATGCTGGAATTACAGGCGTGAGCCACTGAGTCCAGCCCAGCCTGCAAATGAAAGGTCGGCTTCTGTGCTCTGTTCAAACACCATCCTGGGCTGTTTGGGAGGGGAAAGTGAGTGTATGACATTGCCCTGAATAATGATTCTCAAGGAAGCTGGCGAGCTGGCCCTTGGGGAAGGCAGCTGCCTGTCCCTGCTGTGAGGCAGGTGCTCACAGCCTAGCTTTGCCTGACTGTGTCTCAGAAGGTGGGGTGATGGTTTGGTAATTTTGATTCTGCAGCTGCGGGAGCCTGGCAGTGAAGGGAATGAGCAGAGAAATAATGGCAGAAAGAGTCGGAGTCTCCCCCATGGGCCCCCTCCCCACCCCTGCAGGTGATCATGAAGATGGTGGCTTCCTACCTCACTCCATCACGCAGTACAGGTGGCCCGGCCCATGCTGGAGGTGGCTGTGTGCCCAGCTGTCACCCCTACTGTCAACTTTCTGTAAATGTCTGTGGAACTGGATGCCGTTTTTCCTTGGTCTGTGAAATTCTTGACCCCACAGTGGGCATGTTCACATTGCAGAAGGGTCCAGTGCCATTGAACAAACACTGATTGTGCTCTGGCTCGGGGAGGTTACAGACAAGGACAAGACAACCTCAAATAAAAGACTCAGTGTCTGGGGCAGATGGGGACCCAGCCAACTAGATGGGAAAAGCTGTGGTGAGTGATAAAATAGAGCTTCCTCATCTCCTAGGAATCAAAGGAGAGAGGAATTCTGATTGAGAAAGGGTAAGCGGGTGGCAGAGAAAAGAGGCCTTCCCAGGGACTCTGTCCCCACCAGTGACCACCCCCTTCCACCCCCAAACTGTGTCCCTTGAGGAAGGCATGAGTGAAATCTGGAAGGGCGGGGGGATGAGCCCAGACTGGGGTTGGGAACTTGGAACAGTTGAATGGAGATTAAAGAGAGGAAGATGACAGAGATTTAAAAGAGAGTTTTAAACTTTTTGTTATGGTCCCCTCAGCAGGAAAATTGTCAAAACTTGCACAGAAGTACAAGGAATGGGATAGTGGATTCCAGGACCCATGACCCCGCTCCAGCAAGAATCAAGTCATGCGGGTCCTCTTTCATTCATCTCTCCCATTACTTTTCTTCTGGGGTATTTTAAAGCAAACTTCAGACTTATGTAACTCATAAATTCTCCAGCATAAATCTCTGCTAAGGATTTTCTTCTTCTTCTTCTTCTTCTTCTTCTTTTTTTTTTTTTTTTTTTTTTTTTTGAGACAGAGTTTCACTCTTGTCGCCTAGGCTGGAGTATAATGGCGCTATCTTGGCTCACTGCAACCTCCACCTCCCAGGTTCAAGCAATTCTTCTCCTGCCTCAGCCTCCCGAGTAGCTTAGATTACAGGCACCCACCACCACACCTGGCTAGTTTTTGTATTTTTAGTAGAGATGGGATTTCACCATGTTGGCCAGGCTAGTCTTGAACTCCTGACCTCAGGTGATCTGCCTGCCTCGGCCTCCCAAAGTACTGGGATTACAAGCATGAGCCACTGCACCCAGCCAGGACTTTCTTTTTAATATAACCCCGTGCCATTATCACACCTGACAAAATCAGCGGTAGTTCCTTTATCTCACCTGAATTCCCACTCCATACTCACATGTCCCCACCACTCCCAACAGTGTCCCATTACAGCTGGTTTGTTCAAATCAGGATCCAAACAGTCCACATGTGGCATTTGGTTGCTATGTCTCTCAAGTCTCTTGGGTTTTATAACAGTACAAAAGGAAGAACGTTTGGAGCTTTTCCTGGGGAGAAAAATTGCTCAGAAAACTGATGGTCCCATAGAAGAAGAATAAAAAAGAGAGCGTATCCATGTCGAGACCTAACTCAGAAAAATGAGACCAGGCCAAGCAAGGAAAGGGACATTTCTGCCTCCTTCCACTGGCTTGTTCACTGTAGGGGACAGCCTGCAGGCTCACAGCCTTTCTGCAGTTCCCCCTCCCACTTAGGAGGAGGCAGAGACTCAAGCCTCCCACAAGCCCTATGTGCTCCTTTCCTGGGAAAACAGGTGGGTGAAGGCAGAAGAGCCCAGGCTTCAGCCATCAAAACAGCCAGTGAAGGGAAGGGGTGGAGGGGTGCCACCTGTAAAACTCCATTGAGGGAAGGGCAGCGGGGAGGGGTCCTGGGCAGGAGAGAAGTGGGTGTGAGAGTGCCCTTGGTTTCACTGGAGTAAGGGGCTGGAGAGATGGCACAGATGGGGGTTGGAGGTGCAATCTGCTTGCAGTTCCTAAAGGAGGCCTAGTATCTAGAGAAAATCGTTGTGTGTGGGGTGGAGCTGGGGGAGTCGCCTCTTCTGTAAAGCCAGGATTCCTTTTTCATGCCTTAGCAGCAGCTGCTGCTTCCTGCCGCTGCCTGTGGATGTTGGTACCGACCTGGCACACCCCACTGGACTTTTTCAAAGGCATTTGCAGCTGCATAAACAAAACTTGACTATCCCACAGTTTTCTGTCTTTTTGCTTCCCTTTTGGACATTGTTCCAAGACACCAAACACACTCCTAGGAGCCTGGTCAGAATCACCGGGACTCCCTGGTATCACAGATGGACCACAAGGCCGGAAGGCGGGCACTTTCTGTTTGCAGGGAGGGGCGGTCAGGAGAAGGCAGGACACAGTTCCATCTCCCCCTCACACCCTCACTTGAATCAAAAGTATTTGTGCCACATTCCCTCTGGGAACAATTTTGCTGCAGAATTTTCACCTCTGCTGCAGAATTTACATGTTTCCAGGCTGAGATGTCAGCATCAGCGTTTAGTGAGGCTCTTAACAACCAGGAAGGCCCATTGATTAGGAAAGGCCAGCCTGACAGATTCATAGCCCCGTGGCCGCCTCCTCAGGGTTGGTGCTGTTGTGTGTAGCTATAAACAGGGCCCTCAAAAGAATTGCATCACCTCCCATTAATAGCCTCTGGGAAGATGATCTCACCTGACATTTTAGCTGGGCCCCTCTGCTCAGTGGCTGGCACTGCTTGACCAGGAGGCGGGTGGGATTCTCATTAACGAGATCCCCCACACCTGCATGTTGACCTTCCAGCCATGGGCTTAGCTCTTCCTCCCCTGGGTGAGGGTGCCAATCAGTAAGTGGACAAAAAGAAATCTCTTCTCCTCCAGAGTCTACTAATCCCATCTCAGCAAACTCTCCTTGAGAGGTGCAAGTGCCCCTGTGAGGGTTATGCTCAAAGATCATTCATGCCCAAGAGAATTGCAGACGTCAGTGAAGTTACAGTTAGAAACGGTTGATGGGTTGGGGAGGGTGCTAAGCACCTTGGAAAGGAAATTCTAGGAGCTTGGAGGTATGAGGGAGAGAGGACTAACAAAAAGCAAGCAGTCAGCCCTCCCTACCTGCAAGTTCCACATCCTCAGATTCAATCAACCACAGATCAAAAATGTGCAAAAAGTAAAAAAGATAACGTTACAATAATAAATGCAAATAATACAGTGTGATAACTATTTACATAGCATTTACATCATATTTGCTATTATAAGTAATTTAGAGAAGATTTAAAGCATTAGGGGAGGGTATGTGTAGGTTACATGCAAATACCACACCATTTTCTAATACGGGACTTGAGCATCCATAGATTTTCGTATCTGTGGCAGTCCTAGAACCAACCCTCCAAGGATACTGAAGAGTGAATGTGAATAAATACAGAACAGAATATCAGGTAGCACCACGTGTAATGAAGATTTAGTACCCCGGCATAGTGAGTCATGGGGGCAGTTGGGTTGCTACTTTATATAGGGTGGTCAAGGAAGGCTTCCCTGAGGAGATAACATTTGAGCAAAGACTTGAACAAAGTGACAAAGTGAATATAGGAGGGAGCAAGGGCAAAGACCCGGAGACTTTGGATTCACAGACCAGCAAGTGGACCTGTGTGATGGGAGCCAAATGGACAGGAAGGAGAGAGGTAGAAAATCCGGGTGGAGGGTGCAGGCCTTGAGGGTCTCCATGAGCTCATGGGGATGTATAGAGAGCACGGGGAAGCCACTGGAAGGCTTGGAGAAGGAAAAAGGCAAGGTCTTCAGCACAGATTTGTCACCCTCCACCTACTTTTGTGCCTCCCTTCCAGGGGGGACTAGACCCAGGGCTGGGCTCGCAGGTGCACAGAGTGGGTGGGTGACAGTTAAAGACAGGATCTAGAAGACTGGACATGGCCTGGTGGTTCCTCTGGCAGCCTCGTCCTTTTCTCTTCCCATTCCTTGTCTTTCTCCTTCCCCTCCTGTCTTTCCTTCTGCACTCTTTGGCCCAAAGCACTGTGCTTCAGTTTCGAGGGTGAATAGCCCCTGGTTTCTCATCTCCCATCCACTTCTAGGTGGCATGCACTCCCCGTCCAGCTCCGGGTCACCCCAACCCCTGTCCCTGGACCTCTACATCCTGCTGACTCCTGGGCAGGGCCATGGGGAGCCTTTGTGCCCTGACACCCTTTCAAAGTGGTGTGACTGGGCTGACCAGGTGACCTGAGCCCCTCATCAGTGGGAGTAAGTAGGTCCCAGGTCCTGGGATTTCATTCCAACTTGTCTCTCCAACAGCTCAGGGAAACGACTTAACCGTACAACTATTAAGCACTCACTGTTGTAGGTTCCGGGTAGGGAGGAGAGTTGGGTTTGGGGCACTGACATAGACAGGAAGAAAGTCTGTGCCCTCCAGTCATTTTCCAGGAGTGGGATGAGTCCTCTGCAAGGTTGACTGACAGGTGCTGGACTTAATAAAGGAGCACATGCTTTGTTCATGTCAGGGAGGGAGACATGATTTTCTGAAATTTGTCTTGGAGGAGATCATGTCTGAAATTGGCCTTTGAAATACTTGAAGGCCTTCCAGGGGGATGGGCGGCAGGGGCTGCCATGGGATGGACCTTCTGCCAGAGGGTGCCAGCTCCAGAGCAGTGTGGCCGGCAGTGTGCACTGGCTTTCTTCTGGTGCCTGATGCCATGATGAAAAATCAAGCATGGAGGTGTGCTCGGAGCATGGTCAGGAGACAAGACCCGCACTTGGGAATCAACAAGCAAGCTCGCTTAGCATTCACCAGATGCCCAATGAGGCATTGCGGCAGGAAGGCTATCAGAGCACAGAGAAAACCAGAGCTGCCCAGGACCTTTGGAATCATTCTGGGCAGTTCATTTTCTTGAGGTCATGGGGGCTTTGAGATTCAATAAAAGCTATCAATGCTCCTCCAAAGAAATGCATGTCTGTACATACTAAATTTTAAAAATTGAGTTATAATTTATATACCATAAAATTCACCATTTTAAAATGTACAATTCAGTGGTTTTTAGTATACTCACAAGGTTGTGTAACCATTATCACTATCTAATTCCAGAATGTTTACATTACCCCAGGAAGAAATGTCATACCCTTTAGTAGCCATTCCCCGTTCTTCCCTTTCCCTGGCCCCTGGTAGCTACCCATCTGCTTTGTTTCTAAGGATATGTCTGTTCTGGACATTTTATTTAAATTGAATCATACAGCAGGTAGCCTTTTGTGTCTGGCTTTTTTCATTTAACATAATGTTTTTAAAGTTCATCCGTGTTGTAAAATGTATTGGACTCAATTTTTTATGAATAGTATTTCTGACTAATATTCCTTTGTATGGATATAGCACATTTTGTTCACAGAACCCCTGAAACCTCTCTTGATTTCAGAAAACCTTATTTTACAAAAGGGGGGAGTTGAAGAGGGAATGGAGAAGGCAGGAAAGCTCACTATAACTTTTTACTATGTATTGAGTGGTGCTGGGCTAAGCACTTTATATATGTGTGATCATATAATTCTTAACCCTGTGACATATTATAATCCCCATATTACAGATGGGGAAACTGAGGCTCAGAGAAACCATCCCAAGCTTCTTGGAGAAGTCAAGATTTAAGCTGAGCTTTGACTGCCAGCCTGTGAAAAGCAACTGCACATCCTGTCACCTCTTGACTTTCATCAAAGCCCTTATTTCCTTCCATTTATTTTTTAATGGAGTATGAATTCCCTATCTACCAACAAGGCATTTGTTTTGCTAAGCCCAGAATCGCCCCAGTGCCCAGAAGGCATCCCAGACTGCCGTAAAATGACCCTCTCCCCAAAGTGATGTGTGACGGAAGCCCCTGCCTCCTGCCGTTCCCCTTCAGGAGCTGCTGAGCCTCCAGCCAAGGCTGTCTGTGTGTCAGGCTGTGGTAATAATAGCTGAGAGGCATCTCCTGAACAGCTGAGACATGTGTAGCTGTTGCCCTGACTGTGATGCTCCCACCGTGTGCCCCGCCTGGTGGGGAGATGCCAGGGTCAAGCCAAGGGTGGTGGGCATGCGGTGGGCGGGGGGTTCTGCGGCGAGGAGGGTGGCTGCTGTCTGAAGCCCAGCAGCAGCTGCCATGCTCTGCTTTGTCTCTCAGCCGGTGGACAACCAGCAAGCCATGGTGCGCAGGGAGTCTGTGGTCAATCTGGAGAATTTCAAGAAGCAGTATGTCCGCAGGCGGTGGAAGGTGTGTCCAGGGCTGGGGTGGCCCGGGGGACCTGGGCGGGGTTTCTGGCTCTCCTGGGTCTCCGTGTACATTCTCACCTGGGCATTCCTTTCCTCTGCCTCCCTCAGCTCTCCTTCAGCATCGTGTCCCTGTGCAACCACCTCACCCGCTCGCTGATGAAGAAGGTGCACCTGAGGCCAGATGAGGACCTGGTGGGTAAATGCGTGCCCTCTTCTTGGGCAGAATTCTGGGGTAGCCTGGAGCTCAGGGATGAGTGAGTTCCCTTTCCCCTCGCAAGGCAGGTGGGTGTTCACTGTTGCCAGCCAGTTCTGCTGGCCCAGTCCTCCTCTTCCCTGAAGGCTGAAGTATGATCTCAGAGGAATGTGGGGACCTCTGGGTGGTGCCGGGAGGGAAGGGCCGATGCGGCAGCATGAACTCCTGGAGGATCTCCCATCCTTTCCTGGTGGGCCTTCAGAGGGGCCGCTGCTGCTGGCTGACCACAGACAACCTCAAACGTATTTCTGACACAACCCAAAAGCTGCTTTAGAATGGGAGCTTTACATTCTCTTTTCCATATTTCCATTTCTGCTTTGCTTCAGATTACCATCATCATAATATTTAGACAAGATCTTATATTTGATTGCTTTATTGCCATTTTGTATATATTTAAAAGGAGTAGCTCGTAACAGAATATACTGGTGAAGAGGGTGGCCTCTGGAGTCAGACTGCCAGGATTCAAATCTGCCACTTACTGTGTGACCTTGAGGAAATTACTTAACCTCTCTGTGCTGAGATTTCATCATTTGTAAAATGAGGTTAATAATAGTTCCTAAAGGTTAAATAATGACATATTCTTTTTTTTTTTTTTTAAGACAGATTTTCACTCTTCTTGCCCAGGCTGGAGTACAGTGGTGCAATCTCGGCTCACCACAACCTCCACCTCCCGGGTTCAAGCGATTCTCCTGCCTCAGCCTCTCGAGTAGCTGGGATTACAGTCATGCGCCACCACTCCCAGCTAATTTTGTATTTTTAGTAGAGACAGGGTTTCTCCATGTTGGTCAAGCTGGTCTTGAACTCTCAACTTCAGGTGATCTGCCCAGGTGATCTGCCCACCTTGGCCTCCCAAAGTGCTGGGATTACAGGCATGAGCCACCGTGCCCGGCCAATAATGACATGTTCTTACAGCCTGGGTAATGTAAGTGCTCAGTAAGTGTTAGCAATTATTGTTGTTGTTTAAAACCCTCCTGTAGGCTGGCCGTAGTGGTTCGTGCCTATAATCCCAGCACTTTGGGTGGCTGAGGCAGGAGGTTCACTTGAGTCCAGGAGTTAAAGACCAGCCTAGGCAACATAGTGAGACCCGGACTCTACAAAACAAAACAGACAAACAAACAAAATTAGCCGGGTATGGCGACACACACCTATAGTCCTAGCTACTCAGGGAGTTGAGGTGGGAGGATCACTTGAGCCCAGGAGTTAAAGGTTACAGTGAATTATGATCACGCCACTGCATTGCAGCCTGGGCAACAGAGCATGGCCCTACCTCTAAAGAAAATTAAATTTAAAAATTAAAAAAATAAAATCCTCCTGTAGACTTTAAAATGCAGTCGGTAGGGGTTCCCCGGACAGCCCTTCCCCCCACTTACGGAGTGTGGTATAGGGTGCTCAGGAGTGTCTGGGATGCCACAGGTCAGGACAGAAGGGGATGCCTTGCTCAGGGAAGGACTGGGAGGTGGGTGCGTAAGAGGGCTGAACAGCCTCATGGTGCACAGCTAGACCCACGACAGCCCTGCTGTCCCCACTCCCTCCACACAGCCTGGGGTATTCTGTCTTCAGCGTGATCTCTTGCCAGCACTTGAGGATTTATGGCCCAGAGGCCCCAAACAACTGTGTGGCTTTGACCAAGCCTTGTGCCTGCTCTGGCGGCTTTCCTCATCTCCTGTGAAGGGGATTGGACCACTGTCCCTCTGAGAATCCCTGATAATGACAAGCAGACTTCACCCAGCTTATTTTTTTACTGTTTGGCTCTGACTCATGCTAAAAAGTTGCTATTCGGCAGAGCTTGAGTTATTTTTATTGTTATAGCCGGGCTTGGTCTAGGATATTTGGCTAAAGTTGATCTTGACCTTGGATTTCCAGCTGGCTCAGGCTGGAGGAAGGGGAAGAGGCCCTGGGAGGATGAGTGGCAGATGGTGGGCATGCCTCGCAGGCTGAGCCACTGGCCCTGCTTCCCTGACAAATGCGATCTGTGGGGAGAGAGGACCAGAGTAATTGAGAAGAATGCCAATTTTTTTTTTTTTTTTTTTTTTTTTGAGACAGAGTCTTACTCTGTCTCCCAGGCTGCAGTGCAGTGGCACCATCTCAGCTCACTGTGACCTCCACCTCCCAGGTTCAAGAGATTCTCCTGCCTTAGCCTCCTGATTAGCTGGGATTACAGGCCTGCACCACCATGCCCGACTAATTTTTGTATTTTTAGTGGAGATGGGGTTTTGCCATGTTGGCCGGGCTGGTCTCGAACCCCTGACCTCAGGTGATCGGCCCACCTCGGCCTCCCAAAATGGTGGGATTACAGGCGTGAGCCACCACGCCGAGCCAAAAAGAATGTCAATTTCTTTCCAAACTTTTGTTCTTGTACAAATATTCTTAAATAGTACTCTTTTTACTCAAACAGCAAGCATCATCAGCTCAAAGTTTCATCCTAGAAGTGGAAAAGGGTTGGGTCCCAGATATCTGTTATACAGTTTTCCCAAAGGGACTTTCCTTTAAAAAAAAAAAAAGAAAAAAAAAAAAAAAAAAAAAGGCCAGGCGCTGTGGCTCATGCCTGTAATCCCAGCACTTTGGGAGGCCAAGGCGGGTGGATCATGAGGTCAGGAGTTCGAGACCAGCCTGGCCAACATGGTGAAACCCCGTCTTTCCTAAAAATACAAAAATTAGCTGGGTGTGGTGGCACGTGCCTGTAATCCCGGCTACTCAGGAGGCTGAGGCAGGAGAACTGCTTGAACCGGGAGCCGGGAGGCAGAGGTTGCAGTGAGCCGATATCACGCCATTGCACTCCAGCCTGAGCAGCAAGAGTGTAACTGTCTCAAAAAAAAAAAGCACTGGAATTGGACATTGGACAACAGATATTTTAGGACTGAAGTCATTGTGGATTAGTACTTCTTTTAATAATTTTAATAATTACATTAGATTATCAAGACTTGGATGAAAAGACATTTTGGCCTCAGGGTGGCTGCCTTAGCTCTGGTTTGCCATGTAGGAGCTGACAGACAGTACTTTAGACTCATTTCCTCTTTTATAAAAATGGAACTCAGAAGTCATTTCCCTGGAAAAACTGCTCGGCAAGGTGGCTAAAGGTGCAGCCCCTCAAAGAAGAAGGGGCATGGGATGGTGGCTGTCGGAGCATGGGGAGGACCCTGTGGCTCATGGCCATCCTCCAGTCTCTCTAGGCCAAGCTCAGGAGACCCAGCAGCCACAGACCACCCAGCCAAGTGGCCTTGATTATGTGGCAGCCTCAAGGGGAACTGGATGTAATTTTCTTTATTATAATTTGGCCTCTCCTGATGTCTGGTTTCCCTTAGATGCCCTGCTGCTTTCCTTCCTCCTGGGAGTGTCCTTCCTCAAAGTAGCTGGTCTAGCCGCATTTCAGATCCCTCCCCTCCCCCAACCCCTGGATGGCGCAACAGGCTTGCTTTCACCACTCACCTCCCTGGCTTGCAGGCCCCTGGCCCAGGTGAATCAACCCAGGTTGCCCAGCACAGCCCCATTCCTGGAATCTCATGATCCTCCTGCCCTGGACCTCTTTCTCTTTGTTTTCTCCAGAGGAACTGTGAGAGTGACACTGAGGAGGACATCGCCAGGAGGAAGGCCCTCCACCCGCGGAGGAGGAGCAGCACCTCCTAACTGGCCTGGCCTGCAGTGGCTGCCAGGGAAGTCTGGGCCCAGCGGCGCTCCCTTCTGTGCAGACTCTTGGACCTAGCTCAGCACCAGCACCCGGGTGTCCTGAGCACTTCGCAAGAGAGGTGGGCCCACAGAATTAAGAAGAGCTTGCAGGCAAGCCAGGAGACCCTGGGAGCTGTGGCTGTCTCCTGTGGAGGAGGCTCCGACTTTCCCAAAGCTCTTAATTCTCCATAAAATGGGCTTTCCTCTGTCTGCCATCCTCAGAGCCTGGGGTAGGGGTGTGGACTTAGGAAAACAATATAAAGGACATCCTCATCATCACGCGGTGAAGGTCAGACTCAGGCAGCCTTCCTCACAGGCTGAGGGGGTTCAGAACCAGCCTGGCCAAAAATTACACCAGGAAGACACAGTCCTCCCCACTGGGAACAGGGTGATTGAGGAAAGTGAACCTTGGGTGTGAGGGACCAATCCTGTGACCTCCCAGAACCACGGAATCCAGGACGTCAGGCTGACCAACACCTCAGACCTTCTGAAGCAGCCCATTGCTGGCCCGCCATGTTGTAATTTTGCTCATTTTTATTAAACTTCTGGTTTACCTGATGCTCGGCTTCTTTTAGGGCTACTCCCATCTGATTTCCTTTAGCCCGTGTGCCTGTGACTCTGGGGGGGTACCCAGTGGGGTGCTGAGTGGACAGAATCTCAGAAGGTCCTCCTGAACTGTCCCCGCAGGCCTGCAGTGGGCCTGCCTCCTCCTTGCTTCCCTAACAGGAAGGTGTCCAGTTCAAGAGAATCCACCCAGAGACTGGGAGTGGTGGCTCATGCCTGTCATCCCTGCGCTTTGGCAGTCCGAGGCAGGGGAATTGCTTGAGCTCAAGAGTTGGAGACCACCCTGGGCAACATGGCAAAACCCAGTCTCTACAAAAAATACAAAAAATTAGCCAGGTGTAGTGGTAGCACCTGGCATCCCAGCTACTCCAGGGGCTGAGGCAAGAGCATTGCTTAAGCCCAGAAGGTCGAGGCTGCAGTGAGCTGAGATCACACCCCTGCACTCCAGCCTGGGTGACAGAGAGAGACCATATCCAAAAAAAATTTTAAAAAGGGTTGCCAGAGACGAGCATGCCCATGCTCCCTCTACCTCACTGCCACCACTCCTGCTGTTAGGGACTGAGTGTGTCTCCCTAAAATTCCTATGTTGAAGTCTTAACCCTCGGTACCACAGAGTATCACTGTATTTGGAGATGGGGTCTTTAGAAAGGCACTTAAATTAAAATGAGCTCACTGGTGTGGGCCCCAATGCAATATAGTTGGTGTCCTTATAAGAAGGGGAGGTTAGGACACGCAGGAAAGGCCACACGAAGGCCCAGGAGTGGGAGGGGGAATAGCCATCAACAAACTAAGGAGGGGGGCTCAGAGGAAACCAACCCTGCTGACACCTCAGTCTTAGACTCTGGCCTCAAACATTGTAAAAAAATAAACTTCTGTCTTTTAAGCTACTCGGTCTGTGGTACTTTGTTATGGCAGCCCTAGCAAAATATACACCTGCCAACTACAGCCAAGATGGGGGCAGGAGAATCCCTAACGATGTGGGTGGAGAAGGGCAAAGAAGGATCCACGGGGAGAAGGGAGAGGAGAAAGAGACGGATGACCTGGGCCCTTGGAAATGGCAAGGGAAGCTCACTCAATGGCATCGAAATGTGGGCCCTGTTTCTCAGGCCACAAGAATGGCGTTGCTGAGCAGACTCAAGAGATGATCCATGGAAGTCAGAAATACAGTCAGGGCGAGGCCAGGAGGCTGGGAAAGTACATGGGAAGAGGCTGAAAGAGAAGTTTTAGAAGGTGAGGAAACTGAGCTGAGGAAGTGAGCCAGGAAGGAGAGAGGGGAAAACTATTACTAAAAGGAAAGGGTCCTGGGGAAGGAGGTCCCAGTTCCCTTTGTCAGCAGACAGTGGATGGGTCCAGAGCAAAATGGCCCCACAGGAACAGCAAGGCAACCTAGTTTCAGAAAAGTGTCCCGCCAGAGATGGAGTGAGCCCACAAGCTGGTTGCAGAAAGCTTAGCAGCTGACCTGGACTTCTCGAGCTTCCCCAGATCTCAGGTAGAAACAGTCCTGCGCCTCCCTCCACCCTGGAAGGATAGCAGAGGCCAAGAACTGCCGACAGTGGGCAAGGGCCCTGGGCCTGCGAGGGGCTCTTGGCTGTGGTTGGTTACATAAATCAGCAGGGCGTGTTCTGGAACAGGGCTCACTGGGAGCTCCTAGGAAGTCAGTTATGGTAATGGGGTGGGGGACTGCCCTCCTGCTAGGAAGGAGAGCAGGGAAGACCTTTGACGAACCCAGTCTTGATCAGAAAGTTAGCCTTTGACAACTTGTCTAGCCCAACCCCTACGTTTCACTGAAGAGGAAACCGATGCCTAGAGAGAGGAAGTGACTAGTGCTTCACGCAACAAATTTGTGAAAATATCTGATGAAAGCCCAGACTTTCTGGCGCCTAGTAACAGTGTTCATTTCTTCAGCTGATAAACTGCGGTGTACCTTTCAGGAAAGGATGAACCATTCGCTTTGCCTCATTGTTAACGAGTCTCATCTATTCTTGACTGTTGCTTGCCACATCCTTCATTCTTGGAAAAGGAATAAATTGACACACTTGCTTCTACCCATCTTTCACAGTAAAGGACACTGCCCCTGGATGGGGGCATCTCAGCAGCCTACCCCCACAGGCTGCAAGGCAGTCAGGGAACCAGTATTTATTGGGCTCCTGCTGTATGCTTGGCACTGTTCTAGATGCTAGGTTGGAACAGAGCAGGACAGACACAGACCCTGTCCTAAAGGGGTCCACGTTCTCTAAGCCCTGGGAAACCAGGACTCCATCATGCTCATATCTCCTCCTGGCCCTCTTCTCATCCAGGTTATACAAAGCCCTGCTGACTCAGTCCTCTTAGCCCAGCTTTCTCGTGTTGGATGGCACCTGCTGTGTTTCCCAGAAGCCCTTGGGAAGCACAGGGCCAGGCAGTGGGCCGAGGGGGGCCTTTGAGGATGTACAATCCTTTGAGGATGACTTTGAGGACCAGCAGCCAGAAGCCAGGCACCCATGCGCCTCCCAGACAGGGGCCCAGTCCCTGTGGCCTCTCTGCTAGCAGACTGCTGCGGCCGCAGGTGTGAGGATGAGCACCGCGGGCGGCCAGGGCACCACGTGTGTTCTGTTGACTCTGAAGAAGGATGTGTTGACCAGCTGACACTTTCAGGGCTAAAAGAGACCACAGCATCCTCAGAGGCAAATGGAACATTCCAGTGACGAAAGCCATACCAAATGCAATTCTTTCAAGAGGTCTGTAGGGGTCCTGCCCCAGAGTGTGTGCTTACGTGAGTGTTGGATGCTGCATTAATATTTCACAAATATCCATATAAATATTTTAGTGTGTTGCATTTCGATGTCAATCTCACTAGTTTTCCTGACTCCAAATCTTAGATTGCCTTTGCCTTTTCCCTTCGTATATTTATTTGCTGAAAACCTTATTTTGGAAGCAAATGAGAAAAGAGAACTACAACATCTCTCTGAAGGAAAAGTCAGGCCCTGGACTCCACAGACAATCAAAGTAAGTGCATGTGAAAGAACTAACTTGAGGACTCGTATCTCACAGGGAATTTTATCTGGCATAGGATTGGAGAACTTGCCTTCCATCGAGTCCCCAACTTGATTTCATCCTGACATTGTTCGATTCACGGTAGCTGCACCCCCAAGGACAATATCTTCCTCGGTGGTCTGCTGAGAGGATCCCATTCTAAGCAAACATTAATAGGCTTACGGATTGAGCAGCTGAAGATCTGTGAACGATGGTTAATTGACATTTCAAAAAGCAGACACACCATTGGTGAGCTCCCCTTAACAGTTTCTCTCCTCCCGTTTTTCCTCTCCCACTGGTTCTTTTTCTCTCCCCCTTCATCCATTAGCAATTCATAATATATAGCTGAAGTATATATTTTAGTAATTTACTTATTGAATAAAATTCATGTTCCCAGTTCTTCATCTAAAAAGCAGTTGATTATATTATCTAGGGAGAAATATTTTTTAAAGTATTTTTTTCCTCTATGGATCAGTGATCCACCACCCCCAAGCCAGAGGAAGAGTGAAAGAAAAAAAATGAAGCTCATAATAATTGTTTAAACTCTGCTCTGCAATAGGAACATTTTGCATACATTTCCTTTAGTCCTCGTCCTAGTCTTGTAAGGGAAATGAGAGCCCCATTTATATGATGCAGCTGAGATTCCGCGGAGTGAGGAAATTTGCATACGCAGTCACACAGCTGGAGTACTTAGAATCGGGATTCTAGCCCAGCTTTGCCTGCCCTCAAATCCACATTCTTCTCTACTTTTCCTGGAGTAGTGTTCAATGAAAAAGTAATCCCGGAGAACCATGTACACTATTATACTCTTTTTTTAAAAGCTCACAAACTGTGCCATAAGTTGTTTAGGGATACATGTGAATATGATAAAATTAATTAATTTTTGAGACACAGGTTCTAGTTGCCCAGGCTGGAGTGCAACGGCGTGATCTCAGCTCACTGCAACCTCCGCCTCCCGGGTTCAAGTGATTCTCCTGCCTTCTACGTGGGATTACAGGTGCCCGCCACCACGCCCAGCTGATTTTGTATTTTCAGTAGAGATGGGGTTTCAGCATGTTAGCCAGGCTGGGCTTGAACTCCTGACCCCAGGTCATCCATCCGCCTCGGCCTCCCAAAGTGTTGGGATTACAGGTGTGAGCCACCGCACCTGGCCTAAAATTGAATGTTAAAAGCAAGGGAATGACTACTTTCCAAATTCAGGATGAAACTTACATCTGGGTGGCTGAGATGGGGAGGAGGACAAGGGTGGGCGCTGGGCTGTTGGCAGTGTTCCAGTCAACACTGAGTTCACGGTGGGCTCCTGCAAGTTCTATTTATTAGAATGCTTTCCAACTTACATATTAGCTGTCAGGCCTCTGAGCCCAAGCCAAGCCATCGCATCCCCTGTGACTTGCACATATACGCCCAGATGGCCTGAAGTAACTGAAGAATCACAAAAGAAGTGAAAATGCCCTGCCTCGCCTTAACTGATGGCATTCCACCACAAAAGAAGTGAAAATGGCTGGTCCTTGCCTTAAGCGATGACATTATCTTGTGCCTGACTCCTCCTGGCTCAAAAAGCTCCCCCGCTGAGCACCTTGTGACCCCCACTCCTGCCCACCAGAGAACAACCCCCCTTTGACTGTAATTTTCCTTCACCTACCCAAATCCTATAAAACGGCCCCACCCTTATCTCCCTTTGCTGACTCTCTTTCGGACTCAGCCCGCCTGCACCCAGGTGATTAAAAAGCTTTACTGCTCACACAAAGCCTGTTTGGTGGTCTCTTCACACGGACGCGCATGACATTAGTTGTCTATGCTTTTGCATGTATCAAACATTATGTTAAAGATAAAGGGAGAAAATGAGGTGGAAAAAGTCCATCCTAATGGTCACCAGTTGCCGCAGTGGCCTCTGTTAGGGACAGGACATAGTGCCCTTCCCTGCTGTGTTTTTCCCACATGACTCGATGGCGGGCATTTCTTTGTGTTCTTCTACTGGCACCTAGATCAGAGGTCATCACACCACTCAGTGTGAGAATCCGTGGGCTGGAATTTTTATTTCCCTTCTATTTATTTATTTATTTATTTTATATATATATATATAGATATATAGATATATAGATATTTTGAGATGGAGTCTCGCTCTGTCGCCCAGGCTGGAGTGCAGTGGGGCAATCTCGGCTCACTGCAACTTCCGCCTCTCGGGTTCAAGCAATTCTCCTGCCTCAGTCTCCTGAGTAGCTGGGACTACAGGTGCCCGCCACCATGCCCAGCTAATCTTTGTATTTTTAGTAGAGACGGGATTTCACCATGTTGGCCAGGATGGTCTCGATCTCTTGACCTGGTGATCTGCCCGCCTCGGTCTCCCAAGGTGCTGGGACCACAGGTGTGAGCCACAGCGCCTGGCCTTTATTCCCTTTTTAAAGAGACTGGGTAGGAAATGCCCTCTGCCCCCTGCAGCCCTGCCTCTTCAAACATCGCCTCCCCTGGGAGTTTGCTAAGGACGTGGGTCTGAGGACAACTTCCAAGGCCGACGAGGCAGAGTTTGCCAGCTCATGCTCCGGGTGCCTTCATGTCTCTTTGGACTTAAACCCAGAGGCCAGAACAGCGTTTGAAAAGTCAGCTGGGCCATTATCCTGCTCCTAGATGGGATTGCACTTGGGTTTCTTTGTCTCATTTTGGAATTGAGCCAGGGAGGTCCTATATCATCCCTCAATTCCCTTCTCCAGTTCTTAATAGTATTGTATTTCACCACTCAGATCCAAAAAGCCTGGGCTACGTCCTGCCACTTTGCAGCTGTTGGAACTTAGCCTTGTCATTCAACCTTTCTGGGCCTCAGTCTTCTAATCTGTGAAATGGTGATATCAGTGTTACTTGTCGTGAATGCCTTGTTGAAACCAATTTTGTAAACGAGCTTTGTCCACTTTGAAGGACTTGGCAAGCATAAAGAATTTGTTTTTACACAATTTAGTTATACTCTGGGACCACAGGCATAAAGAGTGTAAGGAAGCTCCAACTTCCTCTGAAGATTCCATAACAGTCGCTTCTGAAATAAATTGACAATAGATTTACGGGAGAAAAACCATTTTAATTTTGTGCCTGTACAAAGGAGCCTCATAGAAGAATGAGGTTCAGAGAGGGACCCAGTGGTTGAAGTTTTTACAGCATAAAGGAATAGAGCCCTGAGGCTTTTGGGGGAGGTGGTGGTAAGTTATGGGAAGGAAAGGCGAAGAACTGCACAGAGAATGAAGGTGTCTTATGCAAATACAAATCCCTCAGGTAATCAAGTTGTTTTGGAACTTCCTCCAGAATAGGCAATAGCCTCTCTGGGGGTGGTGATGACTTTTAATCTCCTTGTGGTTATTAACATTTCCTGGTTGTTTGATGAGATTCCTAGGGAAGGGGTTCGAGACAATTCCATTCCTTTTGGAAGACCATCCCTCAGTCACGAGGTGGAAACTTCAGAGGGAGCTCCTCCCTGCCCTAGGGAAGAAAAAGAGGTATGGGAAAGAGAAGGTCAGAGAGAGACCTTAATTTTCCTCTGGGGCTTTTTGGTCTCCTTTGTTCAAAGCACTTAGCATACCACCCCAGTAACAGCAACTCTGAGAAATGTAGAAGTTAGTCAACCCTGGCTAATAGACTCAACACTGCTTACCTAGACTCTGGGCAGAGGGCTCCCGGAGATCAGTGCACCTCTTACCTCTCAGACTCTTGGCAGTGGTTTAAACACAGGAGAAAGCATCACGTTGATGCTGGAGGCTCTCAGCAAGGGGCCTCTCAGCTGGCTGTCTTCCTCCCATTCCTCCAAGAAGGGCTGCTGAGAGTCAGGGCGCTGAGAGGACAGTATACTGTTCCTTTGTCTTTTCATGCAGCACCCTAACACAGGTCTGAATGAAAAGACAAAGCGTGTAACAACTCTTTTTTTTTTTTTATTCAAAGTCTCACGCCCAGCCTGGAGTGCAGTGGCGCAATCTCTGCTCACTGCAAGCTCCTCCTCCCGGGTTTACGCCATTCTCCTACCTCAGCCTCCCAAGTAGCTGGGTCTACAGGCGCCCGCCACCTCGCCTGGCTAATTTTTTGTATTTTTAGTAGAGACAGGGTTTCACTGTATTAGCCAGGATGGTCTCAATCTCCTGACCTCGTGATCCACCCGCCTCGGCCTCGCGCGAAAGTGCTGGGATTACAGGTGTGAGCCACTGCGCCCGGCCCGCTCCTTTGTCTTTTCATTCAGCACCCAACACAGGTTCTGAATGAGAAGACAAAGCGTGTAATAACTCTTTAAAGAACTAAGTGTGGGACTTGACTATTTGCCCCTACCCCGTTTTCTTATTTTGAGTGTTGTATTAGTTTGTTAAGGATGCCATAACCAAATATCACAGACTGGACAGCTTAAACAACAGAAGTTAATTTTCTCACAGTTATGGAGACTAGAAGTCCAAGACCAAGGTGTCAGCAAGATCGGTTTCTCCTGAGGCCTCTCTCCTTGGCTGGCAGATGGCCACCTCCTTGCTGCCTCTTCACACAGTGATCCCTCAGTGGATGTGCGTCCCTGGTGCCCCCGTGTGTCCACATTTCCTTGTCAGATTGGATTAGGGCCCTTACAGCCTAATTTTAACTTAATCACCTCTTTGAAGGCTCTCTCTATAAATACAGTCACATTCAGAGGTACTGAGGGTTAGGGCTTCCACATGTGAATTTGGTGGGGACCTAATTCAGCCCATACGCTGATGTGAATCTATCTAATTCTTCATTAAAAGTAAGTAAGTACTTTGCCTTCCTGTTGTACATCCAGCTTCTGAATACCTCTGGGAGATGGAGCTATGGGCCCAGCCTGGCACAGACCATCCTTGGTGTATGAGGTCAGCTGTGCCAAACCACCAGCAGGGCAGAGACAAGCATCTTTGTAGGCTTTGTATTCCAGGCACCCTTGGGCATTGGACACCCTGCCTCTTTTCTTACTCAGGAATTGGTGCTGATGCTTAATCAAGAACATTTGCCAGCCGGGCGCGGTGGCTCACGCCTGTAATCCCAGCACTTTGGGAGGCTGCGGTGGGTGGATCACAAGGTCAGGAGTTCAAGAGCAGCCTCAACAACATGATGAAACCCTGTCTCTACTTAAAAAATATATATATATATATAAATTAGCCGGGCGCGGTGGCGTGTGCCTGTAATCCCAGCTACTCAGGAGGCTGAGGCAGGAGAATTGCTTGAACCCAGGAGACGGGGGTTGTAGTGAGCCGAGATTGCACCACTGCACTCCAGCCTGGGTGACAGAGCGAGACTCCGTCAAAAAAAAAAAATTTGTCACACTGTAACTCTGCTGTGGTTGGTGTATTTCTGCCTTTTTCACTCCAGTTTTTATAGATGAAATACTATTTTATGATGCATCCCAACAAATATTCATTGATTTCAAGACAGTAGTGGATGAAAGTGAGGTGCATAGGGGGTTAAGGTAAGAAAAAAGCTGGGAAGGCCAGGCACAGTGGCTCACGCCTGTAATCCCAGCACTTTGGGAGGCTGAGATGAGCAGATCACCTGAGGTCAGAAGTTCGAGACCAGCCTGGCCAACATGGTGAAACCCTGTCTCTACTAAAAATACAAAAATTAGCCAGGCATGGTGGCAGGCGCCTGTAATCCCAGCTACTCAGGAGGCTGAAGCAGAAGAATTGCTTGAACTCGGGAGGTGGAGGTTGCAGGGAGCCGAGATTGCACCACTGCACTCCAGCCGGGGCAAGAAGAGCAAAACTCTGTCTCAAAGAGAAAAAAAAAAAAGAAGAAGCTGGGAAGAATTATGTTGCCATTGAAACTTAGAAATATAATTCAAATAGCCAAAGAGTTTCATTGTTTTGGCTGCTTCACTTATTTACACACTTTGCCCCTGTGAGCAGGAACTGGGTGTTTGTCTCTGGGCTGGCTGGCAAGAGAGAGGGTAGTGGAGGTGCTTGGAAGATCTGTCTGGAAGGGCTAGGCAGCCTGACGGAAGGACGTGCAAGCTTCCCGTCTGTGGATGCGAGAGGAAACTCTGGATGGGAGCTCTTGGAAGGGAAGGACTGTGTCAGTTCATTTATGGGCCCCACAGTGTGCTGGTGCCTGGCAGATGGTACGAAGATCTGAGGAGGAAAGGCGGGGTGAGAGGGAATGAAGGAAGGAATGAGGGGAAGGAGGGAAGGAGATAAGAAGTGTGGCAGCCCCAGAATTGCCTTCAAGAGAGAACCTGCAGCAAGGAGTGCTGTTAACAGCTGGCCCCCAGCTGCCACCCCTTCAGGGTATTGTATTAGTTTGCTAAGTGCCAGCTGACTTTTCAAATGCTGTTCTGGCCTCTGGGTTTAAGTCCAAAGAGACATGAAGGTACCTGGAGCATGAGCTGACAAACTCAGCCTCGTTGACCTTGAAAGTTGTCCTCAGACCCACGTCCTTACGCAAACTCCAAGGGGAGGTGATGTTTGAGGAGGCAGGGCTGGGGGTGGCAGGGGTATGTTCTACCCCTTCTCCTTAAAAGGGGTATATAAAAATCCCAGCCCAGGTGTTCTTAGAGCATTCTCAGAGTAGTCACAGGGCCTTCGCTCTCCGTAGGCTGCTTTTGGCCAGTGATTGAGCATGGTGGGATGGGAGACAGGCGGCGGGTACTCGAACCAGCCATTCCTGCGCAGCGTGGGATCCTTCTCATCTTTGCTCTTGGACTGCTCATCACCTGGCCGAGCCCTTCTCTGGGTTGCTCTGCCATCAGAGGCACTTCCTAGCCAGCCCTCCTTCCTTCCCACCCTCCTTCCTTAGGTGTCACACCTACATCATGGCCTGAAAGCTCTCCCTTACCTACTCCTGCTTCCTTTCCCCTTTATCCTTCCTAGGCATTCCTCATCCCCCACCCCAGGTCTCCAGCATTTCTCATTCCATGTCAGCATCTGCTTCCTGAAGGACCTGAACCCACACAGCAGAGAGGGCAAAAGGAGGAAAGTTTGAATTTGCTCCTTCTTTTTGTCTCCATTGATTCCTTTGGCAGGCATGGACTGACACAGCCACTGCACTCACCTTAAAGCTGTCAGCTGGGGACAGTGGTGCACCTGTAGTCCCAGCCACTCGGGAGTCTGAGGCAAGAGGATTGCTTAGGTCCAGGAATTGGAGGCTACATTGCACTATGATTGCATCTGTGAATAGTCACTGCAGTGAGACCTATCTCTTAAAGAAAGAAAAAAAAGAAAGGAAAGGAAAGGGAAGCTGTGAACAGAGCAGTTGGTACTCAATTAGTCTTAAAAAAAAAAAAAAATCAATGGTGGGCTGGGCGTGGTGGCTCACACCTGTAATCCCATCACTTTGGGAAGCTGAGGTGGGCAGATCACCTGAGGTCAGGAGTTTGAGACCCGCCTGGCCAATGTGGTGAAACCCCGCCCCTACTAAAAATACAAAAATTAGCTGGGCATGGTGGAGGGTGCCTGTAATCCCAGCTACTTGGGAAGCTGAGGCAGGTGAATCACTTGAACCCAGGAGGCAGAGGTTGCAGTGAGCCAAGATGGCACCATTGCACTCCAGCCTGGGCAACAATAGTGAAACTCTGTCTCAAAAAAAAAGAGAGAGAGATCAAGAAGCATGATCTGAGGGGCGCGTGGGAGAAGCTGCGGTTTCTAACTCTGGGAATCTGGAGGACTATATGAACAAGGTGAACTTTAATTTGGCCTTAAATTTTGGGTAAGCTTCTGCTAAGAGAAGGGACAGGAAGTTATGGGTTAATATTCTGATGGCTTGTCCTTCTCGTGGCTGAACTTTGGAAAGCTACCAATTAAATGAAAGAATGGGGGTTTACTTTTCTTTTCTTTTTTTTTTTTTTTGAGACGGAGTCTTGCTCTGTCACCCAGGCTGGAGTGCAGTGGCCGGATCTCAGCTCACTGCAAGCTCCGCCTCCCGGGTTTACGCCGTTCTCCTGCCTCAGCCTCCCGAGTAGCTGGGACTACAGGCGCCCGCCACCTCGCCCGGCTAGTTTTTTTGTATTTTTTAGTAGAGACGGGGTTTCACCGTGTTAGCCGGGATCGTCTCTCGATCTCCTGGCCTCGTGATCCGCCTGTCTCGGCCTCCCAAAGTGCTGGGATTACAGGCTTGAGCCACCGCGCCCGGCCAGGGGGTTTACTTTTCTGGGGGTTAACTGCACGGTGATGAATTAGTAGTTCTACCATTTTCCTCTTCTCTGTCCATTGTGACCCTAGTTCTTGGTCAGAGACCAGAGGGCCCTGTCAGAGAGCCAGTGGCCATCTGTTGGGGTTGGCAGAAGCATTCAAGGTCAGGCATACAGGACAGATCTGATTCTTTCTGAGTCCTTTGGAGGAGTTTGTGTGTGTGTGTGTGTGTGTGTGTGTATGTGTAGTTGTAGTTGGGTATCTGTGTGTTTCTGGGCATACCTAGGCACGTGTTGTGGGCGTGTCTCTGTGGGATGCATGGACATGTGTGTGGATGTGTCTGGGTGTTTGTGTGTGTGGATGTCTTTATGGGTGTATCTCACTGTGTCTGGATGTCTGTGTGTATCTGACTGTGTCTGGATGTCTGTGTGTGCGTGTGTGTTGGGTGTCTGGGCGTCTCTGTGTATGTGGGTGTGTGTGTATGTCTGTGTGTTTGTATTTGGGGTATGTCTGGGTATCAGTGTGTGCACATCTGTCTCTGTAGTGGATGTAGGTGTGTGTGTGTGTGTGTGCGTGTGTGTCTGTGTGTGTCTGTGCATGTGTGTGTCTGTGTGTGTCTGTGTGTCTATGTGTGCGTGTCTCTGTGTGTATGTGTGTCTGTGTGTGTGTCCGTGTGTCTATGTGTGCGTGTCTGTGTGTGTGTGTCTGTGTGTGTGTGTGCGTGTCTGTGTGTGTCTGTGTGTGTCTGTGTGTGTGCGTGTGTCTGTGTATCTGTGTGTCTGTGTGTGTGTCTGTGTGTGTGTGTGCGTGTGTCTTTGTGTCTGTGTGTGTCTGTGTGTGTGTCTCTGTGTCTGTGTGTGTGCATGTGTCTGTGTGTGTGTGTCCCTGTGTCTGTGCAAGTGTCTCTGTGTCTGTGTGTGTGTGTCTGTGTGTGTCTGTGTGTGTGTGTCTCTGTGTCTGTGTGTGTGTGTGTCTCTGTGTGTGTGTGTCTGTGTGTGTGTGTCCCTGTGTCTGTGCATGTGTCTCTGTGTCTGTGTTTGCGTGTCTCTGTGTCTGTGTGTGTCTGTGTGTGTGCGTGTGTCTCTGTGTCTGTGTGTGTGTCTGTGTGTCTGTGTGTGTCTGTGTGTGTGCGTGTGTGTCTGTGTGTGTGTGTGTCTGTGTGTGTCTGTGTGCATGTGTCTTTGTGTGTGTCTGTGTGTCTGTGTGTGCGTGTGTCTTTGTGTGTGTGTGTGTCTGGGTGAACGTGTGTTGTCCAAAAGGACTCATGGAGAAAGTGCCCTCTGGGCCCAGGCTTTGCAGAATGTATTCTGCTGTCAGACCTCTGAGGCAGGTCAATGTGACATTCCGGGCGATGTGGTTGAGGACAGCCACATCTGCTGAGTCATAAGGATGTGGGCCCTGTGTGTTCACAGTTGGACGTATCGCCTTTCACACCCACGGAGGGGAAATTTCAGCCGGGCTGGCTGACCCTGCATTCTTTCAGAAGGTCACGACCTCAGGCAGCCCAGGGAAGGAGCGGAAACAGGAGTGCTCGGGAGACCTGGAGGTTGGCAGAAGGTGAACTGAGACCCAGGTGTTCCCCAGCTGGGTCTGCTGGGTCGTGGCTTTCTCAGGCCTTTCCAGTAACTAAGCTGTGGGCTTTGGAACTGATGGGACACTTCCTGGTGGGGGCGGAAGCATGGGCAGGTTTTCTTAAATGATACAAATTGCCAAGCTCACCAAACTCTCACAATCAGTGCTGACTCTGGAAAGCCCCGCAAAGCCGTAAGAGTCTAGACTCTGGAAAATCCTTCTCCTCCCGCTCCAAACGAACCAACCAACAAATAAACACCACCCACCACGACACACAGTATGCTTAGCTGCCATGCAATCAAGCCAGGCTTTCACGCCTATCGGATCGAAACAGTAACGTTTCCCCGGGGATGACAGAGGTAGAAAGCCTCAGTCCCAGGCTTTTTGGTTGGAATGGGTTTCACAGGTTCTTTCCTAAGATCAGATGGGGAGGGGCGAGGAGGGCATTTGCCCGCTGGAGCACACCTGGGAGAGCACCATGTGTGAGCGGAGGGTTCCAGCCGGACCTGGAAGGGAAGCACACATCTTCTGAGCATTTACACGCATGGTACCAGGCACTGGAGAATATTCTACAGGGGGATATTCCTGTTCCTAAGGAGCCCGAGCTGGGAGCACACCTGTAGATATTCAGCTTGCCCGTAGATGAGCGGCTGCCCCTGGCCACGCGAGGTATGGATGAGGTAAGGAAAGGTGGTGTGAGTGCATTGAGCTAGGTCCTTCTGAGGCGGCGGTGATCAGAGGGAGGCTGGCCTGGAGTCGGAGGGCTTCACCACAGGTCACTCCTTGTATTCAGTGAAGGCCACTGACAAAATGTCACGCTTGCTGTGATCCCTGGTCTCCAGTAAGGTCCAGCCAGCCTGTGGGGCCTTGTGGGTCTGGCATGCAGGGCAGTGGGTTTGGTGGAGGGTCAGGTTCTCCTGTGGAGAAAGGGGCCCAAGAGGGACACTGAGGTAGTCAGTACTTGGCCTAAGCAGGGGTTTCAGAGACTTTGTAGATTTTCGTCCAACACCACTGAAGATGCCCAGGGGTGACAAGGAGCTCAGGATCTCTTGGCAGGACCCTTAAGGGCTGGTGTCAAACTGTTGATGTTGTTACAAGTTCTTTCTTGGGTGGAGCTCAAGTCTGCCTCCCCGCAGATCCATCCATTGTCCTGGTTCTGTCTTTTGGGGTCATATCTATTTAGCAAATACATAGACAAAGATGGGAAAAGATAGTTCACGTCCTCAAGGAATCCACGGTGCAGTGACAAGGATGAAACAGGCGCTAAGCTGGGAGCTGAGGAAGGAGTCCTTTGTTCCAAGGGATGGGGGCCCAGGCAGGCATCCAGAGGAAGTAGCATTTGAGTGGGCTTCAGAGAAGAGGATTCACATGGGCAGAGGGGGCTGCAGAGTCTGGGCCAGGAACAGCTTGAGCAAAGTCACAGAGGTGGGAGAGAGCAAGGTATCCCCTGGGGACGCAGGGCACCCTGTTGGGGTGGGGCCTGCTGCGGTGGGGATGGGGGTTAAAGAGGAGCTTCAACCCAGGCTTAGGCCTTTATTCAGCAAGTTATGGGAAGGGTGTAGAGGTTTTGTGAAACTTTATCAGAGCTGTGGCTAAGATCAGTGGTTCTCAAAGTGTGGTCCCTGGCCAGCAGCATCAGGGTCACCTGGGAACTTAGAAATGCAAATTCTCCAGCTGCCTCCCAGACCTCCTGGATTAGAAACTCTGAGGCCGCTTTAATAGGCCCTCCAGGTGATTCTGATTTGCTGCTTGAGAAAAACAACCCTGAGAGCTGAGGGAGAGAGAGGGGAGGTGGGGGAGCCTGGAAGAGGCCCCCGGTGCTGCTGCATCCTCCAAAAGGAATCACAGCCGGAGGATGGACCCGAGCATGGGAGGGGATATCACTAACGACGCTCCCAACTACAGTAACCAACTGTCCCAGCTTGCCTGGGACCTGAGAGGTTTCATGGGACATGGGACTTGCGGTGCTAAAACCAGGAGGGTCCAGGGCACACTGGGGTGGTCAGCCACCCTGCCTCAGCACCGCCCAGGAAGAAGTGCTGTTCAGGATGCTTATGAAGGGAATGGGTGAAGGGTGGCGTTCCCAGCATCCCTAAAGCCCATCCTCGAGGACTTTGTAGTAGCTAAAGTTGCCTGTCCCTCTTGTCACCCGTTTCTGGTGCCCGCTGTGCCTGGAAGGAGCCCTTCCCACATGCCTCTGCTGGGGCCAGGCTCTGGAGACCAGAGCAGAAAGCGAGGTGGAGCCCAGGCCAGTGACAAGAATACAAGGCTGGCTCTCCACGGCCACGTTGCTGGCCGGGCGCCTCGGTCACATGAAATACAATATGGCTGATGCCTCTCCGATCCTGCTGATGCTGCTGGAAGCTGAAAATACCCAGGGTCCTGGCCTGGGCGCCCGGGTGGCTCCTCTGGGCCAGGAATCGGAGGAGAGGCTGTGGTGGCTCAGCCAGGCTCTGGCCTCTGTGGGGTGATTTCAGGACACTGCAGCCTCCCACCTTTCCCACAGGTGGAGGTTTTTAAAACAGGAGCCTTTTTATGTATCACCCCAGCTGCCTTCAACCCATACAGGGCATGGTGGGGAGAATGACTTTACCATGTCACTGAGCTGTTAAACACCAGACAGCAAGCCTGCCCGTGGAAGCTTGTTCAGAGAAGTGGGGCAGCTGCTTTCCGAAGACCCTAGCGAGCCCCTCCCCATATCTTGTGGATGCACACGCCCTATCCATGGACCAGTCACAGAGGCCAAGCGATGGAGGAGAGTGAGACCTGGGGCCTTAGAGCCTGAGGTAGAGTTAACTTCCCCAAAACTGGAAGGAGGAAAACTGCTCATTGCTAAGAGAAGGGGAACAGCTGCTGGGAGATGAACTTCATGTCTCCTTCAGTTCTCATGTCTCCTTCAGTTCTCTTCCTCTGCTGCTGCCTCTGCGGGTGCCTTCTACTTGTTCAGGACTGCCTCGTGAGCAAACTTTCTGGGGTTCAAATGAGGCCCCCTACTCCCAACACACCTGCCCAGGAGTTGGTCCTGCTACAGCCTTCAAAACCTGCAGGCAGGAGGATTGCTTGAGCACAGGAGTTTGAGGCTGCAGTGAGCTATGATCATGCCACTGCACGTCAGCCTGGGCAACACAGCAAGACCCCCTCTTTAAAATAAAATAATAATAATAATAATAATAATAATAACCTGTAGGCCCTGCTTCTATCAACCTCCCTTCCCTGGAAAGAAGCATCATACGTGGGCAGGAGGTGCTGCCATGGAAACCCTGGCTTTGGAGTTAGCCTGGACCTCAGCGTCTGAATCCCAGTTCTGGCACCTTCTTGGCTGGGTAAGTGTTAGCAAGGAACTGAGCCTCAGTTCTCCCTCTTGTAAAGTGGGAACGACAGTAAGCTCCTGCAGGGTTTCTATGAGGGTGAAATGCAATGAGCTGATGCAGGTGAAGTTCCCGTTCCATTGTACTCAGAATGGGTTGCTGCTATAACAGCCGTGCTTTTTATTGACAGCATACAGTACAGCATAAAAATAGACATGTAAGTGAGGAGCCTGGAGCAAAAGGGGAAGGAAGATCCCCTGTAGTGGTTCTGGCCCTGGCAACCACTCTGGCGACTGCAAAGCATGTGATTGGTAGGGCCCTTCACACGAATAAGGGGTCATGCCTCTCGCTTCTGCATGCCATGGGCTGGGTGTGTGGCTCCCACGGCCTGCATACTCTGCAACTCTGGGGTTAGTGAAGGAGCCTCACTACCCAGCCACAAGGCACATTCTGCTTTCCACACATCTGACTCCTTCAACTAGAACCCCATGCCCCTACCATGACCGCCACCAAGTGCAAAGCTGCTGTGCCTGAGCGCTGCAGCAGCCAGCCCTCTTCCTGCCTGTCTGTGGCCGGTGTGGTTTGTGTAGGAGAAGCAATAATCGTAGCATCCCCACTTACCATGTGCCGGGTGGTTTGCATATATTATCTTTAGTCCTGATGACACTCCCGAGCAAGAGCTCTGGTCTGTTTTACAAAGGCAAGAAACCAAGGCTCAGAGAGGTAGATGACTTTTCTAAAACCAAACAGCTAGCAAAGTAGCAGGGGAGATTGGGCTCAAATTCAGTTCTACCTGGCTGCAAAGACTGAGTGCTTTGCACCGTACAGTGAGGCTTGGGAGACTTGAAGTCCAGGTCAGGGTCATCCATTAACTCACATGGGACTGAGGCAAGCACCTCCCCTTGCTGGTCCTCAGTTTCCTCACCTAGGAATCGGGTAATGCCTAAGGTTAGGACTCTGTTCTCTCAGCATCTGACTTCTTGGAGGTCCTCTGCTGTCATGGGTACAAAGGGCAGAATTGTGGCCCAGGCGATCTCAGTATCTCCCAGTTTCCCTTTGGGAGGCTCTCCTCTGGCCAGGCTGGTGTCTTCCCACTGCCAAGGGGTCTGGAACCCTGCAGTCACCCCTTCTAGGAGTGCTCTGCTCTGTCCTCTGAACATTCCTTTCTACAGCTTCGAACAAAAATGTTCCAATGTCTTGTCTACGTTTTCATCATGTCTCATCTCTCTTGGGTTCTGCCATCTTCCAGAAGACCTAGGAGGGAAGCGGAGATGTTCATCTGAACTAAAGGGTGAGGGATTCATGGGCTCCTAGTTGCGTTTTTGTCAGGAGCTTCTAGAAATAGTGTCGCAATCTAAAGGAGCAGATGGTCAATTTAGTAACTTCATCAGGGCCTCTGAGTCCACTTAGTCCCCTGCATATTCACTGTGATTTGTGCTCTATTCAGCTCTCCCTGAGTATAATGTGCTCCCTGAGGGAGGGCAGGGACTGGGCCTTGCTCCCAGGCCAAAAGACTCGATTGATGGAGCACCCAGGCCTATAGCACAGGACTGGAACCCCATCTGACTCTGCTTGTGGGAACTGCAGCCACTTCCTGAACTCCCTCCCCACCTCAGACAGGCCTGAAATGTATCCCTTGCTAGCTAAAGAAGGGGCAAGGAGGAGGGCGAGGGTTTAGAAAGACAAAAAGTATGTGGATTTCTTCTTCCTCAGTCTCTCCAATGCTTGAACCCTCCCAGGCCACAGGAAGCTTCCAGGAGCCCAGCTAGGTTCTTTAGGGCCAGGGAGTAAGGCTATCTGGAAGTAATAAAAGGGAAGACATTGAGCATTAATCAAGTTCCTGTTAAGCACAGGCATTATTCTAGATGTGTCTACAGACTTATACTTGTCTCCGTTTTGCAGATGAGAAAACAGAGGACCTGAGAAGTTGTGCTGCATGAGATAACGAGGCTAGTAGCTGGTGGAGCCGGGGTTTGAACTCAGGTCTAACTTTAAAGTCCACAGGTGTGTGCTCTTGCAGGCTGCCTCTGGGTGGCTCCTGGGGACAGAGGCTGTAGAACTTTAGGACCTGTGCCTCATTTCCCTCAGGACCCACACAGGTAGTCCTGGATGTCGACCTTGTGTCCGCTGGGGCCAGCCCCACCCAGCCGGACACCGTGCAATGTTGCCTTCTGCCCTGGTCTGCATTCACTGGCCATCCACACATATTTTTCTGAGGGATGCTTGGTAACTAAGGCCACCAGGTGGCGCTGCAAAGGCTGGGACCTTGACTGCTGGATTTAAGGCTCAGTAGGTTCTTAGGAATCTTTCATGACAGGCCAGGATTCCCCTAAGAGATTCTTAGGAAACTTTTAAAAAAAAATATGGGCCCAGAGTGTCTGGTTTGGTATTTTGGATTGGATTCTGGGAACTTGTTATTATTTTAAAATGGTGTTAATTTTCTGCATTGGTAAAATATCATTCACATGGCTCAAAACATCTAAAGTATAAGGTATATAAGGCCAGGTGCCGTGGCTCATACCTATAATCCCAGCAGTTTGGGAGGCTGAGGCAGGCAGATCACATGAGGTCAGGAGTTCGAGACCAGCCTGGCCTACACAGTGAAACTCTGTCCTACTAAAAATGCAAAAATTAGCTAGCGTGGTGGTGCACACCTGTAGTCCCAGTTACTTGGGAGGCTGAAGCATGAGAATTGCTTGAACCCAGGAGGCTGAGAGGGGGAGTGGGAGGTTGCAGTGAGCTGAGATCATGCCATTTCACTCCAGCCTGGGCATAAAAGCAAGACCCTGTCTTTAAAAAAAAAAAAAAAAACGAAAATAAAAACCTTGTTGTTCAAGGGTCAATTGTATATTCAACAAAAGTAGCAAATAGATTTTAACCAAATTAACAAAATATGAACAATATATTCATTTGCTTTCCATCAAAACATGGATAAAACAAAAAATATTAACAAGCAATAGCTATTGATTTGGTAGGAATATGAATATCCTAGCCGTAACCCTTACTTGACAAATTCACTTGATGTTTGATTAGGTAATCTCCAGTTGTGGTTTTAGGAATGTTTCATAGTCTAGGGCGCCACGTTTGTGTGCCCCGTGTGTTTCGTCCTTCGGTGTTACTGATAAATGCTTGTATGGCATTCTTAATTCTTGCTTGCACAAGACTGTCTTAATACCTTTGGTCATTAGGCTGATCCCATTCGGCTTTCAAGTAATCCTGCTTATCTGACTATATAGAAGTCAAAATAGCACGATGCTTCTGAAGGCTGTGGCAGACTCTCCAGGTGTTGCTCTGCACCTTGACCTTTGGGAGCCTTGGCTCTAATGATCGCCTCTCTGGGAGGGGGGGCCCTTAACCTCCTGCTGTAGAATGATGCCAACCTGCTGGCTGCTCAAGTCTCCTTGAGATGGGGGCAGCAGCTGCCACTGTCCCCCAGCCACGGTGACCTGCAGGACCTGATTCCACAACCCAGAGGTCTGGTTGCCACAGTGCGCCCCACAGGGTGACACAATTGCCTATTTTACATACTGTTCTGCACTTTCCTTTTTTCACTTAAGGATATAGAGATATTCTTTCCATATCAGTTCAGAAAAGCTTCCTTATTCTTTGATACAAATGTACGGTGGTTCATTGTATGGATGAAACATATTTTTACCAGTTCCCTAATGATGGTTGTTGCCTTTGCTGTTATAAACAATGCTATAATGAATAACCTTGCACATACGTCATTTCATACATCTGTAATATCTGAGGATCCATTCCTAGATGTGGACTTGCTAGATTAAGTGGTATGTGTGTTTTTAATTTTTACAAATATAGCCAAATTGCTCTGATCAGAGTTCTACAAATGTATACATCTACCAGCAAAGTACGAGAGTGCCTGTTCCTCATCAGTTTCACCAATACAGTGTGTTAGCAAACTTTAAAACTTCTGTTAATCTGATAATGTGAAATGGCATCTTAGCATTTCTCTTATTATGTGAGTTTTTAAAAAGATTTTCAAGATCTTTTTCTATTTTCTTTTCTGTGATTTATCTGGGGAATTTGTCCTTTTTTTCCTCACTTATAACCTTTGGCAAGACACAAAAACAAAAAATCGGCCGGGAGCGGTGGCTCACACCTGTAATCCCAGCACTTTGGGAGGCCAAGGCAGGCGAATCATGAGGTCAGGAGATCGAGACAATCCTGGCTAACACGATGAAACCCCATCTCTACTAAAAACACAAAAAAATTAGCCAGGCGTGGTGGTGGGCGCCTGTAGTCCCAGCTACTCGGGAGGCTGAGGCAGGAGAATGGCGTGAACCCAGGAGGCGGAACTTGCAGTGAGCCGAGATGGCGCCACTGCACTCCAGCCTGGGCGACAGAGCGAGACTCCGTCTCAAAAAAAAAAAAAAAAAAAAAAACCTTAAAGGAAAAGATGAATAAATGTAACAACATTCAAATCACAAACTTCTATATGATAAATAATACCATGAAATGTTAAAAGACATAACAGGAAAAAAAAATCTGTGCAACCTGTATCCCAATACAACTTGCAACTGAACTTCCAAAAGAAGGGAAAAGGCCGGAATTCTGACTGTCCACTGGCTCTCACCATCTTTATAGCTTGTGAGGAGGTACCTGTACCACATGACTCCCTGGATCCTCACGGAAGCCCTCTGAAGTGGGTGTTATCATCTCACAGATGCAGACTCTAGGCTCAGAGAGGGTAAGTGACCTGCCCTAGGTCACACAGCTGGGGAGAAGAGATTAGGTGTTGTGCTTCCACCACACCACAGCTGCCTGAGCTCCCACTCTGGCTCTGCCTACACCTGTGCAACCTCGGGCAGGTCTCTTGTCCCTCCACTTCAGGCATCTTATCTGTACAGTGGGTGTGTTTTTCTCCATTGTTGCCAGCTCTAGACTGCTGCTGTGGAGATGGTGGCAGAGGGCGGATTAAAGTGTGGGGTGGGATTCAAAGGGGCACACTGTGGAGGTATGTCCACAGTAGAGGTGGTGAGTGTAAGTGCATGTGTCATGTGTGTACAGAAAGAACATTTCTGCAGGCTGGGGAGCTCATGGGCTCTCCCAACAAGTCACTTCCCTCCAAGAGCCCTCTTGTGGCACCTTCATCCCCGTGAGGCCCTGTGGGGAGAGGACAATGCTTAGCTCTAAAGGAGGGTGGCCATTTGCAGCAGCTCTCAATGAGGCTGATATTCTGGGGCAAGTGGGGACTCATATCCCATGGAGACTAACCCCAGGGGCCTGCCCTGTCAGGAGTCACCTTTCCACTCAGTCAGTTCTGGGGACAATCTGAGCAATTGACCTCATCGTGGACTGGAGGGCAGTGAACTGTAGTGGGACCCATGTGTTCCAGCCACATAGGCCTGCTGGGCAGATGTCCCCAGGGCCAGGCTGAGGCCGGGCAGGAATAGGGAAAATGCCAGCTCCACACTCAATCTCCCCACACAGCATGACAAAGGAGACTAGTTCGCCCAGCGTGGGCGCAGTACTTGACTGATGGCCAACTAACATTGGCCAGCTTTGAGAAAGAGAGACAGAAAAAAAGCCCTGGATAAACAAATGTTGGAAGTTAAAATCTAAAACAAAACATAATCAAATAAAGACAATATTCTATAAATACAGTACAAGATTCCACAGTTTTAAGCAGATTGAGAAGGGTCTCCACTGTTGGCATTAGTCCTGGGTTCTGTGCATGTATGTGTGGGCATGTACATGTTGGTTAGGGCTCCCCAGAGCATCTGCATCCATTGAGGCATCATGTGGTCAGGGGTAGGGTCATGAGGAAGGACTTCAGGGACCTGCCCCAGGCCTTGTGGCTTTCTGAATGACAAGGGCTGAGCTCAGAGCAGGACTAGAGGCCCTATCCCCCCACTTCCCCATGTTGAAACCAACTCCAAAGCAGAATTCCCCAGGCCTGGCCCCAGCACTGGAAGAGGAGCTGGCGGCAGCTTTCCCAGGCCTCCAGCCCAGGGCCTGGCCATCAGAGGAAGTGTTGGCAGAAGGGTCAACGGAAGCCTAACCGGAAGAGGAGGAAGTCCTGCCAAGGACGGAAGTGGAGAGCAGGAGTCAAAAAGAGAGAAGAAAGGGGAACACGTCCTTTGGAAAACTGCTGTGGCTTACACGGCCTTGTTTCAATGGCCCAGGCAGAGAAGGAAGAGATATTCACAAGCATAGATTCCCACAGCACAGATGGACCTTGAAAATAGAATGCTTCGTGAAAAAGGCCAGACACAAAAGACCACGTATATGATTCCATTTATACGAAATGTCCAGGATGGTGAAATCTATAGAGACAGAAAGTAGATCAGTGTTGAGTTTGGGACTAGGGGACCTGGGGATGGGGGAGTGATAGCTAAAGGGTGTGGGGTTTCTCTTTATGGCTACAAAAATGTTCTAAAATTGACTACAATGATGGTTACACAAATCGTTGAATATACTAAAACCTATTGAATCATTCACTTTAAATGGGTGAATTGTATGGTGTGTGAATTACATTTCAATGACACTGTTAAAAAGAGGGAGCAGGGGCTGGGTGTGGTGGTTCACTCCTGTAATCCCAGAACTTTGGGAGGCCAAAGTGGGCGGATCATGAGGTCAGGAGATCAAGACCATCCTGGCTAACACGGTGAAACCCCGTCTCTACTAAAAATATAAAAACTTAGCCAGGCATGGTGGTGGGCGCCTGTAGTCCCAGCTACTTGGGAGGCTGAGGCAGGAGAATGGTGTGAACCCGGGAGGCGGAGCTTGTAGTGAGCTGAGATCTGGCCACTGCACTCCAGCCTGGGCAACAGAGTGAGACTGTCTCAAAAAAGAAAGAAAGAAAAAAAGGAGCAATTCCCATGCAGAGTGCTCCCATTGGGAGCAGTTGGAACAGGTCCTATTGGGGAGTGGGCAGGAGGGTACAGAAAGTCCAGTGGGGCAGGGAAGACCGAAGAAAAGAACAACTTCCATTGGTCCCTGAGGATGGGCAGTGTTTCTGTTGCCTTTCCAAGAAGACATGGAGACCTCCTTCTCCCCCTTGCTCCTTCTTAACCCATGCGCATCATGTTAGGAGAACTGTAAATTCAGACCATAGAGAAAAATCCAGAAACCCAACTCAGGGGCTGGAGAGGTCCTCAGACCTGACACTGGTGAGAATGGAGACGCAGCACTTCCCACGGCCACAGAGAGGAGACCTGTGGTTGGCAGCTCACCAGCCGGTGGCCTCATAGATCCCTGAGTGTCCCAGTGGTTGCCAACAGATTCTCATCAAATGTTTACTAAACATCCCCCATCCTCTGCTTTCAAACATAAGGCACAGGAAGATACAGGCCTTGGCCGCAAGGAACTCCCAAGCCAGGCCTGGCACAAGGTCTGAATTTACCATAAAACACTTTTTTTGGTAGAAGGGAGAGGTGTTGTGAAGCCTGCTGATTGAACCATGGAATCTTAGATTTTGAGAACTGCCTCTATTTTATGGGAGAATTAAGTTCAAGTTCTACCAGGTGTATGGCGTTGGGCCTTGCCGATCTGTCTGAACCTCAGCAAAATGGGATAAGGAATCTACTCTGCCTTCATCAAGTCATCTAAGGCAAATAAATAAGTAATGCTAGTTGGTAAATGCTATGCACACATTGGTTACACAATTAATGAACCATGCAGCATTATTTCATAATAGCCAAAGGTGGAACCAACCCAAATGTTCCTCAGTGAATGAAAGGATAAACAAAATGTGGTATATGCATACAACAGAATATTATTCAGCCATAAAAAGAAATCAGGCTGGGCGTGGTGGCTCATGCCTGTAGTGTCAGCTACTCGGGAGGCTGAGGTGGGAGGATCGCTTGAGCCCAGGAGATTGAAGCTGCAGCAAGCCAAAATCGTGCCACTGCACTCCAGCCTGCAGCCTGGGTGACAGAGGGAGACCTCAAAAAAAAAAAAAAAAAAAAAAGAGAAATGAAATTCTGCTACAATATAGATGAAGCTTGAACACATATATTAAGTGAAAGAAGCCAGTCACAAAAGGACAAATGTATGATGCCACTTATCTGAGGCACCTAAAGTTCATAGCGCCTGAAAGTAGAATCAGAGTAATGAGGGGCTCAGGGGAGGGGAAATGGGAGTTATTGTTTGGTGGCTACAGAATTTCAGTTTGGGATGATGAAAAAGTTTTGAAAATGGGTGGTGGTGATGTTTGCGTAATAGCGTGAGTGTACTTAATGCTTCTGAATGCTTTTTTTTTGTGGTAAAATATAGATAACATAAAATTTACCATTTTAACCATTAAAATGTGTACCATTTTAACCATTTTTATTTTAGCATATTCTGAATTCGTTGAACATACTAAAACCTATTGAATCATTCACTTTAAGTGGGTGAATTGATGGTGTGTGAACCATATTTCAATAACAATGTTAAAAAGAGGGAGCAATTCCCATGGAAAGTGAGGGACATTGGGAGCAGTTGGAACAGCTGGAACACTATTGGGGAGTGGGCAGGAGGGTACAGAAAGTCCAGTGGGGCAGGGAAGACCGAAGAAAAGAACAACTTCCATTGGTCCCTGAGGGTGGGCAGTGTTTCTGTTGCCTTTCCAAGAAGACATGGAGACCTCCTTCTGTAAATTCAGACCACAGAGAAAAATCCAGAAACCCAACTCAGGGGCTGAAGAGGTCCTAAGGCCTGACACTGGTGAGAGACAGGCAGCGCTTCCCACTGCCATAAAAATGGTTAAAATGGTAAATTTTATGTTATCTATATTTTACCACAATAAAAAAATTAATGAACTCAGACTTCAAGGAGATTAGGATGATATATCCTCGCTTGTGGCCTGGCTGGGATTAAAAGAAGAATAGTAAATGTTTATTAAATCCATCCTGTGTTCTAAGCCTTTTGCCTTACGTTATCTCAGTTAATCCCCCAACAAGACTACAAAGTGGGCTTCCTTATCATTGCCACTCTACGAACCATTAAGCTGAGGCTCAGCAAATTTAGGTGCCTGTATCCTTCAGCCCTTGCTTTAGTCAGCAAGGAAGGGAAGGCTCAATTCAGTATATCTGAAACAATTAAAGGATTTATCTGCCTTGACAAAAAGTTAAAATGGAGTAGCGTGGGGGAGGTGGTCTATTCTGCATCTCTCAATGAGATGCAATGAGGTTATTTCTTCTTTCTTTCTAAAAGCAAAGAGTCTTTGGCTGGTGCGGTGGCTCACTCCTGTAATCCCAACACTTTGGGTAGACCAAAGCAGGAGGATTGCTTAAGGCCAGGAGTTCAAGACCAGCCTGAGCAACAAAGCAAGACCCCCCATCTCTACAAAAAATAGAAAAATTAGCCAAGTGGAGGCTGAGGCAGGAGGATCACTTGAGCCCAGGAGGTCAAGGCTGCAGTGAGCCATGATCACAGCACTGCACTCTGGCCTGGGTAAATGGAGCAAGAGCTTGTCTCCAAAAAAAAAAGTCTTTTTGAAAATAAAGAAAAGTGGCAGTCCAGAGACAGTTGATATATTTCCTGTGGTCCTGGGGCAACCTGTTCTGAGTGGGAATGTGGTCAGGAAGAGGAGGGCACAACAGGAGCCATGCAGGGCCCTTGTCGCCTACAACCTGATCACTTTGAGATGACAGACCCCCAACTCCTGGAGTGGAAATTGCAACCTGTTGGGAGCAGAGACACCTGTGTTTAAGTCCCGGTTCAGCAAGTCAAGGCGGTCCTTTCCCCTGTGGGCCTCGGTTTCTCCAGCTCTAGAATGATAAGCTCAAGGCTTCTTCTAGGTTTCAAACTTAGGCATTTTGGCCTATACCTGGCATGGGGAATTGTTTGTTCAGAGCCAAATTATTCTGTCTTGTTTTCTTGAGTAAAAAGTGAAGGGAAGCAAAATCAAACCCCATCCCTCTCAGACAACAGTCATATTCTCCCCACACTGCCATCTCCACCGGCTCTGGGGCAGCCCTGGGCAGTGGGAAGATGGTGAAGCTGCCTCCCACAATCCTGGTCCTGATGACTTGGAAACTGGAGGCACGTCTGCTTCTGAGGACTCACAGCAAATGCTGGGAAAGTGCTGAGCGAACCTGGCGCGCAACCCACGCTCAGTAGTGGGTAGCAGTTGTTGTGATGGCCCTGCCAAGCCCCTGGTCCTGGTGGGAATTCTCTGCATGCCGGGCTGCCTTCTGGAGGCCTAGGAGCTCTGGCCCCGTCTGCCCTTTCCTCACTCCCAGGGATTTCCCCAGAAGGACATGTGGTAGCCCCAGGGGAGAGTAACTATCAGAGGGAGCCAACCCAGGGCAAAAAAACCCAGGATACCGGATCCCTGGCTGTCCATGGATATGGTGTGAGGCCGGCCCTGCCAGCCACCCTGCCCTGGCCTTTCCTGGCCTCAGGCAGAGCGCAGGCCACTCCTCACAGGCTCAGATCTCACACCTCCTGATTCACTCCTCTGCTCAGGGCATCTTGCCCTGACCCCTCAGGCCTGATCAACATGAGGAGGTCTGTGACTATGACTTCAGGGTACAACTGTCCTCTTCACAGCCCTGCCCTGCTTCCTGACTCCTGCAATCCCAAAACTAGAAATTTTTCTCTTTGATGCTTCCCTGAACATAAAAACATTTTAAGCCTTCTCCGTCACAGGGAGTAGGATGGGAATGATTCAGGAAGGCTTTTTCCCAAGAGCAAGCTTTTGTGGGGCAAGCAAAGAAGGACACGTATCCAGGAAGTGTATTTCTTCCAGGCGGGAAGAAATACAAGTCACAGAAAGGGTTCCTGAGACCCGTCGGCCTCACAGTTGTGCCCAGGGCCAGATCTGAGTCTGCTCTTCTGACTTCCAGAGTGAAAAAATAGAATGCCCTTCAATGCTTCTCTTTTGTCAACTAAAAAAGATCAACAAAGTGCCAAAGGAAGGTGTCTCAGACATCGGGGAGAGCGTGAACTTTGTGATGAGACAGTCTTGATTCTCTTAGGACCTGGTTCTGTCACCAGCTCCATATGCGATAGACAAGTGACTTCACGCTGTTAAGCCTCAGTTTCCTCCTCTGTTAGACTGGGCCTAACGAAACCTACCTTGAAATGCTGTTATCAGAATAAATTGAGAGCATGAATGGGAGGTACCTAGCCCAATGCCTGTACATAGCAGGCCTGCACTAAAAGCTGGCTTCCTTTCTTCCTTTCTCTCTCCTGTTCTCCAATCTGAATGGTGAATCACATGGTTCTTTGGTTGAAAGCAGCAGAAACTGACCGGGCCTAACTTAAAGAAGAAAAAAAACAAGTGTTAGGAATTTACCAGGTAATTCACCAAAGCAAAAGAAATGAACAAACCAGCCTTGAGAAGGACAGTAACTAGGAGATCACAGGGAGGACAGGCAGGCTGGTGATTTGGAGACCAGCTCCTCACCTGCTGGTGGGCTCCGGCATGGGCCTGGGTCCTTTACAAGGTGCACCCGGGGGCGGATGCTTCTCTCAGGGAAAGCTTGTCCTCGTTAACTCTCCAAGGTCTTGTCACTCCCGGGAGCCTGGGCTCTGAAGACTGTCAGGGATAAGGAGAGCCTTCACTAGTCTCGGACTGACCACAAACAAAACCCAAACCCTGCTTTCCAGCCCTGAACTCTGACCACTCAGCACACGCTAATTCAGCCTGAAGGTTATGGGCGCCAGAGACCGAGGAGGTTTCTTCTTAAAATATGTTTATTTAAGTTATTTTTTTGTGAAGAATTTTTTCTCGTTATAAAAGACAAGATAAAGAAAATTTGGAGAACAGAAAAACACACAAAATCCCCCAAATTTCCACAATTAACACTACTCAGACCTAACCACTAGTAATATTTTAGAACATATTCTTTATTTTTTCAACCCAGACACACAGACACACACACACACACACACACACACACACACACACACACACTTCCTAGCAACATGAGCTCATACTATCATAACATTGCAGTACATTTTTATTTTTTAATTTTATTTTATTTTAATTTTTTTTGGAGACGGAGTCTCGTTCTGTCACCCAGGCTGGAGTGCAATGGCGTGATCTTGGCTCACTGTAACCTCCGCCTCCCAGGTTCAAGTGATTCTCCCACCTCAGCCTCCCGAGTAGCTGGGACTACAGACGTGCATGCCACCACGCCCGGCTAATTTTTGTATTGTTAGTAGAGACAGGGTTTCACCACGTTGGCCAGGCTGTGTAAATCGAGCCCCTGTGTGGTCAGATTTATTGATTTGTAAGGTGGAGGGGCCGTTCTGCCCGCTTTCCCCTGGTGCCTGACAAGCGTTCATTTATATGATCTGAACCTCTCATATTTGTTTCCCAAAACCAACTGGGATGTCTCTGCCTCGTCTGGGTAAAGGATGTTTCTTGAGCTGTAGGGCAGGGCCCAGAGTATAGCCCTAGCTGTCCATCCAGGGGGCACAGCCAGGTGAAGAACCCTCTCCCCACACAGCCTGGGGTCACTGACCTCAAGTTCAAACCCTGCTTGGTGAAGATGATTCTGCTGCTGATGCCAACATTCTGGTCAGCCTCAGCTGTTCAAAGCATGTCTACCCACAGGCCATGCTGTAGCCAATGTGGTCAAGGCCCGCCCCAGATAACCTGCTGGGAACCCCGCTCTGGACTCCAGCTTTGGTATTAGCCAGGGTGCTCAGAGCTCGGCCCAAGGCTCTCGGCACAGTGGCTACTCTCTAGGCCTTGCTGTGGAGCAGCTATGACAGGGGCAGCCCCCCTCAGCCTGCCAGGCCTGAGGTCCTGGGGAAGGGAGGAAGGAAGTAAGGGAAGGAAGGGAGGGACAAAAAAACCCAAGCAAATATTGGGGCTCAGAACACAATATTCCAAAATATGGCGCTCTAGCACTCTGAATTATTGGAACTGGAAGGGATGGGAAGGGCCCCGGAAACCAAGTCTTCCTGACCCTCTCCCGCCTTCCCTTTTCTTTCCCTCCTTTCTCCTTACCCCATATTGCCTCTGAAAGAGGCCATAGAAACTAGAACTCCTCTCCCCAGTGCAAGCCATGGAACTTAGAGAGGCCACTCTAACCTCTTCCCATCTCCCTGGAAGGCCCTCATACGACGGGAGTCCTGCCCCTTAGGAAGGAAAGAACGCTCTGCAGAGAGGCCATGGAGAATCTGAACAAGAGGCCTTGCTGGGTTCCACCTTCAGTCTATCACCATTAGAGCACACCATCTTTCCAATCACAATTCTACATGACTGGCTGGTCTTTATTGGACCTAAGCCTAAAACTACACATCGTCCCTTTGTCTCTGGGTCTTCATTTCTGAACGCTCTCGCATCACGTAAAACTTAGGTTAGATAAATGTGTTATGCTTTTCTCTTGTTAATCTGTTTTTTTGTCACGGGGGTATTGGCCGTGGACCTTGGAATGGGTGAGGAAAAGGTACTACACCTCTTTGCCCTACAAAAGCAGGCTGGCAAGTAGGATGGCCCAGCGCCTATTGCATGCCGAGCGTCTTCACTCAGGCAGCTCCATGCGTGGTCTACACAACCTCGCACTTTTCACTTCCGGACTTCGGGGATGAGGAAGCTGAGGCTCAAAGGGGCAGGTTATTCACCTTAAATCGCTCAGCTGGCAAATGGAAGAAATAGTGTTTGAAACCACAATCTGTTGCAGCCTCCCAGATGGGTACCTGTCCACCAGAAGGTCTTCTGCCTAGTGTTCCATTAATGGAATGCTAAGCAGGTGGAAGTTATTTATAGCCTACGGCTCAAGGTCATCACTAAGGCCCGATTTTTCACACATGTCTATAATTCAAATTGTAACCTCTGGGCCGGGCACGGTGGCTCATGTCTGTAATCCCAGCACTTTGGAAGGCTGAGGCAGGTGGATCATTTGAGGTCAGGAGTTTGAGACCAGCCTGGTCAACATGGTGAAACCCTGTCTCTGCTAAAAACACACAAATTAGCGGGGTGTGGTAGCTTGTAATCCCAGCTACTTGGGAGGCTGAGGCAGGAGAATCGCTTGAGCCTGCGAAGTGGAGGTTGCGGTGAGCTGAGACCACTCCACTGCACTCCTATCTGGATAGAAGAGTGAGACCCTGTCAAAAAAAAAAAAAAAAAAGGAACCTCTTAAGCTCTTTCCTTAGTTTCTGGGAAAAATGAGTGGGGGAGCTCATTCACATTGGAATTCAAATATAGGTTAATAATGTCCTCTTTCCCAGGGGGCTCCAAGATGTGGACCCAAGTCTCACCTTTCTCTATCTCCCTTACAGCCAGTCATGACCATGTGATGGCCTCGGACCGTAGAAAGTAGTTTAACTGAACTGTTTCTTTTGGGAATTTCCCCTAAAGCTGAGGCATTTCCCTGTAAGTCTTACTGGATAGTTCCCAAGAGCCTCCTTCCCTATCCCTTCTACCCGGTTGGCTCCAGGTTCAGACCAGAGGTCAAGGCAGGGATGCAGCAGTAGTCTGCCTTAGTATTCTGCCCCTCCCATCTCCAACTTGTCTCTGTGGCATCTGTGATGCTTGAGGGCAGGAGATGGGGGAAATGGTTGGTGTGAGGTGGGGATGGGGAGACTCTTTGTCAGCCTTGTTCTAAGGAGCAGGAGTTAAAGGTACCTTATCCCCCAGCCAGGCCCTGCTGTTGATTCTAGTGGTAGGAATGGCGATGGAAACAAGAGATCCTTCCAAAAGCACTGTGGATCTCCCCGGGGCCGCTGCCATGGAACTCATCCCAGGTCTCCAGGCTTGAGCAGGGAGGGGGAATTCAGGCTTTGGATTCTGGCAGACTGGATTTGAATCCTGGTACTGCCACTTGCCACCGAGTGCTTTAGGGGAGGTGACCTAATCTCTCTGAGCCTCAGCTTCCTCATCATAAAAGGAGAACACTACCCCAAATGGGCAAGAAACTGAGAGATTATCCAGCAACTCCGTGGCAACTTCAGGAACTGGTGCTGTCTGCCCAGAGTGGTGTCAACCAGCTCTCTCTACTGGGTGAGAGTGGTGAGTGGACCCTTAGGTGTGACCAGTTAGACCTGGCGAATAGTAGGTATTCAATAACTAGGAATTCCCTTTTCCCCCTGCTTCTGTGAAGTCACCTTCTCCATTTGTCACTCCCTTTCCCATGTGTCCCCTGTTCTTCTCTGCCCCCAGCCACAAACTCATCTGGCCGCTAAGGGTCTGAGGTTTGCACCCCAAGGGAGCCTGGATTCCTAATTGCAGAAACCGTTTCTTCTGTGTTTGCTTCAGGAGGCATGCCACTAAAAGCCTCAGGATGGCTGAGAGATAACTCACTTCCGATCAAGGAACATGTCTAAATGTACATTTAAAAAACCATACGTGGTGGGCGGGGTGGCTCACGCCTGTAATCCCAGCACTTGGGAGGCCGAGGTGAGCGGATTGCCTGAGGTCAGAAGTTCGAGACGAGACTGGCCAACGTGGTGAAACCCATCTCTACTAAAAATACAAAAGATTAGCTGGGCATAGTGGCGGGCACCTATAATCCCAGCTACTTGGGAGGGTGAGGCAGGAGAATCACTTGAACCCAGGAGGTGGATGTTGCCGTGAGCCGAGATCACGCCACTGTACTCCAGACAGGGTGACAGAGTGAGACTCCGTCTCAAAAAAACAAAAACAAAGCAAAAACAAAAACAAAAACATACTTACACCAGGCACAGTGGCTCACACCTGTAATCCTAGTACTTTGAGAGGTTGAGGTGGGAGGGTCGCTTGAGCTTAGGAGTTTGAGACCAGCCTGGGCAAACTGGCAAAACCTCGTCTCTACAAAAAACACAAAAAGTTAGCCAGGTGGCACACACCTGCAGTACCAACTACTCAGGAGGCTGAGGTAGGAGAATCACTTGAGCCCAGGAAGTTGAGGCTGCAGTGAGCTGAGATCACGCCATTGCACTCCAGCCTGTGTAATGGAAGTGAGACCCTGTCTCAAAAAAGTAAATAAATAAATAAAAATAAATTAAAAACCATACTTAGCAAATAACTGCAAGTCTACATGCTGAAATAGTAACAGTGGCATTGTATGTATGCTGTGGGTCCATAAAAATGTATGCTGTATATACATACATATGCAGTACTTTATTGTCTTTATGTACATTAATGTATTTTTCAATGAACATGTATTATATTTATAATAAAAAAGAAAATAGCCGGGTGCAGTAGCTCACGCTTGTAATCCCAGCATTTTGGGAGTCAGAGGCAGGCAGATCACTTGAGGTCAGGAGTTCAAGACCAGCCTGGCCAACATGGTGAAACCGCATCTCTACTAAAAACACAAAAATTAGCCAGGCCTGGTGTCGCGTGCCTGTAGTCCCAGCTACACAGGAGGCTGAGATGGGAGGATCACTTGAGCCCAGGAGCTCAAGGCTGCAGTGAGTGATATTTGCACCACAGCACTCCAGCTTGGGTGACAGAACAAGATCCTGTCTCAATAAATAGATTAATAAATAAATAAAATAAATAAAGTACTGAAATCTGTATTGGCAGAGGCATCAAGATGTAGAACCTCTCCTTGCTCATTTTGGTTCTGTGAACTTCCAAGTACCTTTGAGAACCCCCAAAGAATCCGACTCGGTTTCTTTCCTTTCAACTTAACCCATTTTCTAAATACTGTGCATCTCGGTTCTGGGCTAAGGCACTTGGATTGTGCTGAAGAAGTCATAATCGCCATCCTTGAGTGACTGGACAAATGAAGTAAAGAAATAAAAGCCTTTTAGTGGATGGTACTTAGAGATGAAGGAATTCTATACAGGAAGGAAAAATGTAGAGCGAGGCTTCCCAGCTGGGCAAAGGACCCTCACAGACTGTAACTTGGGTCCCCCAGTGTCCTTTCAAGTTTTGCTTAGGATTGGGGTTCCCAGGTGTTCTGTGGGGGACTCAGGCCCCATAAGGGCAGCTCTCTAAAGAGGTCCACTTGTCCCTACTGACTCTGAGGGCACAGCTGTTGAGATCTGGGGTGGGCATTTTGGGAGCTGCCTCTAGGCTACCCATCTCTTGGTGTAGTCCCTCAGCATTCCTGGAGTCTGGCTGGGGGCTGGCCCTAAGGAGCCCGCCCCTGCCTTTGCAGAGCTGGCCCAGGGGAGAGCGAACGTATCGTGCTCAGGCCTCAGTAAGAGGCAGCCGTGGCAACCAGAATCCTGAGGGAGGGTGTGCCTGGCAGGTCCCCTGTGGACTCAACCAGCTGCTGTCCTCATCACCAAGGGTTGGTTTGGACACTAGCTGCTCCCTGCTACCAACAAGAGATCAAAGAATCATGTCTAGGACATAGAGTCCAGAGACCTGGGCTCTAGTCCTGGCCCTGCCACTAATTCTTGGGGCAAACTTGGTCATATTTGTTACCTCATATGTGCCAGACACTGTGCAAGATACTTCACACACTTAAGGCCGGGCACGGTGGCTCACACCTGTAACCCCAGCACTTTGGGAGGCTGAAGCAAGTGGATCACCTGAGGTCAGGAGTTCAAGATCAGCCTGACCAACATAGTGAAACCCTGTTTGTACTAAAAATACAAAAATTAGCTGGGCATGGTGGCACGCACCTGTAAACCCAGCTACTCAGGAGACTGAAGCGGGAGAATTGCTTGAACTCAGGATGTGGAGGTTGCAGTGAGCTGAGATTGCGCTACTGTACTACAGCCTGGACAACAGAGGGAGACCCCATCTCGAAAAAAAAAAAAAAAAAAACTTTACACACTTTTTTTTTTTTTTTTTTTGAGACGGAGTCTTGCTCTGTCACCCAGACTGGAGTGCAGTGGCCGGATCTCAGCTCACTGCAAGCTCCGCCTCCCGGGTTTACGCCATTCTCCTGCCTCAGCCTCCCAAGTAGCTGGGACTACAGGCGCCCGCCACCTCGCCCGGCTATTTTTTTTGTATTTTTTAGTAGAGACGGGGTTTCACCGTTAGCCTGGATCGTCTCTCGATCTCCTGACCTCGTGATCCGCCCGTCTCGGCCTCCCAAAGTGCTGGGATTACAGGCTTGAGCCACCGCGCCCGGCCACACTTTTTTTTTTAAAAGCATTTTCTCGGCCGGGCGCGGTGGCTCAAGCCTGTAATCCCAGCACTTTGGGAGGCCGAGACGGGTGGATCATGAGGTCAGGAGATCGAGACCATCCTGGCTAACACGGTGAAACCCCGTCTCTACTGAAAAATACAAAAAACTAGCCGGGCGAGGTGGCAGGCGCCTGTAGTCCCAACTACTCGGGAGGCTGAGGCAGGAGAATGGCGTGAACCCGGGAGGCGGAGCTTGCAGTGAGCTGAGATCGCGCCACTGCACTCCAGCCTGGGCGACAGAGCACACTCTGTCTCAAAAAAAAAAAAAAAAAAAAAAAAAAGCATTTTCTCTCTTATCACCTCTGTCTCTGGACCTCCCATCTCTTCACCCTGCAAAGAGGCTGGACTTGGTGAAAGGAGGAGGCAGGAAGGAAGCCCTTTGGCTGAAGGAGCCTACCCTGTGCCCCACTGCCACCCTAGGGGCATACAATCATTGCCAGCAGAGCCACCAGGCCCAGGGGTTCCCCACCCTTTGTGGTTGGGTTTGCCTCGAGGTTCCTGGTTCCTGGGGGGTTCTGGCTGCAGAGTGGCCCCATTGGATGCTCTCAGATGCCCCCTCCCACCCACCTTCAATGGCCCCGGTCCACACACTGTGGGCTGTTTTTATTCTTTCCTGCTCTCCTCTCCTCTCATCTTCTCCCCTCCCTTCCTCTCTCTTCCTGTCTTTCTCTCTCTTTCCCTTTCACCAGCTGGGGCTAGAAAATCAACTTAAGGAGGAAAATACAAATAAAGGGCCTTCCTCAGGGAAAACCCTGATCACAGGAGACTGTGCCTGGAGCCTGTTTTCTGCCAGCTGTCAGGGATTCTCTAAGATTGGCCTCTCCCAGTCAGGAGCTCCCCAAAGCCAGGCTCCTTCTCCCTGCTGCTGCCCTTTGGCTTGGAGAGTGGGGACCTGCAAGTCCTGCCTCCTCCGCTTGATCAGGACGACACAGCCTCTTGGGATTCTGAGGGTGAGCGCTCCCTGCAGGGCCATCGCTCTTTCCCGTTTATTACTTCACCATCCTCACAACAACCCTGCGTCGGCAGAGAGGGTTCAATGGCACACAGTTCCATGACCATTTGACCGATGAGAAAACTGAGGTCACACAGCTACTAAGAGACAGGCCTTCCATCTCTGAGTCCTGGCACTTTGCTTAGGTGAGTAACTTCAGCCATTGATCTGGTTATTCTGTGCCCCTCTTTCCAACCTCCCTGAGGTTCTCTTGCTGAAGCCGTCTGAATTGGGAATGCAACCTGGCTCCATGGGCTTCCTAGGTTCCTGCCAGAAGCACCCAGGCTAGCTTTACTGCAGGAATGGGAGCTACCCTCTGCTCCATTTCTGCTAACAAGAATGCCTCAGATAGACTGGGCACAGTGGCTCACGCCTATAATCCCAGCACTTTGGGAGGCTGAGGAGGACGGATCACTTGAGGTCAGGAGTTTGAGACCAGCCTGGCCAACATGGCGAAACCCCGTCTCTACTAAAAATACAAAAATTAGCTGGGTGTGGTGGCATATGCACTTGTAATCCCACCTACTTGGGAGGCTGAGGCAGGAGAATCGCTTGAACCCAGGAGGTGGAGGTTGCAGTAAGCCAGGATTGTGCCACTGCACTACAGCCTGGGCAACAGAGCAAGACTCCATCTCAAAAAAAAAAAAAAAAAAAAAAGCCTCAGCTGAAACTAGAAACCTGTGGGTGTCAGAAATTACTTACCAACCACTTGCTCATGCCCCACTATACCCTAAGGCAGAAACAAGTGTATCCTGGGATGCTTGTGGTGAGAGGTTGGCAGTAGGTCCCTGGAACTGGGGCCTGTTGCAGCCCCTGGGACCAGGTGAATCAAGGGAATCAAATACTTCTGTTCCACTTCCAGATAAGATAAAGGTTTCACTTTCTTCTTGTTGGGGAAAGAGCTGACCTTGCCAGGTGACAAAAATGCTAATGAGGCCCCAAGAGAACACCTGCCTGGTAGAAAGGGTACTGAGCTTGGAGTCACAATGCGCTCTGCTCATTTCTAGAGGAGTGAACTTGGGCAAATACGGTTGCCACTGCGCCTGTCTTGTAAGTTGCTGGGAGGGGTGATGAGGCGATGCTGCAATGCTTATGGCCTTAGAAAGATGCTCATGATATGTTGGTATGAAAAAGCAGATTACAAAAAAGGCTCCCGTTGCTGTGAAATATAGAAAAATAGCCAAGAGCTGTATACCAACTATGCTAACAGCACTTATTCTGGGTGGTAGGATCATGAGTGTATTGTTTTTCCCTCTTCACTTACCTATATTTTTAATTTTTTCTACATATATAATTATTAGCTATTGCCACAGTAATAATGCATAACAGACCAGCCCCAAGTCTCAGTAGATTACAACACAAGGATTTATTCTCAAGCTCACAGGTCTGCAGATCTACTGCAATTTGACTGACTTAGGTTGGGCGTGGAAGGGCTGCTCTGTCTCAGCCCTGCCCTGCCCAACCTAAATCAGTCAAATTGCAGTTGGACGGGGCCTGGCTTCTCAGTGCAGGTCAGGCTGTATGTCCCATGTGCCTTCATTCTGGGGCTCTGGCTGAAGGGGCAACAGCTATAAAAGCTTGCTTCGCTTCGCCTTCCAGCTTGTCAGAGCCCAAGAGACAAGCCAAAATGCATAAGCACATATAAAGCCTCTGTTTACCTCATTTCCTAACATTTCATTGGCTAAAGCAAGTCCTATGGCCAAGCCCAACACCAATGGGGCAAGGAAGTATATGCCACCCACAGTGGGAGTGGGAGGGGAGTGAGTATATGCTGAGCACTAACCCAGTTTGTTGCTTATTACTTGTATAATAAAGCAAACATGGCCGGGCGCGGTGGCTCAAGCCTGTAATCCCAGCACTTTGGGAGGCCGAGGTGGGCGGATCACAAGGTCAGGAGATCGAGACCACAGTGAAACCCCGTCTCTACTAAAAATACAAAAAATTAGCCGGGCGCGGTGGCGGGCGCCTGTAGTCCCAGCTACTCAGGAGGCTGAGGCAGGAGAATGGCGTGAACCCAGGAGGCGGAGCTTGCAGTGAGCCGAGATCGCGCCACTGCACTCCAGCCTGGGCAACAGCGTGAGACTCCGTCTCAAAAAAAAAAAAAAAAGCAAACATGATGTGCTTTATGTTTTTATGTTACCCACTAGAGAGTATCCTATGGGGCTCCCCAAGGTTAAGAAAGTGGGGCCATTGTAGAATTTTATAGTTAGAGGATAGAATTAATGTGTTTTGTTTGTTTGTTTGTTTGAAACAGGGTCTCACTCTGTCACCCAGGCTGGAGTGCAGTGGCACAATCCTGGCTCACCACAACCTCTACTTCCCAGGCTCAAATGATCCTCCCATCTCAGCCTCCCAAGTAACTGGGACTACAGGTGTGCACCCCCACACCTGGCTAAGTTTTTGTGTTGTTGGTAGAGATTGGGTTTTGCCATGATGCCCAGGCTGGTCTGGAACTCCTGAGCTCAGGGCTCCACCCACCTCGGCCTCCCAAAGTGCTGGGATTATAGGCATGAGCCACGGCACCCAGCCCTGAGGATAGAAATAATGTGAAAGGGGTAGGCTGACCCTCTCTTCCTTCTTCTCTGTCCCTTTAAGATAACCAGACACGACCATTTATGGCACCTACAGGCTCATAAAGGAAGTTGGAAAACACCCACACAAGCTCATGGGCCATTCTCGCCAGAGGCCTAGGACCTTGCTAGTTCCCATCCAGATCCATCTGAATTCACTTCCTGCTGACTTCCTTTCTCTTGATTTCTCTCAGTTCATCCAGTCATTCATTCAAGTTCTATTTATTGAGCATCTACTATGTGCTGGCACTCTTGTAGCCCTGGGGTTATGTTGGTGAACAAGGCAAGTGTTGATGAACAAGGAAGTCTTTCCTCACAGGGATTACATTCTAGTGGGGAGGTGAGGTGGGTGCCCGGTAGGGGAGAAATGCTAATATCAAGTAGTGTGAATGCTAAGAAGCAAGTAAGATGGGAGAGTGCAACAGAGTGACAGGGCGAGGGATGGCTACTGTGGATAGTGAGGTCAGGAAAGGATTCACTGAAGAGGTGCTGTTGGAAGTTATTGGAAGATGCTTCTTAGGAACTGATGTTTATGTCTGGGCTTTCCAGACCTTGACTCTTAGTCCCTCTCAAGAATTTGGCTTGGGTTTTCCCTACTGTTCGCTCTCCACTTTGGCCGGCCGTGGAGAGCTCTCCTGTCCTAGCTGTCTTCCAACCAGCTTCCCGCTGGCTGCCTGGTGCCCAATTGGCTTAGCCAGTCCTCAACAAAGAGGAGACTCAAAAAACCCTATTAGATCAAGCCAATCACTTACTGCACTCCTATTGTGTACCAAGCTAGTAGGCATTTATTGAGCACTTTCTGTAAACCAAACCAATAGGCATTTATTGAGCATCTATTGGATGCCAGATCAACAGTCATTTATTGAGTGCTTACTGCATATCTAAACCAACAAGTGTTGATTTACTGTGTTCCTGGAACTGAGAACACAAATCTATTGCTCTCTAGAAACTTGCAATCAAGTTGTGAAGGCAAATGTTACACAAATGCAGACCTCTAGCTATAAAAGGCAGGACTTATCACTATAAGTGCCATGTTGTGCAGAACAGCGTCCCGGGAAGCTAGAGACAGCCTAGAGGCCATTGTGGAATGGGGTAGCCACAGACGTCTTCATGGAGGAGGTGAAAATTGAACTGGGCTTTAAGGGATGGATAGGATTTAGATAGAAAAGAAAAACAGGGGCGGGCCACAGTGGCTCACTCCTGTAATCCCAGCACTTTGGGAGGCTGAGGCAGGGAGATCACTTGAGCCCTGGAGTTTGAGACCAGCCTGGGCAACATGGCGAGACCCCGTTTCTACAAAAACTACACAAATTAGCCAGGTGTGGTGACATGTGCCTGTAATCCCAACTACTCAGGAAGTTCAGTTGGGAGGATCACCTGAGCTCAGGAGGCTGAGGTTACAGTGAGCCATGTTTGCACCACTGCACTCCAGCCTGGGCAACAGAGTAAGACCCCGTCTTAAAAAAAAAAAGAAAAGAAAAGAAAAATAGGGACTAGGGTAGCATGGCCCAGACCTGGGGGCAGTTGTGTTTTGGAACCCTCGGATAGAATTCTGAGCAGTCATCATTTGGGCCTGGTGTCCTCTCCTTTCTGGTTTGTCAGCATTCCTGTAACAGCCAGTTATGCTGTGACCCCTTTCTTCTAGGACATGGCTGGATTCCTTGGCAGTCACAATTTGCCTGAACAATCCAGGGCTGACATAATCTGGCTAATGTCCGAATAGGCTGCCCTGCAGAAAGGTGTTTGTGATGCTCTAAGTGGATAAGGGCATAAAAACCATGAAGGTTGGCCTCAGGATATCCAAGTGCAGTGCGTTTTTAGTCCTGGTGTTCTCGCCTCTCCTCCCAGGAGTCCTTAAAAACACTCACGTTTGGTCGGGGGCGATGGCTCACACCTGTAATCCCAGCACTTTGGGAGGCCGAGGTGGGCGGATCACCTGAGGTCAGGAGTTCGAGACCAGCCTGAGCAACATGGAGAAACCCCATCTCTACTAAAAATATAAAAAAGTAGCCAGGCATGGTGGCACAAACCTGTAGTCCCAGCAACTTGGGAGGCTGAGGCCGGAGAATCGCTTGAACCCAGGAGGCAGAGGTTGCAGTGAGCCGAAATTGCTCCACTGCACTCCAGCCTGGGTGATAGAGTGAGCCTCCATCTCAAAACAAAACAAAACAAAACAAAACAAAAAAACCAAAACACTCATGTTCATTCCTTCAGCCTGGATCCTTGAGACTGCAGCCTGGGCTATTTAGAATTCATAGATTCAAGATATGGACTCAGTGGCCTCTTTATATATTTCTGAAAGCAGGAATAATTTTATATCATTATTTTATTACTTTGATGATTAATAATATTCATATTATTAACCATGTTATAAGTTTAGATTTTCTGCTTTCCAGAAACCGGTCATGAGAAAATCTGAACTTGTAAAATGACTCCATTAAAGATAATCATTTTTTCACACTAAAAATATTTATCCAGTACCACTCTGCATAGTCTGAGTCTGGGGGAAAAAAAGGAATAAGCCATAGGTTCAGGATTTTTTGAGATAGGGAGTCCCTCTATCCCTTGACTATAAAGCTTAATTCGATTTGAGGAAGGAGCTGTTTATACAGCTTTTCAGGAAGCTTGCTCTTGCTCCTAGTTGGGGGTGTCTGTACCATCTGTAGGGTTACTTTCTATTTCATTTATTTTCAGGTCACAAAGTCTGTGCAGCACTCAGGAAGCTTGGAACGTTGTCATTGTGGAGGGAATTGTCCAGACCTGAGGCAAAATAAAAACTGAAACTGAAGGCCAGGTGTGGTGGCTCACGCCTGTAATCCCAGCACTTTGGGAGGCCAAGGTGGGTGGATCACTTGAGGTCAGTTCAAGACCAGCCTGACCAACATGGTGAAACCCCGCCTCTACAAAAATACAAAAATTAACCAGGCATAGTGGTGTGCGCCTGTAATCCCAGCTACTCATGCGGTGAGGCAGGAGGATCGCTTGAACCCAGGAGGCGGAGGTTGCAGTGAGCGGAGATCACGCCACTGCATTCCAGCCTGGGCAACAGAGTGAGACTCTGTCTAAACAAAAAAAACCTAAAACTGAGAGGCAGGTGTAAAACAGGCTTGAGGATTCATTTCAAGATATAAATAAACCTACGTAGACTTTCTTCCCCACTGGAGTCCCAGGGAAAAGTGAGAAGCAGCCAGGCAGGCACAAAGAGATCCCTGAGATTCCAGAGGCAGCTGGTTACTCCCTCTGGAAGGAAGCAAGGGAGGTGTGGGAGGAGGGAGGGCTAAGGAGTTCTGTCCTGTGCTGTTTAAAGAAAACCAGACAGCAGCTCACATTAGTCCCTGACGTTTGCATGTCACGGCAGGTGGCACATGGTGCAGAAGAAGCCCAGCCAGCTACCACTAGCTGTGTGGCTGTGTTAGCCCAGGTCTTCCAAGTAGCAGACACCAAGACAGGGTTAGACTGCAGGAGATTATTCGGTAAGTGTGCAAAACTGGAGAGGGAGCTGGCAATGCTGAGAGAGCCATCAGGCTTCAATGCAGGTCTGACCCATGTGATGGAGAGCGGGGAGGAAGGAAGTTTACATCAAAGTATCTTACACTGCGGTGCAGTTCTAAGAAAGGTCAAAACAAGGCCAGTGGATGAGGGGGGTCCTTGAGCTAAAGATTTCCTTCAGAGCAGTGCCCTCAATCTCAACTTCCAGGTCTGCCTTAGTATCCCCATAGGTGGATACTAGTGGGAGGTATGGCCTCAGGGCAAACACCTCAGGCAACTTATCTGAGTTTTGGTTTCCTCAATTACAAAGTGAAAGTTTTTGAGAGGATTATATAAAATAGCATACTTAAATTAATGTGTTTACGGCCGGGGTGCTGTGGCTCATGCCTGTAATCCCAGCACTTTGGGAGGCTGAGGCAGGCAGATCATGAGGTCAGGAGATCGAGACCATCCTGGCTAACACAGTGAAACCCCGTCTCTACTAAAAATACAAAAAAATTAGCCGGGCATGGTGGCGGGTGCCTGTAGTCCCAGCTACTCGGGAGGCTGAGACAGGAGAATGGCGTGAACCCGGGAGGCAGAGCTTGCAGTGAGCCGAGATCGTGCTACTGCACTCCAGCCTGGGTGACAGAGACTTGTCTCAAAAAAAAGTGTTTAGAATGGAATCAACTGCCTAACAAATGTTCAATGAACATAAATTCCCTCCCTTGTCTTCTTGTACCCATCTTGAGGCAAGTTGGGCACAGCAATATGACTCCTCTCCCCAGCCCTTCCTTCAATCATCCTTCCTCCCTCTCCCCAGCCAGACACACAGGAGGCAAGTATGTGGCCCTAAAGGCCAGGGCCTGAGTGCTTGTGTTTTTGTGTTTTGGTAGCCAGGCCTTGAGCCTTTATCCTAGATGACATGGGGCTTCAGCTAGGCTGGGGTGGAGGAGGGAGACCTCAGAAGGAGATGCCATTTTTTTTTTCTTTTTTTTGAGAGCGCGATAGTCTCTTTCTGTCACCTAGGCTGGAGTACAGTGGCGTGATATCGGCTCACTGTAACCTCCACTTCCTGGGTTCAAGCAATTCTCATGCCTTGGCCTCCCGAGTAGCTGGGTTTACAGAAGCGCACCACCACGCCCAGTTAATTTTTATATTTTTAGTAGAGACGGGATTTCGCCATGTTGGCCAGGCTGGTCTTGAACTCCTGGCCTCAAGTGATCTGCCTGCCTCAGCCTCCCAAAATGCTGGGATTACAGACATTACTCACTGCATCTGGCCAGATACTATTCTTACTTGGGAGAGGTTACTATGTAGTTGGAAGGATGAGCCACACCCCTTGGGAATACCCTCAGGGAGGACACTTAGGGAAGCTCTGCTCCAAAAATTTTCAGGCTGGGGTCCAGAGGATCTGCTGCCCTGGGACTAATGCACATGCTCCCTCAGAGAGAGGCTTTAGGAATGGCTGTGTAAGGCAGTCCCCAGCCCCACTCTGCCCGCTGTCTCCACCGCACCCTCTATCATCCTCCGCATGCCTCGTGCTCCTGCAGTGCTCTTCTCTCTCTGTCTCTCTCTCCCCAACCTCATAAATCTAGGCTTTGTTCCTGCTGGTCCCTCTCCCTACAATGTCTTTCCCCTCCTAGTGAACACCTGCTTCTCTGTCCAGCTCAGATGTCCCTTCTTCTGGGCAGCCTTCCCTGGCACACTGTTCTCACAACTGACTCCAGTCCCTAGGCCTGGCACCCTACCTCTCTGTGCCTCAGTTTCTGTAGCAGGAAAATAGGGTGATGATGATAGTACTACTATAGCTAATCACAGGGTAGTGGTAAAAATTAAATGAGATGATAAAAGCACCTTGTGAGGGGGCTGTATCAGTGAGTGTCATGGTCGGTGGTAGGTATGTGTCAACAGATGTATACCTCATTGGTGAGCATATAATACTGTATGTTGCCCACGATGTGAGGACATGAGAGAAGCACTGGACTCAGGGTCAGAAGGCCTGAGTCTCCCTGCTGCAGATGGGCTGTGTGTCCCTGAGCCAAGCCTTGTCCTCCCTGGGCCTCAGTTTCCTCCTCTGTACATTTGCGCATGGCCTCCAGGGGCCCTCCTGGCTATCCTAGCTTGGCTCAGAAGCTCTGGGTCCTGGGCTTTGCAGGCATCGCCTGAGCTGAGGCCCTCCCTGCCCGGTTCCTGTTCTCAGTGCTGGCTCCCTAAGCTGGACAGCTCCCGTGCTATTAATATTCCTGGAGACAGCAAAGGCTCCCAACTCTCAGCATCTGGACAGCACCTCAGGCAGGAGCATGGAGGCCCAGGCACACGTCGGACCCGGAGCTCCAGAGTGGGGTGTGGGAGAGTGGGGAGCTCCCTCCTGGAAGAGGAGGTTGGCACCGGCAGCGAGGAGCTCCAGTGCTTCAGAGGGGAAGCAGGAGGGGGTTGGGTACATCCTTAGTGGAGGAGCTCAGAGACTGCAGCTTTTGGGTTTTGCCTGCAATCTTTAGGGCCAAGATCACCAAAATCATTTAGACCCCGACATCCTAATTGGTTCTAATCCACATATAGAATATAGGATTCTCACTTGATCCTACGGAAGAGAAAAATTTTCCACTGTGAATGTTCAGAATCTTCTTAGCAATCAAGGCCTCTATCCCACACATAGCAATTTTGTCACATCCTAGACTATAGGAATTTTTTTTTAAGTGCTTCAGTGTGTCTTTGATGCTGGATTTGGTAATTGGTTCTTAGGTTTTAAAGACTTGGTATTTCCATGGTGAGTCATCATTGTTCGTTGACATACCTCATTGCCTAATGCCATTTATAGCCCCAAAAGATAACATACATCATATGAAGATGTTTTAAACTGCCCTTCTTTAAACAGATTCTATATTGCACTGTTTGCTAGGTCACTCATCCATCCAGTATCCTCTCTGCTTCCTCATTTCTCCTGTGTGCTGGAGGCTGTGCTCTCACCTTCACACCCTTCATTTTATTTAATCCTCACAACCGTCTTAGCGAGGCAAGAATTATTATCCCCTTTTCAAAAATGAGAAAAATATGACTCAGAAAGTTAAGTGATGTGCCCAGGGCCACACAGTAAGCGACTGAAATTAGAATTTCAACGTAGGACACTGAACTTTTCATCATAGCAAATTGGCCTCCTCTTACCTCCTAGGCTCTCCACTTCTCAGAGCATTCAAGTTGTCCTCACTATTGTGTGTGTGTGTGTGTGTGTTTTAGACACAAGGTCTTGCTCTGTTACCCAGGCTGGAGTGCAGTGGTGAGATTATAGCTCACTGCAGCCTCAATCTCCTGGGCTCAAATGACCCTTCTACCCCAGCCTCTCAAGTAGCTGGGACTATAGGCACATACCACCACACCTGGCTAATTTAAAAAAAAATTTTTTTTTTAGAGATGGGGTCTTGCTCCATTGCCCAGGCTGGTCTCAAACTCCTGGCCTCAGGGGATCCTCCCACCTCAGCCTCCTGAGTACCTCCCCACTATTTTGAAGCAGAGAACACTGGGGAGAATTATGAGTTTTTTTGTTTGTTTTTGTTTGATGAGAAGAATATTGTCCAGGTTGATTTTTTTTTTTATTCTTGATGAGAAGAATATCATCTAGGTTGATTTTTTTTCATGAGCTTATTTATTCATTCAATACATTTCAATGAGAGCTGGCTAAACAGGGACACTTGGTGTTAGCCCAGAGACCTACAGGTCATGGCCTTCTATTACATACCAGGACCCACGGGCACTCCATAACCACCCTGCTCCCACCCTGAAAAAAGAGTTGCAAATAATTAGGAACCAGACAGGGGGTGACTGGTCTTGTAGGAGAGGGTCCAAAGAAGTGAGGACAAAACCCTACCAATTAGAAGTCAAGTCTGAACTCCAGGCAGGAAAAAAGAAAAAAAAAAAAAAACCCATCAACTCAAAAAACCCTCTGTTCCCATTAAGAGCATAAGCTTTAGATTACAATGTCTTACATAGTGGCGAGAGATCCCTGGGAAGAGGTGTTGTGAGGTGGGGAAATAGAGGCACCGATGTTGGCACCCAGGAAATCTGGGGCCATCTCTCTAGTAAGTGGCTTGGTCTCTCTGGCCTATGCTTCTTTTTTATTTTTTATTTTATTTTTTATTTATTTATTTTTTTTTTTTGAGACGGAGTCTCGCTCTGCCGCCCAGGCTGGAGTGCAGTGGCCGGATCTCAGCTCACTGCAAGCTCCGCCTCCCGGGTTTACGCCATTCTCCTGCCTCAGCCTCCCCAGTAGCTGGGACTACAGGCGCCCGCCACCTCGCCCAGCTAGTTTTTTGTATTTTTTTAGTAGAGACGGGGTTTCACCATGTTAGCCAGGATGGTCTCGATCTCCCGACCTCGTGATCCGCCCGTCTCGGCCTCCCAAAGTGCTGGGATTACAGGCTTGAGCCACCGCGCCCGGCCCTGGCCTATGCTTCTTTATCTGTAAAACAGAAAGATGCTTTCTGTCTCTCGGGATGAGATGAGTAAATGAGCTGATATGTGCAAAGCCCTCCATTCCTGAAATGTGGCAGCTACTTTAAAATTGTTATTTCAATGCCATGAGTTATGTGTGGAGCAGTTGGTCCAGAATAGAGGGGGACCAAAATTTGGATGAAAGTACAGCCCCCTCCCGTAGGGATTAAGTGTTCATATAAGATAGCCATGAATTGTTGCAAAGGCACACCCTTCTTCCCAACGTGCCAATGAGACTTCTACATCCTATCAAGGAGTTAGTCTAAATGGAAGAGAGATGGGCTCTAGTTCAAGAACTGTAATAGACCAACCGTATGCCATTGACAGATGCTAACGATGATTGCAAACAAAGGGGGATGGCCTGTGTAAATGAAGGGTCTTCGACATGCTCTGGAGGAATGGGAACATCTGAGACCCCTGGTTGGGGACTATAGGCTTAAGAAGGCCAATGCAATAGGGGAGACAGCATGGTAGAGAGAAAGAAGCTGAACTTAAAGCCAGAAGAGCCAGGTTCAAGTCCCAGCTCTACTTTCCAACAGGCTTTGAGACCCTGGGCAAGCCACCAAGTGTCCTGTATTGTTTATGAGAACAGTTGTATTAGTGTCTGCCTTACCTTGGTCGTAAAATTGTCAGAAAAACAAAGCAGGTCCCTCAAAAAATTAAACATAAAATTACTAGATGATTCAGCAATTCCACTTCTAGGTATATAAAAGAATTGAGGCTGGGCTCAGTGGCTCACACTTGTAATCCTAGAACTTTGGGAGGCTGAAGGGGGAGGACTGCTTGAGGCAGGAGTTCAAGACCAGCCTGGGCAACATAGTGAGACCCCCCTGTCTCTACAAAAAATATATATTTTTTAATTAGCCGGGCAAGGTGGTATGCACATCTGATCCTGGCTACTCAGGGGGCTGAGGTGGGAGGATGGCTTGAGCCTGGAAGGTTGAGGCTGCAGTGAGCTGTGATCCCACCACACTGCATTCCAGCCTGACTGATAAAGTGAGATCCTGTCTCAATCAATAAATAAAATAATTTAACATCGTGAGAAAATATAACCTAAAATTTGCCATTGTAACCGTTTTTAAGTCCATAGTTGATTATATTCACAATGTTCTTTTATTTAATCCCTGTGAAGATGCCATTTTACAGATGAGAAAACTGAGGCTAAGTTAATGAATTTACCTATAGCTACTCAACTAGGAAGTGGCCAAGTAGAGTTGCAAGGAACTTGAACAGATATTTGTACCCTCATGTTCATAACAGCGTTATTCACAAGAGCCTAACAGTGGAAACAACCCGCGTGTTCATTAATGGATGAATGGATAAGCAAAATATGATACATACACAATGGAATACCATGTAGCCTGAAGAAGGAATGTAATTCTGATACATGCTTCAACATGATGATCCTGGAAAACACTATGTTAAGTGAAAGAAGCCAGACACAAAAGGAGGACAAATGTATGATTCCAGGTAGATGAGGTATCTAAAATAGTCAAACTCATAGAGAAAGAAAGTAGAATAGTCATTTCGGGAACTGGAGGAGGAAGCAATGAGGAGTTACTGTTTAATGGATACAGAGTTTCAGTTTAAGATGGTGAAAAAGTTTTAAGATGGATGGTGGTGATGGCTACACAACATAAGTATACTTACGTGCCAAAGAATTTTACAGTCAAAAATTGTTAAAATGCCCAGCTACTCTGGAGGCTAAGGCAGGAAGACCGCTTGAGTCCAGGAGTTCAAGGCTGAAGTAAGCTATGATTGTGCCACTGCACTCCAGCCTGGGTGACAGAGTGAGATCTTGTCTCAAAGAAAAAAAAAAAGTTAAAAAGATAAATTTTATATTTTGTATATTTTAACACAATAAAAATGACCTTTTTTAAAAAAGAAAGATATAGGCCGGGCGCAGTGGCTCACGCCTGTAATCCCAGCACTGTGGGAAGGCAAGGCGGGCAGATCACGAGGTCAGGAGATTGAGACCATCCTGGCTAACACGGCGAAACCCTGTCTCTACTAAAAATACAATTCGCCAGGCATGGTGGCGGGCGCCTGTACTCAGGAGGCTGAGGCAGGAGAATGGCGTGAATCCAGGAGGCAGAGGTTGCAGTGAGCTGAAATTGTGCCACTGCATTCCAGCATGGGAGACAGAGCGAAAATCCATCTCAAAAGAAAAAAAAAAAAAAAGATATACTGTAGAGGAGAGTCCTTTGCAATCTGCACAGCAATGTGAAATAATTAGCTGTGGTAGAGGGGTTAGGATGCAATAGTTCCATTACTGTAACTACCCTCTACCACAGCTAATTATTATTGCTCTACAAGATTTCATATTGCTCTACAGGTTCTCTTAGAGCAATTGTCAAAATTAAGACCCTCACCCAGGACTTCTACAAACTGTTTTCCAATCTGAAAAATAGCAGGAAGGCGGAGATTTTTTTTTTTTTTAATAAGACACTGGAAGAGCTGAACGTGATTTCCCTGGAAAGTGGGAAATGGGAGTGGTAGGGACTGATGTTTTTCCTAACAGGTTTGTAGAACAACTGGATTCTTAAAAAACATCAAATGTTCCTGATTCTTTATTTTCTAATGCTCTTCATTTACTATCTGTTCTGATCATTGACTTTTATCCCACAATCAACTTGAACCAGCCAATGAAAACCATGGTTGTTATTGCCAGGAAGAGGGTGCTGAAGAACACTGAGCATCCCATGTTCCTCCTTTCTGCTGGGCGGGCAGCGACGGGAGGGCCCTGCCCCAGGACTGCTCGGTGTGTCCCCACTGGTAAAAGGATCCATTGGCCTTCCTGTTTATCAGCCTCTCAAGCATCTGCATCAGAGGCCTGGGTTCTCCAGAGCTTAGTTACCCCAGAGTGGGCTTTGCAGGTGGAGTTTGACAACCTCTGAGACGAAGACCAGACTCAGGGTCTAGGATACGTGGACAAGGTGCTTATCCTGGAGCAGCCTGGAGGTCTCGGCCCCTTTAATGACTGTACACCACTTAGGGTGAAAATTAAATTATAAACTGTGTGTATATGGGTTAATACATACCAACAAACAAAACTTAACTTGGGTAGTAAATTGGCACAATTCCTATAAACAACACTTTATAGGAAATAATTAAATAAGCAAATTAATATGCCCATTCATGTTTTTAAACAGCTTTAGGGAGATATAATTCACATACCATACAATATACCAATTTAAGTGTACAATTCAGCCAGGCACAGTGGCTCATGCCTGTAATCCCAGCACTTTGGGAGTCCAAAGTGGGCGGATCATTTGAGGTCAGGAGTTTGAGACCAGCCTGTCCAACATGGTGAAACCCGTCTCTACTAAAAATATTTTTTAAAAATTAGCCAGGCGTGATGGGGAGGGCCTGTAATCCCAGCTACCTCGGAGGCTGAGGCAGGAGAATCTCTGGAACCTGGGAGATGGAGGCTGCAGTGAGCCGAGATCGCGCCACTGTACTCCAGCCCGGGTGACAGAGTGAGACTCCGTCTCAAAAAAAAAAAAACAAAAACAAAAACAAAAAAAACTATACAATTCAATGGCTCTTGGGACATTAATTTATTAATCTTAACATTGTGAGAAAATATAACCTAAAATTTGCCATTGTAACCGTTTTTAAGTCCATAGGTGATTATATTCACAATGTTCTTTTATTTAATGCCTGTGAAGATGCCATTTTACAGATGAGAAAACTGAGGCTAAGTTAATGAATTTACCTATAGCTACTCAACTAGGAAGCGGCCAAGTAGAGTTGCAAACTCAATGTCAAGCTGAAGGCTGGGTGCTTCCCAGCAGGCCAGGTTGCCTTCTATGAGGTAGAGAGGCTCCTGGCAGATCAACCGTCCAGAGTAGCCGGAAGGTGGGCTTGTCGTTGCCTAAAGCAGCCAGGGGAAACCTCACAGCATGCTTTGGCCCCTCATGGCTCCTCACTGACCCTCCTAACTTGACTTTGAACCACAGTGACATGTACTCTCCTTTGTGCCCTGTCACCTGTTCTCCCTAGAGGGCACAGATGGGCTACCTCCTCCTCCTCCTGGCCAAACTTTTTGAAAGAAGGACCCACAGCTCTCTCTGATTCCTCATTCCTTGTTATTCCTCAATCCACTGAGATCCAATCCCGTCATTCCTCTGATACTACCTGCCCCCGTCGGTGTCACTGAGTGGCCTGGTGACCAAATCTAATGGATCCCTCTCTCGGGGCTGTACTGGCTTTTCCAGTGGCTCAGTGGCACCCCCCTCTCCTGGTTCTCCCAACTCTCACCACTCCTCTGCTTCCCTCACTCTGTCCTTCCCTAAGATGCTGTGTTTCCTCAGAGTCCAGTTTCTCTTTGGACTGCACTTGCTCGCCTTGTCATTCTCCCATCTTCCTTAGATTCAGAACCATCCATGTGTGGCCACTACCAAATCTCTACCTCCTGCTAGGCCAGACCTCTCATCTGAGCTCCAGCCTCAAGTCCTACCTGGCCACCCTCCCTGGTCATCCCACAGGCACCTCAAGCGAACCATGTCTAATGGACCTCAGTACTTCTCCCCCCTCCAAAGCAGCTTCTCTTTCCACGTCCCTATCTCAGTGACGCGCCCCATCATCTACCCAGTCACCAGAAGCAGAAACCTGGGAGTCTGTCTCCGGAATGTGAACTCATAGGGCTGGGAGTTTTTTCTTACTTGTTTAAAGCCTATATTCCAAGCACCCGGAACTGGCTTAGCAGGTGCCTAATAAGTATTTGTTGAATGAATTCCTTTTTATTTTTTTTAATAGAGATGGGGTCTCACTATGTTGCCCAGGCTGGTCTTTAACTCCCGGCCTCAATTGATCCTCCCACCTCAGCCTCCCAGCATGCTGGGATTACAGGCCTGGGCAACCACACCTGGCATTGAATGAATTCTTGCTTTCTCCCACGTACCAAAACCATCGCCAAGACCTGTCCATTTTGCCCTTTAAACATTCTCTTTCCTGGTGTGGTGATGCACACTTGTAGTCCCAGCTACTCCAGAGGCTGAGGTAAGAGGATTACTTAATCCCAGGAGTTCAAGGCCGGCCTACAGAATATAGCGAGACCCATCTTAAAAAAAGAATAAAATGCAAACATTCTCTCACATACTTCTGCATCCTCCAACAACATTGCTGCTCCCCTAGCCTAAGTCCCCCGCATCTCTTGCCAGGACAAGTGCAGCAAACTCCTCCCTGGTCTTTCTGCTTTTGCTCTCCCATTCCCTGGGGCACCAGCTGGCGGATGCTTTCTACAGCCCCAGCATGACCTTGCCCTCACCTGATTAAAACCCTGCAAAGAGTCCCTGTTGATATGAGGACAAACTGTTTTGGCATTGAGGGGGTTAGAGAATAGTTTCAAATAAATGTTTTTCTACTCCCTGCAGCAGACTGAGGACCAGAGCCCTTGGCACGCCCAGCCCAAAACTTTTTTCCTGATGGTTGGCGGGTGTCGAAGAGCCCTCTAAAAACAGAGACTCTCCCAAGGGGAGTGGTGTCGAGCTCTCTAACATCGGGGAGCTCTGCCAGCTCCTTGCCAAGATGCTGGCCTAGCTTAGGGCTCCCTTGGCCTTCTATGCCCTCCCTTTCCCTTTGCTCCTCCCACTCACTATAGAGTCCATTCAGGGCACATGACCTGGGTGTTGCTACTAGCAGAGGTGAGAGAAAGAGCCAGGGAGACTCAGCCCCTTCTCTCCTGGGATCCTTCTTTCTCACCATCCTGAGTCTGCACCCTGATCTACCTGTTGCCACCACTGAGGGTCTCCTAGGGGCTTGGCAGATGGGGACACTAGGCTGCCAGCAAGGGGCAGAGGCCTTTGTCAGAGTATGTCAGAGTAAGCAGGAGAGAGAGAGAGAGAGAGAGAGAGAGAGAGAGAGAGAGATACACCTAGTGTCCTCTCTTCCTGAAGGAAAAGACTCCTGGCTTCATGTGCCTTCCTGGCCTTGGGTCTTGGAAACTTAGAGCCTGAGGTTGAGCCTGGAGTGATGGGGACTGGAGGCACAGGGGTTTCCTGGGGGTAGGACACAGAGGGATTCAGCCTGCAGGGAGGTCAAAATGCTTTGAACTCAGGCTACAGGAATCTTTGAGAAGTGCTCAGAACTCAGTTTCTAAGGACACCCTAGCGAAGTGACTGAACTGAGGCTGTGGGACCTTTGTGGGAAATGCACTAAATTTAGGCTGCAGGGACTCACTGAATTCAGGCAGGGGGTTCTTAGGAAATGTGCTGCCTCTAACTGTGAGGCTGTCTTGGGAGGCTGATAAACTCATGTCCAACAGGACATTCTTGAAGACTGCATTGAACTCAAGTTGTAGGAGCTTCTTGGAGCGACCCATGAACTGAGTTTATGGACACTTTTTGGGGAGGTCACTGAACTCTCACTGCATGCCTGGAACTTTGCTTGCAGACTCAAAGTCCACGTGGCTGCCCTCTGCTACACAAACTCAGAGGTACAAGACCTACAGACAGACACGGCCATGGACAGCAGTGACCCAGGGATCATTCACAGTCTCTCCTCTCTCCTCTCTCCACACACACACCCTGTCTTTTCGGTCCCCTGTCCTGGTTCTTCCATATTTTCCTAACCTCTGAACACAGGAATGTTCAGGGTTCAGTCCTCAAACCTCCCCACTTGTTTATACTCACTTTTTTTTGAGACAGGGTCTCACTCTGTCACCTAGGCTAGAGCGCAGCGGCCCGATCTCGGCTCCCTGCAACCTCTGCCTCCCGGGTTCAAGCGATTCTCATGCCTCAGCCTCCCAAGTAGCTGGGACTACAGGCACATGCTACCATGCCCAGTTAATTTTTGTATTTTTAGTAGAGACTGGGTTTAACCATGTTGCCCAGGCTGGTCTTGAACTCCTGACCTCAAGCAATCCCAGCAATGTCTATCCGGGCATTCTTCACTCCTTTACCCAGCTTTGTATTTTCTCTGTAGCTCTTATCACAGTCTGATATACTGTAGATGTATTTGCTTATTTGTTCATTGTCCATCTCTTCCCACTTAAATATAAACTCCATTAAGGCAAAGACTTTGTCTTGCTCACTGCTGTATCCCTCCAATTACAACAGTGCTTGGAAAATAGCAGTGCTCAATAGATATTTGTTGAATGAATGAATGAATGAATGAATGAATGCTGGGAGCCAAGTGAGTATTTGTTGAATTGAGGGGAACTGGACCCACTCTTTTTTTTTTTTGCTTTGAGACAGAGTCTCGCTCTGTGCCCAGGCTGGAGTGCAGTGGTTCAGTCTTAGCTCACTGCAACCTCTGCCTCCTAGGTTCAAGCGATTTTCCTGCCTCAGCCTCCCAAGTATCTGGGACTACAGGCATGAGCCACTGCTCCTGGCTAATTTTTGTATTTTTAGTAGAGATGGGGTTTCACATGTTGGCCAGGCTGGTCTCAAACTCTTGACCTCAGGTGTTCCACCCACCTTGGCCTCCCAGAGTGCTGGGTTTACAGGCTTGAGCCACTGCACCCATAATACAGGTAACATAGCCTACATGAGTAATATCTAGTCTGAAAACGAATACCGCCTTGAGTATTTAAAACAGAGAGATGTTAATAGACATCACACAAGCAATGGAAGAATCAAGAAAACACTGGAGAGTATGATGCAACTCAGATCAGCAGCAGCAGGAAACCGTTTCTACTCCTAGGCCAGAGGGTGAGAAGGAAGGTATTCAGGGCACAGGGACCAGGGACACCAACAGATACTTTCTCATAATTCTGACAGCTGCTGTAAGGAGAGGAGTCTGGGGCATCTGGCCGGGTTTCCAAATCCGCTCTGCCCTTTTCTTCCAAAGATGATCTGGTTCTGCTCTTTGATCCAGGGCACTGCTTTAAAGAGCCTGTTCGTGTATGACAGGTACCAGACTAGTATTGTCCACTGGTGCGTGCACTCTGATAGCACCCAGAGGATCCACTGTTCCTGTGGCAGTGGAGGATGACAGGACACACCCTGGGTGCAGCTGGTGTCTTTAATTTAGTACAAGCACCTTTCAAAGATTTCATTACACTTGAAAGCCTCACCTCCGGAAGGCAGTGTGTGGGGGAGTAGCTGTTCAGCCGCAGTAGAGATAGGACCAATGGGTGCATTTCTGAGGAAGTAGGCTTCAGCTAAGGAAGAAGTTTTTAACACAGCTGCCAGTAATGGCCTTGGCTCTCTTGTGAAGGAGTGAGCTTTCTGCTCCAGAAGGTATTCTAGCAGTCTGTCAAAAATCTTGCAGTGAGGAAAGCCTACAGCGGCCTACAAAAGCCTGCCGAATGCCTTCTCCATTGCTTCTAACTTTGCCCAACAATGAATTCTTTTTTTTTTTTTTTTTTTTTTGAGATGTATCACTGGTGTCGCCCAGGCTGGAGTGCAGTGGTGCCATCTCAGCTCACTGCAACCTCCACTTCCTGGGTTCAAGTGATTCTCCTGCCTCAGCCTCCCGAGTAGCTGGGATTACAGTCATGTACCATGACACCTGGCTAATTCTTTTGGTATTTTTAGTAGAGATGGGGTTTCGCCATGTTGGCTAGGCTGGTCTCGAACTCCTCAAGTGATCTGCCTGCCTCAGCCTCTCAAAGTGTTGAGATTACAGGCATGAGCCACCATGCCCAGCCTGGCCCTCTATTCTTGACACATCCTTCTGCAGACCAACTCCATGTCTGCAAGTTTCATAACCCCAGTGAGAGAGCATCTGAGGGCAGGGTAGGCATGTTCCACTCAATGGGGCTTCCCTCCTGCCTCACTTCTCACTCCTATGACCAACTCATAGCCTAGCTTTTGGGTTGAGGAAACTGGCACTTGTTGAGCGTAGTAGAGCAAATAACAGCCCCCCAAAGATGTCCACATCTTAATTCCTGAACCTACATTATTTTACGTAGCAAAAAGAGGTCTTGCAGATGTGATTAAATTAGAAATCATGGGATGGGGAGATGATCCCGGATTAGCCAGGTAAGCCCAATGCAATCACTAGAGTCCTTATAAAAGAAAGGCAGGCTAGGGAAAAAAGACAGAAGCAAGAGTTGGAGTGATGTTCTTTGTAAAAATGGAAGAAGCAGCATGAGCCAAATAACGCAGGTGACATCAGAAGCTGGAAAAGGCAAGGGAATGGATCTCCCCTAGAGCCTCCAGAAAGAATGCAGCCCTGCTAACATCTTGCTTTTAGCCCCATAAGACTCATTTTTTTTTCAGGCTTCTGACCTCCAGAACTGCAAGATAATAAACTTGTGTTGTTTTAAGCTACTACATTGGTCATAATTCATTTTCAAAACAGGAAACTAATATAGAGGACTGCTGATCAATTCCCATGACAATCAATATAGTAGCCTGGTAGTTGACAAAAAAAAAAAAAAAAAAAAAAGCCAGGCATGGTGGCTCACACCTGAAATCCTAGCACTTTGGGAGGCCAAAGAGGGTGGGTCACTTGAGGTCAGGAGTTCAAGACAAGCCTGGCCAATATGGTGAAACCCCATCTCTACTAAAAACACAAAATTAACCGGGCATGGTGGCAGGCACCTGTAGTCCCAGCTACTCTGGAAGTTGAGGCATGAGAATCACTTGAACCCAGGAGGCAGAGATTGCGATGAGTCGAGATTGCACCACTGCACTCCAGCCTGGGCAACAGAGTAAGACTCTGTCTCAAAAAAATAAACAAAAAACGTTTTCCATAAGAAGGAAGCAAACATGGTAGTTAAAAGTGTGGGCCTTGGAGGCAGACAGACCTGATTCAAATCCAAGCTCTGCTAGGTTGCGTGATAGCTCAGAGCTTCATTTCCTCATCTGTAAAATGGGAGTGTTACAGCCACCTTGCCCAAGGTGGTTGTGAAGATGAAATAAAATAATGCAGTTAAAGCACTCAGCATAGGACCTGGAATACAGGAAAGGCTCAGTTAAATAGTAGTGGCAGCTATTATTACTCCTACCACCATCTCCACCATTGCTACTACTGTTACATTGCTACTACCAATACTACTGCAGTTGCTACTGCTACTACTACTATTACTGCTGCTGCTATTGCTAATATTACTATTGCTATTTACAACAACAATATCTATGCCTGGGGCCAGACACAGTGAAGCACTCCTGTAATCTCAGAACTTTGGGAGGCTGAGGCAGGAAGATTGCTTGAGCACAAGAATTTGAGACCCACCTAGGCGACACAGCAAGACCCCGTCTCTACAAAAAATAAAAATGAAAAAAGTAGTCAGGCGTAGTAGCGCATATCTGTAGTCCTAGCTACTTGAGAAGCTGAGGTGGGAGGACAGCTTGAGCCCAGGAGTTTGAGGTTGCTGTGAGCTATGATCGTGCCACTGCACTCCAGCCTGGGTGACAGAGCGAGATACCGTCTCTAAACAAAACAAATCTATGCCTGAAGAGCAGGGGTGAAGTCACAAAAAGGATGAATAGAGACAGCGGCAACAATAAGGGAGGATGTGCTTAGAAGGGGTCAGAGTCTGGAAGTCACAACCTCACACTGCTGTTTGGGATTGAATTTTGCATCTGAAGCTTGGTCTAAGGGCTCTTGAGGCTGAGGAGGTTAACATCTGTATCCACCCACTCATCTCTGCTGGAGTGTCTGTGTCCGGGGTGCAGCCTCCTGGCTAAGAGACCCTGGCTTGGGATCACCAACCAAGGCCTTCCATCTGTGCTTCTGTCTGGCCCAGTGCCCTTAGGCCAGGCCTGGAATTACGGGATGCTGTGGAAATGCAGAGAGGCGACATAGCCAGAATTCAAGGTGCTGGCCTTTTGATCTTAGAGACAAACCAGGATCCTGAACCCAGTTACACACCCATTTCCTCATTGTATTTCCCAGTTGAGAAGACAAATCAGACAGCAAAAGAATGTGTGGGCAAGGTACAAACGCCTCTTCATTATTTCTGTGATTCTTTTCCAAGGCCTCACTGTTGTTTAGGGGCCTACCCTGCTGCTTTTCTTTGAATGTACAGAAAGGCACCAGGTTGCTTTTCCCTAAGACTCTGGGTTTTGATGAGTAACACACTAAGACAGTATGCTGCAGATATTTTTAGCAGCAATACCACCTAATATGTTGTTAAGAATTCTCCTCTGGAGTCAGATACCATCTGGCCTCACATTCTGGCTTTGCTACTTGTTAACTGTGTGGCCTTGGGCAAATTCCTTAAGTTCTCTGAGGCTCAATTTCCTCATTTTATAATGGTTTTATCGTAGATACCTTCTAGAGTTCTTGTAAGGAGAAATGAGATGATTCATATAATCATACTGAGCACAATGCCTGTACTTTAGCCATTACTCAGCAGATGTGGGTCATTGCTATTAGCGCTATTGTGATGTTATCATTTTCAGAGCATAGCCATAACTCAGGACCAGAGGCAGCCACAAGTCTAGATGCTAATATGGCTTTACCTCTCTGTGTTGTCATAGTGGCCTGAGGCTGCATGCTTGGCAAGGTCTGGGAAGTCAGGACGCTTTCCCTTTCAGCATTCAGGAGGATGAGCAGCTTAAGGATCCACCAGGTGGGTTCAGCCAGGCACAGCTCTACAAACAAGGAAGACATGTTGACATGTTCTAGGGATGCTCCACAGCTGTTGTGGCAGGGAATGGTGTTGTTTATTATACTAAACCATAAAAGAGGCCGGACACAGTGGCTCACCCCTGTAAACCCAGCATTTTGGGAGGCCAAGGCAGGCAGATCACCTGAGGTCAGGAGTTCAAAACCAGCCTGGCCAACATGGTGAAACCCCATCTCTACTAAAAATACAAAAATTAGCCAGACGTGGTGGCAGGCACCTGTAATTTCAGCTACCTGGGGGGCTGAGACAGGAGAATCACTTGGACCTGGGAGGCAGAGGTTGCAGGGAGCTGAGATTGTACCATTGCACTCCAGCCTGAGCAACAAGAGCGAAACTCTGTCTCAAAAAATAAATAAATAAAAAATTTTAAAAAGTAAAAGAAATAAAAGAGGCCAGGTGTGGTGGCTCATGCTTGTAATTCCAGCACTTTGGGAGGCCAAGGTGGGCAGATCACGAGGTCAGGAGTTTGAGACCAGGCTGGCCACCATAGTGAAATCCATCTCTACTAAAAATACAAAAATTAGCTAGGCATGGTGGTGTGCGTCTGTAATCCCAGCTGCTCGGAGAGGCTGAGGCAGGAGAATCGCTTGAACCCGGGAGGTGGATGTTGCAGTGGGCCAAGATTGCTCCACTACACTCCAGCCCGGGCGACAGAGTGACAGAGTGAGACTCCGTCTCAAAATTAAAAGAAAAAAAAAAAAAAAGAAATCAGAATCATTGCTGGGAAGTTGATTTCTAACTTTACATGTCTTTGGATGAAATGTTGACTTAGTTGACTGGCTAATTCAGTTCTGAGTGATGAAAACATACCCGAGAAATCTTGACACTTCAGGTTTACTGTCAATGTCATAACTTGGGACAAGATGCCTGAGTACAAACAGGATATAGAGAATGAGTCAAATGACATTTGGCAAGGGCTTCAAATTCACTCCCCGGAGTGACAACAACCGATGGGGGGTAGTGAATTAGGCATTCTCCTTTATCACAGATGGCAGTGAAATCACTGCAGTCTTTGGGGATGTAATTTGGCTGTTCACATCAAACTGTTTATTTCTTTAGGCTTGGTAATCCCACCTCTGAGAATCTATTCTAAAGAAATAGTCCACAAATTTAGAAAGAGCTGTATGTGCTGGGCGCGGTGGCTCAAGCCTGTAATCCCAGCACTTTGGGAGGCCGAGACGGGCGGATCACAAGGTCAGGAGATCGAGACCGTCCTGGCTAAAGCGGTGAAACCCCGTCTCTACTAAAAAAATACAAAAAATCTAGCCAGGCGAGGTGGCTGGCGCCTGTAGTCCCAGCTACACGGGAGGCTGAGGCAGGAGAATGGCGTGAACCCGGGAGGCGGAGCTTGCAGTGAGCCAAGATCGCGCCACTGCACTCCAGTCTGGGTGACAGAGCAAGACTCCGTCTCAGGAAAAAAAAAAAAAAAAAAAAAAAAGAGCGAGCTGTATGCATATATTTGTTCATTGGCTCGTTATGTATAAGAGTGAAAAGATGGAAACTTACACGTCAACGTAAAGGTCTAACAACAGGGAGTTGGTTAAATAAGTGAGAACATATCCACTCAGTGGCATATTATGCAGCCATTGCTAATGAGTATCATAAAGGCATAGGAAATGGCGTGTGGAAAAAGTTAAAAGTGAAAAAAGTTATCAAGTGAAAAAGTTAAATACAAAATGGTGAAATTGTAACTGTGTGAACGACTGTAAATAGAAAAAAAGATTGGAAAGACCCAAGAAAGATTTTTTTTTTTTTTTTTTTTTTTTTGAGACGGAGTCTCGCTCTGCCACCCAGGCTGGAGTGCAGTGGCCAGATCTCGGCTCGCTGCAAGCTCCACATCCCGGGTTCACGCCATTCTCCTGCTTCAGCCTCCCGAGTATCTGGGACTATAGGCGCCCACCACCTCGCCCGGCTAGTTTTTTGTATGTTTTAGTAGAGACGGGGTTTCACCGTGTCAGCCAGGATGGTCTCGATCTCCTGACCTCATGATCCGCCCGTCTTGGCCTCCCAAAGTGCTGGGATTACAGGCTTGAGCCACGGCGCCCGGCCCCCAAGAAAGATATTATTAGTGATTGTGTTTAGGGTGATGGAGAAATTGTGGGTAACTTTTTTGCACATGTTCCAAGTCTTAAATTTTGTAGTTATATAACTTGTGTGGGAGACAGAATGATGACCTTTCAAAGATTGCCTTGTCTTAATCCCTTGCCCCTGTGAATATGTTACCTTGCATGGCAAAGAGGGCTTTGCAGATGTGATTAAGTTAAGGATTTTCAGATGGGGAGAGCATTCTGGATTATCCAGGTGGGTTGAGTAGGATCACAAAGGTCCTTATAAAAGGCAGTTTGGGAGAGTCAGGGTGAGAGAGCAGTTTGAAAATGCTGTGCTTCTGGCTTTGAAGATGGAGGAAGGGGCTATGAGCCAAGAAATGGAGGCAACTTTCAGAAACTGAAAAAAACAGTGTCCCCTAGATCCTCCAGAAGGAACACAGCTCAACCAACACCTTGACTTTAGTCCATTTAGACCTATTTCAAGCTTCTAACTTCCCAGAAATGTAAGATAAAAAATGTTTGTTGTTTTAAGCCATTAAGTTTGTTATGACAGGGTATTGTGATTGTCCAGGCCTGTGTCACATGCCCACTGCTGCAGCCAGGGACTGGGAGGAATAGTGCACACAGCCAGAAAGAGGGCAATTCCTTAAAGGCATGCAAAAGCAGCAGCTATCCTCATTCCATTTTTATTTTCTTTAACATTTATTACATTTTAATTGAATAAAAGTCATATGTATTTACAAACATAATTTTGTAAAAATAATTTCAACTATTTTATTTTATTTTTTGAGATGGAGTCTTGCTCTGTCACCCAGGCTTGAGTGCAGTGGTACAATCTTGGCTCACTGCAACCTCCGCCTCCCGAGTAGCTGGGATTACAGGTACACGCCACCACACCCAGCTAATTTTTTTTTTTTTTTTTTTTTTTTTTGAGACGGAGTCTTGCTCTGTCGCCCAGGCTGGAGTGCAGTGGCCGGATCTCGGCTCACTGCAAGCTTCGCCTCCTGGGTTTACGCCATTCTCCTGCCTCAGCCTTCCGAGTAGCTGGGACTACAAGTGCCCGCCACCTCACCCGGCTAGTTTTTTGTATTTTTTAGTAAAGATGGGGTTTCACCGTGTTAGCCAGGATGGTCTCGATCTCCTGACCTCCTGATCTGCCTGTCTCGGCCTCCCAAAGTGCTGGGACCACAGGCTTGAGCCACCGCGCCCGGCCTTAATTTTTGTATTTTTAGCGGAGATGGGATTTCACCATGTTGGCCAGACTGGTCTCGAACTCCTAACCTCAAGTGATCTGCCCACCTTGGCCTCCTAAAGTGCTGGGATTACAGGCGTAAGCCACCATGCCCACAACTTTTATTTTAGATTCACAGCGTACACGTGCAGATTTGTTAACCTGGGTATATTGCATGATGCTGAGATTAGGCGTATGAATGATCTCATCACCCAGGTAGCCAGCATAGTACCCAACAGGTAGTTTTTCAGTCCTCGTTCCTCCCCCTTTTCCCCCCTCTAGTAGCCCCAGTGTCTATTGTTCCCATTTTTATGTCCATATGTACCCAGTGTTTAGCTCCCACTTATAAGTGAGAACATGTGATATTTGGTTTTCCATTCCTGCATTAATTACTTTAGGATAATGGCCTCCAGTCCCATCCATGTTGCTGCAAAGGACATGATTTCATTCTTTCATGTCTGTGTAGTATTCCATGGTGTATATGCACCACATTTTCTTTCCTTTTTGGAGACAGGGTCTTGCTGTGTTACCCAGTTTGGAGTGTTAATGGCCTGATTGCAGCTCACTGCAGTCTCAAACTCCTGGGCTCAAGAGATTCTTCGGCCTCGGCCTCTCAAGTAGCTGGGACTACAGGTGTGTGCCACCACACCTGGCTAATTAGTTTTTTTTTTTTGGTAGAGACAGGGTCTCATCACCTTGCCCAGGCTGGTCTTGGACTCCTGAGCTCAAGCTATCCTCCCACCTCAACCTCCCAAAAGTCGAGAGTACAGGCATGAACCACTGCACCTGCCTGCACATTTTCTTTGTACAGTCCACTGTTGATGGGCACCTAGGTTGATTCCATATCTCTACTATTGTCAATTGTGCTGTGATGAATATATGAGTGCATGTATATTTTTTTGTAGAAAAATCTGGATATTAGTCCTTTGTTGGATGCAGAGTTTGCAAATATTTTCTCAAGTTTTGCAAATATTTTGTCAATTTTTGTTTTTGTTGCAATTGCTTTTGAGGACTTAGCCATAAATTATTTGCCAAGGCTGAAGTCCAGAATGGTATTTCCTAGGTTTTCTTCTAGGATTTTTATAGTTTGAGATCTTACATTTAAATATTTAATCCATCTTCATTTAATTTTTGTATACAGTGAAAGGCAGGGGTCCAGCTTCATTTTTCTGCATATGGCCAGCCAGTTATTACAGCACCATTTATTAAATAGGGAATCCCTTTCCCATTGCTTGTTTTTGTCAACTTTATCAAAGATCAGATGCTGTCAGTGTATGGCTTTATTTCTGGGTTCTCTATGCTGTTTGGTCTATGTGTCTGTTTTTCTACCAGTATCATGCTGTTTTGATTATTGTAGCTTTATAGTTTGAGGTTGGGTAATGTGATACCTTTGGCTTTGTTCTTTTTGCTTAGGATTGCTTTGGCTATTCAGGCTCTTTTTTTGGTTCTATATGAATTTTAAAAGAGTTTTTCCTAATTCTGTGAAAAATGACATTGGTAGTTTGATAGGAATAGTGTTGAATTTGTAGATTGCTTTACGCAGTATGGCCATTTTAATGATATTAACTCTTCTGGTCCATGAGTATTGAATGTTTTCCCAATTGTTTGTGTCATCTCTGATTTCTTTCAGAACTGTTTTGTAGTTCTCCTTGTAGAGATTGGTCACCTCCTTGGTTAGTTGTATTCATGGGTACTTTTCATTTTTGTGGCTCTTGTAAATGGCATTGCATTCTTGATTTGGCTCTCAGCGTGAATGCTATTGATGTATAAAAATGATATGTCAATTTTGTATCCTGTAACTTTACGGAAGTTGTTAATCAGATCTAGGAGCCTTGTGGCAGAGTCTTTAAGGTTTTCTAGGTATAGAATGACATTGTCAGCAAAGAAAGGTAATTTGTCTTCTTTTTTATTTGGATGCCATTTATTTCTCTTTTGCCTGGTTGTTCCGACTAGGACTTCCAGTATTATTTTGAATAGGAATGATGAAATTGGGCATCCTTGTCTTGTTCTTGTTTTTATTTTTTTAAATTTTTTAAAAAATTTTTTGAGATTTTTTGAGTTTTGCTCTTGTCACCCAGGCTGGAGTGCAATGGTGTGATCTCGGCTCACTGCAACCTCCACCTCCTGGGTTCAAGCAATTATCCTGCCTCAGCCCCCTGAGTAGCTGGGATTACAGGCATGCACCACCACACCTGGGGAATTTTGTATTTTTAGTAGAGACGTGGTTTCACCATGTTGGCCAGGTTGGTCTCAAACTCCTGACCTCAGATGATCCGCCTGCCTCGGCCTCCCAAAGTGCTGGGATTACAGGCATGAGCCACCACGCCTGGCCAATTTTTTTTTTTTTTTTGAGACAGAGTCTTGTTTTTTTGCCCAGGCTGGGGTACGGTAGGCTCACTGCAACCTCTGCCTCCAGAGTACAAGAGATTCTCATGTGTCAGCCTCCCGAGTAGCCAGGATTACAGGCAAGTGCGAACATACCTGACCAATTGTTAGTAGTAGGGACAGGGTTTTGCCATGTTGGCCAGGCTGGTCTCAAACTCCTGGCCTCAAGTGATCTGCCTGCCTCAGCCTCCCAAACTGCTGGGATTACAGGCATAAGCCACAGCACAGGCCTTGTTTCTGTTTTTAAAAGGCGTGCTTCCAGCTTTTGTCTGTTCATGATGTTGGCTGTGGGTTTGTCATAAATATTTTGAGGTACAACATGATGTTTGGAAATATGTATATATTGTGATATAGGTAAATCAAGTGAATTAACATATGCATACCTTATCTATCCATATTTTATATCATGATTAATTTGCATATCACTCCATAGTCTTCATAATTACCATTTTAATGGATTTAGGATTGCATCATACCATAGCTTGACTATCCCTTGTGTAATATTGTTGGCTACTTAGATTGCTTTTAAAATTTTTCTGTTATAAATAATGCTGTAATGAACATCTTTCTGCATATCGTTTTCTCTGTGAGTTAGATTACTTCTGTCAGATAGATTTCCAGAAGGGGGGTCACTGAATTAAAGGTGAGAACAATGATTTATTTTGGCAAACTGTTTTCCAGAAGGGCTTTATCAGTGCACAGAGAGTGGTGCAGCTGCTGAGGCAGAGGTGGAATTGTGCTGTCAGGCTTTGCAAACTGAGGTGGGTTGAAAGCATATTACAGATTGGTGTGTCCTGAGGCCATGACTAAAGCAACAAACAGGAAACATGTTTATCCTGCAAACTGACTTGTAGTTAGGTAGTGCATACCTTTTTCATCTTTCAGATTGGTAAAACTTGAAAGACTAATAGATAACATACAATGCTTGTAAGACTGAGAAAACATGCCACATCTTACTGGCTATCAAATACAGAAAAAAAAAGGTTATTCTGGAGGGTTCTGTCTCATTCTGTTGTCAAAGGACCAAACCTGAGTTTAATACAGTCCTTGGATACAGCTGCAGATTGTAGGAAATATGGGGGACAGAAAAACCCGTTGAACTGCACTGAGTAAAACAGATGCCCTTGTACTTAGGTGACAGAAATGGAAATTACTACAACCTTGTGGAAAAATAATCTGGCCATATGAATTAAAATTTAAAATACATATAATCTTTGACCTGTGAATCCCATTTTTGTGAATTTAACCTATAAAAAGAAGGTATCAGGTCTGTTTCTTGTTGGTGTCATTTTCTCTCTCTTTATAGCTTACAGCTCCCAGCCTGAGTTGAGGCTATCATCTGTCTTTGGCCTTATCTCTAGGAGGTGCCATATTCTTTGTCTTAAACAACTAAGCATTTGATACGGACTGTGGCACAGGCAGCTGTCTCCAGTAGCCATTTTACCTTTCTTCCTTTTAGGAAGAGCCACAGAACCTGTGATCATCCAGTTAGAGTCCATGAAACCCAGCCTCCCTTACAGCTAGACATAGCCACATGAATAAGTTCTGGCCAACAGGACTTGAGTGCAAGGGATATGTGCAGCCTCTGGGGGTGAAACAATCAGATTTATCCATCTGGAAATTTTGGCCTTGAGAAATACTAGTGAATATCTGCTGTCTCTTGAAGTGAAAGACAGAATTGAGAGCTACAGGATGGCTATTTTCTGCCAGGGGAAAAGAGAAGGGAGAAGAAATGTTTTGCAGAGAAAGGAGAATGGAGCACATGCAAAACAGAAAAATTGAGGCTGGGATCCCATAAGGTCCCAGGGTGCTCAGAGCAGCTATTCCAGTCCTGTCCTTGTGTCCTTATTTTATTTTATTGTTTTTGAGACAGAGTTTCTGTTGCTCAGGCTGGAATGCAGTGGCACAATCATAGCTCACTATAGCCTCGACCTCCTGGGCTCAAGCAACCTTCCCATTCCAGCCTCCTGGGCGTGTACCACCACACCCAGCTAATTTTTAAATTTTTGGTAAACACAGAATCTCACCATGTTGCCCAGCCTAGTCTTGAACTCCTGGACGCAAGCAGTTCTCCCATGTCAGCCTGCCAAAGTCCTGGGATTACAGGCGAGAACCACTGTGCCCTGCCTTTTTGGTCCTTTTAATAGATGTCCTATTTTTCCTTCAGTTAATTTAAATGATATTTCTTTCATGTGCAAGAAAAGTGGCCTTCATAAAGATAAAGCCCTCAAGAATAACCTTTTTTTCCTGTATTTGATAGCCAATAAAATGTGGCAGGAAACTGAGATGTTGTGGTTTGCTTTGCTGTTGTGAAAGAATTAGAAAAGGCTGGGCACAGTGGTTCACGCCTGTAATCCCAGCACTTTGGGAGGCTGAGGCAGGCGGATCACTTGAGGTCAGGAGTTTGAGACCAGCCTGGCCCATCTTTACCAAAAATACAAAAATTAGCCGGGCGTGGTGGCGTGCGCCTGTAATCCCAGCTACTGGGGAGGCCGAGGCATGGGAATCACTTGAACCCAGGAGGCGGAGGTCACAGTGAATCAAGATCACGCCACTGCATTCCAGCCTGGGCGATAGAGCAAGATGCAATCTCAAAAGAAAAAAAGAAAAAAAAAAAGAATTAGAAAGGATAACAGCCATTTATTTAGTTAGTTATTCTTGGGGTTTCCCCCAAAGGTATGCAAGTTTTTAAGTTTCCTGCCTCAGAGGAAGTTTGAACTGTAGGCTGACAGAAGGGGTCACCTGAGGTGGTTTGCTCTCCTGGGTTATTTTTCCAAAAGTTTGAGCTCTTTGAGGGGATTATTCTGGGGGAAGGGGGAGAGGTTAGATGTTCTAAGATAGGGTAGGCACAAGCCATGAAAGTGAAGGGAGAATCTTTGAGACAAAAGGGGATAGAAGTCTGTAGATTCTGTGACTTTGGGGTCCTGTACTCTAACCTGACTAGTCCCAGGGAGATGGCATGACCTCAGAGGGGACCAGCAGCCTGATGTTTCCAGAGACTATGCCTTAGGTCTTGACTTTCCATGCCTGACTGTTGCTTCCTGACCACAACATTTTACTTATAGAAACAGGGGAATTTTGACAGATTTGGCCTGCAGGCCATAGTTTGCCAACTCTTGAATGAGAATATCATCATTTAGCAACCCTCATGAATTAACAGATATGGGCATTAGGCACTATAACATGTTAACATGGCTGTTAACATCATAAAAAGGGAGATAACCAGGCATGTGTGTTTGCTGTGGTCTTACCTAACACCTCTTACTCTGTTGTCAAAGGACCAAACCTGAGTTTAATCCAGTCCTTGGATACAGCTGCAGATGGCAGGAAACACAGGGGACAGAAAAACCGGTTGAACTGCACCAAGAATATGCAATCAGCAAAATCTAGACCATGGGAAGCTGTGCAGGTCAAAACGATTCTTTAACAGATTGGGTAAAGAAAAGGGATAGAGGGTGAGTTAGTCTATTTTCACGCTGCTGATAAAGACATACTCGAGACTGGAAAGAAAAAGTTGTTTAATTGGACTTACATTTCCATATGGCTGGGGAGGCCTCAGAATCATGGCGGGAGGCAAAAGGCACTTTTTTTTTTTTTTTTTTAGACGGAGTCTCGCTCTGTCACCAGGCTGGAGTGCAGTGGCACGAACTTGGCTCACTGCGACCTCCACCTCCCAGGTTCAAGCGATTCTCCTGCCTCAGCCTCCTGAGTAGCTGGGACTACAGGCATGTGCCATCACACCCAGCTAATTTTTGTATTTTTAGTAGAGACGGGGTTTCACCATGTTGGCCAGGTTGGTTTTGAATTCTTGACCTCAGGTGATCTGCCTGCCTCGGCCTCCCAAAGTGCTGGGATTACAGGTGTGAGCCACCGCGCCCAGCCAAAAGGCACTTCTTACGTGGTGGCAAGTGAGAATGAGAAAGATGCAAAAGCGGAAACCCCTGATAAAAGCATCAGATCTCTTGAGACTTATTCACTACCATGAGAACAGTATGGGGGAAACCGGCCCCATGATTCAAATTATCTCCCACAGGGTCCCTCCCACAACATCTGGGAATTATGAGAGTACAATTCAAGATGAGATTTGGGTGGGGACACAGAACCAAACCATATCATTCCACCCCTGGCCCCTCCAAATTTCATGTCTTCATATTTCAAAACCAATCATACCTTCCCAATAGTCCCCTAAATTCTTAACTCATTTCAGCATTAACCAAAAAGTCCACATTCCCAAGTCCATTTGAGACAAGGTAAGTCCCTTCTGCCTATGAGCCTGTAAAATCAAAAGCAAGCTAGTTACTTCCTAGATACAATAAGGGTACAGGTATTGGGTAAACACAGTCATTCCAAATGGAGAAACTGGCCAAAACAAAGGGGTTACAGGGCCCATGCAAGTCCAAAATCCATCACGGCAGTCAAATTCTAAAGCTCCAAAATGATCTCCTTTCACTCCATGTCTCACATCCAGGTCACACTGATGCAAGAGGTAGATTCCCATAGTCTTGGGCAGCTCTACCCCTGTGACTTTGCAGGGTATAGCTCCCCTCCTGGCTGCTTTCACAGGCTGATGTTGAGTGTCTGCAGTTTTCCCAGGTACACAGTGCAAGCTGTCAGTGGATCTACCATTCTGGGGTCTGGAGGATGTTGGCCCTCTTCTCATAGCTCCACAAGACAGTGTCCCAGTAGGGACTCTGTGTGGGAGCTCTGACCCCACATTTCCCTTGTGCACTGCCCTAGCAGAGATTCTCCATGAGGGCCCCACCCCTGTAGCAAACCTCTGCCTGGGCATCTGGGCATTTCCATACATCTTCTGAAATCTAGGTGGAGGTTCCCAAACCTCAATTCTTGACTTCTGTGTGCTCGTGGGCTCAGCATCATGTTGAAGCTGCCAAGGTTTGGGGCTTGCACTCTCTGAAACCATGGGCCAAGCTATATCCTGCCCCCTTTTAGCAACAGCTAGAGTGGCTAGGACATACGGCACCAAGTCCCTCAGCTGCACACAGCAGGGGACCTTGGGGCTGGCCCACAAAACCATTTTTTCCTCTTAGGCTTCTGAGTCTGTGATGCGAGGGACTGCCGTGAAGATGCCATGGAGACATTTATCCATTGTCTTGGGGATTAACATTCAGCTCCTTGTTTTATGCAAATTTCTGTAGCCAGCTTGAATTTCTCCTCAAAAAATGGGTTTTCCTTTTCTACTGCATTGTCAGGCTGCACATTTTATGAACTTATATTCTGTTTCCCTTATAAAACTGAATGCGTTTAACAGCACCCAAGTCACCTCTTGAATGCTTTGCTGCTTAGAAATTTCTTCTGCCAGATACCCTAAATCATCTCTCTCAAGTTCAAATTTCCATAAATCTCTAGGGTAGCGGCAAAATGCTGCCAGTGTCTTTGCTAAAAATGTAACAAGAGTTATCTTTGCTTCAGTTCCCAACAAGTTTCTCATCTCCATCTGAGACCACCTCAGCCTGGACCTTATTGTTCATATCACTATCAGCATTTTTGTCAAAGCCATTCAACAAGTCTCTAGGAGATTTCAAACTTTCCCACATTTTCCTGTCTTCTTCTGAGCCCTCCAAACTGTTCCAACCTCTGCCTGATACCCAGTTCCAAAGTCACTTCCACATTTTTGGGTATCTTTTCACCAACACCCCCCTATACTCATACAAATTTGCTGTATTAGCCTGTTTTCACACTGCTGATAAAGACATACCCAAGTCTGGGAAGAAAAAGAGGTTTAATTGGACTTTCAGTTCCACATGGCTGTGAAGGCCTCAGAATCATGGTGAGAGGTTAAAGGCACTTCTTACATGGCAGTGGCAAGAGAAAACGAGGAAGATGCAAAAGCAAAAACTCCTTATAGAACCATCAGATCTTGTGACACTTATTCACTACTATGAGAACAGTATAGGGGAAACCCCCCACAATTCAAATTATCTCCCACCAGGTCCCTTCCACAACAAGTGGGAAATATGGGAGTACAATTCGAGGTGAGATTTGGGTGGGGACACAGAGCCAAACCATATCACAGGGGAAGATATGGGTTGAAAGAAACTTAGGGACATACTAGCTTGGAGAAGAATGGGAAAGTCTGAACCCTAGTTTAATAATGCACTTTGGGTGATTAATATAAAACTCAGGATATGAGGAAGGTTACAATTGGGAAGGAGCTCATGGATGGAACTTCTGGGGTAGGTGGCAAGATATTCTATTTCTTGACTTGGTGCTGACAAGAATCTTCACTTTAGATTGAGCTATGCATTTGTTTTGGGTGGGTTTGTTTGTTTATTTATTCTTGAGATGGAGTCTCATTCTATTGTGCAGGCTGGAATGCAGTGCTGTGAACTCGGCTCATTGCAACCTCTGCCTCCTGGGTTCAAGTGATTCTCCTGCCTCAGCCTCCCGAGTAGCTGGGATTACAGGCACTCATCACCACATCTGGCTAATTTTTGTATTTGTCAGCAGCGTGAAAACAGACTAATACAGTAAAGTGGTAATTTAGTAGAGTCAAGGTTTCATCATGTTGGCCAGGCTGGTCTCGAACTCCTTCCTGACCTCAGGCAATCCGCCCACCTCGGCCTCCCAAAGTGCTGGGATTACAGGCACTGTAATCCGTGGGCTACCACGGTCCTGTTTTGGGTGGACTTTTAAAAACTTAATTAATTTTCTGATACAGGGGCTTGGTCTGTCTCCCAGGCTGGAGTGCAGTGGCACAATCATGGCCCACTGCAACTTGACCTACTGGGCTCAAGCGATCCTTCCACCTCAGCCTCCCAAGTAGCTGGGACTGGAGGCACATGCCACCATGCCTGGCTAATATTTTATTTTTTGTAGAGACAGGGTCTCACTATGTTGCCCAGGGTGGTCCTAAACTCCTGGGCTGAAGCAATTCTACCACCTCCACCTCCTAAAGTCCTGGGATTACAGGTATGAGCCACTGTGCCCAGCCTGTTTGTTTTGTTTTTCTGTTTTTTGAAATTGTGTTTTATTTTATAGGTTTTTTTTAAATTCTTTTTTTTTTTTTTTTTTTTTTTGAGACAGAGTCTCACTCTGTCATGCAGGCTGGAGTGCAGTGGCGTGATCTCGGCTCACTGCAAGCTTTGCCTCCCAGGTTCACACCATTCTCCTGCCTCAGCCTCCCCAAGTAGCTGGGACTACAGGTGCCCGCCACCACGCCCGGCTAATTTTTTGTATTTTTAGTAGAGATGGGGTTTCACTGTGTTAGCCAGGATGGTCTTGATCTCCTGATCTCGTGATCCGCCCACCTCAGCCTCCCAAAGTGCTGGGATTACACATAGCGAGAGCCACCATGCCTGGCAATAAAAAAGAATTCTAATGACAACATAAGCCTAGAGCTGCTAGATGCCATGATCCTTCTCTATGCAGAGAGAGAGAGAGCTGCTAGGGAATGAAGCCATTCCAAAGGAATGCAGTGCCTGGAGATAGAGTGTGAGACATAAAGGCTGTGATGATCTTGTTTGATTATCTGCATCCAGCCATTTCTCAAGCTGGATATATCATGGAATTTCCAGTGATGTGAACCAGTAATGTTCCCCCTTGCAACCAAGAGAGTCCATCTACATAATCTGTAGATCCTCATAAGGCTAGTGAATGTTTCTCAAGGAACTGCTGGTTTTGCTGAGTTTTTGGTGATTGCTTTGACTGTCTGCAGTAACTCACATTCACCACCACACACAGGCAGACCTGTTTGTCTTCATTCTCTCAGTGCTCTTGAAAGCTTTATCCCATATTTCACAATGATGGGGGTCACTGTCATTCACTGAGGCTTGGTTCTTTCTGACCTTGTTGGAGGGTCAGCAGAGCTCACTAAGAGAGGGGATAGGAAGGGGTGTTTTGCTCAAGATGAATACAAATCCTGTCACCTGGAACAATTGGCCCGTGTGCTGGGTTAGTCTGAGGCCCAGGGAAAATAAAGTGCAGCTGTATATTTCAGGTAGCATTGATTCATAATATATTTATCAATTTCCAGGCACTGAACAAGACAGCCCCAGTTTCAGCTCTCAGGAAACTCACAGCTGGGGGTGTGTGTGTATATGTTTGTGAAGATCTCTATGGTACAACCTGGTGAACTCTCAGAGGCCTACTTCTCTGTAAACAGCTTTGGTTTTATCCATGTCCCTTTTCCAGGTTCTTAAATTTCCATCTTTTGAATTATTTCTTAATGTTGTTCAGTACTCCCAGGAAGTCCAACTTAGAATGCAAAAATGTGTGAACTAGAGAGAAAGGCACATCAATTCTTTACAGTGCAGTATCACTATGGTGAAGAGCAGAATAGGACAGATACATTTGGATGAGAAGATAGTCCTTGGGGAAAGTCTCCAGGCCTGGGCAGCCAGGAGGTGCTGTGTAAGGGGGACGAACACAGGAGAAAGGGTAGGAGAAAGACAGGTTAAGAAGGGCCTATTCTTTTATCAGTTTTCTCAGATTTTGGCAGTACTCATGCCTTGAATATCTCACCCTGGTAAGGAAGTAGGACTTATTTTCTAGTCTAGGCTTTGAAGTGAGACAGACCTGTGTCTGAATCCCAGTCTTGCTACTTAATAGCCGGTGACCTGCAGAAAGTCATTTATATTTTCTTTCTTTTTTTTTTTTTTAGAGACAGAGTGTCACTCTGTCACCCAGGCTAGAGTGCAGTGGTGCAATCATAACTCACTACAGCCTCAAACTCCTGGGCTCAAGCAATCCTCCTGCCTCAGCCTCCTGAGTAGCTGGGACTATAGGTGTGTGCCACCACACTCAGCTAATTTTTAAAAATTTTTGTAAAGTCATTGTCTTGCTATGCTGCCTAGACTGGTCTTGAATTCTTGGCCTCAAGTGATCCCCAGTCCCAGCCTCAAAAAGTGCTGGGATTAAAGGCATGAGCCACTGTGCCCAGCCTCCTTATGATTATCTTTATTATGATTTCTTTTCTCTAGCTTGCTTCATTTTAAGAATACAGTATAAAATACACACAACATACAAAATACATATTAATAGACTTTAATGTTATTAGTAGAGCTTCTGGTCAACAGTAGGCTATCAGTAGTTAAGTTTTGGGGGAATCAAAAGTTATACATTAACTTTTGACTGTAGGGGTGGGGTGTGGTTAGTCCCCCAGCCCTTGTATTGTTTAAGGGTCAACTGTGTATAAAGGGCTCAGCACAGAGCGCAAACACAATGGATTTTGCCAATGAGTGTTAGTTCCTGTCCTTGGTTGAATAATCTGAGTTGTTTGACAGCATTCAGGTCAAAGACATGAGAACTTTAAATGGCTCTGCTTTACTAATGGGCATTTTTTGGAAAGTTCTATCCTGCAAGAAAAAAGAACCAAAAACCTAGGCCACTCTCATTTGCTTGACATTCCACTACCACACTTCTCAATTTCCTACTTTCTGTTTATTTTTTGGTAGCTCTCCTCCTGACTTTAGTCCCTAATAAGACCTACTCTATCTACCCCCTTCTATATTAGAGATAAGGAGTCACAGAGTCTAGAGTCCTTTCCTTCCATTTGTTTTGTTTTTTCAAAGCTTTTGGTTCCCGAAGCAATCAGGAAATGCAGAGTGTCCTTTTTTGGACAACAGATCATTAAAAATTATGATGTATTCAGGGTTGGCTGTACACCAGGCATCGGTCTATGCATCTGTTTTTGTTGTTGTTGTTGTTGTTTTGAGATGGAGTTTCACTATTGCTGCCTAGCCTGGAGTGCAATGGCACGATCTTAGCTAACTGCAACCTCCACCTCCTGGTTTCAAGTGATTCTTCTGCTTCAGCCTCCTGAGGAGCTGGGATTACAGGCGCCCGCCACCATGCCCGGCTTTTTGTATTTTTAGTAGAGATGGGGTTTCAACATGTTGGCCAGGATGGTCTCGAACTCCTGACCTCAAGTGATCCGCCTGCCTTGGCTTCCCAAAGTCCTGGGATTACAGGTGTGAACCACCACACCCAGCCCAGGCCATGCATCTTACATGGTTTTTTTGTTTTTTGAGATGGAGTCTCACTCTGTCTCCCAGGCTGGAGTGCAGTGGCGTGATCTTGGCTCACTACAAGCTCCGCCTCCTGGGTTCACGGCATTCTCCTGCCTCAGCCTCCCGAGTAGCTGGGACTACAGGTGACCACCACCACGCCCGGCTGATTTTTTATATTTTTAGTAGAGATGGGGTTTCACCGTGTTAGCCAGGACGGTCTTGATCTCCTGACCTCGTGATCCACCTGCCTCAGCCTCCCAGAGTGTTGGGATTATAGGTGTGAGTCACCGCGCCCTGCCTTGCGTGGGTTTTAATCTTTACAATAATCTTGTGAATGGGGATTATTGTATCAGATTTATAGAGCCTTATAGGTTTGTTTTGAATATTAAATATTTGAAAAGTGCTTAGAACACCAAGACTCAACAGATGTTAGCTATAATTATTACTATTATTTTTCAGTGAGGAAATCAAGGCTCAGGTTGGCTAAGATGTTCACCTAAAGTCATGTGGCTAGATAAGTGATGAAGGATTCCAGGTCCTACTGTCATTAAGCCAGTGTGAGAGATCCATCTAGTTTCACATCTTGACTGAAATGACAAAACATTAATAATTTGAACAATGCCATAAAATATTCCACCTCATTTTAACCTGGTAGTGCAGCAAATGTTACCGTAATTTTGGGCCAACATGTTTCCTCACCTGTTGATATGCTTCTTGTAAAGTTGCAATCTTTCAGTCCTTATCAATTATCCGAACACAGCCTCACAAGACTCTGCTTTCCAGACCCCATCACCCATTTTCTCTTTTACTATGCCCTGCCCCTCCCTTGGGCCCCCTGCGATTGGTCTAAGGATGAGCACTGATCCAAGCCTGGCCAATTAGCATTCTTCCCGCAGGATTTTTTTTCAAACTTAAGAATGTTAGTCCCATTCTAGGAAGGAAATGGTAAGACATAAAGCTAAGGGGTGCCATATATCCAGCTATATGAAGGAAGCCGGTCTGTGTTCAGATAAATTGAAGCCAAGGCAGCAAGGTGAGCAAAGAAGCAACAGAGTTCCCGGCTCCAGAAGTTCCTGAAGCCTTGGCTTGTTGCCCTATCCTAGCTTGACATTTAAACCCTTTTTTGGATCTCTTGAGCTAAATCTTCTTCACTTTTGCCTAAGCAAGTTCAGGTTCGGTTTCTGTCACTTGCAACCAAGAGTTTTGGAAAACATAAGCATCACAGAGCTACAACTAAACTGGACTGCCTGCTGATCCTGAGAATACTTTTGCTTATCCTGTTTCTTGTGCCTAGAATGTGCCCTGTTCCCACTGTCCAAATTTAACCACTCAACCTTTAAGAACCCATTTCTAGCTGGGTGCAGTGGCTCACACCTGTAATCCCAGCACTCTGGGAGGCCGAGACAAGTGGATCATTTGAGATCAGGAGCTCAAGACCAGGCTGGCCAATGTGGTGAAACCCCGTCTCTAATAAAAATACAAAAAAAATTAGCTGGGCCTGGTGGTGCATTCTCCTGCCTCGGGAGGTTGAGGCAGGAATATCGCTTGAACTTGGGCGGTGGAGGTTGCAGTGAGCCAAGATTGCACCACTGCACTCCAGGCTGGGTAACAGGGCGAGACTCTGTCTTAAAAAAAACCAAAAACAAACAAAAAAACCCATTTCTCATTAACTGTCCCTGATCCAACCTGCTGTAATTTAACTATACCTCGTCTAAGCCCCCCAGTCCCTTTCTGAAAGGAGAAAAAGGGATACATACCTCTTATTGTGCTCACAACTTTCTAACTTGTGTTATGATTATTTATATATCCTGAGGCTTGACAGAGTGTGGAAAAAAGGTAAAACTATTTATACATGCTTCTTATTATTTTCTTTCCAGAACAAAGATGTGCCTAGTTCATCTTCTTCTCAATGTGCTACCACAGTGTCTGGCATGGATAGCACTCTATAACTGTTAGTGCCCTTCTTCTTTCCCTTCTCCCTACATAGTAGGCTTTTCCCCCTGTAGCTTCATTTTCTTTCCCCAGAATCAATATTTCATTCCCTACTGCTGATTGAGAAAATGTTCATCTGTGTCCACCCCAGGGTATTGTGTTTTGATGAAACAACACTAACTGTTGTAAAAATAATTTATCTAAAAATGGTTATTGCATTGTAGGTCTAAGAAGCAGCTAGAAAGGGAAGTCTTTAATACTGTTTAGGTGGTGGGTTGTCCTAGTGTATGTCATATTTGATTTTAGGATATGGATTTCAAATAGAAACCTTAGAAGGTTTGCATTTAGCAAGAAAGAACTCTGTTTCCAAAAGAACCAACTGCCAATCTTCTGATCCTATTTTTAGTATCCTACCCTCCCCTCTTCAAACCTCTTTGGCAGATCAATTATCTGTTAGCAAGATAGGAGGCAATAAATGTGTTTTCATATGTAGATACATTTTAACAAAAATTCTAGGCAACTTTTGTGGCTTGGAGGTTGGTGTTTTGAGAATACCTTATTATCAGAATGTGTAACTTTTTGTATTTAGCTGTCAGCTACCCTCTCAAATTCTACCACCTGGATGAAATTCTCTCCAGGAGTCTCTTCTGAGTTCTGGGAATATTTGTTTTTTTTCTGTACTTTCTTTTACTTTATATCATATTGCTTTTTATCAAAGGCTATTTTTTCTGCAAGTCTTTGTCTTCCAGAATTAATTTAAATTAGTCTTTAGGTTTCGCCAATTTCAAATTTTACCTATATCAAGAGAAAATTGTCATGGTTGTGCTCTGTTTAAAGGATGAGTTATTCAAGAGGACCTACTAAAATACCTATTATAGATCTATAACTATCAAGTTAAAATCTTGCCCTTCTTTGATATCCTGCTTCTCTGGAAAAGCAGCAGCGTAGAGTGAACAAGTTTCAGAAGTTGGGCACCTAACTTCATAATTTTGCTCATATAACCAATAGGAAATATAGAGAGACAGAATCAACTATAAGGAAAAAAGGATAGAACTGTTTATTATTTAGCTATCTTTTCATGGATATATATCTCCATCTATAGTTTTCAGACCCCTAAAGGGTATGGACATACTTCATACAGCTTATAGTTCTAGCATAATGTCTTACACATGGTAGGCACTCAATAATTGTGAGAAATGATGGACTGATGCACTCTCTTGGAGTTTCTTTGTAGGGAATATGATTATGAATAAAGTGTTAATAGCTATCTCAAAGCCTTTTGTAAAGAAGCAGAGTACAGATGCTTCTCCACATACCATGGGGTTATGTTCCAATAAATCCATCATAAGTCAAATCAGGCCAGGCGTGGTGGATCATGCTTGTGATTCCAGCATTTTGGGAGGCTGAGGCAGGAGGATTGCTTGAGTCCAAGAATTCAAGACCATCCTGGACAACATAGCAGACCTCATCTCTACTAAAAAAAAAAAAAAAAATTAGCTGAGTGTGATGGCATGTGCCTGCAGTCCCAGCTACTTGGGAGGCTGGGTAGGAGAATTGCTTGAGCCTGGGAGGTAGAGGCTTCAGTGAGCTGTGACTGCAACAACAACAATACCAACAACAAAAGTCTGTCTCAACAACAACAACAAAGTCAAAAATGCATTTAATAGAATTAACCTATTGAACATCATAGCTTAGCCCACCCTAATTTAAAGTGCTGACAACACTTACATTAGCCTATAGCTGGACAAAATCATCTGGCAAAACAGGACACTGTAGGATTGGTGACTGCGTGGCTGACTGGGAGCTGCAGCTTGCTGCCACTGCCCAAGACTGTAGGAGAATATCCATATTGCCCAGGAAAAGATAAAAATTCAAAATTTGAAGTACAGTTTCTACTGAATGCATATTGCTTTCACACCATTGTAAGGCTGAAAAATCAGAAGTCAGGGACCATCTGTAAAAATAAACCATAAATGAAAATAAGGTATGTGTTATCGTATTTTGGAAATGCCTCTTAGACTCTGATCTGCAATATTACCTGGATCAGAAAGACTGGCTGAAGGGAACTATTGGGTACCAAGTATGTGAGGTGGAATAAATTCTTCTTCTGGTGTTTAAACACAAGCTGTAACAATAAAATATTTCTAATTAAGATACCACTGATTTTTCTCTCCATTAATTTCATCTTTCTTCAAAGCTAATGGGTGTATATAATGACTCCATATCAAATACTCTTTTCTAATGGTTTAGGAGATACGAGTTTTTATTAGAACCAAGGAGAATTCACAGCCCACAACAAAGCAATTTGTTGAAGTTATTTTGGAGTTGATTTAGGAATCGCTCTTCATGAAATGTGCTGAATCTTCATTATGGATACTTTTTTTTTTTTTTTTTTTTTTTTTTTTTTTTGAGACAGAATCTCACTCTGTCACCCAAGCTGGAGTTCAGTGGTGTGATTTCCACTCACTGCAACCTCGGCCTCCCAGGTTCAAGCGATTCTCCCTGCCTCAGCCTCCTGAGTACCTGGGATTACAGGTGCCAGCCACCACACCCAGCTAAATTTTGTATTTTTTAAAATAGAGACGGGGTTTTGCCCTGTTGGCCAGACTGGTCTTGAACTCCTGATCTCAGGTAATCTGCCTGCCTCGGCCTCCCAAAGTGCTGGGATTACAGGCGTGAGCCACCATGCCTGGCCCATTACGTATGTTTTCTAAACCTCCTCCAAAAAAGCTTTCAGCTCTTTTTGTACTTCTTCTGGTTTGCTTGCTCCCTCCCACTGTACCTTTATCACTTGCACTCTCCTCATGTGATATTATAATGATCTATTTTCTTCCCTCTCTCCTCCCATTAGACCATAAGCTCCTTGAGGGCAGGTATTTAAGCTTGTTCAATAGTATATTTAGTGCCTTGCACAATGCCTGACTTATGATATGCATTCCACAAAGATCTGTTAAATGAATGAATCAATGAATAATCATACCTCACAGTTAAATAGTGCTACAAATATGGTTACAAGGTACTTTCCTATGTTATTTGACTCCCATGATACTCTCTGGCAGGCAGTGGGTTTTATTATCACCCGTTTACAGATGTGAGACTAGGCTCAGAAAGACTGTGTAATGAGAGGGCAACTAGGCTGCAATTTCTGGAGCTACCAGAACTCATGTCCATGGATTCCTGCTCTGGAGTTCTTTTCTGTTTTCAGAGTGATTTGTTTCCTGAGCCAAGTGCCAAGGGCAACACAAACTTACTCCCAGTGTACGTTTACCCCTGCTGCTCTGCCTCCACACTTTACTGCTCTGCTGGATTTCTTCACTTCCAACTAAGTCCTCTAGGAGCTGCACATTTCCCATATGCAGATGAAAGATGAAAACCATGTATTCTACTGTTGATTCTCCAGTTCCTTTGCCTGGGACCTCCCAGCTGTGGTGTGGTACTGTGAAATATGAGGCATGAAGTGGGGGTGACATGTGTGAGGGGAGGAAGATGTGGCTGACTGGTATGGCCAAGGTGTGCTGCTCAGAGGGCTATCAGACCAAGGGCTTGTGATGCTGAGGACTTGGCTGTGGCTCTGAATCCCTCTATCCACTCCTCCCATCTCCAACATTTTTCTTTGGGGAAATCTGAATAAAACGAACTGGTGGAGTTGGGAGAATAATGCTGACAACAAGGTTCTAGGATATGCTGATTTGAGTATGAAACAGTGTTTTGGCACAGTGTGGTGGCTCATGCCTGTAATCCCAGCACTTTGGGAGGCGGAGGCAGGTAGATCATTTGAGGTCAGGAGTTCAAGAGCAGCCTGGCCAACATGGTGAAACACTGTCTCTACTAAAAATACAAAAAAATTAGCCGGGCGTGGTGGAGCACACCTGTAATCCCAGCTACTTGGAAGACTGAGGCAGGAGGATCGCTTGAACCCAGGAGACAGAGGTTGCAGTGAGCCAAGATCATGCCACTGCACTCCAGCCTGAGCAGCAGAGTGAGACTCCGCCTCAAAAAGAAAAAAGAAAGAAACAGTTTTTTGGGAAAAAGTGGTGTGGTCAAGGTGATGGTGGCTAGTAGTTAGGGCTCACTTGCTGACACTAATAGTATTTGCTAATTGTATGCAACTGAACACAATTGTATTCAATTCTCTTTTACACACAGCTCTGAGGGTGGAAGCTAAGGAGAGGGTAAAACAGGGAGTCTCTTGATTGGTCTTATAAAGTAAGCAGTCCTTTTCTTGAAATAGAATGGGCAAAACCAGGTCTGGCACAGTGGCTCACGCCTGTAATCCCAGCACTTTGGGAGGCCGAGGCAGGAGGGTCACGAGGTCAGGAGTTCGAGACCAGCCTGGCCAACATGGTGAAACCCCGCCTCTACTAAAAATACAAAAATTAGCCGGGCATGGTGACACACGCCTGTAATCCCAGCTACTTGGGAGGCTGAGGCAGGAGAATCGCTTAAATCTGGGAGGTGGAGGTTGCAGTGAGCCAAGATGTGCCATTACACTCCAGCCTGGCCAACAAGAGCAAAACTCCGTCTCAAAAAAAAAAAAAAAAAAAAAAAAAAAAAAAAAAAAAGAATGGGCAAAACCAGTACAGTTTTACAAATTCAAGAAAAACAGAATGTCATGATATTTGTGAGTGGCATAGATCAGTATATCAATGAGTTAAAAGGTGGACAAGGAGTGCAGTGGCTTGATCTCGGCTCACTGCAAGCTCCGCCTCCGGGTTCACGCCATTCTCCTGCCTCAGCCTCCCAAGTACCTGGGACTACAGGCGTGTGTCACCATGCCTGGCTAATTTTTGTATTTTTAGTAGAGGCGGGGTTTCACCGTGTTAGACAGGATGGTCTCGATCTCCTGACCTCGTGATCCGCCCGCCTCAGCCTCCCAAAGTGCTGAGATTACAATCCTGAGCCACCGCATCCGGCCAGCTTGTTGCTTTTGAGTGAGCTTCACACACAATACCCAGATCATAAAGCACTAGCAACAATGACATCACTCCTCATGTAGCTACTCCCTTACATCGTTTACCAGAAATAGATACACATTTTATACATAGAAACTTAAAAGCTACACACGTAAGACCCACCATTTAATGAGTACTTCATATGTGCCGTATGTGAGCTTTACATATATTTCACTCCTCAGAGGAACCTTGTGATAATAAGAACTGGTATAATAGGCCGGGCGCGGTGGCTCAAGCCTGTAATCCCAGCACTTCGGGAGGCCGAGACGGGCGGATCACGAGGTCAGGAGATCGAGACCATCCTGGCTAACATGGTGAAACCCCGTCTCTACTAAAATATACAAAAAACTAGCCGGGCGAGGTGGCGGGCGCCTGTAGTCCCAGCTACTCGGGAGGCTGAGGCAGGAGAATGGCGTGAACCCGGGAGGCGGAGCTTGCAGTGAGCTGAGATCCGGCCACTGCACTCCAGCCTGGGCGGCAGAGCAAGACCGTCTCAAAAAAAAAAAAAAAAAAAAAAAAAAGAACTGGTATAATAAATTGACGCATAAGGAACTGAGGTTCAGAGAGCTCAAGCAACTTGCCCAAGGTCACACACCTGGGATAAGTGGGATTCCAGAATAATTCCCACCAGTGTCTGACAGTGAAGCACATGGCTCCTAACTCTTGGACTAAACTGCCTCATGTGACACACAAACATATATCTAATTTAACCATGGGCAAGCACTCCCTCGTCTGTCTATACCTTAATTTCTTACATTAGTGACACATTCATGGCTCGTATGTTTGTGTGCTTCTTGCACGCCTCCAATTAGATGGCAAACTTCTGGAACGCAGAGGCCAACTCTATTTTTTGTCCCCATGTCATCGGTCAGTTACACATAATTGGTGCTCGTTAGAATATTTGGAAGGAAAGACACCATGAAGGTGGCTGGAAAGGCGGAAGTCCAGGAGCAAAACCAGGTAGAAAGAGGAAGTTGGAGATGGGGTATTCATTCAACAATTTAATGTCCAGTTGGACCTATGTTAGGCACTGGGGATACGGTGAGGACTCAGCCAGTCCGTGTCCTTCCCCTCATGGGGTTTCACTGTGGAGGTCGAGGTCATGATCAAGGATGTAAGTCACCCAAAGGACACTTTACTCAGTGTTCCCAAACAGAAAAGAAAACCTAGGAGCCAGGCCCTGGCATCTGCAAGGTTCTGGCAGTCCCGTAAGGCGCAAAGACACGAACAAAGTGGAAGAGTAGGTCAAGTGAAACGCTTTTATGTGATTGAACTTGGCCGGCCCTCCGCTGCGATGGGAGATAAAGAGCGTGGGGCGCCGGGTGCGCGGCGGAGATAAAGGGGTGTGGCCCTGGCCCTGCCGCCGGCCGTACCACGTGTCCCCGAGCCGCGCCGGGCGACGGAGTCTTCCCTGCTCACCACCAGGAAAACGGGGCGCACCGCATGGCCCCCCACTCCTCACCATCCTTTGTGAAACGCCCCCAATTGTGCTTCATCTGCGGAGTCAGGCCCCGCAGGCAGTCGGGGCTGCCCGGATTCCGCGAGGGCTGAAAGGTGAGGGCCGCGCGGTGGCAAAGTGCCCCCAGCACCTAGCTTGGCTCCCCTCGCGCCCAAATCCCCTCCCCCCTTTTCGCTCAACCCCCAGCTCCACCTGAGCAGCGTTCCTCTTCGCTCCCCTTTCACCTCCCGCTCTGGGCCTGCTGGGCGGGGCGAGGGCTCCCGGCTGCGCGAGAGTTCCGCTCAAATCTCGCGAGACTCGCCTGCCGCCGCTGCTGCTGCCGCCTCTTACGTCTTTCCCTTTGACAAGTCGCTGCTGCTGCAGCAAAAATAAAGGACGCGACCGCCGCAGCTTCTGCCGAGCCGGGCTCGGGTCGCCGGAGCCGCGCCCCACCCCGCCAGCTCCAGAGCCGCATACGGTAACGCATCATCTTCTGTCCTCCTGGTCCTCTGTGTGTGTGTGTACTTTGCCAGCCGCGCAGGGCCGGCCGGGACCGTTTCGGGACTGCCGCCGAGCGGTGCTGCTGGGGTCCCGGGTGGACGGCAAGCGAGCTGGGGGAGCCCTCTCGGCGCGGCGCGGCCCTCCCGGGTCCCCGGCTCTAGAGGCCTCCTGCCGCCCGGGCGCCTCCGAGCAGCGTAGAAGCCGAGGCGCCCGAGGAGAGGGCCGAGGGACCCGCCCCTCCAGAAGCTTACAGTGTCTGTGCCTTGGCCCCAAGGTGGTCGCGTCTCTTTCTGCCTCATTCCTTTATCCGCTGACCAGCTCCCCTGCTTCGGCTGGGGCTCGGTCCGAGGGCGGCGGCCGACTCCCTCTCAGAGTGCGGGGAGAGCCGCGACCCCGGTGTCCCCAGGCGCCGGCCGCATTTAGCGGGGTGGAGGCTGGGACGACGTGTCTTCCTCCTCTCCTCTGCCTTTGGGTGGGGGCAACTCATCATCTGCTAAACCTTTCTCCAAATCTCCCGCCTCGATAAAACAACAAATTATAAAGCCTTTGCAACCGGGAGGCGAGGCGAGGCGGGGCGCATTGTTTAGTCTTCAGCGTGAGATGAGGATGATGATGGTGATGACAGGAGCTACCCCGGGGAACATGGTGAAGTCTGTTCTGTGATGGGAGGCAGGTTACTGGGAGACACGAGGAAAACAGGAGCTTGTACCACCTTTCCCAGGAGGTTATGTAAAAGACATGTTATCTTAGAGAGCTGTGAAACACAGGGACAGATTTGTTTTAGTTTAAGAAATGTCTATAATACTTAGAATATAGAGATAATCAAATGATAGGAATAACAAATCTGAACAAACTAACCCATGTTTGTGATTACATCTCCAGAGGTGGCATTTCATGGTTAACATTTTGGTGTATTTCCTAACAGACACATTTTTTTTTTTTTTAAATCCTTGCTTGGGACTTCCTCATTCTATATATGTTCCCAAAATGATTTGTTTTATTTGAATCAGTTCTCTGGCCTGCTTGATTAAAACTGGCTAGTTGTTCATTATCACTGGCTGAACTCTGCCATCACTATCTTTTTCATTGGGCCCTTTTCCAAAATGATTGTTAGCTAAGTGGTTTGAAAAACCAAACGTTAAAACATTGTTTATTTGGATCTAGTACATATGTATGTATTATATTTTTACAATGCTGCTAGTGGTGGTTGCTCAAAATGGGGCAGTATTTGTAGAAGGCGAAGAAACTATGATTATTCATAGTGGGAAGAAACCTATTTACCTCAAGGTTTTATGAAATTGATTTCTACTGGATATTTTTAGACCAAAATTGTTCTGTGACATTGTTTGTTTCATAGTGCCTGTTGTGATTAATGTGGGATGAGTATGTCCCTTTAATATATGTGTTTCCAAAGCCTGTGTTTATACAAGCAAAATTGAGTGTCCTAGGTGCCTGTCTTATGCATTAATGTACATATACATATATATACACATACACGGACACATATACATATGTATTATGCACCTATACACATTTATATATCTTGGAAGTGAGTTAAGATGTATTGCTATATTATTTGAGAAAAGGTAGCATTAGGTAGGGCAAAGAACAGTCATAATATTTCCCCCAAATCACATGACAAGATTGTATGGCAGAATGAGATATCTAGGGAGGATGGAAATCTGGAGCCTTTTAAAAATAGGATAGATTGTCATCTCGGGTTGTTGTTATTGGAATGGATTAAATGGCCTATTAAGGCCTCTTGTAATTCTAAACTTTTATGAATTTTGCTTTCCCGAAGGTTCTTATCATTTTGCTTCTTAAATTTCCAGTCATGCTGTTTACATGTGACACATCCATTCATTTGCTGGTCATGTATTCCATTTCCAATGCAGGCACCTTGATGGTGCATGGAAGAGAAAGCAAATGTAAATGCGTCACTTAATCTGCTTATTAATATAAACATCTCTTGAAAATCTCACTTAATTTAAAGGAATTTTGGAGGATATGTTGTTGATTGGACTGGATTGGTTAGTAGAGGGTGCAAATAATAAATAGTAATACAATTCCAATGTCCCAAGCATTTTTCCCCCAAAAAAGTCATGCTAAATACTCCCTAATATTTGAAATAGAAAAAGAAAAAAGGGCTGAATTGTATTGAAGGAGCTGATCTTTTAAAATTCAGATTTTCAGATTTTAAAATGATGGTAATGATGACATTGTGGCTTGGAGAGTGAAACGTTTGTGTTAGGATGAAAAGAAACTTGTGGGTCGGGCGCGGTGGCTCACGCCTGTAATCCCAGCACTTTGGGAGGCCGAGATGGGCGGATCACGAGGTCAGGAGATGGAGACCATCCTGACTAACACGGTGAAACCCCGTCTCTACTAAAAATACAAAACTTAGCCGGGCACGGTGGCGGGCGCCTGTAGTCCCAGCTACACGGGAGGCTGAGGCAGGAGAACGGCGTGAACCCGGGAGGCGGAGCTTGCAGTGAGCTGAGATCCCGCCACTGCACCCCAGCCTGGGCGACTGAGCGAGACTCCGTCTCAAAAAAAAAAAAAAAAAAAAAGAAAAGAAACTTGTGAAACAAAACTTGAATGTTATAGTTGGATAACTGTATAATAACAATATACTATAATCTGTTGAAGGTATTTTTAAAACTGTAAATAGAACTTTTGGCCAGGCAGAGTAGCTCACACCTGTAATCCCAGCACTTTGGGAGGCCGAGGTGGGAGGATGGCTTGAGCCCAGGAGATCAAGATCAGTCTGGACAACACGGTGAAACCCTGTCTCTATGGTAAATACAAAGATTTGCTGGGCATGGTGGTGCATACCTGCAGTTCCCGCTATTAGGGAGGCTGAGACGGGAAGATCAATTGAGGCTGGGAGGTTGAGGCTGCTGTGAGCTGTGATTGCACCACAGTACTCCAGCCTGGGAGACAGAGTGAGACTCTATCTCAAAAAACAAACAAACAAAAAAAAAAAACGACCAACCAAACAAAAAAACAAAAAAATCAACAACAAAGCTCTACACAACTTCGGCTTAACATAACGCATAAAATACATTGTTATGAGCACACATTGCAGATTATCATGATGTTGAAAACATAAAAAGTTGGTCAAATCATTTACAGAGAAATTTGCAAAGCCAGTAAAGTCACATCTGTTAGCATTTTCTTTAACTACAAAAAGTGAAAAAGAGCATAAAGTAGTTATTTACTTACTAGATGCCAGATCCGATTTTTATGATTTTAGTTTGTTCTGATGTCTCCTACTGGGCTCTCTAAATTAATGGGACTTAAATTTCAGATGAGATCCTTGAGCAAGAAGATGTGACAGTTGTATCAGATGACTGGTTAATGGATTTTATTTATTTTTAATGGTTTATTTAGAAATAATGTTAGACTTACAGAAAAGTTGCAGAAATAGTACAGAGTTCTTACATACTCTTCACCAAGCACCCCCTAATGTTAACAACTTACATGTAACCATAGTACAATGATCAAAACCAGGAAGTTGGCATTGGTGTAATTCTATTAACTAGACTGTAGATTTTACTTAATTTCACTGGTTTTTCCCATTAATGCCTTTTTTGTTGTTGTTGTTCTAGGATCTAATCTAGGTTCCCACGTTGCATTCAGTTATGTCTTCTTCATCTTCTCCAATCTCTGACAGTTCCTCAGTTTTTGTTTTTCATGACCTTCACATTTTTGATGAGTACTGTTATTTTGTAGAACTTCTTTCATTTTGGGTTTGTCTAATGTTTTTTCTCATGATTTGATTGAGGCTAAGCATGTTTTGCAAGAAAACTACAGAAGTGATGTTGTATCTTTCTCAATGCATCGTATTAGGGGGTACATGGTGTTGACATGTATTTTTGCTAGTGATATTTTAACTTTGAACCCTTAGCGGTATTCTTCATGGTAAAGTTACTATTCTTCCCTTTATTGTTCATACATATCTTGGGGGAGATACTTTGAGACTGTGGATATACAGTTTCTCCTCAAACTTTCTGCCATTGATTTTTAACATCCATTGGTAGATCTTGTCAGCAACAGTTGTTACTGTGGTGTTTGGCTAATTATGATTTTGTATTTCCCTCATTCCTTCTGCATTTATTAATTGGAATTCTTCTGTAAGGGAGAGATGTCACCTTTCTCTCATTTATTCAATTATTTGCTTATATTAGTGTCTTCTTATGGATCTTTATTTTCTATGGGTTATAATCCAATACTATCATTATTTATTTTGTTGTTCGAATTGTTCCAGCTTTGGCCATTGGAAATTCTTTCAGGTTGGCCTCTACCCTTTTTCAAGCACTTCCTTATATTCTGGGGCCACAGGCTGTTCTTTTTATTTTTCGTTGCACCAGTCCTGTAGTCTACTTCTCCAAGGACTTATGGTTCCTTTTATTGGAGAATAGTATTTAAAATCAAAATCTGTATACTCATTATGTTTAGTGGAGTTTTATTGCTCTTAGGACTTCAATTGACAGAACTAGGAAATATATCAGTATATTATATATTTTTTTGTATATATATAATATGTGCATACACATATTTTATGTATATATGTATAAACATATATGTGTGCGCACATACACACATACTGATATTTCTTTCTTTTTGAGACAGGGCCTCGCTCTGTCACCCAGGCTGGAGTGCCGTGGCGTGATCATAGCTTACTGCAGCCTTGAACTCCTGGCCTTAAGCCATCCTTCCACCTCAGTCTCCCAAGTAGCTGGGACTACAGACATGCACCCACCATGCCCCGCTGAGTTAAAAAAAAAATTTTTAGTGGAGATGAGGTCCTGCTATTTTGCCTATGCTGGCCTTGAGCTCCTGACCTCAAGTGATCCTCCCGCCTTGGCCTCTCAGAGTGTTGGGATTCCATGCGTGAGCCACAGTACCCTGCCTTTATTTCTATATATGTTTAAAACCGTGGGTTCATATTGACACCTATTCTAATCCAACACCACAAAGTTCATCCTAACCTTCTCCCGTTCCTTATTTGCAACTTCTGTCTCTGTCAGAAAACTGGCGTTCATGATGTAGAGTAGACTCACTAATTTGTTGACTTCTAGAATACACATGAAGTGGTTACAGATTGCTAACCTGTACCCTAGTGAAAAACGTATTTACTAGAGTATTTGTATGTAGTTATTTTTGTCTTTAGCCTCATCGTATCTAGTCAAAATAGTTTTCCAAAGTTACTTAGATTAGTTATTTTCTTTCTCACTCCCTTTAGTTTAGTTAATCTTATTCATCCCTAATGCATTAGGTTCATTTGTTATTGTTACTATTCCATTTTGGGTTCCCTCCAACCCTAGATGATTTTAATTATTATTACTTTTTGGCATATGAAACATTACAGTTACTAAACACTGCTACTACTAAACACTACTATATAAAAAGGTGTGCTGGGCTGGGTGCAGTGGCTCATGCCTGTAATCCCAGCACTTTGGGAGGCCGAGGTGGGCAGATCGCCTGAGATTGGTAGTTCGAGACCAGCTTGGCCAACATGGAGAAACCCCATCTCTACGAAAAATACAAAATTAGCCGGGCGTAGTGGCGCTTGCCTGTAATCCCAGCTACCCGAGAGGCTGAGGCAGGAGAATCTCTTGAACCTGGGAGGCAGAGGTTGCGGTGAGCCAAAATCTCGCCATTGCACTCCAGTCTGGGCAACAAGGGCGAAACTTTGTCTCAAAAAAAAGAAAAGAAAAAAGTTGTACTGAAAAATGTCACTCTCTCCTTGTTTTTACTATCTCATTTTCATTCCCCCATCTTTGTTTCTACCTCTTGCCCATGCCCTGTGGGTACACAGTCTATTTAGTTTCTGGTTTGTCCCTTCCTTTATTTCTGTTACACAAATGAAAATATATGTGGGTATTCTCTTATATTCGTTTTCTTCTCATATAATTTCTTATTGCCATACGATTGACATACCATACAACTCACCCTTTTAAAGTGTACAATTCAGTGGTTTCTAGTGTATTCACAAGATGGTGCAACCATCACAACTATCTAATTCTGGAACACTTTCGTCACCCCCAAAAGAAACTCTGTATCCATTAGCAATCACTTCCCAGATCCCCTTCCCAATCTACTTTCTGTCTGTGTGTGTTTGCCTATTCTGGATGTTTTGTGTTAATGGAATCATATAATATGTGGCATTTTGTGCCTGGCGTCTTTCACTTAGCATAATTTTGTCAAGGTTCGTCAGTGTTGTAGCATGTATCAGTACTTCATTCCTTTTGATAACTGAATGTTATTCCATTGTATGAGTATACTACATTATGTTTTCTACTTATTAGCTGTTATAGGACATTTGGTTTTCTACTTATTAGCTGTTATGAATAATGCTGTTTTGTACATTCATGTACAATTTTTTGTGTGGACATATATTTTTAATTCTCAAAGGTATATATACCTAGGAGTGGAATTGCTGGGTCATATGATTACTCTATGTTTAACTTTTTGAGCAACTGCCAGATTGTTTTCCTAGTCCCTTCTTTTTTATGCGAAGAGTATATTACACTCTTTTGCACTTTTCTTTTTTCACTCGATAGTATATCCTGGAAATTACTCCAAATCAGTTCATTCTTTTGAAGAGATATTCCTTTCATTTTCTTTGCGTTTTTTTTTTTTTTTTTTGTTTTTTTTTTTTTTTTTTTTTTTTTGACACAGTCTCACTCTGTTGCCCAGGCTGAAGTGCAGTGGTACAATAACGGCTCAAACTGCGGCCTTAATCCCCCGGGCTTAAGCGATCCTCCTGCCTCAGCCACCAGAGTAGCTGGGACTACAAGTGTGCACCACTACACCTGGCTAATTTGTTGATTTTTTTTGAGATGGGGTTTTGTCGTGTTGCCCAGGCTGGTCTCACTGCACCCAGCCTATTCTTTTTTACAGCTGTGACTTAACTGTGTAGATGTTTCTTAACCTCTTCAACCATTCATGTATGTATGGGCATTTCGGTCGTTTCTTATGTAAATAGTCTTGTACATAGTATTTTGGTATTGTTAGAACTGTTTCTTCAAGGCAGATTTCTGTAAGTGTGATTGCTAGTTCAAAAGTTAAGTGCACATGTGGTTTTGTTAGATATTCCCAAATCCCCAAATTTTCCTTCACAAGTGTACCAATTTGCATTCTCACCAGTAATGTGTGAAAGCACCAACAGAATATGTTGTCATACTATATATATATATATATATATATATTTTTTTTTTTTTTTAACCAGAGATAAGTGATTTAAAAAATAGTAGTCATTCTGGTGACCCCTTGTGGATGGGCACTTAATGCTTGTAGATGATTGGTTCTTACAGCTTGAAAATGAAATACATTGTCCACTAATATTGCATTCATACATGTAGCTTATTATGTGCAGGTGAAGTCCGTTAGTTCTGGCCTAGTCAGGATTGCTCATTTTAACATTTTGCATTTAATGGAAGTGCTACATTGATTCATAGTACCTGTGCTCTAAAATACTTGTGGAGTTTGACAAAGGATAACTGAAATTCTAATAATATTTCTTCCTCTAGAATATGTGATACGGTAGTTATTGGTTCACATTGTACATAGTTATTTTGAACAGTGTATACAGTACATATTGATACCCATGGTATGGTAATTATTTGGACCAGTAATGGCAGTATCTTGGAACCTGTCATTGTTCCATAAGGAAGGAGGGTAGTTGTAATGAAAAACTGCGAGTTTAAAGTCCTGGGTTAGGGCAATCCTATTAGATTTTAGTGGTGCCAAAAAACTAAGACAACATGAAGAAATCGCCATCTTTTAGGGTAACAAGTGCTGCCCAGCAAGACTGGAAATTTAGGTTCATTCCCAGAAAGAGCACTGCTCCAGGTGGTTGGAACACATTAATTCCAACTTGACGAGTTTATATTCTGTTCATTTTCTTTTAAAAAAATTATTATTTGGCCGGGCGTGGTGGCTCACACTTGTAATCCCAGCACTTTGGGAGGCTGAGGTGGGTGGATCACCCGAGGTCAGAAGTTCAAGACCAGCCTGGCCAACATGGTGAAACCCCATCTCTACTAAAAAAAACAAAAATTAACCGAGCATGATGAAAGGTGCCTGTAATCCCAGCTATTCGGGAGGCTGAAGCAGGAGAATCACTTGAACCCAGGAGGTAGAGGTTGCAGTGAGCTGAGACACTCCATTATACTCAGCCTGGGCGACAAGAGCGAGACTCTGTTTCAAAAAAAATATATATATATATTATTTTTCTTTTTTTTTTTTAAGTGACTTTCTAATGAACTTATGTTTTCAGGAAAATAGATGCTGAGTGCTGATTGTGAATGGAACCAGTAAAGGCCTGGGATAGTCTTAAAGTACAATCACCTTTGCTGCTATAAAAACTTCAAATAATACTTCATTTTACTGATTGCAAAATAAGCCCACAAAAAGTCACAGGATGGTAACATATTGTTCACCAGCCTCTTCTCTCTAGTTTTATTTGTTTATTTCAGGCTTACTTACTTATTTATTGTATAAATTTAATGTGTACACATGATGTTTTGATATTCATAGTGAAATGATTGCTATAGGTAAGCAATTTAACATACCCATCATCTCACATAGTTACTTTTTTTGTGTGCTAGGAACATTTAAAATCTACTTTTAGAAAATTTCTAGTATATAATATGCTAACATTAGTTATAGTGCTCATAATATACTTTATTTATTTTTTTGAGACAAAGTCTTGCTCTGTCACCCAGGCTGGGATGCAGTGGTATGATCTCTGTTGATGGTAACCTCCACCTTGGGTTCAGGTGATTCTCATGCCTCAGCCATCGGAGTAGCTGGGTGTGCACTGCCACACCTAGCTAATTTTTTGTATTTTTAATGAGCTGGGGTTTTGCCAAGTTGGCCAGGCTGCTCTCGAACTCCCGGCCTCAGGTGATCTCCCTGCCTCGGCCTCCCACAGTGCTGGGATTGATTACAGGCTTTAGCTACCGCACCCAGCCCTCATGCTATACTTTAGATCTCTAGATTTATTCATCCTATATTACTCCAACTTTGTTCCCTTGACCTACATCTCCCCCACTCTCCCAGCCACAGTTCTAGTCTCTGTTTCTATGTATTGACTTTTTTTTTTTTTTTTTTAAGATTCCACATATAGAAAAGATGATTTAGTTTTTTAGTTTTTTTTTTTCCGCCCTATGTCTGGTTTATGTCACTTAACACAATGTCCTCCAGGTTCATTTGTTTTGTTGTAAATGGCAGGATCTCCTTTTTGAAAGCTGAATAATATTCCAGAGTGTATTTGTATCACAGTTTCTTTATCGAGCCATCCACTGACAGACATGTAGGTTCGTTCCATATCTCAGCTAGTGTGAATAATGCTGCAGTGAACATGGGAATGCATCTCTCTCTCTGAGGTGCTGCTTTTATTTCTTTTGGGTTGAAACCCAGAAGAGAGATTGCTAGATCATATGGTTGTTTTCTTTTTAATTTTTTTTGTTTTTTGAGACGGAGTCTCGCTGTGTTGCCCAGACTGGAGTGCAGTGGCATGATCTCAGCTCACTGCAACCTCCGCCTCCAGTGTTCAAGTGATTCTCCTGCCTTGGCCTCCTGAGTAGCTGGGACTACAGGCGCCTGCTACCACGCCTAGCTAATTTTTTTGTATTTTTAGTAGAGATGGGGTTACCGTGTTAGCCAGGATGGTCTCCATCTGCTGACCTTGTGATCCGCCCGCCTCGGCCTCCTAAAGTGCTGGGATTATAGGCGTGAGCCACTGCACCTGGCCCTTTTTAATTTTTTGAGAAACCTACATACTGTTTTCCCTAATGGCTGTTCCAATTTACATTTCCACCAACAGCGTTCAAGTATTTCCTTTTCTCCACTCCCTGATCAACACTTATCTCTTGTCTCTTTGATAATTGCCATCCTCACAGGTGTGAGGTGATACCTTATTGTGGTTTTGATTTGTGTTTCCCTAATGATTAGCGATGTTGAGCCATTTTTATGTCCTATTTGGAGAAATATCTATTCAAGTCATTTGCCCATTTTAAAAGCAGGTTATTCATTTTTGTTTTTTGCTATTGAGTTGTGTGAGTTCCTTACATATTTTGAATATTAACCCTGTATCAGATACATAGTTTGCAAATACTTTCTCCAAATCCATAGGCTACGTTTTCATTTTGTTAATTGTTCTTTTGCTTTGCAGAAATCTCTCTCATTTTAAATGATTCCTAATAGTAGCAATGGAATAATAATAATGGATTAATGGTAGTATAGTATAGTTCTTTCAACTGTGTTTCGTAAGAGAATTAAACCCAAATATCCAAAGACATTTAGACATTTGTTATATGTAAAGAATTATCTTCTCTCCAATGTAGGATGGCACTAGTTATGTACCATCCTTGTGAGAATTGAGAAAGTATCCACTCCGACCATTGTCAATGTTCTGAGGTTCAGATAACAAACCCCAGTTGAGAAAGGTCATGGGCATTGTCGTCAGTTAGATCTGTTCTTTCCCCTACCTCCTTCTTTCTTCTGCGAATTAGCAGAATGATGTTAGGCAAGTCTTAATCTCTTAGCCTCAGTTTTCTGATCTATAAAATGGTAATAATTATAGTTGCTACATCATAGGGCTGATGTGAGGATGAAATAAACAAAATCTTCTACATCTATATTTATTTAGTTCTATGGCTTTAAATACTATCTGTATGCCTATTGACTCACATTTATATCTTCAGCCTGAACCCCCTCCCCAAGATTGAGAGTCATAGTTCATCAGATTGTTCTCACTTATAAGTGGGAGCTAATGATGAGAAAATGTGGACACACAGAGGGGAGCAACAGTCACTGGGGCCTGTTGGAGAGTGGAGAATGGGAGGAGGGAGGGGATCAGGAAAAATAACTAATGGGTACTAGGCTTAATACCTGGGTGATGAAATAATCTGTACAACAAACCCATGACATGAGTTTACTTATATAACAAACCATCTAATAGACATCTCAAACTAAATTATACAACACAGAAGGTATGATTCCTATTCTCATTATTTCCTCTGAATCTGCTCTTGGTATTAGTAAATGGCAGGACCATTCAACTAGTTGCTCAGGCCGGAATCCTAAGTGATCTATGATTCTTCTTTTTTCTTTGTACCCTTTAACCAGTCTATTAGCAAATCATCTTGGCTCTATTTTCTGAATACATTTCTAATCTGATCACATTTTGTCATCTCTGCCTTATTATGCTGGTTTAAACCACCACCATCTCCTGTGTGGGTAATTATAATAGTCTCTTATCTGATTTCCTTGTTTTCTCACTTGACCTCTTATAGGCTATTTTCTACTTCATAACTAGAATGACCTTTTCAAATGTTAATCACTCCTTTACTTAATACTTTAGATGACTTCTAAATTAAATTATTATTATTATTTTAAAATAATTTTTTTTTGGGGACAGAGTCTTGCTCTGTTGCCCAGGCTGGAGTGCAGTGGCACGATCTCGGCTCACTGCAACTCTGCCTCCTGGATTCAAGCGATTATCCTGCCTCAGCCTCCCGAGTAGCTGGGATTACAGGCACATGCTACCATGCTTGGCTAATTTTTGTCTTTTTAGTAGAGACGGAGTTTCACCATGTTGGTCAGGCTGGTCTCGAACTCCTGGCCTTGAGTGATCTGCCTGCCTCGGCCTCCCAAAGTGTTGAGATTACAGGCGTGAGCCACCGTGCCTGGCTATTTTAAAATAACTTAAAATACAGTTATTTTAAATTAAAAGAACAGCCAAATTCCTAGCCATGGCCTGCAAGGTCCTACATGATGTAGTCCCTGCCTCCCTCTTCTTGTTTATTCCACTTCTCCTACATTGAACTAGCCGTATTCCTTGACCGAGCCAGGCACACTCCCAGGGTTTAAAACTTGTTTGTCCCTTTTCTCAAGTTTTTGCACTGCTGGTTCGCTCACATAGTTCAGGCCTCTGTTTAAAGAGAGTGCGTCAGACTTCACCCCTGTAGAGAGATCTTCGGTGAATGCAATATAAAACAGTGGTCCCTCCCTACATCCCCTATCTTTCTTGCTTTATTTTTTTTATGGCACTTATGCTTCCTGATATTGAATTACTTGCCTACCTGGTTATTTGTCTCCCTCACTAGAATGTAAACTCCATGAAAGCAGGAATATTAGATATGTTGTTTATTCCACTGCCTAGAAAAGTCCCTAGCATGTAGTAAACTAGGAGTACGACTACAGGAAGTTGTCTGTGGAGTAAAACTGTCTCTAAATTAGATTAACTGATTTTTTTTTTTTTTTTTTTTTTTTTGTAAGACAGGGTATCACTCTGTCTCCCAGGCTGGAGTGCAGTGGTGGGATCATGGCTTATTGCAGCCCTGACCTCCCAAGACTCAGGTGATCCTCCCACCTCAGCCTCCCAGGTAGCTGTGACTGCAGGCGTGCACAACCACACCTTGCTGAATTTTTTTTTTTTTTTTTTTTAAATGGAGTCTCACTCTGTTGCCAGGCTGGAGTGCAGTGGTACAATCTTGGCTTATTGCAACCTCCTGTCTCCTTGGTTCAAATGATTCCCCTTTACATTGTGAAATGTTAGGATTTAGGACTTATAACATTATCAAGAGCATATAATTGTTCATAGAGTGTGCTAAATAATATGTAAAAAAAAACAAAAAAAACCCAAAAAACCAAAAACTTGGATTTTTAGCTCTTGTTCTGGTTGCAAGTGTTTAAGCTATTTGGTTGTCCCCTAATGATAATGGTAGTAATGTTAATGTAATAGTAATATTTTCTCTTGTTTCTGGTAAGTTATTTTTCCTCACTCTAAACTCCTGATTTAAAATCTCTGTTAAGCTGGGCGTGGTGGCATGCCTATAGTCCTAGCTTCTCGGGAGGCCAAGGTCAGAGGATTGCTTGAGCACAGGAGTTCAACACTAGCCTAGGCAACATAGCAAGACCTCTCAAAAGCAAAAAAAAAAAAGGATAACGTCTCTGTTGGTTTTGATTTTTTTTTGAGATACATTGTTGTTTTTTTAAAAATACGGTAGTATTTATGGAAAGCTTTTTAAAGTTTTGCGGTATTTTAAGACCTTAGTCACTATACCATAAAACTCTTCAGTCATGGCCACTTTTGTGTGATATAATTCAAAGTAAGCAGCCTTGATAACTGATAGCATTGGAAATAAGTAGTTAACCTAATTTAGAACTAGGAAGATTATATTTCAGTGTTAATATAATTTAGAAGCATCGTGGGCCATTATCTTATTTATGAGATATCATTGAACTTTCATATATAACCAAATATTCAGTCATGTATAATGAAATTTAGTAATATGATCATAGTATCTGCTTTCTCAAATTTGCTCATTCTTTTGGAAAGAATGAGGGATGGAGAATGATGGAAAGATTTGTGTAATTTAATGATGGTGGTGTGGTGGAAGAGTAGACAGACGCACATATAAAGGAATAACACTAGCACATACTGAACATTTACTGTGCAGTCACTGTTCTAAGCAGTTTCATGTATTTTTTATTTTTAAATTGGCAGATAAAATTGTATGTATTTCTTGTGTGCTACATGAAGTTTTGAAGTATATATACATTGCAGAATGACTAAATCTAGCTAATTTACATATACATTACTTCATTTAGTCATCATTTTTGTGGTGAGAACACTTAACATCCACTCTTAGCGTTTTTCCATGTATTATTTAGCCCACATTTAAACTTATGAGCTAAAACCTTATTTGCAGATAAGGAATTTAAAGCACAGAGAGGTTAAGTAACTTGCCTAAGCTCATACTCAGCTAGGAAGTGATGCAGACTGGATGAGAATTCAGAAATGAAAAAGTGTTGGTGGAGACTGTGGGGGACAGAGCATAGAAATGGCCAGCCTCAATGACATAGTTTTGGCTGAGGTAAAACCCCATCCAAGTAGTGTCATGTGGGCAAGACCGTGGTATATGGGTGTTCAGGAATTCATGGTGACAATGAGACAGAACTTTAGAGAACCTAATGCTTTGATTTCTTAAAGCATGTTTCTAGTTCTGTTTTGCCAAGGAGAAGAATAGGTGTTAGAAGAGAACGGTAATTGGTGTAAGGATTGGCTTTGCTATTAAAAAGTGAATCTTAGTGAATCTTTATTCCTTGAAATTTGAAGTTTTTCTTGATAGTTCTTGAAACCCAATGATATTAAGGAGCAAGGTTAAGCAAACTGTCTAGAGTACAAACAAATAGAGAATAACAACTTACATTTATTTATAGCTTTTTAGTTTATAAAATACTTTTGTAAACATTTTCTCAATTGATATAAATAACACCTCTGTGAGACAGGCAGGCAGATGTTCTTCTCCCATTTGACAAACTTCCATGGAGGAGAGGAGGGAACTGCCTTAGGAATGAGCCCCTGAATAATCTCAACCTCTAGTTGTTCTTTTTTATGATGCAACCAGAAATGAACTGGTCTGGTTCTGCGACCAAAGCCTAGAAGTTGCTATTTCTTTGTAAAATTGCCAGAGTATGAGTAGTGGGCTTCTGTATTGTATGGTGCTGCAGGTTTGTTCTCTAAAATAAGTGATTGGAGAGCTACTTAATCTGGAAGCAGAAGAGGTACTTGGCATTAAGAATGGATCAAGATGGCTTATGGTAATTGACATGTTCTTAAATAATGTTTGTTATACCAAAAGCCTAGGCGTTTTACATAAATGTCATTTAGATTAAAACTATAATTCTAATGGCAACACTATAGTATCTTTTAAACCAATATTTTAATTAAAACCTACTAGCTGCAGTAATACTGAAGTGGTTTTGATTGTGTCTATGGATTAGCATAGAGGTGGGGCACTTTACTCTTTAGAAGTTGAAAAAGAAAGTCTGGTAGCTTCTAAAAAGGCAGAAGTGTGGCAGTGATGAAATGTTGATAAAAGTTTGGTATGTCCCATTTCTCCTGTTCTTTTGAGAATAGTTTGAAATACTTTGGCTAATTTAAATTGGTCTAAGATATTAAGAAGGATTTTTCAAAACTCTCAAAGCTATGCCATATAAAGGAATAAAATCCAATACGAATTCACAGAGTCACTTAGCTTTAAAGTAATTGATTAGTGACAAAATGTGACTTTGTTTTGCAAAAATCTAAGAAATTGGTGAATATTTTATATTATTACATTCATATTTAAGATGTCTTTCAGTTCTTTCTGTTATTTTTTCCTGGTGCTGTCTTGTACTGCCTCCTTATCACCTCCCTCTTCCTTTTCGTCTGCCATCTGTCGGTTTGGCTCCTTATTTCAGAGTAGGCAGGCAGGAAAGGGTTTTTGTACACAAGATAAAACTAGTTCTGTTTGGGAGCTCAGTGAGCTGGAGTGCTTATGCAGTAACTCTGCTGACAATAAATTCCAGAAGTACCAAAGGCCCATAGGGCTAGAAAGACAGCAATGACTCTGCAATATTGTCTGCAGTTTTTTTTCTGTGACTGTTGCTTTATTTAATAAAAAAATTTTTTAAAAATAAATAATACTTAAACACTTTTTTTTTTCCACAGAGAGCTATAAATTGGTTAGATACTATTAACAGACTTGCAAATAAGAGTAATTACATAGGAGAGCTTAGCATGTTGATTGCTTGTGAAGTTCATATCAAATGATTGCTTATGGTACTCTAGAAATATAATTTGATCTTAGTAAATTAATACTCTCTTGTGCCTGACTCTGGATTAATATATTATGGGAATAGGTAGATACTATGATAATTCAATTCCCATACAGCATTTTTTCTTATCTTTTTATTATAGTATATTTTAAATATATATTAACATAAAAGTAGAGGGAATAGTATAAAGAGCTCCCATGTACCCAGTATTGAAGTTCAAGAATTGTCAACTCATAGGCAGTCTTGTTTCATCTATATTTCTGTCTAGCACCCCTCATCCCCAATCCTTGGATTGTTGTTGTTATTATTATTTGAGACAGAGTCTCACTCCGTCACCCACACTGGAGTGCAGTGGTGCGACCTTGGCTGACTGCAACCTCCGCCTCCTGAGTTCAAGCGATTCTTATGCCTCAGCCTCCCAGGTAGCTGGGATTACAGGCATGTGCTGCCACACCTGGCTAATTTTTGTATTTTTAGTAGAGATGGGGTTTTGCCATGTTGGCCAGGTTGGTCTTGAACTCCTTGCCTCCGGTGATCCATCTGCCTCGGCCACCCAAAGTGTTTGGATTACAGGTGTGAGCCACCACACCTGGCCCCTGGATTGTTTTAAATAAAATCCTTGACATACATAATATTTACCTTTCAGATATTTCAATATGTCTCTCTTTTTATACCATAACCATAATAACATTATCATACCAAAAAATGTATAGCAAGTTCTTAATATCAAATATGAATCAGGCTTCATATTTCTCTGCTTTATAGATAAATATAGATCTATAGTTTATTTGCTTGAAGTGACATCCAAATAGGGTTCATATTTTACAACAATTTGGCATGTTTATTACATCATTTAAAGTCTTTAGACTCTCTTCATCTCTTTTTTTTCTTAATTTTTAAATTAAAGAAACCGGGTTGTTTGCCCTGATAAGTTTCCCTTAGTCTCATTTTGCTGATTGCATCTCTGTAATGTCACTTAACGTGTTCCTCCTGTCTCCTGAATTTGTGTACATTGATAGGTTGGTTTGTATTTTTTTTTCTCTCAGTAAGAATACTTCATAGGAGTGATTTGTGTTTCCATCAGGAGATATGTAAGGTCTTATGTCTCTTAGTGGTGTTAGCAGCTATTGATGATAATTGCTTAGACTTCGTAATTCATCAGGGATTGCAAAATAGTGAAATTCTATTGTTCCTTCTTCATTCATGTGTTAGATGGCGCGTTTTCTTTTTTTAGTATTTCTTCAACACTGTAAGTTGTATGGTTAGGACACTATATGCCAGCACGGGTACTGGGTTGATTGGCAAGGTTCTGTGGTGGAATTCCTTTCAAGGAAGAGTGCAAGTCCTCATTATTGAAAATTTGGGAATGTTGAATAAATAGACTTTATTTAAAGGATGTTGGTAAATAGGTTAAAATCTCATCATGAAATAAATATCTTATGACTTAGAATGTGGAACTGGTCACTGATGTTTGTTCTTTTTAAGAGGACAATGTTGATATTCAGAAATTTCAAAAGTAATTTATGCAGGGCAGTAGTTATTAGTTTCTTGAGTCAGATTTCTCAGCATGAACTTGAGAACAGACCTGTTGTGTGAATCAGATTAATAAAATATTGACTTTACATAAGACAGCATATTTTTATTAAAGGTTGTCAAAGAACTGGAATAGCAACATTTCCCAATGTGACTCCTTGACAAAAGGGCTCTGGGGTCAAATAAACTTGGGAAACAATGTGTACTTTATTCTCTCTTGGAATGTCAAGTACATATTAACATGTAAAAGACTTACAGTAAAGAAGCCTGTTTAACATTAAACTCAATATTTTCCAAATTTATTTGATCTCTGAACCTTTTTTCCTCCTTATAACATCTTGAGGAACTAGTGATTTGAGGAACAAATTTTGGGAAATGTTAGGTGATATGGTTTGGCTGTGTCCCCACCCAAATCTCTTCTTCAATTGTAGTTCCCATAATCCCTACGTGTGAGGGGAGGGACCCAGTGGGAGGTAAATTAATCATGGGGATGGTTACCCTCATGCTGTTCTGATAGTGATTTCTCATGAGATCTGATGGTTTTAAAAGGGGCTTTCCCTCCTTTTGCTAGGCACTCTTCTTCTTGCCCCCATGTGAAGAAGCATGTGTTTGCTAACATCTTCCGTCATGATTATAAGTTTTCTGAGGTCTCCCCAGCCCTGTGGAACTGTGAGGCAATTAAACCTCTTTCCTTTATAAATTACGCAGTCTTGGGTATTTCTTCATAGCAGCATGAGACCGGACTAACATGTTAGGTTAGAGGATTTGAACAGAGTAAAAAAAAAAATACCCAACCATGAAGAGTGTGTTTTCCTTCATTACAGTGATGTCGAGAAACTTTTGATAGGTAAATAATAGGACATTTTTCAGTGAGAAAAAGCCAGAGGCAAATGTTAGTTCGTTGTTCCATCTTAGCCTGTAAGCATTACCCTTATAGGCTAAGTAAGTGTGATATAGTATACATTCATAGAAGTGTATGTGTAGTAAGTGTGCAGCTTCATAAGTTCCACAGGGACTTTGGAAGATCACAAATGCCTCTAATAAGATCATAATCATAGCTCACATTGGATTTATTTTCATATTCTGCTTATTTTTTGTCAACCTGAGAGATTCTCAGGAGGGAGTTAGATACAGTTCAAGATGAGGAAACAAGAAAAACTTCCCATTTTCTTTTGAATCAGATCTTTATAGTGTGACTTCAGTGTGTTGTATGAAAGTGAATTCTCAAGGCAATAGATGTATTCAAAGAAAAGTAAGCACATACGCATTTCCAAAACAGTTTGGCCTTTTAGATTTTCCCTACTAAAACTTACCTGCAGTCATGTTACAATGCAGATTTGCCTAGATGTTTTCTAACATAGGAATTAATACTGTTTTGAAACAATGAAAATGTGGGTTGAAGATTTAAGAGATGGAAGGTTCTGTCTTCCTATAATTTTTGGTGAACCAGGCTATTCGCTGCCCTTTAGCTTCCTTCTGTGTAATTTGTACAAAGGACAAGCCTAAGTAAACTTGTCATCTTGCCTTCTGGATTTTCTCTTACTTGTAGGAAGGGTAGGCAACTTAGTGTCTGTGTTTATGGGAACAATGTTTTTCTGCCAGCTCATTTTTGAGCGAGAGTTACAAATCTAGCTCTAAATTTATAGAGATGGATTCAATGTAATTACTTAAAGAAAAATGATTATGTTGTAAGGAAATTAAAAGTGAAATTTATTTAATACAGATACTCCTGGGAATGAATGAGTTTATTACATATGCTCCATCAGGAAAAACATGGTTAGTAATGGAAAAACCATGTTTATCATTTAATTCCTAAATATGCTTTTATTGTAAAAGATAACTTTTGGTTTTTCCTTTCCTCTTTTATGTTATGGGGGCTCAGCTGTGCCTGATTTAGCTGTTTCTATACTTCTCCCCAAATTCTGATTTTGAAAATTTCTCAAATTTATAGAAAAAATGAAGAATAGCGCTTTTCACCTAGATTCACAAATTGCGACATTTTGCTACAACTGCTTTTTTCCTCTCCTCTAAATATACATACATTTTGCTTTAAGTGAGAATAAGTTGTGGTCATCATTATACTCCCCATCCTCTCCCAGTACATTGGCATGTATCCCCTAAGAAGGACATTCTCCAGTATAACCACAATACTTTTACCACACCAAAGGAAAATAACATTAATTCATTATCACCTAATATGCAATATATGTGTTTAAATCTTTTTCATTTCCCACTTATATTTTATAATTGCTTTTTGTTTTCTTTGGTTCCAGGATCCAATCACACTCACATACTGCTTTTGGTGTTTATGTTTCTTTAAATCTAGAATAATCCTCAGCCTTTTTTTCCCCAAATGACATTAACTTTATTGAAGAATCTAGGCCAGTTGTCTTATACAATGTCCTACCATGTGAATTTGCCTCTTGGTTCTTTAATATTATATATTCAAGTTAAACATTTACTTCATTAACACTATGTAGGTGATGTTACGTACTCCTTAAATCACCTCAGGAGGCACTTAATGCCATTTTCCTTTATAGGTGACACTAAGTTTGATTGCTTGTTTAAGGTGGTAACTATTGCCAGATTATTTCTTTGCAAATGTACGCTTTTTTCCCCTTTGTAATTAATAGGCAATTAGGCAGTGGTATTTTGAGATCACGTGAAAATTGTCTCTCCTACAACCCTTTTCCACTGGTTTTAGCATCCATGGAAAACTATCCTTGCCCTTTTTTTAAAATAAAAAAAAAATTAAGCAATATATACAAATGATAAGAAACTTACGTAGTATAAAAAAGTTTGTAGCAAAAGATATAGCTCCCTTTCATTCATTCATACTGTATCTTCATTTTCCTAGTTTTTCCCAGAGTTAACTGTCATTGGTTTCTTATGTGTCTTCCAGAGATTTTCGACCACTCTAGTAATGCATTCATCTATATAGCCCTTCTTTTTTTTATTTTTACACAAATGGTTTATTTCATGAAACATTATAGTTTAAAGATCTACTCATAGTATATATCAAAATTTCATTTCTTTTTATGGCTGAGTACTGTTTCAGTGTATGCATATATACCATATTTTGTTTATCCATTCATCCGTTGATGGACAGTTGGTCTATTTCTGCCTTTTGATTATTTTGAATAATGCTGCTATTAACATTGGTGTACAAATATGTGTTTGAGTCTCTACTTTTAATTCTTTTGTATATATGCCTTGATGTGGGCACTTGGTCTGCATCTTAATGTATTTTTAACTTAGTATATCGTAGTTATCATTTTACAACTTAATACATTCCAAATAATTGTAGATCTTCCTCATTCATTTTAATGATTGCCTTGAATTCTAGTTTATAATTTATTTAATCAGTTTATTGTTTGTGGACTTTAGATCGTTTCCTGGCTGGGTGCAGTAGCTCACACCTGTAATCACAGCGCTTTGGGAGTCTGAGGCAGGAGGACTGCTTGAACCCAGGGGTTCGAGACCAGTCTGGGCAACATAGTGATGAGACTTATCTCTTTTTTTAAAAAGCAAAAAACAAAAAACATCATTTCCCCTTTTCATTGCTTTTATTACTTTTTTTTTTTTTTTTTTGCTATTCTGAACAAGGCTGCGATGAATAGGGTATTTCTTAGTTTAAACAGTACTTTGTTTCTTGATTAAAACTACACTATGAAAATGTTGACTGAGCCTAGTCCCGCTGAGTATACCTTCTAAATGTCCTTAAAATTCATCTCCTTACAAGCTCAATATATTGTTGCTCTTTTATTTTAGGCCTATATTTCTCAACTCAACTTTTGCAGTGGCCCAGGATTGGTCTGTTGTGTGGTGGCCATTCTTTCCCTTCATTGTCTTAGTGTTATCGACAGCTCCTGATGTGTAGCCTTGTTATGGGAACATTACCATGTTGTATTGTAATTGCTTATATATCTTTATATGCTTTGAGGTTCTGAGTCTTTTAGGAACACTGCTTTGTATACAGTGGAATTTATTATGGATAAATTTTGCACATTCTTGTTAAGATCTTTGTAGTGGTAAGTCAGAATACCTCTATTAAAATTAACACGTAATTGCAGATTTAGAAAAATGCACAAATAGGACTGACCCTTGGTTCATTAGAATATACTGGGGGTTCATGCCTTTATTTTTGTTTATTTTTTGATAAAGAGGTTAAAGGTAACTTTGAAGCCAGTCAGTGGTTGATACTATTGTGTCTTCCTCCTCCTTCCATATTTCTTTTGATACCATTAACTCTTTCAGATAATCTTTTGAATTTTATTTTTTCTCCTTAAAATCATACTCATATATAAGTATTCTGTGACTATTTGAGGAGCTAGCCAGAGTACCTACTTCTGATATTTTTGCTGTTTCTTCATTTTTTATTTAGGGAGGGCGTAAGAATGAGTTCTTGAAGTATCATTTGGATATAACATTGGGAGTTCTGTGAGGATAAATTTACTAAAAATGTTGATTGTCATGATGTAGGCTTTCCTTTATAGTTGCTAACAGATTTATAGTTCTAAAGAAGTGGGAGGTGATTTTTTTTTCTATAGACAATATGATAAGGACCCTCAGGATCTTCACTGCTCTAGAAAGTATACTTCTGTTGACATGTAGTGTCTGCTTCATGGCCACTGGTCAGCTGCAAATTAAGGTATTTGCATGTGCTGATATTTCTGTTTGCATTTCTGGATTAATTGTATCTATTACTATAATAGACTGTTGAACTTGACAAATGGATGACTTACTTTACTCTTTTTTTTTTTTCCCCAAAGATTCTTTCATTAAGAAGTGCATTGGTGAGCAGTGTACAGTGGCTCATGCCTGTAATTCCAGCACTTTGGGAAGCTGGGACAGGAGGATTGCTTGAGGCCAGGAATTTGAGACCAGCCTTGGCAACATAGTGAGACCTTGTCTCTGGAAAAAAAGAAAAAAATTAGCTGAGTGGTAGCATGTGCTTGTAGTCCTAGCTACTCAGGATGCTGAGGCAGGAGGATCACTTGGGCCCAGGAGTTCAAGGCTCCAGTGAGCTATGATTGTGCCACTGCAGTCTAATCTAGGCAACAGAGCAAGACCCTGTTTCTGAGGGAAAAAAAAGTACATTGATGTTCTAAAAAAGAAACACCCAAATTTGATAGCAGCCATTATTCAGAATCATTACATTGAAAACAAAATCATTAAAAACATAATAAATTTGCTTATAGCTGCTTGTCACAAACTTTTTGTACTAGAATATTGTAGTGATGTATTTTTTTTTTTTGTCAACTAGAGTTACTGTAATGCTATGCTAAACTTCTATAAAGGAATACAAAAGAAGAAACTTAAAATAACTGATGTTACTTACCTTTAGGGGATATATGATGAACAATTAGAGACCATATAGGGCAATAGCTAATATTTATTTTCATAGTTTTCAAAGTAGTTCGTTGTGACAGATACAGAAATTCCAAGATGAGAAAGATAATTGAGGGTTAAGGTTGTTCAAGCAGGATTAATTTGGGCAGGGGGCGGGGGAGGTAGGATTTGAATTAGTAACTGTAGAAAATATAAGTGGAAAGGAAGGTGTGGGCATTACAGAGGACAACAGCATGAGTAAAGGCACAAAGATAGGAGTGAACATATCTCAACTGAGTGTTGTAGGGATTGGTAGGAATTCCTACCTGACTAGAGCAGGGACAATTGGGGAGCATGGGGTGGTAAAATTTATTAGGTTGGTGGGGACAGTTGATTGTGAGCCTTAAGCAGACTAAGTGATTTTAAGCCTGGGGAGCTATCTATATCAGTGAGGGTCCTGGCAGGAAATAAATGTACTAGTTGTAGAGATTTGGATAGGGTTAAGGAGAGCAACAGAGTATTGTCATGTTGCCAAGGCCTAACACTATTGGGAAGCCGTTAATATACTTTTAAGTCTGATGAGAGCTGGAGCAATGGAAGCCAAGCTTGTGGTCAGGACCTGTAGCCCTAGAGGAAATGGCTTTGTGAGGTGGGAAGGGAGCTAGAGAAATAAAACCCCCAATTTCGTTTACTTCTCATCCTCCCATTTCCTCTATGTGTGCCTCTCAATGGCCCAGTGCCACTGGAAGTAAGAAGAAAACTTGGGCAGTGTAATCCCATAGGTCAGCCTCAAAGGGTGCAAAGCAAAGCTTGGAAGGGTAGAGAATAGGCTTGATTTGAGGAGGTTGGGGGCAAATAGAGAATGCCTAGTCCGGCACCCATTTTAAATTATTGCAAATTTATAAAGTAGGGGAGTGTTATAATGAAAATGCTCTTGGAGGAAGATTTGGTTTAGTGGATTTTGAGCCTTAAAAAAATCACTCAGGCCAGGTGCAGTGGCTCACGCCTGTAATCCCAGCACTTTGGGAGGCCGAGGTGGGTGGATCACAAGGTCAGGAGTTTGAGACCAGTCTGGCCAACATGGTGAAACCCTGTCTCTACTAAAAATATAAAAATTAGCTGGGCACGGTGGCGTATGCCTGTAATCCCAGCTGTTAGGGAGGCTGAGGCAGGAGAATTACTTGAACCCAAGAGTGAGCTGAGATCACACCACTGCACTCCAGCCTGGGTGACAGAGCGAGACTCCATCTTGGAGGGGATGGGGGGAATCTCTCTCTAGGCAGAGTTCCAACTTACAACAACAAAGGCAGAATACAATCTATTATCTGATTTATCCTTATAGCCCCCACCGTAGCTTATTTTGTTATTTCTCTGTAGACTTGTTAGATCAGAATTAATTCCTCTTCCACAATGTTCTGAGCCCTTGCAGTGAGAAAGCTGGGGTGCCAGTGGCTGAAAGGGATAAAAGAGTAGGGCAGAGTACCAGCCTTTCATAGCATGAGTCTGGTTGTGGGGTGGATGGAGCAGTAGTGATGAAGACAGGTACACGAATAATAACAAACCAGGCAGAATATGATAAATGTACATATGTGTAAGCAAAAGAGAGTTAGAGGAGAAAGTGATTAAATCTGTGTTGGTGAGCGTAGGGTGATTTCAACATGAAAAGCTCCATGGAAGAAGTCACCTTTGAGATAGGCCTTTGAAGGAGAAGTGTGGATTTTGACAGGTAAAGATTACGTAGGTGAGGTGGAAAGATTGCTTGAGCCTAGGAGCTTGAGGGTGCACTGAGCTATGACTGTACCCGTGAATAGCAGCTGCACTCCAGCCTGGGCAACAGAGTAAGACTCTAGCTCAAAGCAAAAACAAAAAACAAAAAACAAAAAAAAAACAAAAAAAAAAACCGCTTGTGTTCTGCAGAAATGCTCATCAGAGGTGATTTGGGAGGTATCTGTAGTGATGAAGAGTTAAGCTTTAGCAATGAACAGGAAGTGGTTGATGTTAAGAAAACAAATATACTGAGAAGAAAAAGGAGGTTCTAGAACTTTTGGGAATACCAGCATTGGGTGGACAAGAGGCAGGGCCTGCAAGTAATTGGGTTTTGTTTTTTTTTGTTTGTTTGTTTTGAGACAGGGTCTTGCTCTGTTGCCTAGGCTGGATGTGGAGTGCAGTGACATGATCATGGCTCACTGCAGCTTTGACCTCCCAGGCTCAGGCAATCCTCCTGCCTCAGCTTCCCAAGTACCTAGGACCACAGAAGCATACCACTATACATGGCTAACTTATTTTTTGTAGAAATGGGGTCTCCCTGTGTTGCCCAGGGTGGTCTTGAACTCCTGGCCTCAAGCAGTCCTGCTGCCTCAGCCTCCAAAAGTGCTGGGATTACAGGCATCAGCCATAGTGTCTGACCTTTTGTTTGTTTTTGGTCAGCTTTGATGAGGTATAGTTAACACACAGTAAATTCACCATTTTAAGCCAACAGTTTGATGAATGTCAATACAATTATGTAACTACCACCACAATCGTGATATAGTCTCTTTTCATCATACCCAGAAAGTTCTCTTTTACCTCTTGGCTGTAATCTTCTCCACCTGTTCCTTAGCCACTAGCAACAACTGGATGTGCTTCTTATCACTGTGGTTTTTACTCTAGAATTTCATGTAGCTAGAACCATAGTTATGTAGTCTTTGTGTCTGGCTTATTTTGCTTAGCATATGCTTTTGAGATTCATCCATGTTAAATCTCCAAATAATGAATAATAATGCTTATTCATTTTGCTTATAATGAATAAGCAAAGTCAGTAGTTCATTCCTTTTTGTTATTGAGTAGTTTGCCATCGTATGCATATATTATGATGTGTACCTATTCATTCATCAGATGATGGACAGTTGAGTTTCCAGTTTTTGGCTATTATGAATAAAGATGCTATAAATACTCATGACCAGGTCTTTATGTAATCATGTGTTCTCATTTTTCTGGGCAAATACCTAAGGAGTAGAATTGTTGCATATGTGGTACAGCAGTTTCCCACGTCACATTTCTACCAGCAGTGTATGAGAGTTCTACACACTGGTGGTGACATCCTCACCAGTACCTAGTATTATCTGTATCTTTAAATTGAGCCATTTATTGAATTTGTAATAGTGTCTTGTTGTGGTTTTAATTTCCATTTCACTACTGACTAATGGCGTTGAACATCTTTTCATGTGCTTATTTGGCTGTTTATATATCTTTGGTGAAGTGTCTGTTCAGATATTTTGCTCATTTAAAAAATTGAGTTTTCTTATTGAGTTGTAAGGGTTTTTTTTTTATATATTCTTGATACAAGTCTCATTGGATATGTTTTACAAAATATTTTCTTTCATCTTGGGGCTTGCTGTTTCATTTTATTTATGTATGTGTTCATCATATCTAAGCCTTTTCATTTTAACAGTGCCTTTTTTTTTTTTTTTTTTTTGAGACAGAGTTTTGCTCTTGTTGCCCAGGCTGGAGTGCAATGGCACGATCTCGACTCACTGCAACTTCCACCTCCTGGGTTCACGTGATTCTCCTGCCTCAGCCTCCCAAGTAGCTGGGATTACAGGCGCCGGCCACCATGCCCAGCTAATTTTTTGTATTTTTAGTAGAGACAGGGGTTTCACCATGTTGGCCAGGCTGGTTTTGAACTCCTGACCTCAGATGATCCACCTGCCTCAGCCTCCCAAAGTGTTGGGATTACAGGCATGAGCCACTGTCCCCGGCCAGCAATGCTTTTTGAAAGACAAAAGTTTTTAATTTAGATCAGGTCTAGCTTATCAATTTTTTGTATGCTATTTAAGAAATCTTACCCAGGATTGCTAAGATTTTCTCCTATGTTTTCTTCTAGAGATTTTTTAGTTTTAGCTCTTAAGTTTAGGTCTGTGAATCAGTTCAAGTTGATTTTTGTATATGGTATGAAATTAGGGTCAAGGTTTATTTTTCCTATTTGCATATTCAGTTGGTCCAGCACCTTTTGTTGAAAAGATTATCCTTTCCCTATTAAACTGCCTTGACACCTTAGATAAGCATCAGTTGGCCATATATATGTGGGTCTATTTCTGTACCCTCAGTTCTATTCTGTTGATCTAGCTTGATGAAAGTACCACTATCTTGTTGTCAATACCGTGTCTTGATTGCTAGTTACTAGTTTTATGTTAATAATAAGCTTTAAAGTCAGATAATATACATCTTTAATGTTTTCTCTATCAATTAGAATTGTTTTGCTCTTCTCAGTCCATTGCCTTTCTGCCTTGCAAGTTTCTATGAAGACTGTGAAAAGTGTTTTGCTTTGTTTTTTTGTTACCCAATTGAGATCATTTAATAATCTTGAAAGAGTGGTTAGGAGGAACGTATTTTATCATAGCAACAAGACTTTTAAGAAGGAACTGAATTGGCAGTTGGTTCATTAAAACCTTCTGAGGTTTTAATTTTTAAAAAGTTAGTGTGGGGCTGGGCGTGTTGGCTCATGCCTATAATCCTAGCACTTTGGGAGGCAGAGGTGGGAGGACAGCTTGAGCCCAGCAGTTCAAGGCTTCAGTGAATTATGATTGTGTCACTGCCCCTCCAGCCTGAGCGTCAGAAGCAGACCCTGTCTCCAAAAAAAAAAAAAGCATGATATACACCACGATGTTGATAAGAAGCAGCATAATTTAGTGGTTAAGGGGTTACCCGGCAGACTAGCCTGGTTTGAATCCTTACTCTATCAATTACTGGCACTGTGACCTTGGTCAAACTATTTAGCCTCCGTGTACCTCCATTTCCTTTCCTGGAAAATGGGGATAATACAAGTACTTTTTTCTTTTTATTAGTTTTTTTAAATTTAAATTTTATTTTATATTTTGAGACAGGGTTGCTCACTTTGTTGCCCAGGGGCACAATTATGGCTCACTGCAGCCTCTACCTCCTATGCTTAAGCAATCCTCCCACATCAGCCTCCCAAGTAGCTGAGACTATAGGGGTGCACCACCATGCCTGGCTAATTATGTTTTGTAGAGATAGGGTTTCATTATGTCACCCAGACCAGTCTCAAACTCCTGGGCTCAAGTGAGCCTCCCATCTTGGCCTCCCAAAGTGTTGGGATTACAGGCATGAGCCACTGTACCCAGCCCCTATTTTATTGAGTTGCTCTGAAGAGTAAATAATACATGTATCTTCTGCCACATAGGAAGTGCTTCAGTGAATGTTAACTTCTATTATTGCTTTGTTCACCTAGAGAATGCTAAAAACTTCAGAATTCGGTAAGCTCACTTATAGGAACTTAAACTTACTTTCAGTAACTTGTTTATTTCAGTTTTAGAAAGATAGTTGTAGTGCTGATTGGTTTTTTCCCCAGTTCCTTAGTAGTTTTCTAACCTTTTCATTGATGAATTTTAGTAATTTATGTATGTATATCAGTTTGGATTTGTGCATTGCACCAGGAGTGGAAAAAAGAACAATTGGCTTTTAGTGGTATAAATTTTTACTGTAAATTAATAAACAAAACTGCAGTTTTCCTTTGTCAGTATTTAGCTGGTTCATCAGGATTGTGAACTGGTGGTTCTAGAATACAAGTGAAAACCCATTAGTTTGATTTGATTTTGTCTGTAGTTCTTTACTCACTGAATAGGCACATCTGTTTCTAGGTTTATTTGACTGGTTCTCATTATTGATGTAGCAAAAACAATTTGCCAGCGAACTCATTAAATCTTTTCCTTTTCTAAGTGTACTTTCTTAAATAGCAATAATAACAATGAAAAAGTTTTTTTCTTTTTTATCAGGAGTTTAATTTTGCACAGCTAACCATTGATAATTTGTGTGGTTAATGAATAAGAGTGCCAACATCAATCATTCAGCCTAATGAAGCCTTCTAGAAGTACATGTGGCAGGAGTGGGGAGACCTGGACCACAGTATACATTTAAGTTTCAGTTATAGAACTTTGCAAATGGGCTCTTCCTCCTGCACTTTCAGAAATGCCCTTGAGAAGTCTTTATTGACACTTTCTCTTATGATTCTCTAAGCACTGTGTATGGGGAGAGGCATGGGATGGTAGATGTCGAGAGTTCAGTTTTAAACATGGTATGTTTGAGATTCCTTTGGTATATCTGAGTGGGTGTATCATGCTGGCAGTGGATGTCCAGGTCTGGAGCTCAGGAGAGGTTTCGACTGGAGTCATTAGCATATGAGATAGGTAAAAGCCTTGGGAGTTGCTGGGATCCAAAAATGTATGTACATTAAGAGGAAGAGACTGAAGTGGACTACAGATAGAATCCCTAGGATATATCCACTGTGGTACCACCACACTTGGACTTGCTCACATTAGGTTAGTTCAGAGTAAGATAATATGTGAGATTAACTTATATTCAATATGCGTAATGGACTACCTGGATTCAGATTGCTCAGCTTAATTCAGGAAATATTTATTGAGCTCCCTCTATGCTTTACCTATGCTAATAAACACTAGGGATATAAGCAAAATCGACACTGCCTCTGCCCTCATAGTCTTTATAGACTAGTGTGAGAGATAGTCTTTGCTGTTTTTACTCATGGCACTTCTGACAACACGTCCGTGAGTTTTTACTCACACCAATCAGTTCTTCAACTTTCCAGATACCAACTGTATCTGGAAATGAACCTGCAGTTCATTTCCATTCTGACACTAACTATCGAGAGTTAGCATCAGACTCCACAGGTTTAAGGGCTCAGTCCCACAAGACTACCAGTACTTCAGATGCCAGTTGCATGTATTGAATCCCACACTTCTGACTTGCCTACAAACAGGGGAGTTGCTACACCTACCCCCTCACCTTTGAGTAATTTGCTAGAATGGCTCACAGAACGCAGAGAAACATCCTATTTACAATGACTGGTTTATTATAAATGATACAACTCAGGAAAAACTAAATGGGAGAGATGCGTAGGGCAAGATACAAGGGTAGAGGCTTGGAGTTTCTATGCCTTTTCCTGACATGTCACCCTCCCAGCATCTTGATGTGTTCATCAACCTGAAAGCTTTCCGAACCCTGTCTAGGGGTGTTTTCGGAAGCTCCATTACATAGGCTTGATTGATTAAATCATTGGCCATTGATAATTAACTTGATCTCCACCCCTTTTCCTCTCCCTTGAGGTCTGGTGGTGGAACTGAAAGTTCCATCCCTTTTATCACTTGGTTGGTTTCTCTGGCGATCAGCCTTCATCCTGAAGCTATCTAGGGACCCACTAAGAGTCACCTCATTAGCATAAACTCAGGTATGGTTGAAAGGGGCTTGTTATGAATAACAAAAGATGCTCCTTTTCTCCTATCACAAAGGAAATTACAAACACCAAATACATATTTCTTATGCCACAAATGAACATTAAACAAATCGCACAAATTATATGTAATTGCAAACCATGCAAGGTGCTATGAAGGTAAAGTACTGGATGCTGTGTGAACATTTTGGGAGAGACCTAATCTCACATGGATACAGCCAGGGATACCTTCCCAGAGGAAGTGACGTTTAATTCAACTAGTGATACTGTTACTGAGTACCTAATTAATATCTCTGGCATGGTACTATTTAAACTGATATCTTGTGATTAAACATTAACTGGGTGAAAGAGGGTGGAATGGAGAAGGCAGGCTCTAAATAGAGAGAACTACCTGTGCAAAGTTCCTGAAATACAAAGGAGCATAGTGCCTTCCAGGAGTTAAGGATCTCAGGCGTCTATAGAAGAGAGAGCAAGGGGAGAGGTCAGTTCTTGGCCTTCTTGTCAGAGCAGAGATTTTGTTCTTTAGAGTAAACCTATTCAGAAAAATTTTGAACTCTTTTCCCCTTTGAAATAGACTTTATAACTTTTTATTACAGAAAAATGTTAACAAATGCATCAGTGGAGAGAATATTTCCCCCATACCCCAGTTTCTTTCTTCTTCTTCTTCTTTTTTTTTTTTTTTCTCTTAAGAGACAAGGTCTCACTGTCACCCAGACTGAAATGCAGTGGCACGATCATAGCTCACTGTAGCCTTGACCTCCTGGGGCTTAAGGGATCCTCCTGCCTCAGCTCCCCAGTAGCTAGGACTGCAGGCCCATACCACCACATCTGGCTAATTAAAAATATTTTTTTTTTTTCTGTAGAGATGGAGTTTCACACTATTGTGCAGCATCAGGCTGGTCTCAAACTCCTAGCCTCAAATGATCCTCCCAAAATGCTGGGATTATGTATGGTAGCCACTGCACCTGGCCATGTTTTAGAGTATCTTGAGTCTGATTTAGGAATGGCTCCTGAAACCTGCTCACAGAATTTCCCTGACTCCCTTTCTGGGTTCTCTGCAATTTTAGTTTTGCTTGCAGCTATCCTTGTTAAGTGTTTACCATTAGTTTTTGGCATTTTATTGTCCCATCATCTTCCATCTTCTGACTTTTCCTCAAATTCCATATTTTTCTTTGCTTTCAAAGCCTAGTTCCTTAATAACTGATCTCCACTACTACTCATGGAGATGATAATTTTCTTCCCGAAGTTTTGTAGATCATTGCCTCCTTTGGATACTGGCAGAAAGGATCAATATTTGTATTTTTGTTTTTCATTTTTTTTTTTTTTTTTTTTTTTTTAGAGACAGAGTCTTGCTCCGTCACCCAGGCTAGAGTGCAGTGGCATGATCATAGCTCACTGCAGCCTTGACCTCCTGGGCTCAAGTGATCCTCCCACCTCAGCCTCCTGAGTAGCTGGGACTACAGGTGCAAGCCACCATGCCTGGCTAATTTTTTAATTTTTGGAGAGACAGGATTTTACCATATTTCCCAAGCTGGTCTCAAAGTCCTGGGCTCAACTGATACTTCTACCTCAGCTTCCCAAAATGCTGTGATTACAGATGTGAGCCACTGTGCCTGGCCAATAGCTACTTTTTGTTAAAGCCTTAAGCATCAGAACTGAGCTGAGGAAAGAGATAGGCAGAAGAAGGTGTCTCTGCTAAGCTACACAGTTTATAATTTTGTTGAACAACTCCATGTCATTGACTGATTTGAAGTTAACTTGTCTGAAAATTAAATGTGCAATTATGACCTATTTCTGAAACGTATCTTAAAAAGTAAGCTCAGAGATGATGCTTTAAAAAAGTCTTCTTTTTTAAAAAAGAAATTATTTGTGCCCTTTTTGCTTTGAGTTTGGAATTGGGACCCCCCAAACCTGATGGTAAAATGTTTTATTTATAAATCCACTGAAGTAAGAAATAGTATGCAACCACTAAATGCTTAGGGCTTATAAAAAACTGACGTTAATATATCTATGAGTTACCATTTTGGTAGCCAAAAATATTTAAATGTAGAAAGTAGTAGTAATTAATTAATTTAACAAACACTATGATGGTCTAGCTTGTATGGCAGAGAATTAAAATAAGGTGGAATCCATCCCTAACAGTGAGGAGTGCGTTATCTATTAGGGGAGTAACAATCCTAAATAATTGTATTTCAAAGTCAGAGGTATCCTATTAGAGAGAATCAGAAAGCACTAGTTTTCAAGTTTTGAAAAGCCCTGTAAAGTTTTTTTTTTTTTTTTTTTTTGTAAAGTTTGAAGATTGAAGAGGAAGGACTTTAGTAAGTGAAGGAGAAGATAGAAGCAATGGTTTGAAGACTTGGAATGACTTGGTGGTTTTAAGAACCTGTAAGATTTTCTTAAGTGGCTGTTATGTCAAGGAGCTGAATAAGGAAGCTACAGCAAGGAGAGAATTTTCAATTAAATTTTATCCTAAAGCACTGATTCTGGGGTTGAAGGGAGAAGTAACAGGTTGCAGTGTCATACTTCTCTAAGTGCTTTATTGAGGTTGGGTGGGGCTGGGGACTTGGACATGTGTGTTTTGACAAGTTCTAACACTTGATTCTCATTCACATCAACTCAACCTTTAGAGTTAATTTTTACAGGGAGTGATACTATGGGGCAGTGAAAATAGCACTGGACTTCAGAATCTGGGAACTTATATTCAAATCCTGACTCTGCCATTCACCTTGTGTGTAATCTTGTCATACTATTTAATTTTTTGAAAATTGTTTCATGTTATTAATAACTATCTTAGGGATTTTTGTGATAATTCAGTTGAAGTTCTGAAATGTCGTAGGTATACGGTAAAAGTTTTGTAATCTGACAGGTTTTCCCTGCCTGCTGCACAGACAAAATCAATTAACAGAGACCACTACGTTGCAGTAAAGGAAGAGTTTAATTGACAGGAGGCTGGCCATGCCATGCATGAGACAGAGTTATTATTCAAATTGATGTATTTCCCCAAAGGCTTGGAGTTTAGGGTTTTCAAGGATAATTTGGTGGGTGGGGGACTAGGGAATGGGGAATGTTGATTGGCCAGAGAAAAAAATGACTGGAGTGTGAAAAACAGTCCTGGTGTGATGAGTCTGCCTCTGGATGGGGCCACAGGATGTTAAGTCTTGAGGCAGGAGTCCAGGTGGAGTCATTCTGAAAGATAACACAAAAGAACCAATCTTAGGTTCTATAATAATGATTTTCTCTATAAGAGTAATTGAGGAAGTCACTAATATTGTGACCCCTGCCCACACGACTCCTAAACAGTAAGGAATGGTAGAAGCTATACCTGTCTCGTGACCTCTAGCCATATGACTCCTGAGCAGTAAGGGATGATAGAAACTATGCCTACATCTTAGCAGAATTCAGGCCTCTCTCATAATCCTAACCTTGTGGCCTTTCATTAGTTTTATGAAGGTGGTTTAGTTTTGGGAAAGGTTATTATCATCCTTGCTTTAAGGTTAAACTATAGATTTCTCTGAAAATCAGCTTGGTCTTGTAAACCAAAAATAAAATTCTAAGCTCTCTAACCATCTGAATGCCCCCCTCCTCTCAGCAAGGGCATTCCTGATAAACTAGTTCCAGTCATGATGGAAAGGGGGATTCAGATATGCCTCATAATACCCTCCTCTCTTTTGGAATTACTGATAGAACAAGACTCTTTAAGTCTGATAAGAAACATTTAAAATCTATTCTCTGAAGCCTGCTACCTGGAGGCCTCATCTGCATGATAAAACCTTGGTCTCCATAACCCTTTATTGTAACACAGACATTTCTTTCTTTAGATAATAATTCTTTCAACCAATTGCCAATCTGAAAATCTTTCAGTGTGTCTATGACCTGAAAGCCTCTGCTTCAAGTTGTCCTGCCTTTCTGGACTGAACTAATGGACATTTTACAAGTGTTGATTGATATCTCGTGTCTCCCTAAAATATATAAAACCAAGCTGTCCCCAACCACCTTGGGTACATGTCATCAAGACCTCCTGAGGCTGATCACAGGCATGTCCTTAACCTTGGCAAAATAAACTTTCTAAATTGATTGAGACCTGTCTCAGCTACTTTTGGTTTACAGTGTACACCCAGGAATGATCAAGGATAGCTTTGCAGTTAGAAGCAAAATGGACTTAACTGTGTCAGATTTCTCTTACTGTCATAATTTTGCAAAGGTGGTTTCAGTTTTGTGAGTTTAAGTTTTAATTTAGAATTTACCTTAGAAACTACCGAATTTAGTCACATTTCAGTACCCTTATCCACATATTAAATGAAATAGAAACTTATTAAAAGTTGCAGAAGATGTAACTGTTGGAAAATATGTTTGTTGGCATATGGACTTCGTGACACCCCTTAGTAGTGGACTAAATTTAGTTTTAAAAATATAATTAATTTATTATACTTGTAAAAAATAAAGGTTCCTCTTTGAAGATTTTCCTCCCCATTTAACTAGGAATAAATAGTAACTTCTCTTAGAAGCAAAATTTATTTAAAGACCTGTGCTAACATTCTTAAAAATCTGCTAGCTGTGATAAAGAAATTAATGTACTTTATGTTCTTAGCTCCCACAATTTAGCCTATTTGCCCTGGCATGCTTATACTGGTCTAAGCAAGCATTAGGTCATAGCCTGTTCCTCTTCCTTATTTAAAGATGTTTTTACCTTTCTCAGCATTTCGCAAGTTAACTTCCTCCTTCCTTTATTCTCCTCTACCTTTGCCTCTTTTAAAAAGTTTTGAGTTGCTAGCCAATCGGGACAAATAGAGAATGTGAGGTCCTGTTCCAGTCAACAGAAACCGGATACAGCAGTAGGGTGGACACGTCAGGTTATAAATGACCCTGTCTCCTTTGTTCGGTGTACTCTCGTGTCAGAACTGCTGGTGAGTGTACCCTTTCTGCAGAAAGTATAAAAATGGCCTTGCTGAGTCAATTAAATTTATGTTCAAGTGCTGTTTCTTTATGGCACCAGGAAACAAGCGTTTCAAACATACTGCTGGTTTGCATGGGCAAACATGAAATATCTTCAGATTAATTCAAAATAGGAACCTTTTATATCAGAGCTTTTCTATTTGATTGAAAATAAAAGCAACCCACTTTAAATTCCAATTAAATGTTAATTTTCCTATATTAAACTGATATTTTTTCTCTCAATTTTATCTCTACTTCTGTAATCTTAGGTGCTATCAACATCTCTCATTCACATTTCTGAAATATGTTTTTATTGGTTATTTTATTTTAAAAGTATCATTACTGTTTATCTACTTTGAACTCTTATTTCCAATTGATAGATGCAAGCAGAACATTTTAATAAAACCATTGTAAAAGGCAAGCTTTAGTGATTAAGACAATTGACCCACTTTTTCCTTCCTCAAAATGTTAAGATCTTTAAAGCAGAAACTTGTGCTTTAAAACTGTATTGCTATATTTTAAAATGATATAATTTGTATGTCATTTAAATGTTCAATTAGGGAAAAGGATGATTATTCCTTTTTTTTTTTTTTTTTTTTGAGATGGAGTCTTGCTCTGTCACCCATGCTGGAATGCAGTGGCGTGATCTTGGCTCGCTGCAACCCCCGCCCCCCGGGTTCAAGCAATTCTCCTGCCTCAGCAGCCCGAATAGCTGGGTCTACAAGTATGCGCCACCATGCCTGGTTAATTTTTGTATTTTTAGTAGAGATAAGATTTTGCCATTTTGGCTAGGATGGACTTGAACTCCTGACCTCAGGTGATCTGCCCTCCTTGGCCTCCCAAAGTGCTGGGATTACAGGTGTGAGCTATCGCACCCTTTATGTGTTTTTCTTAAACTGCTCCGGTACGGGGAGTGGGAAAGTAGGGATCTTAGCTGTGCTAATATGAAAGAGTAGCATCTCCTGCTAGAGTCCCAGTTTTAATGGATGGTAGGTGAGATATTGTAAAATATATATTTGGTCTTCCTCATGTCTCCTGGAGTGTAACTCCAAAAATCCTTGGAATCTCCAAAGTGATCTGTGTCTTTGTATGCTAATGAATTGACTGATGGCTGGTCACCTCTGGTTAGCTTCAGGATTGGGGCTGGTCACTGGAAAGACTGACACATGATTAGAGGGTAGTACTTTCAGCGCCATCCCCAACCTCTGGGGAGGGGAGGAAAGAAGGGCCAAAGATTGAGTTGATCACTCAGTGATTCGACCAGTAATACCTAGTAATGAAGCTTCCATAAAACCACAAAAAGACCAGGTTCAGGTGTTACAGGAATGGGGTTCTGATCCAGAGCCCAAGAGAGGATTCTTGGATCTCACGCAATAAAGAATTCAGGGCGAGTCTGTAGAGCAAAGTGAAAGCAAGTTTATTAGGAAAGTAAAAGAATAAAAGAATGGCTACTCCATAGACAGAGCAGCCCCAAGGGCTGCTGGTTGCTCATTTTTATGGTTATTTCTTGGTGATATGCTAAACAAAGGGTGGATTTTTCATGCCTCCCCTTTTTAGACCATATAGGGTGACTTCTTGACGTTGCCATGGCATTTGTAAACTGTCATGGCGCTGATGGGAGTATAGCAGTGAGGACAACCAGAGGTCACTCTCGTGGCCATCGCGGTTTTGATGAGTTTTAGCCAGCTCCTTTACTGTAACCTATTTTATCCAAAGGTCTTTATGACCTGTATTTTGTGCCGACCTCCTGTCTCATCCTGTGACTTAGAATGCATTAACCATCTGGGAAGGCAGCCCAGTAGGTCTCAGCCTCATTTTACCCAGCTCCTACTCAAGGTGGAGTTGCTTTGGTTCACACGCTTCTAACATAGGAAACTTCCAGATAGCTGAACCCATAGAGGTTCTATACTGGAAAGGGGTCCCTATCCAGACACCAAGAGAGGGTTCTTGGATCTCACGTGAGAAAGAATTCGGGGCGAGTCCACAGAGTAAAGTGAAAGCGAGTTTATTAAGAAACTAAAGGAATAAAGAATGTCTGCTCCATAGGCAGAGCAGCAGCAAGGGCTGCTCCACTAAGCATAGTTATAGTTATTTCTTGATTCTATACTAAACAAGCGGTGAATTATTCATGAGTTTTCTGGGAGAGGGGTGGGCAATCCTGAAACTGAGGGTTCCTTCCCCTTTTAGACCATATAGGGTAACTTCCTGACATTGCCAGGGCATTTGTAAACTGTTCTGGCACTGGTGGGAGTGTCTTTTAGCATGCTAATGCATTATAATTACTGTGCAATGAGCAGTATGGACTACAAGAGGCCACTTTTGTGGCCATCTTGGTTTTGATGGGTTTGGGCCAGCTTCTTTACTGCAACCAGTTTTATCAGTGTGGTCTTTATGACCTGTGTCTTGTGCCGACCTCCTGTCTCATCCTGTGATTTAGAATGCCTAACCTTCTGGGAGTTCAGCCTGGTAGGTCCCAGCCTTATTTTACACAGCCCCTATTCAAGATGGAGTTGCTCTGGTTCAGACACCTCTGGCAGTTCCTGGAGCGTGGCATCCCCAGAGACGGCATGAAAGCCCTGGGCCCCTTGCCCCATATCTTGCCCTATCCTTCTCTTCATCTGGTGTTCATTGATAACCTTTGTAATAGCCTTTATTATAAACCCGTAAATGTATGTATGAGTGTTTTCCTGAGTTCTGTGAACTGCTTCTAGAAATTAATCAAATCCAAGGAGTGCAGTGTGGGAACCCTGCTCTATAGCTAATTGGTCAGAAGCACACATAAAACAACCTGGGGCTTGCAATTGGAATCAGAAGTGGGAGACAGTTTTCTAGGACTGAGCCCTCAACCTGTGAGATCTGTTGCTGTCTCCTGGTAGGCAGTGTCATAACTGAATTGAATTAGAAGACACCCAGCTGGTGTCTGCTGCAAGACTGCTTGCTTGGTGTGTGGAGAAAATCTCCCACACATTTGGTCACAGAAGTGTTCTGTGTTGTGAGAGTCTAATAGGAAGAAACTGAGTTCTTTTGTTCTATATCATCAGAGAAGGTAATATGAAATATTATTTTACATTAAAACCACACCATGTATTATGAAGAAAAATGCCAAAATTGTAGGAGTTTAATTTCTTGCTTAAAAGGGAACAATTAGTTGGGGATACTCCAAACTCCTGGAAGCATGCATTCATTCTGCTTTGCTGATAGGGTTATATCTGGAAAGGGTTTTGAAAAGTCAGTAATATCTTCTGCACTTGAAGTTATTTATATTCTTTTTGTATTCCTTCCAGAGGTGGATAGAATGTAGTAAGAACCAATTTTGTGTATTGAACATTTGGGTTTCATTTTCATATTTTAGAAGTGGAAGGGATTTTGGAGATTATTTTATTCAAATCCCTTATTTTTTAGATGGGGCCTGGAGAAGAGGGTAAGTGTTCTTGCCCAAGATCATTTCTTGGGTATTAGAACCTTAATTTCCTGATTCCATCTAATGTTATTGAATCGCACTGGTCTCTTTGTAGCTAAGGTAAGAGATTATAAACTGGTTTAAGACATTAAGGTTTGAGAATATTGGTCAATTGAATATAAAGCTATCAGTCAGTGAACCTACTATATACTTTATTAGAGTTTTAGGGAAAATGAAAAATTAAGTCAGTTACCAGTTATTACACTTTGCCCCAACTCAGACAGTTGCTGAGAACAAGAATTACACTGGAAAGTAGTTGATTAAATCAATGATTTTGTTTTTGAACAATTGTGTGGGGCATCAACATAGGAGATGCTACTGCCAACAGATAATTAATTAGCTTTGAAATAAATAGTTTGAAAACTTGCTTTTGAAAAATATTTGAAGAAATATCAACTTCTTTATTCTTAGTAAGGAAAAAATTCATTCTAAATTTTCATATTTAGAGAGGGACTGCTGATTATAGTTCATGTGAATGAGCTTACAGCTTAAAACATTTAGACATCGAATTGATTTTAGTTTAAGTGTTTTAGAACTGAAGGAACCTGGATTTGCAGTTTGAACTCCCTCGATGAATTGTTTTTTACTTTCACTTGCCTAGAGCATAATGTGTTAAAGAAAGAACTAAGCAGAATTTATCCAGTAACTAAAAGTTTTATTGGAAATGTTACTAGTTTGATGTTCTATTTTGTTCTTTAAACTTCCCTCTGCTGATATTGTTTTGAAAAGGATCATCCCTTTATCTTTGGCAAATCTTGCTGCATTGATGATTCATCTTTCTGTTTGTACAAGGCGTCTTCAGAATATACATAACGCTTGTATTTGTAATATATATGTACAGTACATATATACATATAAATCTGAAAATTTTTGAGAAAAATGATGTTTGTAAAAACAATCCTTCTATAAAGATATTTTTCAGTTTTTATATACCCAAATTAAAACAGTAATAGGATAGAGATTATAACTTTTGATTATATTGCAATTGAAAACAATATGGTCATACAAACTTTTTTTGTTTTTCCTTTTCTTGAGAAAAATTTAAGACTGAAGAGAAGTACAGATAATTAAAAAAAAGAAACCCCCCTGTGTTTCTTCTGCCAGCATTTAGCAAGTGTTTGTGCAGTCATTTTTAAAATTAGAAAAAGGGAAACATAACACAGAAAGTTGATACCCGCCAACCCCTTGGGCAATCACTATCCTGAGTTTGGGTGTCTATCATTCTAGTATTTAAAAAGTACTTTTTTTTTTTTTTTTGAGGATCTCGCTCTGGCGCCCAGGCTGGAGTGCAGTGGCGTGATCTCAACGCATTGCAAGCTCCGCCTCCCGGGTTCACACCATTCTCCTCCCTCAGCCCCCTGAGTAGCTGGGACTACAGGCACCCGCCACCACCCCCAGCTAAGTTTTTGTATTTTTAGTAGAGACGGGGTTTCACTGTGTTAGCCAGGATGGTGTTGATCTCCTGACCTCGTGATCCGCCTGCCTCGGCCTCCCAAAGTGCTGGGATTACAGGTTTGAGCCCCTGCACCCGGTCTAAAAAGTACTTTTATATAAATCTCCATTTATATCTACAACCAGTGTTAGTGGTAGAGATAGCAATAATAAAATAATAATGATCATAATAGCAGCTTATGTTTGTTGAGTGTGTACTGAGTTCCAGGCGTTGATTCCAAGAACTTTATATGTGTTATATCATTTAGCCCTCATGGCAATGATAGAGGTTCTTTTATTATCCATTATGTTACAGATAAGGAAATTTTACCGATAAGAAAATTGAGCCCTGGGGAAATTAAGTAACTTGCCCCAGTCATCTAGTAAATGGTGTAGCCTAGATTCAAACCTAGCTGTTTTGACAGACTTTTGGGGTTTTCCTTTTAACTTATGTAGTTTGGTTCTTCTAATATTGTTTGTGTGTGTGTGTTTCCTAAACACCAAATGTTGTTTTGAACATATAAAAATTACACAAACACCAAAAGCATTGTAACAAAAACAAAAATTGATAAATGGGACCTAATTAAAGAGCTTCTGCACAGCAAAAGAAACTCTCAATAGTAAACAGACAATCTAATAGTAAACAGATAATCCTATTATTGTTTTAATTTGGGTATATAAAAACTGAAAGATATCTTTATAGAAGGCTTTTTTTTTACAAACATCATTTTAACAACCAAAAATCCTAAAAAAGTTTTTCAAAGGGTTGATAGAATCTATCACGCTTCTAACTAGAACACATAAAGTTGAAAAAAAATAAAGTAGGTTTAATGGGTTTGTCCTTTCCTCGGACATATAGAAATTTGCAGTTTGGGGATAACTCCCATAGAATGGGAGAAAATAGTTGGAAACTATGTAACTGACAAAAGTCTAATATCCAGATTCTATAAGGAACTTAAATTTATAAGCAAAAAACACCCCATCAAAAAGTGGGCAAAGGACATGAACAGACAGTTTTCACAAAAAGATACATGCAACCAAGAAGGATATAAAAAAATGCTCAGCATCATTAATCATTAGAGAAATGCAAATCAAAATCACATTGAGAAGTCATCTGACAACAATCAGTGACTATTATTTAAAAGTCAAAAAATAACAGATGCCAGGTGAGGTTGTGGAGAAAAGGAAATGCTTATGCACTGCTGGTGGGAATGTAAATTAGTTCAGCCATTGTGGAAAGCATTTTGACGATTTCTCAAAGAACTTGAAACAGAATTATTTGACCAAGTAATCCCATTATTGGGTATATACCCAAAGGAATATAAATCATTCTACCATAAAGATAAATGCATGTGTATGTTTATCACAGCACTGTGCACACTAGCAAAGACATGGAATCAACTTTAATGCTCATCAATGGTAGACGAGATAAAGAAAATGTGGTACATATACACCTTGAAATACAATGCAGCCATAAAAATTAATGGGATCACGTCATTTGCTGCAACATAGGTGGAGCTGGAGGCCATTATCCTAAGCAAACTAACACAGGAGCAGAAAACCAAATACTGCATGTTCTCACTTAAGTGGAAACTAAACATTGAGTACTTAACGGAGACAAAGAGGCGGGCGGATCACAAGGTCAGGAGATCGAGACCACGGTGAAACCCCGTCTCTACTAAAAATACAAAAAATTAGCCGGGCGCGGTTGTGGGCGCCTGTAGTCCCAGCTACTCGGGAGGCTGAGGCAGGAGAATGGCGTGAACCCGGGAGGCGGAGCTTGCAGTGAGCCGAGATCGCGCCACTGCACTCCAGCCTGGGCTGGGCAACAGAGCGAGACTCCGTCTCAAAAAAAAAAAAAAAAAAAAAGAAGGAAACAACAGGCACGAGGGCCTACTTGAGGTTTGAGAATGGGAGGAGGGTGAAGATCAAAAAACTACCTATCTGGGCTGGGAGCGGTGGCTCATGCCTGTAATCCCAGCACTTTGGGAGGCCAAGGTGGGCGAATCACCTGAGGTCAGGAGTTCGAGACCAGCCTGACCAACGAGCCTGACCAACATGGTGAAACCCGTCTCTACTAAAAATACATAAATTATCTAGAAGTGGTGGTGCGCGCCTGTAATCCCAGCAACTTTGGAGGCTGAGACAGGAGAATTGCTTGAACCGGTTGCAGTGAGCTGAGATCACATCACTACACTCCAGCCTGGGTGACAGAGTGAGACTGTCTCAAAAAAACAAAACAAAACCGAAACACAAAAAACTATCTATCGGGTACTATGCTTATTACCTGGGTGACAAAACAATCTGTACACTGAACCCCTGTGACATGTAATTTACCTGTATAACAAACCTGCACAAGTACCCCCGAACCTAAAATAAAAGAAAAAAAATGGAGCTGTAGAATTATTTAAAAAAAAAAAATTCACATTGTTTTTGTTGATTTGCGTGTGTTTTCTTTATAGTGTAAAGTGTATACTTTGGTATCGTGTGAATATATCATGTTAGTTATTTCTTACCTATTGGTGAATATATAGGTCGTTTTTCTATTATAGAGAAAATGCAGTGAACATCCTTAAACAAGTCTTCTTGTACATTTTGGGTTTCTGTGTTAGGTGTAGAACATACACATTCATTTGGAATAGTACCTTTATGATATGTGACATTCATCATATACTAACTTCCTATATGTCTTAGATTTCCATCTGGAATCTTAGTTTTTTTCTATTGATATTGTGTAATGTAAGCTGCCTCTTCTTGTGCCTGAATCACATTGTTTTATTCTGGCATTATAATTTTTAGTATCTGTCAAGCTAGGACTTTTCTCAGTTTGTAATTTTTTTTTTTTTTTTTTTGAGATAGGGTCTCACTCTGTTGACCGGGCTGGAGTGCAGTGGCACAATCTCGGCTCACTGCATCCTCCGCCTCCCAGGTTCAAGCGATTCTCCTGCCTTAGCTTTCTGAATGGTTGGGATTACAGGTGCACACCTCCACGCCCAGCTAATTTTTTTGTATTTTTGGTAGAGATGGGGTTTCACCATGTTGGTTAGGCTGGTCTTGAACTCCTGGCCTCAAGTGATCCGCCTGCCTTGGCCTCTCAAAGTGCTGGGATTACAGGTGTGTGCTCAGTTTGTAAATTTTTTTTCCCTCACAATTTCTATGTATTTATAGATAATCTTAAGAAACAATTTATCAAATCCAGGTTGATATTAATTTTATACATTAACTGAAGGAGAACTAACTCCCGAAAATGTGGATTCTTTTCAACAAGAGCATTGTTTAGCTCTCCATTTATTACAAATTTTCTTTTGTTCTCTAGCAGGATTTTATTTCCAATAAAATTTCTGCACATTTCTTGTTCAGTTTTTTCTAAGGTATTTTATGTTCTTTGTTGCAACTCTAAATGGAAATTTTGGGGGCTTTGTATATAATTCCTGGTTATTATAGTTGTGTATAGAAACTTGAATTTTTTTTTTTTTTGTAATCAGCTACCTCACTGTGCTTCTTTCTAGTATTTAGCTGGATTCTTCTGATAGGTTTTCGAGGTGTTCAGTATCATGTGTAAATAATAAAAATGTCTAGAATACATAACACTTTGTTGTTCAATTTCTTTCCTCTCCTCTCCTCTCCTCTCCTCTCCTCTCCTCTCCCCTCCCTCCCTTGTCCTCCCCTCCCTCCCCTCTCCTCCCCTCCCCTCCCCTCCCTTTTTCATTCGTTCATTCATTTGTTTGTTCCCTCCCTCCCTCCCTCCCTGCCTTCCTTTTCTTCTTTCTTTTTTTTTTTTTTTTGAAACAGGGCTCGCTTGGTCACCCAGGCTGGAGCGACCTGGGTGGCATCATCGTGGCTTACTGCAACCTCCACCTCCTGGGTTCAAGCGATTCTCCTGCCTCAGCCTTCCAAGTAGCTGGGATTACAGGCATGTGCCACCACGCCTGGCTAATTTTTGTATTTTTAGTAGAGATGGGTTTCACCATGTTGGCCAGACTGGTCTTGAACTCCTGACCTTGGGTGGTCTGCCCGCCTCTGCCTCCCAAAGTGCTGGGATTATAGGCGTAAGCCACCATGCTGGACCTCAATTTCATTATTGATAATAGTGGTGACAAGTGGGCACTCTTACCTTCTACTTGACTCTAGAGTCAATGCTACTGATGGTTTTGTTTTGTGATATGTAGTTTTAAGTCATTTTAAAAAACCTTTTATTCCTGCTTTATTAGTAGATTTTTTATTAAGAATGGATGTTGCATTTTATCAAGTGTATTTTTAACATCTCAACATAATATGAAATTGGTTAATGTTAGTAGATTTTTCTATGTTGAGCCATCATTATATTCCTGGAATGAACCCCTATTAATGTACTTTCTCGTTTTCCTTGCTAATTTTTTTTTTTTTTTGAGACGGAGTCTTGCTGTGTTGCCCAGGCTGGAGTGCAGTGGCATGATCTCCTGCCTCAGCCTCCCAAGTAGCTGGGATTACAGGCACTTGCCACCACACCCAGCTAATTTTTGTATTTTTAGTAGAGATGGGGGTTTTACCATGTTGGTCAGGCTGGTCTCGAACTCCTGACCTCAGGTGATCCACCTGCCTCAGCCTCCCAAAGTGCTGGGATTACAGGCATGAACCACTGCGCCCGGCTGCTAATATTTTTAATTGCAGATTTTTATTAATTGTAGATTATGAAATCCACAATTGTGGTAGTATTACAGTTGTACTTTTTGTGCTTCGTTGAGTTTTGGTATTGTTACTTTATTGACTGCTTAAAAAGAACTGAGACTCTTTGCTCTATGCCCTAAAACATTTAAAGTAGCTTAGGAATTATCTGTTGAAGTCATAATAGATAGAATTCTTCCTTAAAACAATCAGAGCTTTGTTTTGTTGCAAGTATAGTTTCTTTAAATCTCATTACTGATTTATTTCAGTAGTATCCCAACTATATTATCCCCATTCTCTAATTTACAGTAAACAACTGTCAAATTGGGGCTTTTTGAAATGCATCCTTCGTTGAGGGCATATAGGTATCAGATGCTGTGTTAGGTGCAGATAACACTTTTGTTCCCCAAATCAGTCTGACTTGTAATAGATTATAGAATAAAAATCAAAATTCATTTGTTTGTTAACTTTTTCACATTCTGAACTGCTTTCATTTTCTACAATTTTATATTAATGTCTTTACGTATTCTAGCTATTCTGATCTACTTCCTATTCTTTAAATGCACTTGAACTTTCTTTCCTTTGAATTCAATTTGATGAAACTGGCTTGTAAGGTTTTTTTTGTTTGTTTGTTTGAGACAGGATCTCACTCTGTCGCCAAGACTGGAGTGCAGTGGCACAATATTGGCTCATGCAGCCTTGACCTTCTGGGCTCAGGTGGCCTCCCCAGTAGCTGGGACCACAGGCATGCACCACCACGCCTGGTTAATTTTTTGTATTATTTGTAGAGTCAGGATTTTGCCATATTGTCCAGGTTAGTAAGTTTTTTTTTTTTTTTTTTTTTTTTAAAGAGATGGAGTCTTGCTGTATTATCCAGGAGTGATAATAGTGCACTACAGCCTTGAACTCCTGGCCTCAAGTGATCCTCCTGCTTCAGCCTCCCAAGTAGCTGGGACTGTAGACGTGTGCCACCAAGTCTGGCTCTGTAATATTTTGACTCATCAGAGTCATTCTTGATGTAACCAACTTTTTTTATTTGTTTACCCACCATTAATTCTCTCTTCTTTTAGTAACATAACCCTCAGTTCATTTTGGGGAAGCATTAATCTGCCATATATATATATTTTTAATTTAAATGATTTATTGGTCGGCCATCGTGGCTTATGTCTGTAATCCTAGCACTTCGGTAGGCTGAGGTGGGTGGATTACCTGAGGTCAGGCATTTGAGACCAGCCTAGCCAACATGGCGAAACCCCCTTCTCTACTAAAAATACAAAAATTAGCCGGGTGTGGTGGTGCACACCTGTAGTCCCAGCTCCTCAGGAAGCTGAGGCAGGAGAATCTCTTGAATCCTGGAGGTGGAGGCTGCAGTGAGCCAAGATCGTGCCACTGCACTCCATCCTTCGTGACAGAGTGAGACTCTATCTCAAAAATAATAATATAATAATAATAACTTATTGAGGCTGGGGATGGTGGCTCATGCCTGTAATCCCAGCACTTTGGGAGGCCAAGGTGGACGGATCACTTGAGGTCAGGACTTCAAGACCAGCCTGGCCAACATGGTGAAACTCTGTCTCTACTAAAAATGCAAAAATTAGCCGGGCATGTTGGTGGGCGCCTGTAATCCCAGCTACTTGGGAGGCTGAGGCAGGAGAATTGCTTGAATCTGGGAGGCAGAGGTTTGCAGTGAGCTGAGACCATGCCATTATACTCCAGACTGGGCAACAAGAGTGAAACTCTGTCTCAATCAGTCAATCAATCAGTCAATAATCGAGTTGAAATTCACATCGCGTACCATTAACCATCTTAAAATGAGCGATTTAGTGGCATTTAGTACTTTCACAGTATTGTGCAACTACCATCTCTATCTAGTTCCAAAACATTTTCATAATTCCAAAGTAAAATACTCACTAACCAGTTTCTCCATTTTCCCTTCCTATCTAGCCTCTGGCAACTACTATTCTACTTTCTATCTGTATGCATTTGGCCATCCTGTACATTTCTTATAAATAGAATCATACAGTATGTAGCCTTTTATGTCTGACATCTTTCAATTGGCAGAATGTTTACAAGGCTCAAAGTATAGCATTTATCAGTATTTCATTCCTGTTTATGGCTGATTAATATTCCACTGTATAGATTATACGACATTTTGTTTATTCATTCATATCTTGATGGTCATTTGTGTTGTTTCCACTTTTTGGCTATTACGAGTAATGCTCCAATGACTGTGTACAAGTTTTCAGTTTACTTGGGTATAGATCTGGGAGTCGAATTGTTGGGCCATATGGAAACTCTATTTTGAATTTTTTGAGGTAACACCACCAAACTGCTCTTCATAGCTGTCTTTCCATTCTTCCTTTTTTTTAAATTAAAAAAAAAAAAAATAGAAACAGGATCTTGCTGTGTTGCCTAGCCTGGAGTGTAGTGGCTATTCTCAGGCACAATCATAGCATACTGCAGCCTCGAACTCCTGGCCTCCAGCAATCCTCTCACTTTAACCTGCTAAGTAGCTGGGACTACAGGCACTCTGCAGTGCATCCAGCTTATCTTTCCATTCTTATTTATAATATTGAGTACCTTATGTTTTGTCTTTTTTTTCCCTTAATTTTGTTAGCTAATTGTTTTCATTTTTTCCACTAAAGAATTATCTCTTGGGCCGGGCCTGGTGGCTCACACCTGTAATCCCAGCACTTTGGGAGGCCAAAGTGGGGATTGTCTAAGTCCAGGAGTTCAAGACCAGCCTGGACAACACGGTGAGACCCCAGTCTCTAAAAAAGAAAAAGAAAAATCATCTCTCTGAGATATCCATCCTGTTGTTTTTGAATTTTTCTAATTTACCAATTTCCCTTTTCTTCCCCTTCTGCTTCCCTATTTATTTATTTAGAGACAGGGTATCACTCTGTGCCCAGGCTGGAGTGTAGTGGCATGATCTTGACTCACTGCAGCCTTGACCTCCTGAGCTCAAGGGATCATCCCACCTCATCCTCCCGAGTAGTTGGGACCACATCATGCCTTGCCATGCCTGACTAATTTTTTGTATTTTTTGTAGAAATGGGGTTTCTCCATATTGTGCCGGCTGGTCTTGAACTCCTGAGCTCAAGTGATTCACCCACCATGGCCTCCCAAAGCGTTGGGATTACAGGTGTTAGCCAGCATGCCCAGCTTAATGTTCTTATTTTGTTTTTCTATTTTTGAATTGAATTATTAATATATTTAATTTTTTTTAAAGAGACTTGGCCTCATCCTGTCGCCCAGAGTAGAGTGCAGTGGTGCAATCATAGCTCATAGCTTTGAACTTCTGAGCTCAAGTGATCCTCCCTCCCAAGCCTAAGTTGCTGGGACCACAGTCGTGTACCACCATACGCCCAGATAATTTTTAAACATTTTGTCGAGACAGTGTCTTGCTACGTTGCTCAGTCTGGTCTTGAACTCCTGGCCTAAAGCTTCCTCCCACCTCGGCCTCTTAAAATGTTTGGATTATAGGAGTGAGCCACCACACCTGACTTTCATTTAATTCTTACTTTTAAATGGAGCATTTAAGTCTTTATATATTTATTTGAGTCAACTTTGACTACATTCCCTTTATTTTGATAAATGTTTCCTTTATGTAACTTTCTAGATAATTTGTAACTCCTTTCCCCTTCCTCTCTTTGTCTAAGAAACTTAGTTTCCAAATATTTAGCTTTTGCCTTGTTTTGGATTTCTTTAAAAATGTTTTTTAAAAATTTGCACTGATAGGCCAGGCGCAGTGGCTCACGCCTGTAATCCCAGCACTTTGGGAAGCCAAGGTGGGTGGATCACCTGAGGTCAGGAGAGGGAGACCATCCTGGCCTACACAGTGAAACCCCAACTCTCCTAAAAGTACAAAAAAAATTAGCTGGGCTTGGTGGCAGGCGCTTGTAGTCCTAGCTACTTGGGAGGCTGAGGCACAAGAGTCGCTTGAACCCGGGAGGCAGAGGTTGTAGTGAGCCGAGATTGCGCCACTGCACTCCAGGCTGGGTGACAAGAGTGAGACTCCATCTCAAAAAGAAAAAAAAATTTGCACTGATAATACATGCACATATAAGAAATTCAAGTTTTTGCAGTGAAGAGCAGATATCTTTCCTACCCCAGCTCCCAGTAACCCAGTTCTCCTTCCCCCAGAGGCAACTAGTGTTCCTAGGTTTTAAAAAAATGTTTTCAGCGTTTATTCCATGCATTTATGAACATGATATATGAATATATAAACCCTTTTCAATATAGTTGTATTACTGTATATGAACTATTACAGTATACAGAAACTGCATATTTTTCTTTTTTAACAGTGTGTCTTGAAGATTGCTTCCTTTTACTTGTTTTGTAAATACTTTTTGGTTTCACTACTTTCTGGCTAGAACTGTGGTCTAAATTATGTGTATATTTTTGAATTATTTGTTGTATAATGGTCAATTTGAAAATATTTTCCACTGGTACATAAAAAGAACATATTTTAGGATATGCATGATATTTTAGATTAGATTTATCATTTTGGATTACATAGATGACTTCAGGACATCCAGGAAACCTTTGGAAATTTGCTCATTTTTATGAGTATGAGCATGAGTTTTATTCTTTGGGGAGTCGGGGTCCACAACTTTTATCAGATTCTCAAAGGAATTCATGGTCTACCAATAGATTTAAGGACTGGTAAGTTTATATACTGTTGTACTTTGCCTTATTTGTCAAGTACTGGCATATACCTTAGAGATACTGTGGTTTAGTTCCAGACCACTGCAATAAAACGAAAAGTACAGCATAGCAAATAAATCACAGTAAAGCCAATGTCATAGTAAAGCAAGTCACACAGTTTTTTTGGTTTCTCAGTGTATATAAAGGTTATGTGTAGCGTACACTGTAGTCTGTTAAGTGTACAATAGTATTATGTCTAAAAAATGTACGTACCTAAATTAAAAAGTACTTTTCTTTTTTTGGCTGAAAAGTGCTGAGAGTCCTCTGAGCCTTCAAAGAGTTGTAATGTTTTTGCTCGTGGAGGGTCTTGCCTTGATGTTGATGGCTGCTGACTGATCAGGATGGTGGTTGCTGAAAGGTTGGGATTACTTTGGCAATTTCTTAAAATAAGACAACAGTGAAGTTTGCTGCATTGATTGGCTCCTCCTTTCATGAATGATTTCTTTGTAGCATGCATTGTTTGATAGCATTTTACCCACAGTAGAACTTCTTTCAAAATTCAAAAGGAGTCAGTCCTCTCTAACTCTGCTACTGCATTATCAGTTAAATTTATGTAATATTCTATTCCTTTGTTGTCATTTCAGTAATATTCACAGCATCTTCACCAGGAATATATTTCATTTCAATGAACTACTTTCTTTGCTCATCCATAAGAAGCACCTCATCCGTTAAAGTTTTATCATGAGATTGCTGCATTCAGTCACATCTTCGGTCTCCACTTCTAATTCTACTTCTCTTGCTATTTCCATGATGTCTGCAGTTACTTCCTCCACTGAAGTATTGAACCTCTCAAAGTCATCCGTGGGGGTTAGAATCAACTTCTTCCAAACTCTTGTTAATATTGATACTTTGGCCTTTTCCCCATGAACCATGGATGCTCTTAATGGCATCTACAATGGTGAATCCTTCCCGGAACATTTTCTATTGACTTTACCCAGATCTCAGAGGAATCACTATCTATGGCAGCTGTAGCCTTACAAGATGTATTTCTTAAATAATAAGACTTGAAAATCAAAATGACTTCTTTATCCATGTGCTGCAGAATGGATGTTGTGTTTAGTAGGCATGAACACAACGTGAATCTGCTTGTACATCTCCAGTAGAGCTCTTGAGTGACTGGGTGCATTGTCAGTGAACAGTAATGTTTTGAAAGGAAACTTTTTTCTGAGCTGTAGGTCTTAACAGTGGGCTTAAAATATTTAGTAAACTGTATAGTAAACAGATGTGCTGTCATCCGGGCTTCGTTGTTGCATTTATAGAGCACAGGGAGAGTAGATTTATAATACTTCTTAGGTGCCCTAGGTTTTTCAGAATGTAAAAGAGCATTGGCTTCAACTTTAAGTCCACCAGCTTCATTAGCCCTTAGCAAGAGACTCAACCTGTCCTTTGAAGGCAGGTATTGAATTATTTCTAGCTGTGAAAGTCCTAGATGGCATCTTCCAATAGAAGGCTATTTTGTCCACATTGAAAATCTGTTGTTTAATGTAACTACTTTCATCAATTACCTTAGGTAGATATTCTGGATAACTTTCTGCAGCTTCTACATCAGCACTTGCTGCTTCACCTTGCACTTTTATGTTGTGGAGACAGGTTCTTTCCTTAAGCCTCATGAGTGAACCTCTGCTAACTTCAAACAATTCTTCATCTTCCTTACCTCTCTCAGCCTTCATAGAGTTGAAGAGAGGGCCTTGCTCTGGCTTAGGCTTTGGTTTAAGGGCATGTTGTGGCTGGTTTGATATTCTATCCAGACCACTTAAACTTTCCCCATATCAGGAAAAAGGCGATTTCACTTCTTTATCATTTATGTATTCATTGGAGTGGCTCTTCTGGTTTCTTTAAGAACTTTCCCTTTGCATTGCAACTTGGGTAACTGGCGAAAGAGGCTTAGCTTTTGGCCTGCCTTCCTCACTAAACTTAATCATTTCTGGCCTTTGATTTAAAGGGACATGGTGTCTTCCTTTGTCTTGAATACTTAGAGGCGATTGTAGGGTTATTAGTTGGCCTAATTTCAATATTGTTGTGTCTTAGGCAATAGGGACTCCCAAGGATAGGGAGACTGGGGAATGGTTGATTAGTGGGGCAGTCAGAACACATGCAATTTATCGATTAAGTTTGCCGTCTTATATGGGTGTGCTTTGTGGCACCCCCACACAATTACAATAGTAACAATCAAAGCTTACTGATTACAGGTTACCATAACAGTTATAATAATAATGAAAAGTTTGGGCCGGGCGCGGTGGCTCAAGCCTGTAATCCCAGCACTTTGGGAGGTCGAGATGGGCGGATCACGAGGTCAGGAGATCGAGACCATCCTGGCTAACCCGGTGAAACCCCGTCTCTACTAAAAATACAAGAAAATTAGCCGGGTGAGGTGGCGGGCGCCTGTAGTCCCAGCTACTTGGGAGGCTGAGGCAGGAGAATGGCGTGAAACCGGCGGGGCGGAGCTTGCAGTGAGCCGAGATCGCGCCACTGCACTCCAGCCTGGGGCACAGCAAGACTCCGTCTCAAAAAAAAAAAAAAAAAAAAAAGAAAAGTTTGATATATTGTAAGAATTACTTACCAAAATGTGACACAGTTACATGAAGTGAACATATATTTTTGGAAAAATGACACCAATACACTTGCTCAAATCAGGGTTGTCATAAACCTTCAATTTGTAAAAAAAAAAAAAAATGCAGTGTCTGTACAGCACAGTAAAGTCAAGTGCCATAATTGAGGTATGGCTGTATTTAAGTCTCTATTACTGTGGTTGCCATTTTTCCTATGTTTTCTGTGGTTTCCGCTTCATTGTTTTATTACTCTGCTTGTACGTAAAGGTTTGTGATAGTTTTATCTTATTAGTGATTATACTGTTCATCGTTACTAAGTAACCCTTTTTGTCCTATTTATTACCTAATAGATGATACTCTTTTTGGTTGCATTTGTTTGTTATATCATTACCCTACATTTTATCTTCAACATTTTGAAATCACTTGTTTTAGATCCATTGCTTATAGATAAGTAAATCATTTTTAAAATGTATACCCTATTAGATTTATAGTTATATACATTTAATTTATAGCAGAGATTATAAATTTTGGGCCATAACTACTTTCATGTATGTTTTGTTCAATTAGCATATAGATTATTGTTATTATTTTGTATCAATCTTTGTCTTTTGGTTTTAATAGGTGAATTTTACAGATGTTGATGTAGTAGCTGTGCTTGGTCTTATAGCTGACCTTTAGTATCTGTTTTACCATTTTAATACTTGCTTGTTTTCTTCCTTTGTTTCCTGTTGTTAGATGGCCTCTGTTTCTTTGATTCATTTCCTGTTCTATTTTTGTATAATTTTGGAAAATATATGGATTTACCCAGATGACTATATAGCAGTAATTAGCCAGAAATGGAAATGAGGAAATTCCATTCATAGTAATCACAAAATCAGAAATACTTAAGAATCAACAGAAGAGCACAGGACTTACATGAAGAAAATCTAAAATAGGATAGGAACAAATAGGCACACTTTGTCCTTGGATGAACAAATTTCATAAAAATGTCTATTTTCTGAAAATACATAAATCTAATGCAATTCAGATTAGAACCTCAGTAGTGTGTTGGAAGGGATGGCATATAATTGAATAAAATAATCTTATGTTTGTTTGTTTGTTTGTTTGTTTGAAACGGAGTCTCCCTCTGTCACCAGGCTGGAGTGCAGTGGTGTGATCTTGGCTTTCAGGCGATTCTCCTGCCTCTGCCTTCCAAGTAGCTGGGACCACAGGCGCGCACCACCACGACCAGCTAATTTTTGTATTTTTAGTAGAGGCGGGGTTTCACCATGTTGGCAAGGATGGTCTCCATCTCTTGACCTCGTGATCCGCCCGCCTCGACCTCCCAAAGTGCTGGGATTACAGGCGTGAGCTACCGCGCCTGGCCTGAATAAAATAATCTTAAACTTTTGAGACTTTCCTTACCAGTCATCAGAACATTTATACGTTTTCAAAGGTATTTTAATCAAGTCGCTGTTGTTGTAAGAATAGACAAGTGGACTGGAATAGAGAATCCAGAAATAGATCCTATTAGTGGTGAAGTGAATTATTTTGTTGTTTAGATCTTCTGTTTTCTTATTTTTGTTCACTTGATCTATGTTGTACTGAGAGTGGTATATTCATGTCTCATGTTATTAGCATTTCTATTTATGTTTCCTTGCATCTCCTGTAGTTTTTGCTTTATAAAAGCTGTTGCTGTGCTATTTTGTTTTAGAATAATGCCTGGCTAATTCTTTTGCTTTTTAAAGTCATTTCATCTCTTTGCTTGGAGGTCTTTAGGATTTTATCTTTATCTTTGAAATCTAATAGTTTTACTAGGCTATTTCTTGGAGTTGATTGTTTGGGTTAATTTTCCCAAGTACCTTGTATATTGATTCAGATTTTTTTTCTATTTTAGAAAGTTTTCTTGCATTATAGCTATAAAACCAGCTCTGTTTTTGTTTGGTTTGGTTTGTGTTTTTCTTCCTCATGTAATCCAATAATGTGAATATTACTCTTTTTTTCTTATCTTCTGTTTCCACTTATTTCTCTCTGATCCTTTTTATTTTTCTTTATGTCATTGAGTCTACTCTTCCTTGAATGCTTTTATAATTCATTCTTCATTGCTGAGATAATTTTGACTTTTTCTTCATATTTCTTTTCTGAGTTCAGTTACCTCTTTCCCTTTCTTCTTTCCTTTCCTTTTCTTCTTTTTCTTCCTTTTTGTCTATTTCTGCTTTCAGTTTTTGAATTTTTGATTCAGGGTTTTTCATATCATCATATGTTTCAGTTTATTTAATTTTGTTTGGATTGTTAACTTAAACTTTCTTTTGCTTTGTTGTTATCAGGGAATTTCCTTCAATTGATAAATGTGAAATTTAATTTTTTTTTTTGTTTTCTGCAATAGCTCTGTATGCACTTGAGTTTTCTTATGTTCATTTTTATGGTATTGAGTATTTTATAATATTCTTAATTGCATTATCTTCAGTCAATGTAGCAAAGTCCAAATACAATAGCAGAAATGTTGTTTGTTTTACTTGAGGAAAGGGTTGTTCTGTCTTCAATTTTATGGGTCTATTTTGTCTTGCAGGACACTTAAGTATTTCCCCTTTTTCTTCTTTTACCCTTCACCGCTCAGTTATTAAAGCATGCTTCTCTCTTCCTTTTTGCTTTTTCTTTCCTCTGCATTTCAACAAATGCTTATTTAACACTCGTCTTTTTAAATTGCACCTGCTCTTTTAAACCATGCCTTCTGCTTTAAATTAAAGGTACTTGAAACCTCTTCCCTGTAGCCTGTGCTCTGATCTGCCCAGATACTTTTCCAGTGTTTTCAGATACGGTGTGGATTTAATCTTTCTGGGAGTCACTACAAATCATTTTTAGGTGCCTTCACTAGCCTTTCTCCTCTGTCTTTTCTGCAGTTTTTCTTAGTCTGCCTTTGCTTGCCACAAAGCCTTGTGGGTGGATGGAGGTGAAAGCATGTACCCTAAATTGGTTGACTTTTTCTCTTTTTATTTGCAATTATTTGCAATTTGGCATTATATGTCTTCAAGTTATGCTACAGGTGTGGTTTGGTATAGAATTTAATTTTTCCTTCTTGTTTTTTTTTACTGTTTGGGGATGAAATTTTGGGCAGATAGCTGTGCAGCTGCCATTGCCTTCAACTATGTAGAAGTCCTGGATTACTTAGTAAATGGTGGTGGCATAACTAGCCTTCTACCTGGAAACAATAAAATTGGACTCAGCCTGTGCCATATAGAGTGTATTAAACTTCCAGATGAATGTAGAATTTATTTTAATTCCAGATGGACTAAAGACTCAGGTGTTTTCTTAAAAAAAAAAACTCTCAAGAATATCAAGGTGGTTTTTATGTAGGTGATGATAATCTAGAATTCATGTGGAATCTGGGTGTGAGAGTGGGGCAGGGATACTCTTTTGACCAAGAATGGAAAACAGAAGCTATAAAATAAAAGATGTGTGTGTTTGTAAAAGATAGATTTAGAAGAAATATTTACAATGTTGAGGACAGACTGTGATAAAATACAAAAAACTTTTACAAGTTGACAAGATAACAAAATAGGAAAATGCATGAATAAGTATTTCCCAGAAGAGCATATCCAGATGACCAACAAATTTAAGATGTTCAGATTTATTAGTAATTAGGGAAATACAAATTAGAATAACAACATATCCCTGTACAGCTATTAAACCTTCCAAATTTAAAAGAGCACAATTACATATGGCTTATGTGGGAAGGGACGGAGGTAAATAAGGCACTTTTATGTCCTCTGCACAATGCTGGTGTTTAATACCAAATGAAGTCAGGGTGGGGTGGAGGATCATGATTTCCCCCCTCCTCAGTGCATACTTTCCGAGTATCTTAGGAACATGAATTAAGCATAGTAATCATAAACTTGTGAAGGCAAGTGTCATCAGATTTTATATTTAGAATTTAACAGGACATATTGAGAAATAAGAAACTCCTTTTAATTACTGTAGTCTGGAATCTTTATCACTGGAGTGCTTTCTTGATGATCTGCCTATATCATGAAAATTAAATTCCCTTCAGTGATTGAGGATCTTTCTCTATTACCAGCTATCATAAGTGACATTCTGGGGACTTGCTTGAGAGACACCTTCCCTGCAATATTTTGTAATTAAAAATTTTGTGTATATATAAAAAATATATATCAATGCATCTTATTTCTGATGCATTTCAAAATAAATTACAGATGTCTATTTACTTCCCTCAAGTATACTTCAGCTTGCATGTCATTAACTATTCAGTATTTGTTGAGGTAAAGTTTACATGCAATGCAATGTAAAAATCTCAAGTGCACTTTCACTGATTTTTTTATTTTTGTTTTCTTATGTAGAGACGAGATCTCACTGTGTTGTCCAGGCTGGTCTCGAACTCCTGAGCTCAAGCAGTCCTCCTACCTCGGCCTCCCTCAGTGTTAGGATTAAAGACGTGAGCCACCATGCCCAGCCCACTAGGTTTTAACAAATGTACAACCTGTGTATTCCACACCACTATTGAGACACAGAATATAACCTCAAGAAGTTTCCTCAAGCTCCTCACAGGCAGTTCATGCTGTCACCCTCTAGAGGCAGCCACTATTTTGATTGAAGTATTTTTATGGACTTGTGTTTTGTTTTGGATAAATCTTTAGGAGAGGAATTTTTGGGTCATAGGGTTAGATATATGTTTCGTTTTATGAGAAACTGCCAGACACCTTTCCAAAGTGGGTGTTCCATTCTACAATTATGAGTCCCAAAGTTTGGCCTAGGGAAGTAGAAGGATGGAGTTACCATTTATTGAGAGGAAGAAGTCTATAGGAGGGACAGGTTTGGGTGGGGTGGTGGTAGTGGTAGATTAGGAGCTCAGTTTTGGATATGTTAATTTTGAGATATCCAGCCATAACCGAAACAGATAGCCATGTGGAGGGGCCAAGTAGGCAACTGTGTATATGAATTTGGAGTTAGGGAGAAGGCCTGGGTTGGAGATAAAAATTTGGGAGTCATCAGCGTGTAGAACCCACTGTTACACTGACAGTGGAATCAGAACTGAATGGAAAAGGTACATCTAAAGAAATTACTGTTTTTTAAAATAAACTTTGTGTTTTGGAATTTTAGATTTACAGAAAAGTTGCAAAGATGGTACGGTTTCCATATACCCTTCACCCATTTATCCCTAATGTTAATATCTTAGTAGATAACCATAGTACATTTATCAAAGCTAAAATGGTAACATTCGTACAGTGCCATGAACTTCCAGACTTTTTTTTTTTTTTTTTTTTTTGAGAGAGAGAGCCTTGCTCTGTTGCCCAGGCTAGAGTGCAGTGGTGCAATCTCGGCTCACTGCAACCTCCACGTCCCAGGTTCAAGCGATTCTCCTGCCTCAGCCTCCCAAGTAGCTGGGACTAGAGGTATGTGCCACCATGCCTGGCTAATTTTCATATTTTTAGAGATGGGGTTTCATCATGTTGGCCAGGAACATCTTGAACTCTTGGCCTCAAGTGATCAGCCCGCTTCGGCCTCCCAAAGTGTTGGGATTACAGGCATGAGCCACCGCATCCGGTCGCATTTCACCAGTTTGAAATAATTAATTGTAATGTAAGATGAAATTTTAGAACATTTTATGAATCCTCTGTATGTTTTTGACTGTTTTCTCTTCTCCCTTTGCAGGACTAATGGCTGAAGGATAAATCAACATGGCAACTATGATTCCACCAGTAAAGCTGAAATGGCTTGAACACTTGAACAGCTCCTGGATTACAGAGGACAGTGAATCTATTGCTACAAGAGAGGGAGTTGCTGTTCTGTATTCTAAACTGGTTAGCAATAAGGAAGTAGTACCTTTGCCCCAACAAGTTTTATGCCTCAAAGGACCACAGTTGCCAGACTTTGAACGTGAGTCTCTTTCAAGTGATGAGCAGGACCACTATTTGGATGCCCTTCTTAGCAGCCAGCTAGCATTGGCAAAGATGGTGTGTTCGGATTCCCCATTTGCTGGGGCACTTAGAAAACGACTGCTTGTACTCCAGCGTGTCTTTTATGCACTTTCTAATAAATACCATGACAAAGGCAAGGTGAAGCAGCAGCAGCATTCTCCAGAGAGCAGTTCTGGGTCAGCAGATGTCCATTCTGTTAGTGAACGCCCCCGGTCAAGCACTGATGCACTTATAGAAATGGGTGTTCGAACTGGTCTAAGTTTATTATTTGCACTTCTAAGACAAAGTTGGATGATGCCTGTGTCAGGACCTGGTCTCAGTCTTTGCAACGATGTTATTCATACTGCAATTGAAGTTGTGAGCTCTTTACCACCATTATCATTAGCAAATGAAAGCAAGATTCCTCCTATGGGCTTGGACTGCTTATCGCAAGTAACAACATTTCTTAAAGGAGTAACTATTCCTAATTCTGGGGCAGACACTTTAGGTCGTAGATTAGCTTCTGAGTTGCTGCTTGGTTTGGCAGCTCAACGAGGCTCATTGCGGTATCTTCTTGAATGGATAGAAATGGCTTTGGGAGCTTCGGCAGTTGTACATACCATGGAGAAAAGCAAACTACTCTCAAGCCAGGAAGGAATGATCAGCTTTGACTGCTTTATGACCATATTAATGCAGATGAGGCGTTCTTTGGTACGTACTATAAAAATCTCAACTTTAAAGCTCATAACAGTTTTAGGAAAAGTTAATGAAGTTTTTAATGAATTGGTGGTAACAGTGAATGATTTGAGACTTCAGTGGTTGTTGAGTTAAATATTTCATATACTTGGAGTGAAGAAACTTTTATGCATGTTAATATATGTGGTTGGTACAGTGTTGAGACTACTGCATCAGGAGTCAGGTTTGTAGTTTTAGCTTTCTGAATTCTCATATGAACTAGGAAATTCATCTAACTTTATGTTTTAGCAGACTTATGAAAAATGAGATACTTTGGCTAGTGATCAGGAGGTCTTTAGGAAAAAAACCTCTTATTTTCATCTTTCCCAATTTATATTAAACATTTACTATATGCCAAGTACTATTCTAGGCCCTGGGGCTACAACACTGGGGATACAGTTTCTGCCTCCATGGAGCTAACAGCCTAGTAGAAGAGTCAGATAATAAATATTTAATTTCAGGTAGTGAAAATTTCTAAGAAGAGAAGTAAAAGAGGGAAAGGGAATAGAGACTGGTAGACTTAGGACAGAGGTTGGGAGGTGAAAAGTTGCTGTTTAGTTAATGTGGTCAGGGAATGACTGAGTTGTGACATTAGAGTAGAGACCAGAATGAAGGGAAGTGATGAGCTAAGCAAAGCTCTGTGAAGAGCGTGTTGTCAGAGGAAATTGTTTGACTATCATAACCTTGGATACTACATTAAAGAATAAATAATAAAATAGTAGAGTGTAATCAATGTCAAGAATTTGTAAGACTGAAAAACCGAGAATAAAAATTCAAATGTTAAAATACAAATTTAGATTGGGTGCGGTGGCTCATGCCTGTAATCTCAGCACTTTGGGAAGCTGAGGAGGGTGGATCACTTGAGGCCAGGAGTTCAAACCCAGCCTGGCCAGCATGGTGAAACGCCATCTCTACTAAAAACACAAAGATTAGCCAGGTGTGGTGTTGCGTGCCTATAATCCTAGCTACTTGGGAGGCTGAGGCAGGAGAATCACTTGAACCCAGGAGACGGAGGTCGCAGTGATCAGAGATCATGCTGCAGCATTCCTGGGCAACACAGCGAGAATCTGTCTCAAAAACAAAATAAAAAATAAAATACAAATTTAAAATATTAAGACTCAAACACTTAAAAGCTGACTTATTTTTAATTAGGTTACATTGATCAGTCTTTTTTTTTTTTTTTTTCCCGAGATGGAGTTTCGCTCTTGTTGCCCAGGCTGGAGTGCAATGGCATGATCTCGGCTCACTGCAACCTCTGCCTCCCAGGTTGAAGCGATTCTCCTGCTTCAGCCTCCCAAGTAGCTCAGATTACAGGCATGCACCACCACGCCCAGCTAATTTTTGTACTTTTAGTAGAGATGGCGTTTTACCATGTTGGCCTTGGCTCGTCTCGAACTCCTGACATCAGGTGATCTGCCCACCTTGGCCTCCCAAACTGCTAGGATTACAGGTGTGAGTCACCACGCCCGGCTTACATTGATTAGTCTTTAAGGTATCCTTTGTTACCAGATATCAACCAACAAATCTATTTAGTTAAAATAACTAAAAATGTCACTTATAAATGATATATATGTATTTCAAGTCTCCCCCTACCCCCAATAAGTAGAAAGCTTTTGGACAGGAGTGTCCATAAAAACCAATTATGTTGAATTTATTTTCAAACCAGGGACATTTAAGTTTTCACTTACTTTGCTTTTTGCATTTATGAACTGAATGGTAAATATTGGGTCATTTTTTACCATTTTATCATAGGTAAGTACTTGGGGTTTTTAGATCATAAGATCTATGAAAATTTGAATTTCTTACTGTTACATAAATTTTTTTTTTTTTTTTTTTGGGATGGAGTCTTGCTCTGTCACCCAGGCTGGAGTGCAGTGACGCGATCTCGGGCTCACTGCAAGCTCTGCCTCCCGGGTTCACGCCATTCTCCTGCCTCAGCCTCCCGAGTAGCTGGGACTGCAGGCGTCCACCACCTCGCCCGGCTAGTTTTTTGTACTTTTTAGTAGAGACGAGGTTTCACCGGGTTAGCCAGGATGGTCTCGATCTCCTGACCTCGTGATCCGCCCACCTCGGCCTCCCAAAGTGCTGGGATTACAGGCGTGAGCCACCACGCCCGGCAAAAAAAAAAAAATAATAAAAATAAAAAAAATAAAAATAAAGAAAAGCATGCCATGCTTTGTTTGGGATATGGAATGTTGACATAGGTTCTGTGCTCTTCACTTGAGGTGCCCAGGGATGCAATGATGTAATTAAAAAAGCTTTAGGGACCAGCTGTGGGAGGCACGTAGGCCTCTTTGGGTTTTCTTATTCAATATTCAAATCCTCTCACTTGCACATGTTTTTCTAAATTTATTTTCTGATTCTTAATACTTTCTGGTAACATCCTCTTATGTTATACTTCTTTCAAGTCTGTAAAGCCATTCAGTGACCTAAAATAATGTATCTCTTCATGGTCACATGTTAATATTTCTGTAAGAAGTCACTTAATTCCTCATTTTACGGGCTATTTATTTTGCAGTACCTTTGTTACAAAAAAGATACTAATCATTGCACAATATAGTTATATGATTAAATGGTTGCCAATGGTGTGTTTGAACAAAATGCTAGTCACCTTGAGGCAGAAGCCTCTTCCTCGAGGACCTTACCTTCTAAGGCCTTATTCTACAATATTCCTCCTTAATGGGAAGAGGGTACCCCAGGAAACTAGATTTCTTTTCTCAGTGTCCATTTAGCCTCATTGTCTAGGCTTGTATGCATATTTGATAATTGACTGGATAGTTTAAATACTTTTCCTTTCCCCCCCACTTTTTTTTTTTTTTTCAGATGGAGTTTTGCTCTTGTTGCCCAGGCTGGAGTGCAGTGGCGTGATCTCGGCTCACTGCAACCTCTGCCTCCCGGGTTCAAGCGATTCTCCTGCCTCAGCCTCCCGAGTAACTGGGACTACAGGCCCCTGCCACCACGCCAGCTAATTTTGTTTTTGTATTTTTAGTAGAGGTGGAGTTTCCATGAAGGCCTACCTTAAAGTAGATCTAAAATAATTTTTTTTTTAATTACTGGATTTCCAGTTTTCTTTCTACCTAGCCTCTCATTCCCAGACAAAATAGCAAATTCACTAGTCAGGGAGGTGCCTCCCTCCTTCCCCTCTATGGCCATACCCGATAATATAGCTCCTTATTGGGGCAGACATACCTCTAAAAAACTAGATTGCTGGCCGGGCGCGGTGGCTCACGCCTGTAATCCTAGCACCTTGGGAGGCCAAGGTGGGCAGATCACCTGAGGTCAGGAGTTTTGAGACAAACCTGGCCAACGTGGTGAAACCCTGTCTCTACTAAAAATAAAAAAATTAGCCGGGCATGATTGCAGGTGCCTGTAATCCCAGCTACTTGGGAGGCTGAGGCAGGGAGAATTGCTTGAACCTGGGAGACGGAGGTTGCAGTGAAGCCGAGATTGCGCCATTGCATTCCAGCCTGGGTGACAGACCAAGACTGTCTCAATAAAAAAACAAAAACAAAACAAAACAAAACAAAAAACTAGATTGCTTTTCTCAGAATTCCAGATCTACTCTGGGGAGGAATATGTGTTTGACTTAATTTAGCTCTCTCAAAGCCACCTCAGGCCTACATTAGATTGAATTTTAATTAAATCTCAGATTGATTTTAGGGGAAAGGAATGGTTATTAAACCGAATTATATATTTGTTATTTCTTCTTGCACAGTCAGGGATAGTATTTGATGCTTTTGGTCTCCAGGACCCGTGTTTCTTTTCTTTTTTTTTTTTTTTTTTTGAGGTAGAGTCTTGCTCTGTCGCCCAAGCTAGAGTGTAGTGGTATAAACTTTGGCTCACTGCAACCTCTGCCTCCCGGGTTCAAGCTATTCTTGTGCCTCAGCCTCCCTAGTAGCTGGGTTTACAGGCACTTGCTACCATGCCTGGCTAATTTTTGTATTTTTAGTAGAGACGGGGTTTCACCATGTTGGCCAGGCTGGTCTCGAACTCCTAACCTCAGGTGATCTACCTGCCTCAGCCTCCCACAGTGCTGGGATTACAGGCATGAGCCACGGTGCCCAGTCTAGAACCCACGTTTCTTACACTTTACTGTTGTCTGAGGACTAGGAAATTTGTAGAGCCTCTTCTGATTACACTAGACCCCAACCTGACCTGATCCTCCCTGTCTTGAATTTCTCTATCCTTGAGTAACTGGGCCAGAACTTATCTCCAAGCTATAAGTTAGAGGGAGAGACACATAACCATCTATTGAGTATCTGGTACAAGACCTAACAAAAATAAGTTCAATCTGTAAATTATATTTACTTGTGTGATTCTTAATCTCTGCTGCCTACACATATATAATGAGTTTGGTGGGAACACACAATATATTCATTAACTTACATGAGAATAGGGAAGTAATTTCAGTGTATGTCTTCAAATTATAAAAAATAACCACATGTATGCCATTCGCCTTTGATGCCGCTAGGTGTTTACTGCACGTGGTGTGCCAGATACTGCTAGGTACTGGGTTAAAAAGATGAATAAACTTTGTAGCATCCATCTCTTTAGGCAGCCCACAGTGTAATGAAAGAGGATGAACAGACATTTTAAATTAATGATAATGGGCTATAGTAGAAGTCTGTACTGGGAGGAGATGATGGGATGAAAGAAGAGGGTGGGAGGCAAAGGGGCAGAAAATGTCTTATGGAGGAAGTACCCCTGAAGTTAGTTGAAAAGTAGGAGGAATTTGCCAGCAATTTTGAGGCATGTGTGTCAGGGGAGCTGGACAAGTTTTCAGATGAGAGGCTTACAAAGCAATTGAGGTGTGGGAGAGCAAGCCCCAGGATGTATGGAATGGAATGAGATGAGATTGAGGCTGCAAGCTAGGCAGAGCTCTGTATCCCATGCTATAGGCTTTGGGGACTTGATCCCATCCATATGCAATGTGGATTTACTGAAGCAATTCTGAGTAAAAACAACCAGAATGGAAGGAAATGTACTCCATTTAGTCTTGTCTTTGAATATCTTAAGCAGACAAATGTGGGAGAAAAAATTGTTATTTTGTATAGTAGATAAGAAGAAGGTAACTAAAAACCTGTGAAACCAAAAATTTTATTATTATTATTATTATTATTATTATTATTATTATTATTTGAGACAGAGTCTTGCTCTGATGCGCAGGCTGGATTGCAGTGGCATGATCTCAGCTCACTGCAACTTCCACCTCCCGGGTTCAAGCAATTCTCCTGCCTCAGCTTCCCAGGTAGCTGGGATTACAGGTGGCTGCCACCATACCTGGCTAATTTTTTTGTATTTTTAGTAGAGATGGGGCTTCACCATATTGGCTAGGCTGGTCTCGAACTCCTGCTGACCTCAGGTGATCTGCCTGCCTCAGCCTCCCAAAGTGCTGAGATTACAGGCATGAGCCACCACGCCCGGCTTATTTTTTTGAGATGGAGTTTAGTTCTTGTTGCCCAGGCTGGAGTGTAATGATGTGATCTCGGCTCATTGCAACCTCTGCCTCCCAGGTTCAAGCAGTCCTCCTACCTCAGACTCCTGAGTAGCTGGGACTACAGACATGCACCACCACGCCCAGCTAATTTTTGTATTTTTAGTAGAGATGGGGTTTCACCATGTTGGCCAGGCTGGTCTTGAACTCCTGACCTCAGGTGATCTGCTCGCCTCGGCCCCCCAAAGTGCTGGGATTATAGGCATGAGCCACCACAACCTGGCCCCCAGATTTAGTTTAATTTCCAGTTTATTTTTGGACCATTTAACTTTCTATCTTGTTGACAGTGTGAACAAATGAAGTTATACATTTAATGGGCTATATTTTTCAAAATTTATTTTCTCTAAAAATGCCCAGCTTTAGCCCTGTTTTGTTTTTTATTTCCCCAGTATATTTACAAAATACACTAAGAATTCTGTGTAGAATGTGTGTTTTTTGTTTTTTTTTTTTTGAAACAGAGTCTCACTCTGTTATCCAGTCTGGAGTGCAGTGGCAAAATCTCGGCTCACCTCCCGCCTCCCGGGTTCAAGCAGTTCTCCCCACCTCAGCCTTACGAGTAGCTGGGATACAGGTGCCCGGCACCACACCCGGCTGATTTTTATATTTTTTAGTAGAGACGGGGTTTTGCCATGTTGTCCAGGCTGGTTTTGAACTCCTGACCTCAGGTAATCCAACCACATAGACCTCCCAAAGTGCTGGGATTACAGGTGTGAGCCATGATGCCCGGGCTGTGTAGAATGAGTTTTAGATGTGTCTTTCATCGTAATTGACTGAAGCTGGAGTAGACTTATCCTTAAATACTGACTCTTTTGGGAAGAAATTAACAACAGTCATTACAGTGTTGGTAGGATATTTTGTTGGTTTGGTATTGCTACATTTGGCAGTCATTTATTAAAGGCTCCCAGTATTTTCTCTTCTTAGTATATATACATAATGCAAAATAATAATTATTGCTGTCCGTTTGGAGATCTTACTATGTAGCGGGAACTGTGCTAAGCATGTTTTGCACATAATTTCAGTTAATTATGTAACAGCTCTAAATGTAGGCATCATTCCGGTCTCAAGATGAGACCCTTTCAGTCAGTGCCAGTAAGTGATGGAGCCTAGATTTAAGCCCAAGTTTATCACTAAAAACTTTATGCTGTTTTCAACATTTTTCTCCATACTGTAGAAAGGCATAAAAGAGGGATCATGATGGCCCTGGTGCCAGCTCCTAGAAAGGTACATCAGTCTACTTATCTGTTTTCGTTTTGGTGATCACTAGAGGTGGCTTTTAGATAATGAAGCCACAGATCACAATTGCGTTTTTTCTCAGAAATGCTTCACAGCTAATTAGGGAATTTGGAGAGGTTGCAACCAAGTATTTGTTGGTGTAGCAACACGTTGTATGTCTAGGGACTAGTTACTTTTAAACATTTAGCTTCTGGTATGATTCCATATCTAAGTCTGGACTGTGAAGCCTTACTACTCAAAGTGTGAGCCATAGACAATAGCATTGGCATCACCTGCATTTGTTAGAAATGCAGAATCTTAGGCTTCTTCTATACTTACTGATTAGGATCTGTATTTTAACAAGATCACCAGGTAATTCATGTCAACACTGAAATTTGAGAAGCACCATCCTAAATAATTAAAAAGAAAAACTGACTTGGCAGCAGCAGGTTAATAGCAGATGACCCAGCAATAAGAGAAACAGTCAAATAGAATCACAGATCTGAAGACAATGAGCAATGTGCTATGATTGGAAGGCTCTGATTAGCTAGCATAGTTATTGGAAGCTATCTGAGACGTGAGGGATTTGGGACAGCTGAAGAGAATAATTAAGAATAATGATTATTAATGGGGTGGGGTGATTACAGAGACTATGACAACAGGAAGCTTTACATAGTAAATTTATGAAGATCTTAGAGAGGCCGGGCGCGGTGGCTCATGCCTGTAATCCCAGCACTTTGGGAGACCAAGGCAGGCGGATCATGAGGTCAGGAGATCAAGACCATCCTGGCTAACACGGTGAAACCCTGTCTCTACTAAAACAAAACAAAACAAAACAAAACAAAAATTAGCTGGGCGTGGTGGCGGGCACCTGTAGTCCCAGCTACTCCGGAGGCTGAGGCAGGAAAATAGCGTGAACCCAGGAGGCGGAGCTTGCAGTGAGCCAAGAACGCGCCACTGCACTCCAGCCTGGGTGACAGAGCGAGACTCCATCTCAATAAATAAATAAATAAATAAAATAAAAAAATAAAGATCTTAGAGAAAAGGAAGCTATATGAAGAGCCTGAAGATGAAACTTCTCTGCAGCTTTGCTGGGGTGAGGAGAGTGGTGTGAAAGTCAGTCATTTGCATGGACTTCATCATAGCAGCTTTTGAAGGCCGAGGGGGAACTTGTTAGATGACAAAAAAGTTCTGCCACGTAATAGTCGGCTATTTGGAGGACTCTCCAAAGTGACTGACATTTCAGTGATTTGAGGGTAGCAGGATATTTGCTGTTTTGTTTTGTTTTTGAGATGGAGCCTCGCTCTTGTCTCCCAGACTGGAGTGCAATGGCGTGATCTTGGCTGTCTGCAACCTCCGTCTCCTGGGTTCAAGTGATTCTCCTGCCCCAGCCTTCCCAGTAGCTGGGACTACAGGTGCCCACCACCACGCCCAGCTAATTTTTTGTAGTTTTAGGGGAGACGGGTTTCACTATGGTCAGGCTGGTCTCAAACTCCTGACCTCAGATGATTCACCTGCCTCGGCCTCACAAAGTGCTGGGGATATTTGCTGTTTTAATAATTTGCAATTATGTATAGTTTATTTGCCCAGTAGATACAGATTGATGTAAATTTTACCATTGTTTTATTTACCTGATGGAATAGAAAAAGGATAGATGATTATATAGAGCAACTTAAAACCTATAGGCTGGGCACAGTGGCTCACGCCTGTAATCCCAGCACTTTGGGAGGCCGAGGTGGATGGATTGCCTGAGGTCAGGAGTTTGAAACCAGTGTGGCCAACATGCTGAAACCGCATCTCTACTAAAAATACAAAAAAATTAGCTGAGCATGGTGGCGTGTGCCTGTAATCCAGCTACTCGGGAGGCTGAGGCAGGGTAATTGCTTAAACCCGGGAGGTGGAGGTTGCAGTGAGCTGAGACTGAGCCACTGCACTCCAGCCTGGGCAACAGAGCAACACTCTGTCTCAGAAACACACACACACACACACACACACACACACACACACATATGAAAAACCTATAAAACTTCAGTGTAGGCCCGGTGCGGTGGCTCACGCCTGTAATTCCAGCACTTTGGGAGGCCCAGGTGGGTGGATCACCTGTGGTCGGGAGTTCGAGACCAGCCTGAACCAACATGGAGAAACTCTGTCTCTGCTAAAAATACAAAATTAGCCAGGCGTGGTGGCGCATGCATGCCTGTAATCCCAGCTACTCAGGAGACTGAGGCAGGAGAATCACTTGCATCTGGGAGGTGGAGGTTATAGTGAGCCGAGATCGTGCAGTTGCACTCCAGCCTGGACAACAAGAGCGAAGCTCCATCTCAAAAACAAAACAAAACAAAAAAACACACACACAAAAACCAACCTTTAGTGTATTTTGAAACTTAAGAAATTCTAAGTAAGTGTTATTAATAGTTAATAAGCTTTATTAATGTGCTTGTTTTTTATTTTGAGACGGAGTCTTACTCTGTCACCTAGGCTGGAGTGCAGTGGTGCGATCTGCAACCTCCGCCTCCTGGGTTCAAGTGATTCTCCTGCCTCAGCCTCTCAAGTAGCTGAGATTACAGGCACATGCCACCATGCCCTGAGAATTTTTGTATTTTTAGTAAAGACAGGGTTTTATCATATCGGCCAGGCTGGTCTCAAACTCCTGACCTCAAGTGAACTGCCCGCCTCAGCCTCCCAAAATGCTGGGATTACAGGTGTGAGCCATTGCGCCTGGCCAATATGCTTTTAATGATATTAATTTTAATTAATTACTAATATATAATATAACTAACATAAATCAGCACTAATCAGATTAATCGGATTAATATTGATGAAGTTAATGTTTGACCTATATAATTATATTAATAGTATAAATACAATTTAATATTTATTAATAGTTAATAAGCCTTAATAATAAACTTTATTAATAGATCCTGAGGTGGGAGGATCACTTGAGCCTGGGAGGTCGAGGCTATAGTGAGTTATGTAAACCCAAACATATCTGAGACAGGTCTCAAATCAATTTAGGTTTGTCAAGGTTAAGGACAATGCCTGGGAGATGAGTGTAAACCAAGAAGTTTCTGAGACAAGAAATTGATCTTTCTGAATCAGTTTAGAAAGCCATTGCACTGCAGCCTGGGCGACAAGAGCGAAACTCTGTCTCATAAATAAATAAATAAAGTTTATTTTGCCAAGGTTAAGGACATGCCTGTGACAGAGCCTCAGGAGGTCCTTGTGGCAGGTGCCCGAGGCGGTTGGGGTACAGCTTGCCTTTATACATTTTAGGGAGACATAATATATCAATCAATATATGTAAGATCTTATTGATTTGATCTGAAAGGATGGGATAACTCGAGGTCAGGGGGCTTTCAGGTCATTGGTAGATTTAAACATATTCTGATTGGCAGTTGGTTGAAAGAGTTAGTAGAAAGGAATGTGTGGATTACAATAAGGCGTTGGGGAGAGGTAGGTTTTATCATGCAGATCAAAGCTTCCAAGTAGCAGACTTAGAGAGAATAGATTGTAAATGTTTTTTTCAGACTTAAGGTCTGTATTGATGGGCATAATGCTGGGTGGGTATAATGAGGCATGTCCAATCTCCCACTTCCCGTCCTGGCCTGAATCAGTTCTTCAGGTAATATTTTAGAGTGCCCTCCCATAGGAAGGAGTCCATTCAGATGGTTGCTGGGGGCCTTTGTATTTTAGTTTTGGTTTACAGAGATCTGTGCCTTTCTACAAAGGTGATATTGAGGGCTTCACTATTTAAAGGGGAGAAGCAGGCTGGAGGGGAAAAAAGGAGGGTATGGTCACATTACTGAATCCACAAATTGCAAGAGAAAAGGAGCAGAATAGTGGAATTATGTATTTCTCTGGTGCTCAGTAGATAGGCATTTTATATAAGATAAGGTGAACATAGAGTTACCTGTGAGGATATTCACCCTTTCATCTGTAGCTCTCTACTTTGGAACAAAAGGAAAGGCAGCTTCTTGCATAAGTCAGCCTTCAGCTTAATTTTTTTCTTTTGTCAGGGTGCGTTGGAGTCTCAAGTTTTTATTTCCTTTTCACAGCAATAATCTTTGCCACTGAACTCCAGGCTTGGCAACAGAGCAAGACCCTGTCTCAAAAACAAATCCATAAATAAATATTTAAAAAAACAGGGTTAGGCTGGGCACGGTGGCTCATGCCTGTAATCCCAGCACTTTGGGAGGCTGAGGCAGGCAGATCACCTGAGGTCAGGGGTTCGAGACCAGCCTGGCCAACATGGTGAAACCCGTCTCTACTAAAAATACAAAAATTAGCTGGGCATGGTTGTGCAGGCTTGTAATCCCAGCTACTTGGGAGGCTGAGGCACAAGAATTACTTGAATCTGGGAGGTGGAGGTTGCAGTGAGCTGAGGTTGTGCCAGTGCACTCCAGCCTAGGCGACAAAGTGAGAATCCGTCTCAAAAAAAAAAAAAAAAAAAAAAAAACCCTTAGAGTTAGGTGTAAATACTGTGGGCATTTGAAGACATTAATTGGAATTTTGTACTTGGTCCAAAATATGCGTTTTTAAATTATTATTTCGGAATGATGTTACTTAAAATAGCCTGATTTGAAAATCAGAGAATCTTAGAGTTGGATGAGATCTTGTGGGTTATCTAAGTCAGTCTTTCTTCCCCTGTAGCGGATATACTTTTCTGTGGTATATCTGTTAAGAGATAATTTAGAATACAATTATTTTTACAATATAGTATCTTTTGAAATAAAGCCACTGATGAAAATTTCACAATTATATGATGGATAAATTATAGAAAGAACTTGACATTTGTGCTCTAAAGACTTAAGGATATGGAAATTTGAGGGACAATGGATATTTAGTTCACTTTCTGATTTATCTTTTTTTTTTTTTTTTTGAGACAGAGTCTTGCTCTGTTGCCCAGGCTGGAATGCAGTGTCGTGATTTTGGCTCACTGCAACCTCCGCCTCCTGGGTTCGAGTGATCCTCCTGCCTCAGCCTCTCGAGTAGTTGGAATTACAGGCGTGTGCCCCCACACCTGGCTAATTTTTTTTGTATTTTTAGTAGCAACAATGGGGTTTTGCCGTGTGGGCCAGGCTGGTCTTGAACTCCTGAGCTGAAATGATCTGCCTGTCTCCTCCTCCCAAAGTGCTAGGATTACAGACGTGAACCACCGTGCCTGTCCTATCATTTTTTGATGAGATAATGATTTCTCCCATTGGGTCCTGTTGTGGAGAGTAGGCAGTAAGTCTCAGAGAGGTGCTGTGATTCCTCAGCTGTGCTAGGAAAAAGATGAACTGATTTCCTGGTGTTAGCAGTGGCAAATCCTTATGAGTCTGCAGTAACCTCAATTCTTGCCTCCTCAGAAAAAGAATTCGACTGAGGGGCATAAAGAGACTGAGGCAAATTTTAGAGCTGGAGTGTAAGTTTATTTAAAAAGCTTTAGAGCAGGAAAGAAAAGCAGTGAAGTACACTTGGAAGAGGGCCAAGCAGGTGACTTGAGAGATCAAGTGCCCGGGTTGACTTTTGACTTAGGCTTTTATATGTTAGCATACTTCCCGGGTCCTGTGTTTCTTCCCTTGGGGTAGGCTGTTTACCTGCACGGTGGTTTGCCAGCCCTTGAGAGGGGAGCATGCGCAGTGTGTTTACCAGAGTTGTGCGCATGCTCACTTGAGGCGTTCTTCCCTTACCCATTGAATGTCCCTAGAAGGTCATATACCAGTTGAACTCCTCCATTTTACCTCTTAATGTGCATGCTTGATCCCACTCACCCAGCTCCTGAGATCTTATCAACAAGTTGCTGATCACAAGTTTCAGGTTTTTTTCTGTCTGTTGGGAGACTGCCTTTCCCTGGTACTGGCTGCAATCAATTATTGTTTTAGAGAGACAGTTAACCACTGCCTGACCATCACTTGATGGTCACCTGACATACCTGGTGGTAGGGGTTGGGGGGTGGCCCTCTCCTGCCCTGCTCATGTCTGACTAGCTACCTACTGTAATACTGGGACCTTGGTTGTGGTGAAACTAAGAAGGGAGGGACAGACTTTCTGCTGCTTTGGTCAAGTCATTACTAAAGCTGTCAGGTGGGAGGCAGGTGGGCAATATACCCATGGGGAGTATTTCCTGAGACCACGTTTTCTGGATATTGGTCACCCAAAGAGTGGGTAACTGGCAAAATTCTGCTTCCTTGATTGTTTCTAGAGCCCTGTGTCTCTTGGAATAAATCACTTTTTAATAAGGTAATCAGTGAGGGATTGGCACGTAATTTATCATGTGATGCAGTAGCCAGCTCATTTAATAAAACTTCCTTGTAAAAGTTTCATGACCTAATGTTAGGATTTGGTTTCAGTGCACATAATTATATAAACAGGTCTTCAAATAGGTGTTTTTGTAGACTGTTTAAGTAATTTTAATGCATATGTCTCTCCCCTTCCTACACTGTGTCCCACAATGTTTTAATTATAGGGTTCATCTGCTGATCGGAGTCAGTGGAGAGAACCAACCAGAACATCGGATGGCTTGTGCTCCCTTTATGAGGCAGCATTATGTCTCTTTGAAGAGGTACGTAATAATCATGGCTTTTGTATTGAAAACTTTGTGTTAAAATGCTATGGCATGTATTTATCCCTTAAAAATAATCCATTTTCTCTGGAAAAGCTACAAAAGGAGGTGGCACCAGTTGTTACCTTTAGAGAGTGGAACTGGGGTATCTAGGGTGGGGGTGGGGTGAGTAGGAGACATACTTTTCAATGTGTATACCCTTTCATTTGTTTTGATTTTTGAATTATGTGCTGGTAACTTCAATTGAAAGAATTTTGTATTAAGTAAAACATAGAAAAATGTACACATATATAGCTTAATTATTATAAAATACCCTTCTAATATGTACCTAGGTAAAGAATTTTCTTAGTCATTGCAGAAGTCCTTTCACAGCCTTGTCATAACCTGTTTGTCCTCCCCAAAGTAACCACTATTGTGACTTTGATCACTTCCTTGTATTTCTTTATACTTCTGTCAACCAGATGTGCATCCTTAAACACTATAGTCGTGCCCATTAAAAAAAAAAAAAAGGAAAGTCTTTTAAATCTTTTAATCTTTAGGTTCCCTCCTCCATTTTTCTTTTCCTTCAATATGTTTGTCCAGGAACCTAGGCTTTTTGGGCTGTAGCATTTCCCACAGTCTGGGTTTTGCTAATAGATTACTCATGATGCAGTTCTGTATGTTTCTTTATCTTCTGTATTTCCTATAAATTGGCAACTGGATCCAGAGGCTTGATCAGTCGCAGGTGTTAGGTCTTTAGCAAGACTGTATACATGTTGTGTTCTTCCATTAGGTTCCATCTGGTTGTCTTTGTGGTATTAGCAGCCGTTGATGGTTAATGACTACATTAATTCATTTGTGCTTGGTTGCAAAATATGATACTCTAATTCTGTCGTTTCTTTTTATTAGTGTTGGGGTGATCAGACCCAACACCAGGTCGTGGGGGTGGCAAAGTCCGGTGGAGTCAAAGGATTGAGAAAAAGACAGTTTAAGAAAGGTGGGACACCAGGGGGCCATCCCTATCGTGGAGCTCACGAAGGCCCTGAGCTCTGGGAGCCCACGGTATTTATTGGTAATCTAACAGAGAAATAGGTGGTGAGAATGTGGAGATCAAAAGGGCAGGCGCATGGTCTACAGCTGTGATGGTTTAGCATTTATATGAAACATGTTCTGCTACTTGAGATAATGGGAATAGGAGCCTAGGAGGGCTAGAAGCAAGGAGCCAGCAAGTCTAGACACATTCGAGAGGACATTATGCAAGCCCTGCCTCAGTTTCCCTCCCAACACTCAGCTTTTTCCCAACATGCCCTCTTTTTGTAAAAGAGAAGGTATCATTATTACTAGCTATCATTATTACAAGAGGTGGCCTCTTTTAATTGAGCAAGGCAGTTGCAGGCTGTGCAACCTTTAATTGCCGGGTTGGTGATCCAGCTTCATTTTTCTTAGCCCTTATTCAAACTGGAGTCACTCTGGTTTGAATGTTTCCTACATACCTCCCCTTTCCCTTAATCCTAGGGGTTGCAGAAGGATGAAGGTCCTTCTGTAACTTCTTCATGCTGAATAGGGGTGATCATACTCCTGCCTAACTATTAGGGGCTCTTGTATTCAGGGTAGAGAGGAGCTGAGTCAGAAAGCACTGGTCCATTAAGCATCGTGACTCTGGTCGGTCCTCATTCCATCTTTGCATTCAGATTCAGCTGGCTCATGGCCCGTACTGGGGGAACCCGGGCCGTGGTTGGGATTCATAGGTCCCTCCAGTCTCCCTTTCCATGGTTGTACGCATCTTGAGGGCATCTACACGGTTCGCTCATCTCCTGCAAAAACGCAAGCATACCCTCACCCCCACATTAGTAAATCTACTGAAACAGAAGCAAAAACTTTTGTGGCTGTAGCCAGGAGGCCACTGAGAGTGAGAAATAGGCCTTTTCTGATTAACAGAAGGCATAGAGAAAGCAAATCAAGGCTTAAAAGCAATCCTTAAACCTTCAATTTGCACTGTACGGGTGGGTCCACTAGGTGCTGTGGCTCATGATAGATCTTCAGATGTTTGGTGGGCACCCACATAGGCACCTGATTGTCACCTGGAGAGACACAAGCAAATCATCTTCCCCATAAAATTATCTTTAGGCAGGAATCGGAGGAAGTAGACTCAGAGGTAAGGAGAATTTTGGGGCTTAATGACTTCCTGATGTTTGATAGGTGTTCCCTTGGAAGTTAGGAATTCCCCTTCTCTCCATATTGCTATGTGGGCATGAAGGACTAGGTAAGCATACTTAGAGTCTGTATATATATGTACCCTTTTTCCTTCTGCTAATTCTAGTGTATAATGACCCCTGCTTTTGCTAGGATGTCTCTCCCTAACAAAGGAGTGGGGTTTTCAGGCATAATTAGAAAGGGATGTGAAAGAGTAAAGTTCCCCAGTCACAATTTAGTGGCGGGGAGAAGTATCTAGTGACTGACTATCCTAGGACCCTTCGGATAGTGACAGATCTGGAGGACAGTTGTCCGGGACAGGAGAGTGAGAAGGCTGCACCAGTGTCCAGGAGACAGTTAACCTCCTGGCTGTCAATGGTCAAGCATACCTGGGGAGGGTGATGGCTTGGGCTGGCGCTTGCCCCGGGCACCCTCAGTCCTGCTGCTGGATCATCTGGTTAGTGGCTTCTGACTCAGAGGACCTTCGTCCCCTGGGGCAGTGGGCCTTCCAGTGATTCCCTTGACATAAGGGGCATGGATGAGGGGGCGGATTATTTCTATTCAGGCAACCTTTTTTAAAGTGTCCTTGCAGACCACACTGGAAGCAAGCCCTATTAGGCATTTGATTTTCCCAGCCTTTCCCTTTTCCAGAGCCTCCAAAGTCCGCTTGCCTGAGGGTCATGGCTAAAGTGGTGGCCTTTTTTTTTTTTTTATCCCATTTGATCTGCTCCTCCTGATCTCTATTATAAAAAACTGAGGTTGCCAAGTTCAACAGGGTTTCTAAGTTTTTTCTGGGCCTAAGGTGGACTTAAGTTTTTTCTAATGTCTGCAACTGACTGAGTGATAGACTTATCCTTTAAGATTGGCTGGCCTTCAACAGAGTCAGGTGACAGAGAGATATGCTTCCTCAGTGCCTCCCTTAGTCTCTCCAGAAAGGCAGTAGCATTTTCTTTCCCTGTGTTGTGGTGGACATCATTGAATAATTCATAGGCTTCTTCCTAGTTTTCATTAGTCCTTATAGCACACAAGTTAGCAAATGTCTGTGGCACCAATCTCCATGTTCTGATTCTGCGTCCCAGTGAGGATCTACACAGGGAACTGCCTGCTGACCTGTGGGGAATCATTCTCTTTCCTCTGTTGTCATCCTATCATTGACCTGACTGAGATACCAGAGATCGCCAAACTCTTGGGCTGTAGTTATGGTGGCATTTGGGGTTAGTGTCTGATCTAGCAGTAACATCTCTCCATGTCAGATCAAAGGATTGTCCTAACCCTTGTAAAACATCAGTATAACCATCTGAGAATTTACCTAGGTCTATTTTAATTTGTTTCAAGTCTGAGAGGGAAAAAGGTACATACACTCTTGGGCCAAATTCTCTAGAATACATCTTAGGGGTGTTTTTGCCTTGGAGGGAACGTTTCCCATCTGAAAAAAACATAGGGATGCCAGCACCCCTAGTCATTTTCCAATGAGCATTAGTCCTGGAGCATCCTCTTTGGTCCTAATGCTTATTCCTTTCCAGGGTGCATAACCACCCATGGACCTCTGCTTATCGGATTAGTTACGCTTACCGATGTAGCAGTCCTGCACCTGTTTTCCCGCTTTTCTTGACCACAAAGGGGTCCGGGCTGCTGGATTCTAGTGGTCCTCTACCATCATGCCCAACATTGTCTTTGTGCTCATAGGTGAGTTCTAGAGCTGGGCTGGGTTCCTGAATATTTCATAACAACCCAGCTGCCCCATCAAGATGCATTCCCATAAACAGTTCTTACGCAAATTCGTTTCAGAGAGGATGTAGGTAATCTTTTGAGTCGGGATTGAGATAGTTTGATTCTGTGAGTACTCTAAGACTTGGCTGAGTGCAAACAGCTCCTACGTTTGAGCAGACCAATTATTAAGCAATTTTCCTAACTCTGCTTCTGTAAGAGTCTCCCTATCACTTACTGAATACCCATTGTGTGGTGTGTGTGCGCGTTTTCCCCTCTCTCTCCCCCTCTTCAATCTCCCGGGAGGAACCATCTATCCTCCTGTCCTGAAGGGAGTTTCTCCTAGGTCTAGTGGGACCTTTGTATGGTAATTAAGATTTAAATACCTCGTTAGGAAACCTGCTGGGTTAAGGGAATTTTCAGTGGTTAATGTTAAATCTTTTTCTAACAGAATAGCCCCATACTTTGAGATTTTTGAGTTAGTAAGCTACCTTTTTGCTTTTTGATAGCTCTGAACTGGTGAGGTGTGCTCACAATGAGGTTTCTTCTAAAAGTTATTTTTCTACTTGTTAGCAAAGCAATTGCTGCTACAGATTGAATGCATTATTGGCTATCAGGGGTTACTGGGTTAAAGATTTTTGGTAGGAAGGCTACTGTTTGTTAGTGGTCTCAGTGCTTTCCAGCTACTCTCTTGTTTACACTGACAAGGTAGTATTGGAGTGTTATAGGGTCCCGGAGAAGACCTTCAATTATCAATTATAGGTTTTAAGTTTACCCTGGCTTTTAAAGGAATAGTACACTTTTCTTTACTTGTATATCTTTCTCCTTTGTAGACGCATTTTGGAAACACAGTGGAAGGACGTTTGTTGTCCTCCCTGCTGGATGATAGTTACGGGAAATTGCCATGCTTCAAGGTCTCCCTCGGCTCTAGCCTTTTGAATAGAAATTTGTATAGCACCAATTGCTCCAGGTTTTAATGTTGCAACTACAGGAGCAGTAAAGTTTTGTAGCTAATTCATCTTCTCGCCCATTAAGAGGAGAAAGAGGAGGTGGCCTTTCACTTAATTCAGCAGGTGGAGCTGATGGGCTAAAACATACTTTTTTCAGTTTCCCTTTCTTTTATTTCCTCTGGTTTCCTGTTCCTCACACTCAGAATCTGAATTTAGTTCTTTACACTCGTCCTCCTCTTCCTCATCTGAATCTGCCTCATCATCTGTTTGAAATGGCTCAAGAGCTGCTTTTATTAGTGCCCACACTGACCAAACCAAGATTGGAATTTTTGCTCCATCTTTATACTTTTTTTTTTTTTTTAATCTTGCCAATTCTCTCCCATTCATCCAACTCCATAGTCCCCTGTTCCGGGAACCATGGGCAAAACTACTGAACTGCACTAGAGTGAGTGATAACAAATTCTGAGTACGAACTTTCACTCCCCCCACTTCGTAATAAATGCCTTAAGAAATTTAAGCAGAATGACTGCTTTCACTTTGTTCTATTGTTACCCTGGTTCTTCCAAGTGCTCAGCTTTCCCCCGAGCTGCTTTTAGACTTCCTCGGGTGTCCTTTGATGTTGTATCCTCTGCTTTCACACGCTCTGGTGTTCCTTCACCGGGGTCTTTGTCACCCCACATTGGGCAGCCAGGAATGTGGGGGTGACAAAATCTGGCGGAGTCAAAGGATTGAGGAAAAAAAGACAGTTTGAGAGAGAAAGGTGGGACACCAAGGGGCTATTGCTATTGTGGAGGCTATGAAGGCCCTGAGCTCTGGGAGCCCACGGTATTTATTGGTAATCAAAGAAAGAAACAGGTGGTGAGAATGTGGAGGTCAAAAGGGCAGGCACATGGTCTACAACTGTGATGGTTTAGCATTTATATGGAACATGTTCTGCTACTTGAGATAATGGGAGTAGGAGCTTAGGCGCCTAGGAGGGCTAGAAGCAAGGAGCCAGCAAGTCTAGACACAGTTGAGAGGACATTATGCAAGCCCTGCCTCAGTTTCCCTCCCAACACTCAGCTTTTTCCCAACAATTAGTTGCAATATTTTTATGAAGAGATTCCCTTATTGACTGATTACTCTGCTACGGTTTATATAGGAAAAGCAGACTAAATGCTTGATTCTTTTCATCTGTTCTTTATTTACCGGTTTTCAATTTAATGAATTGTCCTCCTACCATCCTCCAAACTTGGCCAATTAACTTCATTTAAAAAATACCATGGGCTGGGCGCAGTGGCTCACACCTGTAATCCCAGCACTTTGGGAGGCCGAGGCGGGTGGATTACCTGAGGTCAGGAGTTTGAGACCAGCCTGGCCAATATGAAGAAACCTCGTCTCTATTAAAAATACAAAAAATTAGCCGGGTGGGGTGGCGGACGTCTGTAATCCCAGCTACTCAGGAGGCTGAGGCAGGAGAATTGCTTGAACCCGGGAGGCAGAGGTTGCAGGGAGTCGAGATCATGCCACTGTGCTCCAGCCTGGGCAACAAGAGTGAAACTGTGTCTCAAAAAAAAAATAAATGAATAAAATAAATCATTATGAACCCACAGATTTAAGCCTGTTTGAGTTTCAGCACATTGAATTATTATCTGCAGTGAAGGTCATATTGTTTCAATTTTGGCTATTAGTCTCTTCAGGGTAGTTCCTAAGTTATTTTATCATAAGCCTAATAATCTTTTATAGTCTCCTTGCTTTCTGATATGTTTCATTGTTTCTGGCTGATCTTACACATTTCTTGCCCCCAATCTGAAATCATCTAGTTAGTTTTCTGAAAAAAAGTCCTGGTTTCTTTTATTGGAAAATGATGCTTCAAGACCACAATCAGGGTGCTAGAAATGCTTACTGCTACTGAGTTGATCTTATTTCTAGGCTTTTATATTCATAGTGGACAGAGCTAGGATGTGTATACATGTGTATTTAAAGCTAAGATACCTAATGAGTTCATACTGATACTTTCAAATTCACAGCTATAGAATTTTTACTTAACCTTTACATTTATATCTTCTTCCTTTTAAACTAAGATTTCTGATTCCCATAGATACAAGGATGAGAATTAGAAAATGCCATTATTACTCATTTGTTTTAATTACATGTTATACACATATACACATAAACAGTCCTAAAATAAGACAAATAACTACTGCTGTATGGTTACCGAAAAAATTAATTTCTAAAGTATGCTTTCCCTGTTTTTTAGTAATTGCATTACATCTATATAGGGCATATAGTTATTACATACTCTCTGCATTTTTTTTTGTTTGTTTTTTTGAGACAGTCTTGCTCTGTTGCCCAGGCTGGAGTGTGCAGTGGTATGATCATAGCGCCCTGCAGCTTCTATCTCCTGGGCTCAAGTGATCTTCCGGCCTCAGCCTCCCAAGTAGCTGGGACTACAGGCATGTGCCATCACACCTGGCTAATTTTTTTTTTTACTTAAATTTTTAGTAGAGATGAGGTCTTGCTATGGTTGCCCAGACTGGTCTTAAACTCCTGAGCTCAAGCGATCCTTCTACCTTAGGCTCCCAAAATACTGGTATTATAGACATGAACCATGGCACCCAGCCTGTCTCTGTTTTAACCTTCATTTGGTATTAGTTCTACAAATGATTACATATTTAATGCTGAATACTAGTCTCTGTGTCAATGTCTATTCTTTTTGATATTTTGAGGGTCATTCTCTAGTAGATTTCTCAATAAAGAGTCATCAGAACAAGATTTCTGAGTTTTTGCATGTTGATAATTGCTGTGCTCTTTATTCTTGAATGTCAGTGTTGATAATATTCTTTAGTTCATCTTTTCTTTAGTTCACATTTTCTTTTCTTGTATATCTTAAATATGTTACTACATTCTCTTCTGGCATGAACTGTTACTGTCAAAGTCCAAAGGTAATCTGATTTTCTCTCCTATGTGAGCCACGCATATTTGCTGAGAAACCCAAAGAATTTTTTTTTCCCCTTTAAAGATCAGTAATTTTACTGTAGAATATGTCTTGATATTATTCATTCTGGGTTGATATTCTTAAGAGATGTGATAATTCAATATGTACTTTCAGATCTTTTTTATTTCAGGAAAATGTTCCAAAATTGCAGTTTGTTCTATTATTTTTATTCCTTTGGGTTCTGTTCTTCAGGGATTTCTATTATGTGCGTGTTGATCTTTGCCTGATTTTAATACTTGTCAGTTTTTCTTGAATACTTTGTCTTTTTAAATTTTTTAATTTCTAAAAATGCCTTTTGTCTTTCATTACTCTTAGGGCATTATCTACTGTATTTATTTACTTTTGGGTTTCTTCTAGTTTAGTCTTCAGTTCCAAAATGTTTTTTTTTTCTTTTATTTCTAATTCTTGAGTTATGTTACCTCATTTTTGAGGGTTTGTAATTCAGATTTGTTTTTCCTTTGTGTCTTTTTTTTTTTTTTTTTGAGATGGTGTCTCTGCTGCCCAGGCTGGAGTATAGTGGCATGATCTTGGCTCACTGCAACTTTATAATAACTTCATATGGGATTTGACCTCAATACTTTTTTGTTGCTTATTTCTATGTAGGATTAGTTTTCCTGAACTCTTAGAATGAGGTGGGATTTAAGATGGCTTTTTAAACTCCATAGACTCCCTCCCTCTGTTTTTTTTGTGTGTGTGTGTGTAATGTTAAAAAAAAAAAAATGGTTTTCCAGTTTGTTCCCCTTCCCAACTTTTGTCTTGGTATTCTCTTTCCTTTCCATCCTCCCTTTCTATTGTCCCTATCCTGTTCAATTTTTATTCTACTCTCAGTAGTTTTTCTCAGTGTAGGGGCTTTGTCCTGGAAAGGAATCCTGGTTGGCCAGTATCAAGAGGCGTGAGCCACCGCACTGGCCATGATAGACCTTTAGATGAACAATTCTGACCCTCTTGGCCCCACTATCCTTCTTTGTCTCCAGCAAAATTCCAGACCTTTTATTAGGGACTGGCAGCTGTCCTTGGATACTGTCCTCATGTTCACTGGAAAATATTTGTCTAACACACATATTATTCTGTTGTTTTGGATACTATTTAAAGTATCTGACCAAGAGGACCCTATCCTCCCCCATTTCATGTGCTGGCAAACTAATGTGTTAACTTCTTAAGTTTCTTTTATTGTTTTGCTTGATTCAGCAAAATCAAAAAAACTAAAAGGCAGAAAACAAATTGATAGTCACTGTAGTCAGTTAATATCTTTATTGTATTGAGTTCATACCAGTCAATTAAAAAATCTATTAAATTCTAATAAATAAATGAGCAGAAGTTCACGTCACAAAATGTAGTAAACAAATAGATGGAAAAACTTTAGTTTTGCTCACAATAAAGAAATGTGAAATTAAGATAAGGGCCTTTTCCTTTTTCCTCACTTACATTTGCAAAAAAATTTAAAAGCATAATACTCATAATGAGTATAGATCCAGTGAAATTGCTACTGGGATGGCCACCGTGGGTCCTATGCTTTTGGCAGGCAGCCTGGATTTTTAAAAAAGCTTATGAATGGCAACAGACTTTGCCATTATATTCTACAGAAATGGTAAATAAGCCATGATTTTTATTTTATATATTCAGATATATGTGTGAATGTTAATTGCTTTGTGCCTTCGCTGTTTTTAGAACAGCCTTCTTTTGTACATTACCAGTGACGTATTATAGCACCATTTTGGAATACAATTTGATATAGTATGTTTCAAGAATCATAGGATTCTTGTCTTTTTTTGAATATTGAGTCCCATTTCTGAGGTTCTCTACTAAGGAAGCAATAAAAAGTATAGTAACAACTATATCCTTAAAAATGGCCTATATAACAAATAAATAGACTGTAAAGACCCTATTAAAGGAAAGTGGAGCCAGGTATGATTATATGTGGGCCTGTAATCTCAGCTACTTGGGGGGCTGAGGTGGGAGGATTGCTTGAACCCAGGAGTTTGAGTTTAGTCTGTGTAAGATAGTGAGACCCCGCCTATTTAAAAAAAAAGTTGGGGGTGGGGAAGTGGTTGAGTACATTGTGATGTTTTTTACTAGATGGAATATTATCTATTCAATCATGAAGACTAGGTAGACGTGGATTTGCATGACTGTTTTGTGCAATTTGTCATTTTTATGTATCCAATGTGGTGACTGTGTTAAAGAATTTGTATATGAAAAACTCTGGAAGGACATATATTTAAAACGTAAAATTTATTGTATTAAGGTGTTAAGATTATCCATGGTGATTTTTTCTACTTTATTTCTTAAGCTTTGTTTTTCTACAGTGTTTTGTATGCAGTAATAAAATGTTTAGCTAAAAGATTGTGTGTCTCCCCTTTCCCACTTTTGCCACTTTATTAGTGTCTTTTAGTGGTTTATTCCATGTGAGTAAATAGTCTAGTTATCTTTATTTAATAGGTTCTTTGAGCATTTAAGAATGTTAGAAGGAAAGGCAACAGTAATTTCAGAGGATATATATTTAAAAATGCCCAGACCAAAACTGTCTTAACTATTGCGTATTTTAAATTTTTAATAGGTTTGCAGAATGGCTTCTGATTATTCGAGAACATGTGCTAGCCCAGATAGCATTCAGACTGGTGATGCTCCCATTGTCTCCGAAACCTGTGAGGTTTATGTTTGGGGGAGCAATAGCAGCCATCAGTTGGTAGAAGGTACACAGGAGAAAATACTGCAACCCAAACTGGCTCCTAGTTTCTCTGATGCACAGACCGTAAGTTTTCTAAATAGCTTACAAACTGGTAGATAATCTAGAGTATATTCATGTTTATTTGCATTAAATAATATTGAGTATTTTTTAAATGAGTGAAAATTATCGATGATTATTTCTGATCTATATGCTGCATTAGTTTTTATCATTTTAATAGAACAATACATTTTGGCCGGGCGCAGTGGCTTACGCCTGTAATCCCAGCCCTTTGGGAGGCTGAGGCAGGTGGATCATGAGGTCAGAAGTTCGAGACCAGCCTGGCCAATATGATGAAACCCCATCTCTACTGAAAATACAAAAATTAGCCAGGCATGGTGGCGCATGCCTGTAGTCCCAGCTAATCGGGAGGCTGAGGCAGAAGAATAGCTTGAACCTGGGAGGCGGAGGTTGCAGTGAACCGAGATCGCGCTACTGCACTCCAGCCTGGGTGACAGAGTGAGCCTCCGTCTCAAAAAATAAATAAATAAATAAATAAATAAAAATAAAAATACATTTTTATCCCCAGTATCCCTGACAGCATTTCCATTTCCAACTTTTGAATAACTAAATTGGTATCTCGATTTTTAAAAAGTGTTAAGAATAGCAACAGACTTTACCCTTATGTTCACCACAAATGGCAAATAAGAGTAAATAAAGGCCAGGTATGGTGGCTCACACCTGTAATCCCAGCACTTTGGGAGGCCGAGGTGGGTGGATCATTTGAGGTCATGAGTTTGAGACTAGCTTGACCAACATGGTGAAACCCTGTCTACTAAAAATACTTAACAAAAATTAGCCAGGTGTGATGGCGTGTGCCTGTAATCCCAGCTACTCGGCGGGACTGAGGCAGGAATTGCTTGAACCTGGTAAATGGAGGTTATAGTGAAACAAAATTGCACCACTGCACTCCACCCCAGGTGACAGAGGAAGACTCTGTCTCAAAAAAAAAAAAAAGTAAATAAAAACTGGAATTTCTTTTTGCTAGATTAGCCTTTCATTTTCTTATGATCACTTTTTTTTTTTTTACATTTATAGCCCAGCTAGAACTTTCTATTTGTTACTTTCATTAAAATGTATTTTTTTCAAATAGGTTTACAATACATTTTATATGGTTCTTGCCATAATGTACCCTAAGGAATTTATAGGAAGGAAAATTTTATGTCTTGCCATTCTCGGTTATAAGAGGATATTAAACATTTTACTTTGTTGTTTCATTCAATCATAATCTGGACAATAACCTGAAAAGAGAACATATAAATGAAGAATTTGAACTCAGCAACAAAGTCATGAGCATGAAAAGGCCATTCGTGTTCTCTTACATTTCTGTATATTCCTTAATCTCTCTCAAGAATCATGCCATATTCTGCTATAAGACTTCCTTTGAGGCTCTTTGATAAAACCAGCCTTAAATATTATACTTTGATACTCACAGAAGTGTTTTATATTTATGATTCTTTGTTTATAGATTGAAGCTGGACAGTACTGCACTTTTGTCATTTCTACGGATGGCTCTGTTAGAGCTTGCGGGAAAGGCAGCTATGGGAGACTGGGCCTTGGAGACTCCAATAATCAGTCAACTTTAAAAAAGTTAACATTCGAGCCTCACAGATCCATTAAAAAGGTTTCATCTTCTAAAGGATCTGATGGTCACACTTTAGCTTTTACGACAGAAGGAGAAGTCTTCAGCTGGGGAGATGGTGATTATGGGAAACTGGGGCATGGAAATAGTTCAACACAGAAATATCCCAAGCTTATTCAGGGACCTCTACAAGGAAAGGTATGTGCTTTCTTTTTGGTTATAAAAATAATTAGATGCATTGGTGTTGTAATTGACAATATTTTTCAGATTTTGATGTGGTCTTTCTGCTGTTGCCCGTTCAATCCTTTGGCTTAATCTTTTGTATATCTGCTTTATAATTTACAGAACACCTTTTTATATACATTATTGAATTTTAATTCTTATATTCTTATAATTAGTCTTGTAAGGTAGTTATCCCTATTTCACAGATAAGCAAACCGAGAGTCATTCATTTAACAAACATTTAGCACTTTTCAAGTGTCAGGCAGTATTTTAGGCATTAGATGTGTAGCAGTGAACAAGACAGGTGAGGTCTCTACTTTAATCCTTTAGTCTTCAGGATAGAGATAATAAGTTAACAAGCATGTGAAATAATTTCAGATAATATTAAAGAAAAAAATGAGCAATAAAGATTACCTTGGGCAGGATGTGGTATTAGGTAATGAGGTAGGTCAGAGAGCGCTTTTAAAAGAGGTGGCATCTTAATAGAGACCTGAATGGTGAGGCATTTAGAGTAGCTAAGTAATTGCCAAGGACCCACACAAATAATTGAAACCATTAGAAACTGAGCCCGTATCTTCTCTTTTTATTAATCTCCTCTCTCCTCCCCTCCTCTCTTTCTTTTCTTTCTTTTTTTTTTTTTTTTGACAGGATCTCACTTTGTCACCCAGGCTGGAGTGCAGTGGCGCTATCTCAGCCCACTGCATCCTTGATTTCCTGGGGCTCAGGTGGTCCTCCCAACTCAGCTTCCTGAGTCGCTGGGACTATAGACATGTGCCACCATGCCTGACTAATTTTCATATTTTTTAAAAGAAACGGGGTTTTGCCATGTTGCCCAGGCTGAACTCGAACTCCTGAGCTCAAGCAGTCTGCCTGCCTCGGCCTGCCAAAGTGCTGGGATTACAGGCATGTATTTCAGCACTTACTTGAACGCTTAGCCAGTCATCCTTGTCCTGAGCATAGCCTCCACAACTGTACATGGAAATTCCTGGATGGGTTTGAATATTAGTATCTGTGAAGTCCCTGTGTACAGGATCAAATATGGACTATATGTTTTAACGTGCATGCTCATCGTATTTACTTGTGTGCAATGCAGGTAGTTGTTTGTGTGTCAGCTGGATACAGACATAGTGCTGCCGTCACGGAGGATGGGGAATTATACACATGGGGTGAAGGAGACTTTGGAAGATTAGGTAAGATTTTTTAAAAATGGAAGTTATTCTTCCAGAAAAATAGAAATGATTAAGTTACTGAGAAGCCATGAGAGTAGATTTACTAGGCCAAAGACTGTCATTTATTTTGTTAGTTTAAGCTCAGAGGAAGATAATTTTATATAGGTAAGACTAAGACCTAGATTTTAGTGCTGATATTTAAGATGTAATTAAATCTAGCAAGCATTTACTGAGTGTGCCCTATTACGACCAGACACTGTAGGGTTTCTGGGATAAAACATTACCATCATGATCCTGAAGTTTATAATCTAGTAGGTAATGAAAACAAGTCAACATGAGCATGAAACAGGACAACATAAGGTAAGTGGCTGTGAGGAGAGCATGAAAAGAATATTCTAATGGTTCACTGAAGTGACTATGACCCAGTTTAGGAGCAGCTTGGAAGATTGAGAAGATGTTAGAAATGATTCTCTTTTTCATATTGCATTGCATTTTTAAAAAATCTCAATTCTATTTTAAAGTTATAACATTTATTCTACTTGTGAAGTCAAGGCCTAGAGAAAAAGAGTTAACATTGTTTCTTTGTTGTTGTGTATGTTTTATCCAAGGTCATGGTGACAGCAATAGTCGAAACATTCCAACATTAGTAAAAGACATTAGCAATGTAGGAGAGGTTTCTTGTGGCAGTTCACATACTATTGCTCTGTCTAAAGATGGGAGAACTGTATGGTCTTTTGGAGGAGGAGACAATGGTATGTAAAAAATTATTTATCAGTAGCTTTGGCTTTTTTCTTGAGTTTAAAAAAAATTTATTTTTCAGTTATATATGCCTAGTGTAGAAAGACTCAAATACAGATGAGCAGAAATTAAAAAATGAACTGAGCTTTCACAAATGTTACTTTAACCATTGTTAACATTTTGGAAATAGACTTCTAAATAAATATACATGTATACAAGTATTTACATATATTTCTACTTAGATGTCTTTTAAAAAACCAAAGTATAGCTATATGTGTATATTTTATATAAGTTTACATACGTTTTGACATATATATGTTTTACTCTAATAGTTTTTTTTTTTGAGACAGGGTCTTGCTTTGTTACTCAGGCTAGAGTGCAGTAATGCAAACCTGGCTCACTGCAGCCTCAACCTCCTGAGCCCAAGAGATCCTCCTGCCTCCGCCGCGCCAAGTAGCTGAGACTACAGGCACGCACCACCATGCCTGACTAATTTTTATATTTTTTTTAGAGACAGGATTTTGCTTTATTGCCCAGGCTGGCCTCGAACTTCGGGGCTCAAGTGATCTGCCAGATTTGGTCTTCCAAAGTGCTTGTATTATAGGCGTGAACCTTTGTGCCCGGCATGAGTATCTTTTTTATATCAACAGGCATGACTCTGAATCATTCTTTTAAGTGGCTCAAAGTGTTCTTTTATTTGATGGTGGCACAATTTATAAAACCAGTTTCTTATTGTTGAGTATCTAGATGGTTTTAATTTTTTTCAGTATTAACAACAACACAATGAATGACTAAATCTTTGTCTACTTTAGTCACTCCTACGAGCATTGTGAATGCTTACTTCCCCAAAGTCTTCAACAACAGCATGTATCTAATTTAATTAAATAATTTCAATAGTGAAAATGATATTTAATTTATACTTTTTTAATTCCTGGTGTGGTTGGATTTGTAGATTGTTGGACGTTTGTTTTTCTTCTTTAATGATTTGTCAGGTTTTCAATTTCATGAGCTATTGATTCTTTTTAAAAGTTTATGAAAAATTATATACATGTACATTCTTATATCATACCTGTATATTATGTCAGCAAATTCGAAGTTAGAAATATAGCCATTAAAGGGGGAGAAAGACAGAAAAATAGTTTTCTGTTTCTTTTAAAGTGATTTTAAATTGCTTGATTTTAGTTGCTTGAAATTAAGATATAAAAGGCTATCAGTGGATGTTTGTTAACTTTCTTGTAATAAAAATGCTCATTTGTTAGCATCCTCAGCTATCAGAAACATAGCTTTTCATATCTGTCAGGTTAGTGATGGAAACATTAGAGCACTTTATCAACTTTGGTAGTGTTAAAAAGAGTAGAGATTCTTTAAAACAAGTAAATTATTTAATGTGTTTGTTTTTATAGGTAAACTTGGTCACGGTGATACCAACAGAGTGTATAAACCTAAAGTTATTGAAGCTTTACAAGGAATGTTCATTCGCAAAGTTTGTGCTGGGAGCCAGTCTTCACTTGCTTTGACATCAACAGGGCAGGTAGGACTAAGGGATGAGTATAAAAGACTTAGAGTATTTCAAAGGATGAGGTGACTAAAAAGTAATAATTGTATTTAAATTTTAAAGTTCAAATAAATACATTTTTAGGCAACATGCTGAAATGAAGTATTTTCTTCTGTTTGAGGTAGAGTATCTGAGAAGGAACCAGGTTTTCTAACCTGGCCTGTGTGACCCATGTAAACCTTAGTGGAGCCTCTGTTCTTTGTATTAAACTGATTTTCTAAAATGTTTTAGCATTTAGCTTCCCTTAAACCTTTTCCAAAACATCATGGATAGTGGGGGAAAGCTGAACTAGATCTTGATGGAACCAGTGATATGAATTAAGAAGGCAAGAGGGTGATCAAAAAGGAGGGTAAAGAGAACACTTAGGTATGGAAAATAATCTGAGAGAGTTAGTTGTTTCTGAGAAACAGCATAAAGTCAGGCTTAGGATCGTCAGAATTTTATGAGCCTTTATAAAGGCTCATAAACTTTGCACTTTAATAGCTTATAAGCTTTGAACTTTTTACATGTGTGTTTTTACTCTTACCCTATTTGTTTGTTGAGGATAGGGAGGAGCCAGGTATAGTTATAGACTGACAATATTTGTCCCTGTGTATCCATCAGTGATGGCAGTAAAAAAGTGAGCTGACCACTTATTCTGTCATGTATGGGAGGCCACCTTGTGTCAGGCAGTGGTATAAAAGTGTTTTATGACTAATTCACAAGGCAGATGAGCAGAAAAGCTGAAATTAGCATATAATTTGATTATTCTTTGAGAAACTAGAATGCCTTGCATCCTAAAAATCTTCAAGCTATTCATCATTACATTAGCTAGTTGCTGCCTTAAAAATATCTCTTCTATGTATTTCTCACTATTGGTTTTGTAGTAAGAATCCATGAATTGAAGTTAGCTTATGTATTTGAGGTATACACACAGGCAAATAACACATCCCTTGAGCATCATGTGCTTCTTTTTTTATGAGGGAATAATAATTTCTGCTTTGCGTACACATGATCTTATAAGATAATCATTAGAATTGAGAGTTTTGTAGAGTATCAAGTACTATTCAACTATTGGTGGTGGTAGTAATAATAATAATAGTAATAAATCCATTACATTGAATTCCAAGTTCCAAGAGAACTTGTACATTGTTTACTGTATAGAATAGTTGTATTATGAGTACCTTAAGTTATATGAAATCAAATATATATGCATGGAAAAAAGTAAAGTCAGAAATACTTTTAAAGGGTAAGAGTAGTTCTCTTTACCATTAAACTTGAGCGTGAAATAACGATCAACATTTGCTTTTCCCTCAGTCTGTCTCAGCCCTTTCAGGCCTCTTCTGTGCTTACTTCCTACCATGCTATACAGTATGGTCCAGTCTCTAAAGGCAAGCCAAGTATTTCTCATCTGGTGCCGAACCGAAGGAACACTGCAAGAGAAAACTCTTTGTAGGCCTTACTGAGTGACAGTATTACAGTGATGTGTCACTCAATGGGATATGTTCTGAGAAATGTGTTATTAGGCCATTTTGTTACTGTGAGAACATTGTAGAGAGTACCACACAACCTAGGTGGTGTAGCCTACTATGCTCCTAGACTATATGGTACAGCCTATTGCTCCTAGGCTATAAACCTGTACTGCATGTTACTGTACTGAATACCTTCAGAAATTGTAATATAATGGTAAGTATGTATCTAAACATATCTAAACATAGAAAAGGTACAGTAAAAATACTGGCATCAAAGCTCCATTAGATCTTACGGGACCACTGTTGTATAATGTGGTCTGTTATTGACCGAATGGTACATGACTGTATATTATACTTCATGAGTAATTTAGGAAAATTTTCTGTGATGATTTTGACTATATGTTATTTCATTGTCCTTATCTTTAGTTCCTAACATCTCCTAAAATATGCCTTATGTACTGGAATTTTGTTGTATTCTATACTTAAGTAAGTTATCTGGAAACAAGTATAAATATATGTTCTCATTTTGTTTTATTTTGAAGTCAGGGTCTCACTCTATTGCTCAGGCTGGAGTACAGTGGCACACACATGGCTCACTGCAGCCTTGACCTCCTGGGCTCAAGAGATTCTCCCCGCCCAGGCTCCCGAGTAGCTGGGACCACAGGTCTGTGCCACAATGCTTGGGCAATTTTTAAAATTTTTGTGGAGATCGGGTCTTGCCACCTTGTCCAGGCTGGTATTGAACTCCTGAACTCAGGTGATCCTCTTGCCTTAGCCTCTCAAAGTGCTGGGATTACAGGCTTGAGCCACTACACCTGTACAGTGCTCTTTATTTTTAATTGAAGTGGTTTAATCTCTCAGCAGCAGTCTTTCCTAAAATAATTGCAAGACAAAGACAAATTCTCAGATTTGATGGCATAAAGATAACAGTCTATATAATCTTACCAAAATCTATTGAAGATAAAAAAAATCATTCAGATCGCTGATTGTTTTGATTTTGTTGATTTTGGGTTGCCAGATTGGCAGTCACTCACCTATTTGTCTTGCCAAAGACAAAATTTTTATTCCCCCCACCTAACCCTTTCCCCAAGCATCTTAAATCAGTTAGTGCTTATTTTGGTATTGATTAGTCAAAAATGAAGATGATAAAGGGGAACTATCTTGCTACTGCTTCACATGACCCTCTTTGTAAGTGATGATTGTAACAATGAGGTGAGGTATTTCTAAAACTAAATAATAAACATCAGTTTTGTGATTTATATAATCCATTTTATATTATCATACCTTGTTCTGATCTTAAATCTCACCAGAATAGTGAGAAACACATAAAGGAGAAGTTTTTAGACAGTATTTTCAAAGCTGGTAAGATGGGGCAAATATAACAAATTGCAAGCCAATTAGTGGTTTAGCAGACCCTCTCTGAAAACCTTTCTGTTTTTTCTATGATCAATTATTTTTATTTTCAGATCAGCTGTTTGCCTATACAGTGAATGCCTAAAGGCAGCATGATAAATTGCTGTAACAATCTTTAAAATGATCAAAATGATTTTAACATCAGAAAGTTCTATCAAACCATGCTTTAGTTTCATAGATTTTGTTTCTCCCTAAACCAACAATCTAATCATCTCAGGAAGTTATGTGTAGTGTATTTCTGTTTTTTTCAGGTCTATGCTTGGGGCTGCGGAGCTTGTCTAGGTTGTGGTTCTTCAGAAGCTACTGCTTTGAGACCCAAGCTTATTGAAGAACTGGCTGCCACAAGAATAGTTGATGTTTCTATTGGAGACAGTCATTGTTTGGCTCTTTCTCATGGTAAAGTCATTTGTTTTTAAGGAAATAGTATTAACTGTTGTCTTGTGAAATGTATTACATTTGAATTTGGCTTTCCTTTTATATAATACTTTATATTTTGTTTTTAGATAATGAAGTTTATGCCTGGGGCAATAATTCAATGGGGCAATGTGGTCAGGGAAATTCCACAGGTCCTATTACTAAACCAAAGAAAGTGAGTGGCTTAGATGGCATAGCTATTCAGCAGATTTCAGCTGGAACATCACATAGTCTGGCATGGACTGCTCTTCCTAGGGACAGGTAAGAGTGCCTATGTTTAAAAAATCTTGTGCGTTTTAACCCAAGAGACACCAATAGAAAGTAGAAACACTAATAAAAACAGAAATAATTGTGCTTTGTTCATAAAATACTCTTATGGACATATATAGTATTGCTTTTTCTCTATCATAGAAATGACATTGGATTTCTTTTGATTTGAATGTTGAGGTTAGACATGTTTCAGAAACAAGAAGTCATACCCAGTATTGAAGACATTGTCTTTTAAACATTTTGAATTCTCTCTCATCTCTACATGCTGATTTAAAAAAATTGAATGGCTGCATATCAAGAGGAACTTAAAATAATCAAAATCAGAACTAGGCTTTAATGATTTAATGTTTAACCGCAGTTAACATTATCTGGTTGCTTTTTGAAATTTTTTTTTTTTTGAAAAAAAAAAAAAATTGTCATACTTTTAAATCAAGGAGGTTACTTTTTGCAGAAACTTAGCTTTTTCCTAAAGTGCTAACTGTGTGTGTTAAGTCAATCAGGTAGGTAAGTTTTAGTTACTATTAGGAGATTGAATTTTAAAGAATGTTTGGGTTATTTCAGATATTTTCAGATACACATGGGCTAATCTATAGCTTAGAATGTATTTTATTTGCATTCTATGCCTTTGACTCAGAGGGTTTTTAAATGATATTCTAACCAATTAAAAGTATTTATCGAAAGTTATTCCTCTAACGCAAAAGTCAAAATAAATAAGTTGAATATAAATAATTTGCTGTTAGCATTAAATATCCAACTTCCCACTTCATATGTAGAGAGTTGGGTCCCAAGATCTTAAAAGTATTCATAAGAAATTTCAGGATTTTGTCTTTTAATAGATTTCAGTATATCACTCTATAGAGTCAGGATATTTTTCTTAATATGAAGTATACATCTTCTGGACTCTTAGAACCAGAGGGGCTTTAGTAGATCATGTGACTCAGCCCTCTGCTTTCAGATGAGTGGACATCCAAACCTTCCAAAACAGGTGGTGGTTGTATGTTTTCTTCTTAAAGATGGCAAATTCTTGGTTCTCCGTAGTCACTAAAATGAAAGCTTTTATCACTTTCATAATCAATAATGTCTTTGTATCTTGTTGAAATCATTTAGCTTTAATGTATATATGTATATATGTACTTTTTGAGATGGATTCTGACTCTGTCGCTCAGGCTGGAGTGCAGTGGTACAATCTCTGCTCACTGCATTGTCTGCCTCCCAAGTTCAAGCAGTTCCCCTGCCTTAGCCTCCCAGGTAGCTGGGACTACAGGCATACACCACCATGCCCGACTAATTTTTATATTTTTAGTAGAGATGGGATTTCACCATGTTGGCCAGGCTGGTCCTGAAGTCCTCACCTCAGGTGATCTGCATTCCTTGGCCTACCAAAGTGCTGAGATTACAGGCATGAGCCACCATGCCCGGCCAATATATGTTTTAATTTTCGTTTTTGATTATGGATAAAAATGTCAATTTAAGACTGTTTTATTATTTTCTTATGTGTCCTTCTAGACAAGTTGTTGCATGGCACCGACCTTATTGTGTAGATCTTGAAGAGAGTACCTTCTCACACCTGCGTTCTTTTCTTGAGAGATACTGTGATAAAATAAACAGTGAGATTCCCCCACTCCCTTTCCCTTCATCAAGGTATGTTATATGTATGTTTTGTATGTGTGTGTGCATGTGTATAAATTATTCCTTTTGAGTTTTGACTTACTGTTCTTTCTTGTTTGTTTTCCCAAATTATGTGGAACTTTTTTATAATCTAGAAAAGAGCTAAACTTAGTTACTTATTGATAATAACTTCTAGGAAAAAGTTACTCATAATTTCACAAATCATGTTTTAAAAATTACTGTTGTTCGTGACTTGACAATTTTTTTTTTTTTTTTTTTTTGAGACAGAGTCTTGCCCTGTCACCCAGGCTGAAGTGCAGTGGCATGATCTCAGTTCACGCCAACCTTTGCCTCCCAGGTTCAAGTGATTTTCTTTCCTCAGCCTCCTGAGTAGTGGGGATTACAGGCACCTGCCATCACACTGACCTAATTTTTGTATTTTTAGTAGAGACGGGGTTTCACCATGTTGGCCAGGCTGGTCTCAAACTCCTGACCTCAGGTGATTGACCCACCTCGGCCTCCCAAAGTGCTGGGATTACAGGCATGAGCCACTGCATCTGGCCAGCAAAATTTTTGAAGTGAAAAAAATGTTACCCAAACTGGATAGCACATGCACTTTTATGTTCCAAAAATTCATAGAAATTTATTTGGTTTCAGAGAACACCACAGTTTTCTCAAGCTGTGCCTGAAGCTACTTTCAAATCACCTTGCTCTTGCACTTGCGGGAGGGGTAGCTACCAGCATTCTCGGGAGGCAGGCAGGTCCACTTCGAAATTTGCTCTTCAGACTGATGGACTCAACTGTCCCAGATGAAATCCAAGAGGTAAGAGAATAGGACTTGTGAATCTATCTCAAATCACATCTTTCTCTGAGATTTTAGCTATACAATATATTCAACTGTACGTTGAACAATTTCAATTGGATGTTGTTTCTCTTACTCCTGTTTTCTTGGTGAGAGTATTTTTTGTTAACTCATCCTTTGAGACAAAGGTCAGATGCCATCTCTAAGAAACTTTTTATTCCTGCCCTCCCACCAGATTTGGTTTTTCTTGTGTATGTTCTCATTACATCACATTGTATTCTAGTCTAGTTGCTTATTTATAAACATGTCACTCTTTTTTCACGAGAAGATGAGTTCCTGAGGGCAAGGAGCTAGTGCATGGGCTTGGTCAGTAGTAGTAACTGAATAAGTGGACTGGGTCATCTACTAGAACTGTTCACCAGAGCTAAGGAGAGAAAGGTCAGGTTAAGGAGGAAGAAGTGGCCTAGAATAGAATACTGATTATAAATAAGGAGAGTATAGTTTGAAAAAGAATATTTAGTATTATAATACAATATTAAATTTGGGGGAAACTTAAAAATAAATATTTGTAATACAAAATACAGAAAATAAACTCTTTTGGCAGGTAATAATAGAAAGTACAGTAATTTTTAAACCAGTGCACTCCTAAATTATCAATGGATCAAATAAAGAAATTACAAGATAAATTTTTAAATACTTAAGATTAATGAAAACAAAATTTGAACATACCAAAACTCATGAAATGCAGCTAAAGCTGTGCTTGGAGGAAAATTTATAGCTTATAAACATCTGTATTTTAAAAAAAAGAAATATATCGAATCAGTAGTTTAACCTTCTACCTTAAGAAATTAGAAAAAGAAGAGCCAACTCAACCCAAAGCAAGTAGAAAGAAGGAACTAATGTAGATTAGAGTGAAATTTAAAAAATGAAGAATAGAAAAACAGTTGAGGAGATCAAGGAGACTAAATGTTCGTTCTTTGAAAAGACAAAATCAACAAATCTCTGGCTGGACTAACCAAGAAAAAACAGAGAGGACTTAAATTACTCAAATCAGGAATGAAAGATGAGATATTACTACTGACATTACAGAAATCAAAAGGGAAATTGAGAGGCAGAGTAAGATGGTGGAATAGAAGGCTCCACTGATCATTCCCCCTGCCAAGGGTACCAGTTTAACAACTCTACACAGAAAAAAGCACCTTCATGAGAACCAAAAATCAGGTGAGCACTTACACTACCTAGTTTTAACTTCATATTGCTGAAAGAGGCGCTGAAGAGATAGAAAAAACAGTCCTGAATTGGCAGTGCCACTCCTCTCCCTGCAGCAGTGGCACTGTGGTGCAGAGAGTGTCTCTGGGTGCTGGGGGAGGGAGAAAACAGCAATTGTGAGGCATTGAACTCAGTGCTATCCTGTTAGAGAAGAAAGGAAAACGGGACCAAACTCAGCTGACACCAGTCCACAGAGGGAGCATTTAAACCAACCCTAGCCAGAGGGGAATTGCTGATCTCAGTGGTCTAAATTTGAATTCCTGCAAGGCTCACCACTGAGGGCTATAATGCTGTGTGTCTCCAAATAAACTTGAAAGGCAGCCTAGGCCAAAAGGACTGCAACTCTTAGGCGAGTCCTAGTGCTGAACTGATCCCAGAGACAGTGGACAGAGGGGCACGTGACATACGGAGACACCAGCTGGGGTAACCAAGGGAGTGCTGGCTCACCCCCCACCACCCCGACCCCAACGCCAGGCTACACAGCTCATGGCTCCAAAAGAGACCCCTTTCTTCCACTTGAGAGGGAAGACTGGGCAGGACTTTGTCTTGCGTCTTAGATACCACTTGATCACAGCAGGATAGGGGACCAGTCAGAGTCACAAAGCTCCCCGTTCCAGGTGCCAGCTCTCAGATGACATTTCTAGACATACCCTGGGCCAGAAGGGAACCCACTGCCTTGAAGAAAAGGACTCAGTACTGGCCACATGCATCAGCTGCTAACTTAAGATCCCATGGGCTGTGAATAACCAGCATTGATACCCAGCTACTACGTCAAGGACTTTGTGTGAGGCTCTGAGACTTTCTGGCTTCAGGTACCAGCACAGCCACGGAGGGATAGAGTACCAGATACACTCTTGGGATCCCTGATTCCAGGACTTGATTCTTAGATGGCATTTCTAGACCTGCCCTGGACTACAGAAGAACCCACTGCCCTGAAGGGTGAGTCCCGGGCCAGGCAGTATTCACCATAAGCTAACTTAAGAATCCCTGGGCCTTAAGCTTAAGGGAACATTGATGCCTGTCTGGCAATACTCCTTGTGGCCTGGGGTGGTGGTAGCTATTGGGGTGAGGCTCGTCTAGCTTTGGAAGGGGAGGCACGAATGAAAAAGACTGTGTTTTGTGGTTTGAGTGTCAGCTCAGCCATAGTACAATAGAATACTGGGTAGACCTCTACGGTTTTTGACTCTAGTCCCTGACTCCCAGATGGCACCTCTAGACCCACCTGAGGCTTGGGGGACCTTGCTCCCCTGAAGGAAAGGACATGGCCTCGCTGGCTTTTCCACTGGCTGATTGTGGAACCACAGAGCCTTGAGCGAACATAGGCAATAGCCAGGGAGTGCTTACGGCAAGCCTTGGGTGAGACCCAGTGCTGTGCTGGTGCTTTGCTGGATTCAGGTCCGACCCAGTGTAGTCATAGTGGTGGTGGCCGCAGGGGTGCTTGTGTCACTCCACCCCCAGCTTTAGGTGGCTGAGGAGAGAGAGAGAGAGAGAGAGACACTGAGACTGTTTGGGAGAAAGTAAGGGAAGAGAACAAGAGTCTCTGCCTGATAATCCAGAGAATTCTCCCAGATCTTGTCCAAGACCATCAAGGTGGTACCACTACGAGGCTGCAAGAACCACAATGTTATTAAAGCAGATACAGTTTAGATCACAACACCCAAGTCCTTTAAAATATCTGGAAAGCCCAAGGTATATCTGGAAAGCCCAAGAAGGATGGGTACAGATAAGCCCAGACAGTGAAGACTACAATAAATACCTAACTCTTCAATATCTACTAGCATCCACACCATCCATGACCTAACCAAATGAACTAAATATGGCACCAGGGACCAATCCTGGAGAAACAGATTTGTGACCTTTCAGACAGAAAATTCAAAATATCTGTATTGAGGAGAGTCAAAGAAATTCAAGATAGCACTGAGAAGGAATACAGAATCCTATCAGATAAATGTAACAGATTAAAATAATTTAAAAGAATCAAGTGGAAATTCTGGAGCTGATAAATGCAGTTGGCATTTCGAAGAATGCCTCAGAGTCCTAATTGGAATTGATGGCAGAATAAATAATTAGTGAGCTTGAAGACAGGCTATTTGAAAATACACAATCAGGCTGGGCGCGGTGCCTCACGCCTGTAATCCCAGCACTTTGGGAGGCCAAGGTGGGCGGATCACAAGGTCAAGAGATAGATGCCTTCCTAGCCAACATGGTGAAACCCCATCTCTACTAAAAATACAAAAAAAAATTAGCTGGATGTGATGATATGAACTGATGTGGGGAAAGTTATAGCCTTCAATATTAAAAAATTATCTTGGCCAGGAACAGTGGCTCATGCCTGTAATCCCAGCACTTTTGGTGGCCAAGGTGGGCGGATTACTTGAGACCAGGAATTGAAGATCAGCTGGCCAATATGCAAAACCCCTTCTCTATTAAAAAATACACACACAAAAAAATCTGGAAATGTTTTGTCGATTGCCTCTTCATTGTTTTCTGTGTTCTTTCTTTCTCTCTGGAACTCATTATTGGGATACTTGACCTCCTGAGCCAGTCCTCCTAATTTTCTTGTGTTTTCCTTCCTGTTTTCCGTCTTTTTCCCCCCTCTACTTTATAAGAAATTTAATTCTATGTTCTACCCCTTCTATTGAGATTTTTCTCTTTCTTTTATCTTTTTAATTTATAAGAGCTCTTCATTCTCGAAGTGTTCCTTTTTTAATAGCCTTCCATTCTGACTTACATTTTTGAAGATACTATTTTTTGTTCTTGTTTCTCCCTGTGTACTTTCTTTGTTTAATTAGACCATTTCTGTTAGTTTTAGTCTCTTTCAAAATAAAGGCTTTCCTCAAATTTCTAATAACCTTTGACTTCCCAATAATGGGTAAGAGTGTGATGCTATCGCTGGGCGTGGTGGCTCATGCCTCTAATCCCAGCACTTTGGCAGGCTGAGGTGGGCAGATCACCTGAGGTCAGGAGTTCAAGACCAGCCTGGCCAACATGGTAAAACCCCGTCTCTACTAAAACTACAAAAATTACCTGGGCATGGTGGCGCATCCCAACTACTTGGGAGGTTGAGGCAGGAAAATTGCTTGAACAGAGGTGGAGGTTGCTGTGAGCCGAGATCGTGCCACTGCATTCCAGCCTGGGAGACGAGAACAAGACTCCATCTCAAAAAAAGAAGTGTGATGCTGAAAGGCTGATTGATGCTAAAAATTCTCTACACAGGGATGAGGTTTATCTAATTTATTGTAGATTGATGTGGCTGGGCTGTATTTTAGGGGAAGGTAACATTTCATGCCTGTCACTTAAAGTCTTTTCTACTGGGCTAGTGAGATTCTTCAAAGGAAGGCTCTTCTAAGCTACTGCCAGAAGGTATAAACCTGAGTGACAATCATCTGGTGGGGAAAAAGTTTAGGAGTCTCAATATTCAGAATGAACACTTTGTCTTAAAATCACCCAATTTCAGTTTGGTATTCCTGCCTTCAACTGTGCCTGTTACCTTAACCAGTTTTCAACCAATCCTGTTTTGAGCTCTTCCTTTGTTCCCTCTTGCAGAAGTGTATGAGCCTCTAGGAATTCTACAGTATAAATCGAAGTGTTGTTTGGTTTTTCTCATTTTTGACTTAGGGTGTAGCCATTTCAGGTCTTTTAAGTCAGTTACCCTTAATCTGTTCCTTTCTGTTTCCAAAATTTTGATGCTGATTTTCCTTTACCATTTTGGGCAGGGGAGTCTTTTTGAATTATCTGCCCAACCCTTGCCCATTGTTTTAGATGGCCTTTTGGAAACAGAATATGTGCACTCAGTTCTTAATACTTAGTCACCTTTGTTGAATTTCCACAGCTAAAATTTGATTTTACTTTTGATTTTAGCTTTATTTTAGTTTGAGTAGAGTAACCTGAGAAAGTCATTAAAGATTTGTTCTGTTCTTAACTGTGTTAGAGGACACATGCTTTTTGATGGAAGGGTTATTCTTCTTGTGTACTTGAATATTTCAATCATTATAGTAATTCAAAGAATTATTAATAGAACATTGACTTATAGAAAAATTGAGTATTAGAACTGACAGGCACTATGGATTTTATCTAGTCCAACACTGTTTTTACTGATAAAGAAGCCATGACCCAGAGAAGTTATGAGGCCTACGATAATGCAGCTACTATTCCTTATGCCGTTCCCACTACCTGGACCTTTGTCTAGCCAGGTCCTACTAATTCTGTAATTCTTAAATGCCTGATCCTCAGGGAGATCTTCCATGAGCCCATAGGCCATGTTAATTGCCATGTTTGTGTGTTCAGGCAAGTTCCTGCACCCTTTTACTTTCCCTATGTGACTCCTTTCACATTTATACTTTCTTGCTCAGGGTCTTTCTTTCCCATTAGACTGTAGGCTCATGAAAGCAGAGATTTTGTCTTACTCATTTCTGCACCCGAATCATTTTACACAGAGCCTTACCAGGCTGAATGCTATAGCATCAACACTAAATATTTGTTGGTTGATGATTAGTTATTTAGTGGCAAATCCAAAATATTTATTCATAGCTTTCTTAAAGGCATCTGAAGGAGGACTTACATGCTTTCTTTTTTATCATGCCATCTTTTTTAGACTTAACATGATCCTAATAGTGAATTCACTTTAAGTGTGTTTTTATTAAAAACTAAGAACCAGGCCAATCAGTACACTTTTCTCTCTTGATTTTAGGTGGTAATTGAAACTTTGTCAGTGGGAGCAACCATGCTGTTACCTCCATTACGAGAACGGATGGAATTACTTCATTCTCTTTTACCTCAAGGGCCTGATAGATGGGAAAGCTTATCTAAAGGACAGGTAGGCCTTTGCTTACTATGTAAGTAAATCAGCAGTATCATAAAAATTTGAACTGAGAAGGAAATAAAACTAATCAATTGCCATGTGTTCATGGAGCATAAGTACTTGATGGGCCTAGTAAATCCTGGTTATTTAATGTTTTATGCTGGAAGAATTCCCAGGTGTCTAACAACCTTAGGTGAAGCAAGTGATAATTTATTATTTGGGGCTAATTATTAGAATAAGGACTAATTTTTCCAGTGTTTCTTATGGTACTAAGCCAGACACTGTGGTTTATTTGTAGTATGCTGAGTTGAAATCAATTGCATGTGCTGCTGTTGGTTCCATGCTGAGAACTTTGTCTGAAATTGTTTGTATAAAAAGTATAGATGACCATTAGGAAAAAGTATTTGATGATATGAGTATACTTATTTTTTCCATTTTTATCTTTGAGCAATAGTACCTTTTGCTCAACCAAGTAGAAGTTATCAGATTCAGAGATACAGATTTTAGGAAAAAAAATTGGTACTTATTTGCAGTAAAATATTTATTGATACTTTTCTTTCTTTTTAAATCTTTTTTAGGGACAGTCTTGCTCTGTCACCCACGCTGGAGTAGGGTGGTGCAATCATGGCTCACTCTAACCTTGAACTCCTGGAGCTCAAGGGATCCTACTGCTTTTTCCTCTGGAGTAGCTAAGACTGCTGGCATGTGCCACCACACCTGGCTTATTTTTTTATTCTTATTTTTATAGCTGTGGGGTCTTGCTGTATTTCCCAGGCTGTTCTTGAACTCCTGGCCTCAAATGATCCTCCTGCTTTGGCTTCCCAAAGTGCTGGGATTATAGGCATGAGACCACTGTGCCTGGCCCACAGATGATGATGATTATTTTTTTTTTTTTTGAGACAGGGTTTTTGCTCTGTCATCCAGGCTAGAGTGCAGTGGCATGATCACGGCTTACTGTAGGCTCAACCTCCTGGGCTCAAGTGATTCTCCCACCTCAGTCTTCTGAGTAGCTGAAACTACAGGTGTGCACCACCACGCTCAGCTAATTTTTGTATTTTTTGTAGAGGGGGTTTCACTATGTTGCCCATGCTGATCTTGAATTCCTGGACTCAAGTGGATCCGCCTGCCTTGGCCTCCTAAAGTGCTGTGATTACAGGCATGAGCCACTGCACCCAGCCTACAGATGATTTTTAACGAGTATTTTGCATTAGTTTAGATTTCAAGTGATTTATTTTAAATGTTAGGATAAGTAGTTGTCATTGGTAATGTCACGCTGTAGAATCGTGTGTCATACTATTTATTGGCATTTCGTACTCCTCTCTACTTATAGTACTAAAGTATTATGCATAGTATGCTATGTTAGCTTAGAGATTTAGGTATTATAATGAAGACTAAAATAAAAACCTATAAATTGTATTTTCCTAAATCCCATTTCCTAAATGGGATTAATTGGGTAGTTTTTATAATTACATACTTCCTGAAGATGATTGTTTAATAAGATACTAAGTGGATTAGTGTAGTTTTTTTCTGGGATCCTTTTGTTTTATTTTCTAGTGCATATTATGTTAGTTACTTGTGCATATTTTATTGTTCTTTAGAGAATGCAACTGGATATCATTCTGACAAGTTTGCAAGATCATACCCACGTAGCCTCCCTACTTGGCTATAGTTCACCCTCTGATGCAACTGACCTGTCTTCTGTGTGTACTGGCTACGGAAATCTGTCAGATCAACCTTATGGCACTCAGAGCTGCCATCCAGATACCCACCTGGCTGAAATTTTGATGAAGACCCTCTTAAGAAATTTAGGATTTTATACAGTAAGTTGTTCTTTCGTTGTAGTAAAAGAAGAATAAAGGGGTAGGGATCTCTTTAGTCAAGGTAATTTGACATTTAAACACCTTTGATAGAAATTAAACTCTAGACCTCTCTCCCCCAAGGGGAAAAACAATATTTCAGGTTTTCTGAAATATTGTGGGTACCAAATAACATGTAATTGAGAAGTTCAAAGGGATTTATTTTAGAATTTTACCAGATTTTTCTGATATTGTAGAATAATAAACAGAATAAAATAGTCAAGAACATTTTTAGAGAGAAGAATAATGAGCAAGGCATTAACCTTGCCAGACATAATCTTATAATGAAACAATGTACATAGTACTGAATGAGAATAGGTTGGTCAGTAGGATAGAGGACAGTGGAGCTTATAGCTTTCCCTGTATTAGGATGCCATTAATTCTGAATCTCTAGTGTTTCTTAAATTCATCTTTTTTTCCTGCCATTTCTTTGAGTTCTAAGCCAGATCATTATGATTCAGTGCTAATGGTGTTACAGCTGTTGTCACTATTGCTGGTCTCTTCTCAGCATCTCACTGCTGGAATAACTTTGTATTAAATAACTTCTTTATATTAAAGAATACAACTTCTTTGTATTAAATTAAAACTCCTTCAGGCCAGGTGCGGTGGCTTATGCCTATAATCTCAGCACTTTGGGAGGCTGAGTTGGGTGGATCACCTGAGGTCAGGAGTTTGAGATCAGCCTGGCCAATATGGTGAAACCCCATCTCTACCAAAAATGCAAAAATTAGCCAGGCGTGGTAGCTGGCACCTATAATCCCAGCCACTCAGGAGGCTGAGGTGGGAGAGTTGCTTGAACCCGGGAGGCAGAGGCTGCAGTGAGCTGAGATCGTGCCATTGCACTCCAGCCTGGGTGATAGAGCGAGACCCTGTCTCAAAACAACAACAACAACAACAGCAACACCCTTCAAACCCTTTATCATTGGCTCACACACCATTCTTATCTGAGCTCATCCTTTTCCAGAATTGTACATTGTACACCTATTTCCTGTTGTTTTTCTCTACCAATCTGTGATGTAAGACTTGACTATTCTAGGAAACCTTGCCCAAATAACCCCATCTAGCCAGAGATGTGTATAACTACACATCTCTGTACTCATCAGCACTTACAGGATCAGAGTGTACTGTGCAACTTAACTTTGAATTGTTTGTGTATCAATTCATATTGTTTCCTATGGCTCTTCAGGGCTTGGTCTATGTACTCTTTTTCTTCCAATACAAGTCTTAGCGCTCTGTCCCACCCACATTAAAAGGCTAATCACTAAGTCAGAGTGAAAATTCTTCCTACAAAATTCTTTTCTTTCAGGTTTAAGAATGTAAATTTAATCTGATGTTAAGGAGTAATGGCTGCAAATGGATAAGAACAATGTTGTGTATATAGCCATTTGTTAATGACCAAAACTTTTCCCCAAAGTTACAGGGAATGTTACAACAAAGTTGTAAGGAATATTAGGGCTGAGGCAGATTTATATATTAATGGAAATGGAAATAAAATACTAACTGCTTTTGGGTTGAAATAATAAATTAATGTCTCTTTCTGATGTGATTTAAACCAAATTTGTTCTAAGATTTTAAAATAAGAGTACTAATTAACAACTTATAGCAAGGGCCCTACAGTTTTCCCATATTCTATCTTGTATAGTGTATACATAGACCAAATTTTCTTCTAAAGGTATTCAGCACATGATTATTTACAGGAAATAAAGTTGGAAATAGCAGAAATATCTAAAAATAGAGGAGTGGTTAGTAATTTATGGTATATGTGTTCAATGGAATATTATATTTTGTATATACATGGTTTATGAAAATGGGTTATGATTCCATTGGAAAAGAGCAGATTAAAAATAGAATATGCAGTACAATATTATGAAAAATATTTTAAAAGGACAAAATCAGGAAAGAAATACACCAAAAAATATTATAGTAGCAGCCATTTTCTTTGAGTGGTTGTTTAAATGGTGCTTTTAACTTCTTTTTTTTTTTTTTTTGAGATGGAGTCTTGCTCTGTTGCCCAGACTGGAGTGTGCAGTGGCACCATCTCGGCTCACTGCAAGCTCCGTCTCCCGGGTTCACGCCATTCTCCTACCTCAGCCTCCAGAGTAGCTAGGACTACAGGCGCCTGCCACTACGCCCGGCTAATTTTTTGTGTTTAAATAGTAGAAACTAAAACTGCATTAGCCAGGATGATGTCAATCTCCTGACCTCGTGATCTGCCCGCCTCAGCCTCCCAAAGTGCTGGGATTACAGGCGTGAGTCACTGCACCCGGCCTCTTTTAACTTTTTAAAATAGAGTTTTGATATTTTCTAAATATACTAAGCATCTCTTTTTAAAAAATATTTTTAACTTGAAGTAATTTAAAACTCACGAGGAGTTACAGGAATCATTCAAAGAATTCCCCTGTGCTCTTCAGCCAAATTTGTTTTCTCTCTCTAAATCATTTGAGAGTAAATTGCAGATGGCTGGCTGCCCCTAAGTATTTAAGCATATATTAAGTATGTATTTTTAAAAAACCAGGACATTTTCTTACGTAACAGCAGAATAATTATTGAATTCGGAAAATTTAACATTGATACAGAACTGTTATTTAATATATAGTCTACATTTACATTTCTACAGTTGCCCCAGTAATGTCCTTTATAGCAGTTTCTGATCCCAGCCCTTCCCCTTCATGATCTGGTGCAGAATCACACATTATATTTAGTTGTCATATCTCTTTTTTAATTTTAATTTTATTAGAGACAGGCTCTCTGTTGCCCAGGCTGGAATACAGTGGCACCATCATAGCTCACTACAGCTTCGAACTCCTGGGCTCAAGTGGTCCTCCCACCTCAGCCTCTCAAGTAACTGGGACTAGAGGTGTGCACCACCATGCTAAGCTAATTAAAAACAAACAACAAAAAAAAATTTGTAGAGATGAAGTATTGCTGTGTTGCCCATGCTGGTCTTGAACTCCTGGCCTCAGGCAGTCTTTCCACCTCGGCCTCCCAAAGTGTTGGGACTATAGGTGTGAGCTACCGCACCCAGCTGCTTTTATTTTTTTTAATGGAAAAAAATAGAAGTAGCTTGATGAATTTTACCATCTAATAGCTAGTATCATAAGGATTATAGCAAATATTTAAAAATTGGTAATGGGTGAAAGGATATAATGCTTTTGTTTTGTTTTGTTTGAGACAGAGTCTCATTCTGTCACCTAGGCTGGAATGCAGTGGCACGATCTCTGCTCACTGCAAGCTCCGCCTCCTGGGTTCACACCATCTTCCTGCCTCAACCTCCCAAGTAGCTGGTACTACAGATGCCCGCCACCACCCATGCCAGGCTAATTTTTTTTATTTTTAGTAGAGACGGGGTTTCACCGTGGTCTCGATCTCCTGACCTCGTGATCTGCCCACCTTGGCCTCCCAAAGTGCTGGGATTACAGGTGTGAGCTCCTGCGCCCGGCCCTTTTTTTTTTTGGAGACATAGTTTCACTCTTGTCATCCAGGCTGGAGTGCGATGGCGCAATCTTGGCTCACTGCAACCTCTGCCTCCTGCGCCCGCCACCATGCCCAGCTAATTTTTGTATTTTTAGTAGAGACCGGGGTTTCACCATGTTGGCCAGGCTGGTCTCAACCTCCTTACTACAGGTGATCTGCCTGCCTCAGACTCCCAAAGTGCTGGATTACAGGCATGAGCCATTGCACCTGGCCCATATAATGCTGCTTAAATCAGATTTATGGTAGGTTGTGTGTGTCATTTTAGGATCAAGCATTTGGCGAGCTAGAAAAGAATAGTGATAAATTTCTACTTGGAACATCATCATCAGAAAACAGTCAGCCTGCTCATCTTCATGAACTGCTATGTTCACTACAGAAACAGCTGCTGGCATTTTGCCATATCAATAACATTAGTGAGGTATGTGATTATTTGTCTTTTATGGTGATCTATCAGGACCTTGAAACTCAGATATTTGGATAGGCCATGGTATTTTTGTATGTTGAATCTTTCAAAGTAGTAATTTAGGAACTTTTTTTCTCCTTAGAACTCAAGCAGTGTGGCATTGCTTCATAAACATCTTCAGCTTTTGTTGCCTCATGCCACAGATATTTATTCACGTTCTGCAAATTTGCTCAAAGAAAGTCCTTGGAATGGCAGTGTTGGACAAAAGTTAAGAGGTGAGTTTGGTATTTCATTTCAAATTTAATCAGTCATTAAGAAGCAAGAATACTTGCCTTTCCAAAGTCTTAAGAGGACCAGAAGCCTCTGACGAATGGGAACGGTCTTGAATCTCCTTTCTATTGAAGATTCCTTTAGTCTTGGTTTGAGGGTAGTGTTAGCAGTGACTGATCTTGAAAAGAGTCTACTTGGCATGACAGAGGCCTAATTTAAAGGCACTGGATGATATAAACTCAAAAAGATTAATTTTAAATGGCATAAAGTAAGATTTTTTAATCTCTCTCTTTTTTTTTTTTTTTTAAACCTGTTGTTTCTTTACCTTTCTCTTCAGCATTTACCATTTTTTCACTTTCCTTCTTGAAATTCTTTGGGCTTCTGTGTAGTCACAGTCCTTTTTTCTCTTTCCTCTGACTCCTCTTTTTCAGTGGGTTTCTATAGGCTCCTCTTCCTTGGACATGCCCTCTAATGTTGAGCATCCTCCGAATTTTGCCTTCAATTCTCTTTCCTCCCCCAATGGTCTTATCTAGTTTCAGTGTCTTTAACAACCATGTATATATTAATGACCCCTGTATTTCCATCTAGCTGAGAACACCTTTCCTGAGTCCTAGAGCCATTCTTTAATTGCATACTGGGTGTCTTTTCTTTGTTATCCAAAAGACAACCAAAATTTAATGTTTATATAAAACCAGCCACCTCTGAAGTTCCCCCACTAAAAAAAGAATGAAAGGAACAAGCTGTGAAACTGAAACCATTCCACATTAGATACCTCCATTTGGCTGTTCCACAGCAACTAAAATATGTTCAAACTGAGCTCATTTCTGAATGGCCCTCTCTGCCCTGATATACAATGAAATATTGAAACAAAATTGATTTAAAACCAATACGGATTATAAAAACACATGTTTTAAGGTGATCTCGATTTTTAAAAAAGTAAATTTAGTTTAAAAAATATGAAAACTTTCCCTCACTAGCAGGTAAACACCAAGAGGACAGGAAGTTTTGACTGCTTTGCTCATAGCTGTATCCCTCTCACCTAGAACTGTGCCTGGTATGTCAGTAAATATTTCTTGGGTAAATTATAAAATGAAGATAAATTAACGAATGAGAAATTGATAATGCATTTTAAGGAAAACATTTATAATCCTTTCAATTTGTTGGTATGGAGGATGCATATGCTTTGCTATAAAGTGTTTGTTGGTGTACTTTCTGAAAGTGAATAAACACTGATACTACATCAGCTACCAGGTGGGTGTTCAACAGAGAATTATTGAATGAGTCTACTCTAGTTCCAGGCTAAAATAATATTTCTTAGGTTCCTTTTTTTAAAGTTCATTTGAAACGATTGTCCCATGTTTAATTTCTTTCCCTTCATAGATGTGATATACGTCTCAGCTGCTGGCAGTATGCTCTGCCAGATTGTTAACTCCCTGCTGTTACTCCCTGTGTCAGTGGCTCGGCCTTTATTGAGTTACCTCCTCGACTTGTTGCCACCTCTTGATTGCCTTAATAGACTCCTGCCAGCTGCTGATCTTTTAGAAGACCAGGAGTTACAGTGGCCTCTTCATGGTAAGTAAAGACAATAAAAGAGCAAATAATGCCCTTGACAAAAGTTGTTCCTGTTGCACACATCACTGTGTTTTTCCATTGGAGTCTATCTATCCCAAGGCTATCAAAGGAGTTTCGTCACTGAAATCTTAAAAACTTTTCAGGTTTAAGTAAGGCCTCTTATTTTATTGGAAGGAATCCTGGACTGGAGCATAAAAGGAAAAGCGCTGGGGTTGGAAAGATGACCTTGAGGGCCTATCTTATTTTAACATTATACAGTTCAGTGATCAAGTGTCAATTAGTCCAAGTGTCAAGTTTACAGCCATATCAGGATGTTGATTAGGCTTTATATGGAGTTTTTCCAGGTTTATTCTTTTCTTTTTTTTTTTTTTTTTGAGGTGGAGTCTCGCTCTGTCACCTAGGCTGGAGTGCAGTGGCACGATCTTACCTCACTGCAACCTCTGCCTCCAGGGTTCAAGCAATTCTCCTGCCTCAGCCTCCCGAGTAGCTGGGATTACAGGCGTGCACGACTACGCCTGGCTAATTTTTGTATTTTTAGTAGAGACAGGGTTTCATCATGTTGGCCAGGCTGTTCTTGAACTCTTGACCTCGTGATCCGCCCACCTCAGCCTCCCAAAGTGCTGGGATTACAGGCGTGAGCCACTGCGCCTGGCCAGTTTCTTCTTTTTTAAAGTGTCTCAGAACTTGCTAAGATTCGGTCTATTTCTATCAGGTGAGTAAGGTGTCATTTTATTTTATTTTTTTCATCTGTGTTTATAACTGATATTTTTCTATAATTTCATTTTTTCATGCTATCCTTTCCTAGTGTTTACTATCAAAATTACACTAATCTCATACCATGAACGTGGAACTTCCTTTTATTCCTGTTCACTGAAATAATTTGTGTAAGGTAGGGGTTATCTCTTCCTGAAGGTTTAGAAGAATTTATCTATGAAACTATCTGGCCCTGGTGTTTTGTTTGTAGACAGACTCTGACAATTTTCATTCTTTAGTGGTTAATGTTCCCTTCCATCTTATGTTTCTTCTCCAGTCCATTTTGGAAATGTATATTTTTCTAGGAATGTTATTTTGTTGGTTTCAAATTTATTGGCATAAAGTTGTTTATAATATTCATGGTTTTAAAAAATCTCTAGTATATCTGTGGTTATATCTGCTTTATTCCTATTTTTTGAATTTGTGCCATCTTTTTTCTTGAGTAATTTTATTAATCGTTTATCCATTTTCCTTTTAGATAACTTATCCATTATCATTTCAAATAACTACTTTTTGGATTTGTTAATCTCTTTTTATTTCATTGGTATGGGTTCCTTATTGCTGTCATTTCGTGAAGTCAAGAACTTCTAAGAACAAATGTACAATAAGAAAGCATGGGTCTGGGCCGGGTGTGATGGCTGACACCTGTATTCCCAGCACTTTGGGAGGCTGAGGCTGCCAGATCACCTGAGGTCAGGAATTCAAGACCAGCCTGGCCAACATGGTGAAACCCCCCTCTACTAAAAATAAAGAAATTAGCCATGTATGGTGGTGCACGCCTATACTCTCAGCTACTTGGGACGCTGAGACAGGAGAATTGCTTGAACCTGGGAGGCAGGGGTTTCAGTGAGCCAAGTTCATGCCACTGCACACCAGCCTGGGTGACAGAACGAGACTCTGGCCCCACCCCCTAAAAAAAGGAAAGCATGGGTCTGGAGCTTAGTATTAAGACAATTCTGAATTCAAGCCTTAAAAAGCATTAAACAATCTTGAATGTCATTTTAATGGATAAATTTGTATGTTGATTTTGGAGGAAAAAACTCAGAGTACTCCCTAAAGATAGTGAATTTTGGTCTGGATAATGAAAAGTAGGAATATAATTGATCGGAATAATGTTGTCATATGTTGTTTTAATGTTTATCTTAAAATTAGTAACTTTACCAAGGAAAATTTTGTTTGATAGCATAACTTCTCTGGATATTATTTTAAATCAGTCTGGTAAAGAGAAAAAATACAGAAAGTATTATAATTTGTGTTTTCATCATAAAGTATTTTACATCAGTATCTTACTGCAATACAGTAGGTGACCATGAGAAATATTCTGAATCTTAAAAGTACCAGATAAAGACACAATAACTAATGATTTTGTCTTTAGGAGGGCCAGAACTAATTGATCCTGCTGGTCTGCCATTACCTCAGCCAGCTCAGTCCTGGGTATGGCTTGTGGATCTAGAAAGAACAATTGCTCTCCTTATTGGGCGATGTCTTGGTGGCATGCTTCAGGGCTCACCCGTGTCTCCAGAGGAACAGGACACTGCATATTGGATGAAAACGCCACTGTTCAGTGATGGTGTAGAAATGGACACTCCTCAATTGGGTAATGTGCTTCTCTGCAGCATTTAAAATACATGCCTGTTTGTACCTCAGTTGAAGATTTCTCTATTCTGAGTTTGCTGAATAGAGAACTGACAGGCACCAATTGCAACATGAGCAGTGTAGGGAATCTGGGGCTATGACTTGGAGCCCTAAGAAAAATGGTTAAATTCTGCAGCACAGTATGGTGAAAAGAGCCCCCAAAGGAAATAGAAATTGTAGGTCTGGTCCTACTCTGTCATATTTATCACTCATTTTGAGCAAGTCATCTAACTCAATGCTTCATCACTTATCTTCCAAGACTTGGAGGTTATGAAACTGCTTCACAGAATGTAAAGCCCTGTAAGAGTACTTAACCATGACTTATCAGTGCAGCACCCCTCAGATGTGAGTGGCAGCCTCTTTTCCTCCCAGGCTGTCTTGCTTTCATGCTGACATTATATTATGTCCTAATTTTTTCTTCGCCACTTAAAGTGCCTTTAAGATTTCCCTTCTGCATCATCTTCCATTTGTATATATTGCTGGCAGACTAGTTCTTAGACTGAACATGAAGACTTACCTGGTACCCCAGGTAATCCAGTTGTTTTATCTAGAATTGGTCCTTTAATCTCTCTAGGCTTCTCATTTTGGTTCTATAAAATAATGATTCGGATTAGACAGGCTACATGATATTATTAGTTCTAAAATTTATTATTTCTCTGATAAGAGAAAGAGACTCAATATGTCCATGAAGGAAAGTCTAAGAGAGATTGAGAGGAAAGGAGAAAAGAAGGAGAGCTGAAAAGAAAAGAAAAAACAAAAAGAAAGAGTATGCTTTGGGATTTGGAGGGTTGGAGAGAGGGAGTGAGGGAAGCAGTTGAGGATTTTCCTCCGTTTCCAAATATGAGTGTACATTCATCATTTCATTTATGAACCAGAAAGTGATTTTGGCCATGGCTGATGATGCTGGACTGGTGTTTATGAAACATTTTGTTAAAGACAGTAAAATCATGGTTTTTCAAGGGGGTATTTAACATGACAAAGATAGTTCCACTGCTGTCAGTGTTTAACCTTGTGACAGTCCTAAAGGACCTCCTGAGAACAAAAGTATCTCTATCTCTACCCTCCTCATATTTCTTCTATATTTACTCAATTAAACTGGCCTTTAATATGAATAAAATCAATTTCTGTTTAATGTTATTTTCACTTTTTAAATTATAAAATCATGAAACTATTAAAATTTTGTTTATTTGTATGTATTAGAAAAAGGTATTATCCCTTGTAAAATTATAACAATACAGTAATTTAGTTATATTATGGGTTAAATTGATTTTTGATACTAGCCCAAGAACCTCATCATCACTTAGAACATGGTTTTCTTTGTTTTTTAAATGTGAAATGAATTCTGAATGTCAAATGTCCCACTGGAAAGTTAGGAACCACCTGTACAAATATCAGTTGAGAAATTGTTCATGGTATCTTTTACATGGATCATTTTTAACTGATTATTTTTACTTAAGTCTATAAAAAAATGGTCTAGTCTCTTTTTCAGTGTTTCCTCGTTTCTCAAAGAGGGTATCATTCCGTTTTGAACAAGGTGGTTTTTTGTTACACAAGACTGTTGCATGTGTAGGACATTTAGTTTCTTTGGCCTCTGCTTGCCAAAATGCCAGAGCTTGGGGGTATAGCTCAGAGGTAAAACATTTGACTGCAAAATGCCAGAGTTTTTTTTGGAGTGTCACAGTTGGTGGAGTGTCACATCCTTCTGGAGAATGTAAGAGGGTTGTTACCACCTCCAACTGTAAAACATTAAAGGACTTTACCTTGGTAACGTTTACTTAAAATGGTTTGAAGTTTGTCATTTCATAATCATTAAATAAATGTGGTAAGATTTTATTTGTAGCACCAAAATTTATGATGTTAAAATTGGTAACGTGAGTATTTTTTTTAGATAAATGTATGAGTTGCCTGTTAGAAGTAGCACTTTCTGGAAATGAAGAACAGAAGCCTTTTGATTATAAATTGCGGCCTGAAATTGCTGTCTATGTAGACTTGGCATTGGGTTGTTCTAAAGAGCCTGCCCGAAGCCTTTGGATCAGCATGCAGGACTATGCTGTTAGTAAAGGTAAGATAAATAAGCTAAAGGGAGTAAATTTGTAGTTAGCTCATAGTGCTCACAAATATATTTGCAAGATATGTAAGTGAAACTCATAGGGATCGCGTAGGAAAAGGTATTTTATGAATAACACTTTTAAACAATTTGTTTTTCCCTTTGTGGAAAATAGTGCAACTGTTTTTTTATATACATGTATTCCACTTAAACATACTGTGTGAAAATTGAGATTTATATAATACATTTGTAGGTAATCATTTTACTAAAGTATAGTAGTCTCCGTATATCTGCGGGTGACATGTTCCAAGACTCCCAGTAGGTTGCCTGGAGCCACAGGTAGTACCGTACTCTATATACATTACTTATTTTCCTGTGTGTACATACTTGCCCATGATAAAGTTTAATTTGTAAATTAAGCATAGTAAGACATTAACAACAACAATAATAAAATAGGACAATTACAATAATATGCTAACTGAATTACTACTCTTGCATTTTGGGGCCAGTATTAAGTAAAATAAGGGTTACTTGAACACAAGCACTGTGATACTGCGGCAGTAGATTGTATAACCAAGAGGGTTACTAAGTGACTTGGTGAGATTTCATCATACTACTTAAAAGGGCATGCAATTTAAAAGTTAAGAATTGTTTATTTCTGGAATTTTCCATTTAATATTTTTGGACCACAGTTGACCGCAAGTAACTGAAACCATGAAAAGCAAGACCATGGATAAGGGAGGACTGTTGTATTCCATGCTATGTAAATGGATCTGTTAACGATTAAGAGTCTGTTTAACGATTATCTTCCCTTTGCAAGCCTTGGTTTAATAACTGAAAGGATGTGTACTTAGAAGTCTTAGCTCTAGGTGTGGTCAGTATTTCTTCATCTATAAAACATTTTGCCTACTCTAGAGTGCTGGTGAAGATACCAGTTTGAGATAACATATACTATTAAGTACCATGGTAAAGTACTATGCAAGTTTGTGGTGGTATTTCAGTTTCTAATATTATTTGATTAAGAAAATTAATTTTATAGGCTGGGCACAGTGGCTCACGCCTGTAATCTCAGCACTTTGGGAGGCTGAGGTGGGAGGTATCACTTGAGGCCAGGAATTCGAGATCAGCCTGGCCAACATGGCGAAACCCTGTCTCTACTAAAAATAGAAAAAAATTAGCCGGTCGTAGTGGCGTGTGCCTGTAATCCCAGCTATTCGGGAGGCTAAAGCACAACAGTCACTTGAACCCAGGAGGTGGAGGTTGCAGTGAGTCGAGATTGTACCACTGCATTCCAACCTGAGTGACAGAGTGAGACTCTGTATCAAAAAACAACAACAACAAAGAAAATTAATTTTATGTACATATTTTCAAAGAATGTACCTGATTTGTTTTAGCTCCTTTTTTTTTTTTTTTTAAATAATGATCAGAATTGTTCAGAATCGCCTGTCTCTAGTTTTCTTTCTCTGTGTCATTCTCTTATCCTGTCATTAGTTTTGTCCCTTTTTTTTGGATTTTCTTTCTTGTGTGATAAAAATGGCAAAAATAAATACATTTTTACTTTTTATTGGCCTTTATTTTTTATAAAGAAAATGAAATGAGATATGTATTATTCAGATCTACCAGTAAGATGACACCTTTGAATGTTTAATCTCATCCATTTTGTTTCTTTTTTTTTTTTTGAGACAGAGTCTCGCTTTTGTCACCCAGGCTGGAGTGCAGTGGCGTGATCCCAGCTCACTGCAGCCTCTGCCTTCCCAGTTCAAGCGATTCTCCTGCCTCAGCCTCCCAAGTAGCTGGGATTACAGGTGTGCACCACCACACCCAGCTAATTTTTGTATTTTTAGTAGAGATGGGGTTTACACCATGTTGGCCTTGGCTGGTCTCGAACTCCTGACCTCAGGTGATCCACCCGCCTCGGCCTCCCAAAGTGCTGGGATTACAAGTGTGAGCCACAGCACCTGGACCCGTTTTGTTTCTTAATCATTTATTCATTCATTCTGTTATGGTGACTCCTACCAGAGGTGAAATAGTAAAGTAATGAGGAGGAAAAAAGTTTACTTTCTGAGGTGTATTTTCTGATATTTCTTATTTGTAACATTTTCTTGGGATATGCAGTTAGGTTTTCTATACCACGTTATCACTTATTACCTTGAAGTGAGAACTTAAAAAAAAATCTAGATATAAGGTGAATAAAAACTTGTTGTATGGGTCCGTTTGTTGTATTGCTTGTACATTGCAAGCATAGACTTTATTCCTAATTAGTGGAAACGTTCTTTGTTTTTTGGTATGAAATGAGCATAACTTTAATGAAGGTGTTTTAAAGGAACCCATTATTTTTAAAATGGCGCAGGAGAATAATACCTGCTAAATTTAAAACACAACAAAGGGTGTTATTTTAGTGTGCTTTTAAAATTGAATATTAGGTTCCTTGAAATGGAGTCTTGTTGGATTTTTTAGTCATAGCAGTTCTCAGAATAGCAAGCAATTCCATGGAACAGATGATTTCTTAAGAGCCTGATGAGGAAAAAATTAGTACGTAATACAGACTGTCATTCTAAGATTCTCTGTGGGCTGTAAGATTTTCTTAAAATCTGGCATATTTGTCCTTGTCAATTTTTTTTTACCCATAAAGCAGGATAAGTCTGAACTTAAATTTCTGACTTAGGCATACTGAAATGAAAACCAACATATAACATTTTTATCTCTGGAGATGAGAGTTTTAAGAAGGACTTAGGAACCAAAATTAATTTGAGGTTGGTTTTGTTTTGTTTATAAGTAGCCCAGACATTTAGCAAATCTGTCAAATGAACAGAGACTAGCAGTCCCTCTGGGAGCAGAGTGGACAATAACTCTCCCACCCCCATTTGAAATGTACTACGTTGTTAAATGTACATTGTTAAAGTACAATACTAGTGTGCCAACATAGAATTAAAGAATGGGAAGAGGCCAAGTGTGGTAGCTCACACCTGTAGCTCCAGCTACTTAGGAGGCTAAGGCGGGAGGATCGCTTGAGCCCAGGGTTTTGAGACTGTAGTGAGCCATACAGTCACCACTGCACTCCAGCCTGGACCACAGAGTGAGACTGTCTCTTTAAGGAAAAAAAAAAAAAAAAAAGAATGGGAAGAAAAAGTGCCTGACTAGTCCTCATCATCTAATGTTGTTTGGGTTTTCAACTACATGTCTTTGTTTCTATTTGAAGAAATGTTGTTTCATTTCTCACCCACTTAAATGTACTTGTATTCACAGTATATACTTTTATGGCTTCAAATACCAGATATGTGTATATGCGATTAGTTTACTCGCTATCTCCTCTAGAATGTCTAATGGGAAGTATTCAAAACTAGACTCCTGATTCCAGCTTCTTACCCTCAAAACTGCTCCTGTGGTCTTCCTTTCTCAGTAAATGCCAACTACATTTTAAATATATTTAGTATCACCTTTGACTTCTCTCATATTCTCACATCACACATCTGATCTATCAACAAATCCTGTCGATTCTACCTTCAAAATACATGTGGACTCTCCAGCCACTTGTCATTACTTTCGCTGCTGTTACCTTTTTCTGAGCCATTATCATTTCTCCCTTGTATTGCTGCAATAATTACTTCTGCTGTTGCTGTTCCTATAAGTCAGTTCTCCACTCAGCAGAGCGAGCTGTCAGAAATACAAGTCAGATCATGTCGTATCTCTGTTCAAAGCCTTCTAATGCTGCTTCTCATTTTTCTCAGAGTAAAACCTGGAGGACTTGTACTGGCCTGCAAGGCCATTGGGATCTGGTCCTCAGCCAGCTCTCTGATGTCTTCTACCCATTCCGTGCATGCACGGTTTGCCCCAGCCACACTGGCCTCCTTGAACCCATCCCAGATCCTCTGCACTAGGTTTTTCTGAGGGGACCCAGTTTCACATGGCTTCTTCCCCCACTTCATTTAGATCTCTGCTCGAATGTAACCTTATCAGAAACTTTCCCAAACCACCCTATATAAAATAGTAATCCCACATATACAGTAGTGCCTGTTCTCCTTACCCTGCTTTATTTTTCCTCATAGCACTTACTGTCATATTAATGTTTTCTTTTTAATATTCTCTCCCGCCCCCCTCCTCCTAAGAATATAGGCTCTGTTAGATCAGGGATTTAGTTTTGTTCACTGCTATATCCGCAGCACTTGGAACAGTAAGTGGGATCTAATGAGGTGCATTTGTTAAGTAACTGTTTAGAAAGATGATAAAATTCAGGTGTTGGATGACTAAAGCTATAAAAATTACCTCTGAACTGTTTTCTGAGCCCTTTTAAATGTCAATGCATCATTTTTATTTTCAGATTGGGACAGTGCAACTTTAAGTAATGAGTCACTCTTGGACACTGTGTCTAGATTTGTTCTTGCAGCTCTTCTGAAACACACAAACTTACTTAGTCAAGCATGTGGAGAAAGCCGGCAAGTAACTTAAAACTATCCTCAGACAAATATTTGCTCTCATGATGTTAGAAATTAGGTAACTTTTCTATTTTGGTTCTTCATTTAGATATCAACCTGGTAAACACTTATCAGAAGTGTACCGTTGTGTATACAAAGTTCGAAGTCGTTTACTTGCTTGCAAGAACCTTGAACTTATTCAAACCAGGTCATCATCACGGGACAGATGGGTAAAGTTTGAAATCAATTAATTTCTATGTTTTTCTGCAAGCTGTGAGAGCTAGCTCTAAATTGGTTTATGTGAGAAAAAAATGTGCCTTGGTCGTTGCATATGTTCAATACATGTTAAGTAGTTCTTTTTCTAGTAGAAAAAAAAAAAAGGAAAGGATTTGAGATTTACTTAACCTCACATTTACCAAGTGCGATCCGGATTCTAAGAAAGTTTAGTTGGCTACATAAATATTAATAACAAATTGAATGATTCACATCATAGGAATTATTATTCCTCTCTTTGTGCTGATCAGGCCACATTTGAATTACCCTGTTTAATTTGGGGTGCCATAATTTATGAGGGACATTAAGAAATACCTTGGATTGATAAAGTCCAAAAATTATGTCATATAAGTACTAGAAAGTATCAAAAATGTTTAGCTTAGAGAAGTGAAAACCAAGGAGGGGATTGTGTGTGTGTGTGTGTGTGACATAATAGCTGCCTTAAAAATACTTAAAGAGCTTCTCTGTAAGAAAAGAAATAAATGTGTTTCTTGTTCCGGAGGACACAACTAGGACCAAAGGGTAACAATCAAATGGGGAATCATTGTTAGCTGGATATAAGGAAAGTAGGCCTGATGATGATTAGAGTTGTCTACCATTGGAAATGAAGATTGAAACTACTTATTTTTTTATTTTATTTTTGAGACAGAGTCTCGCTCTGTCGCCCAGACTGGAGTGCAGTGGCACGATCTTGGCTCACTGCAACCTCCACCACCCGGGTTCAAGTGATTCTCCTGCCTCAGCCTCCCGAGTAGCTGGGATTACAGGCATACACCACCACGCCCTGCTAATTTTTTGTATTTTTAGTAGACACGGGGTTTCACCGTGTTCACCAGTCTGGTTTTGAACTCCTTAAGTGAGGAGTTTGAGCACCTCAAGTGATCCTCCTGCCTCGGCCTCCCAAAGTGCTAGGATTATAGGCGTGAGCCACCTCACCCGGCCGAAACTACTTATTAAGAACAGTCCAGAAGTAATTCTTGCAGCAAAAAGGAGATAATTTCTGAAGTGCTTGGTAATCTTGATAACATGATCATAAAATTATAAATGCAAGCCTGGATAATAAAACATCTTCGTAGTGCTTACTTTGAAACTTAACTAATCAGATGCTTTGCACTCCATTATTTAGTCCTTAGATTTAAAAAACCAAGCTCTGTCTCTCCATTTGTAGACTTTTGGCATGTACTGACTTAATATTTGTGGATCTGTTTGTTGGTGACCTTGAAAGTCCATGAAATGTATTAATTTGCCATTTTGTTGAGGCTCAGATTTGAAACTTGTATATGGGGATAAATGACGTACTATGTGAGTCTGACTACTCAGTTTCCCCATCTCTGTAAAATTCTTGTTATTTAATGGTCATGAGTCACAGGTAACTTTTATGATGGATCTGAGGATATAATTAAAGTTTTTCATTTGTGCTTTATATTGAATGATATTTATGACTGAGTATCTGTTTTAAGGATTCTTTCCTTTATCTAGATGACTGCTAGGTAGTAACCACTGTGGGAAATAAAATCGACATTGTCCTTAGCAGATTTCTAATTTTTGGTTTGTTCAGGGGCAAAGTTAAAGAAAAAAAGAAAAGAAAACTGATACTGTTTTAAATTTAGAGTTATTAAACATGTATGCAGAGTAATAGTAACATAAACAACTTGAAGAGAATGGAATGGAAATTCTGTGCTTTAATTACCTTTTATGCTTGGTATTGTGTTCATCACAACTTACTAAGTTGCAGCTCTGTAGGAATTTATAGCTGAATAGCAATATAGATATGAATAAATTTACAGCATGACATTTTAATCAAAATAATGAGGAAGGAGGAGCGTATATGTGTCCGTATATATTTTGTGTACATACATTATTTCTAATCTTTAAGAGTGTATCTTTTGGGTTTTTGTAGTAAAGTTTGTTGTTATTACTGATATCAATGTTTTCCATGATAAAAAATTTAAGGTTTTTTAAAGTTTTAAAAAGATTTTGGAAAAAATGTAGTTAGTGTAGTTTCTGATAATTTCTTTAAGATATCAGAAAACCAGGACTCTGCAGATGTTGATCCTCAGGAGCATTCATTTACTCGAACTATTGATGAAGAAGCTGAAATGGAAGAACAGGCTGAGAGAGACCGGGAAGAGGGGCATCCGGAGCCAGAGGATGAAGAGGAGGAACGGGAACATGAAGTGATGACAGCTGGCAGTGAGTATACCCTTCTTACTTTCTAGATACAAACGGTGGCATGCTTTTTGATAGGGGAACTAACTTGAAAGAGAAAGGCAAACTTTCTCCATAGTTTTTCTAAAAGGACTTTATATTCTGCTGGTGATCTCAATTTGTATTAGCTGACATTTCAGGGGCTCCTACAACTGTGCTAGTACTATTCTGATGCTTTTGGATTATGTATTTAGGGCTGAGAAGTTCTGGAAGCAGGAATGTCAGTACCTGCTTCACTGAGCCTCATGCGTAAAATGAAACCCATGAGTCATCGGATAGGGCCATTCAAAATATGTCCTCTGAGGCAACAAGTTGTCCATCAGCCTCGAAGACCTCTGAGCGGTGAGGAAGAGAGCCCCTTTCTATGCCTATTGGGAGAGCCATATTGTTTTCCATGTGTGGAACTTTTAAAATTAAAAATTTCACCCACTGACTACACTGCTCTTTCGATAGGGAGCAGGAATATACATGAGACTGCTATTGACTGGGTGAATAAAACTTTTCATACCTTTATGGCTACAGATAGTTTTTAAAGGTAATTATTTATATGTTTAAAGAGAAGTGTCAAAGCTTTTAAAACATTTATTAGTATCTTTTGAGTGATTTGGCTATTTCAAGTTAAAGTGTGCAATCAATCTGTACCCTAAAACATTATGGTCAGCAATGCATTTGGTTTTGAGATTGTCTGTATCTGTGAATTAACTTGGCACTTACTTTATTATCAACTTATTTATGTTCTGCATACTTCTAAAAATGATTTTCGAGGGGGCTTGAAACAAGACTAAACATGATTTAAACAAAAGGAAAAAGGTCCAAATGGAGTAAAGGGAGTTGGAGATGGGGAAGGAAAATAATTGTATTTTACAAACCTAGGCTGAGGGAACTTTTGCAGTTGAATATAAACTTAGTTTAGAAATTCCTGGAAGCAGACTGAAGGTGAAAATGTAGTAAAGTATAACCCTCAATTACAGTAAAAAATGATAGTCATCTGGGAACTAATACTTTTTAAACTAGCTGTGCTTTTAGAGCATCTGTATATGCTGGGCACTGGTCAAGTTCTTTACATAGAGTAGCTCATTATCACAGCTGTCTAAAGTTCTAATATTACCTCATTCTAAAGATGGATGAACTAAGGTTTAAGGATGCGAAATTGTATGACTTGGGCCACAGTTAGTAGCAGCTAGAATTAGAACCAGGTCTGCCCCAAACACCAATGACCATTCTCTTAACCCTTTAATTCATTTCTAGTTCTGGACTCTTGAGAGGGCTTATTGCTTTGCTTTTTGTGGAAATAAGGGACTTTTAATAGCATAACAAAAATATTGTCACAATTTTATAAAATATGCAGATCAATTTTTAAAGTTTGTACTTCCATATTAACTGATGAATTTAGTATTTTACCAACTTTTTGGGCCTGGGTTTCCCATTAAGAATACTGTCTTTGGGCTGGGTGCAGTGGCTCACACCTGTAATCCCAGCACTTTGGGAGGCCGAGGCAGGCGGATCACAAGGTCAGGAGTTTGAGACCAGGCTGGCCAACATGGTAAAACCCCGTCTCTACTAAAGATACAAAAAATTAGCCTGACCTGGTGGCGCGCGTCTGTAATACCAGCTACTCAGGATGCTGAGGCAGGAGAATCGCTTGAACTGAACCTGGGGGCGGAGGTTGCAGTGAGCCGAGATCATGCCACCGCACTCCAGCCTGGGCAACAGAGTGAGACTCCATCTCCAAAAAAAAAAAAGAAAAAAAGAAGAAGAATACTGTCTTCACTCCAAATTTGTGCAAAAAATTTCTAATGTGAAATATCTACCACTGCATCAGAACCTTGTTAACTCCACTGATGTTTTGCACTTTGAAATAGGGAAAGGCTGGAGTCAGATGGGTATTCCTGGTGATGCCATCTCACTCTGGAGGCAATCTTGCCCCATATATTAAAACTAAATTCTGTTTCAGCAAAGACCTTTAGTGACAGTGCTTATTTAATGTGTTTAAGATACAGCAAAGTGTAGATGTTAGGGATTATATGGACTTTGGAAAGGGAAAGGGAACTTTTGTTGTAACTAATATAACTTAAATTTTGTCTCTCTTTTTTTTTTTTTGAAACGTCAAATTTTTCATACCAAGCTTGTGAACGTTTTAGAAATAAGCAGTTATTTTTATCTAACCTTGTGCTTCACAGGCTTTTGTGGGCTTCAAAATCAGCTGAAGGGCCTTTAAAACACAGATTGCTGAGCCCCCGCTCCTAGAGGTTCTGATTCAGAAGGTCTGGGGTGGGCCTGATAATATGCATTTCTAACAAGTGCCCAGATGATGTGGGTGCTGCTGGTCTGGGACCATACGTTGACAATAACCGATCTAATTCGTTAATAACATTTGAAATATGATCACATTTAAATTCTATAAAGGCAGATTAGTATTTCCTAATGTAATTTTTAATGAAAATACAGTATTTTAATGTATTTTAAATGTAATTTTAACTAAGTTAACTATGTTGTATATCATGTCTAAAAAATAATTTTTCCCTCTTTCAGTAAGTTTTTGGTCCAAACTTTTTGACTATTTTTATTGTTATTTTCTTTGCTCTTCTCTCCCCATGTGTTAAGACCTTGTTTTTGTGTTGCATGTTACAGAAATCTTTCAGTGTTTCCTCTCAGCCCGTGAAGTAGCTCGTAGCCGAGACCGAGATAGAATGAACAGTGGGGCAGGGTCTGGGGCTCGAGCTGATGATCCACCTCCTCAGTCTCAGCAAGAGCGAAGGGTCAGCACAGACCTTCCTGAGGGTCAGGATGTGTACACTGCTGCGTGCAACTCTGTGATCCATCGGTGTGCCCTGTTAATATTAGGAGTAAGTCCTGTGATAGATGAGCTTCAGAAGCGAAGAGAAGAAGGACAGTTGCAGCAACCTTCAACAAGTGCCTCTGAAGGGGGTGGACTTATGACCAGGTGGGACTGACTAGACACTGAAAACATGACCTACTCACATCCCTGTGTTACTTAATGCACTGAAATGGTTTGTTTCCATAGTTACAGTGTTCTGATGTTAATATAGACATGAAAGAAGAAATGCAAATTGAGTAGGATGAATTTAAAGTAATGTAAATACTGATACTGATTCAGCATGAACTGTAAATTTCTGATTAAATGAGGCACAGTTTTTCATACATATAAACAACAGCAGTGAAAAAGCATGTGAAGTTACTTGCATCTCTCTGTAGTTTAGTGACATGCAAATTATTTTGAGAAGGGCTTTGTGCTTAGATAAGAGTCAGAATTTCCTATCAACTGACATTACTCCTCACTGTGTATATATTATCTCTGTGCTCCAGTTCCATTCAATTTTATGTTCACTAACAGTCCTATATCAAAAAACTTTTTTTTTTGTACATGTGAGACAGGAGTGAAAGTCTTACTGCAGAGAGCCGGCTAGTCCATGCAAGTCCAAATTATAGACTGATGAAATCGAGGAGTGAGTCTGATTTGTCTCAGCCTGAATCAGATGAAGAGGGTTACACACTGGTAGGTATACCCAGATTCAGTAAAGAAAGATTTTTGTTTTCAAGGTATAGATATGTAAGGCTTTGGTTAGAGTAAGTAATATGTTTGTTTTAGACATATAAAAACTTTTTTCAAAAAGAACTTTAAGAGAAATAACTATATTGCATAGATGTTTACCACATAGGTGTTAATGGTTTCAATCTCTTGCTCTGACTTCTTTCTAAACTCTAAATTCATATATCTGACTCTTTGATGGACATTCCACCCAAATGAGTCAGGTTACCCCAATCTTAACGGTAACCTATCTACAAGTGAACTCTCTCCAAACCTGTTTCTCTTCTATTCCCTATTTTAGTCGATGGTACATTAACTATCCAAGCAAGAAACTTGGGATCATCCTTGACTCTTCTTTTTCTTATCTCCTGATCCCTTTATCTTTCACCCCTTCCCAATCCAGTTAAGTCTTAAAAATTTTACCATTAGTGTGTCTCCAATGTCCTCTCCTCTCCCTTTCCTTCTTCCACTGCTCTGTTTTAAACTTTCTCATTTGAGTGGACGTGTGCAGAAGCCTTCAAACTGGTTGCCTCACCTCTTGCCTTGTGCCCACCTTCCACACTTCACTAGACTAGTATATTTAAAGTACAAATCTGTTTATACCTCCTCTACTTATAATCTTTTAACAGCTCTGTTAACTATCAAAAACGCCTCAGAACTTGGACTGTAGGCATTTAGGGTAAAGATAAATAAGATGCTAATTTATATAAAAAGGAAGTAAGGTAAAGGTATGCTACAGTGTCACTGGTAAAATATAAAGCAAAAACTATTTAGAAAATTGCTTCTACTTGAGCAACTTTGGACTTGGAGTTAATTGATAGCTAGGTTTTCAATTTGGCTGTTCCTCTGCCTTATGTGTGATTCTATATGTGCTATGACCTCCCTGGGCTTTAGTGTCCTATTGTGTAATACAAAGATGGTAGTGTCTGTTGTGTATATGGTGATGTGTCAGACTTGGCTTCTGGTCCCGATTCTACTGTTAAAGAGCTGTGGGATCTTGGTCATATCATGTGACAGCTCATAGAGAAATGCTAGCATTTGAGATGGACTTATCTATGAGCTCCATGTTTAATTCTGAAATTCCTCTATTTTGTGAACTGAGATAAGGGATATGAAAATATTTTTGAAAAAGTATGAAGTGCTACATAAAGAATAAGTTACTGTTTAAAAAAAGCTTCCATGAAGGATTCCTCATCTAAGGAAAGTTGAACAGTGTCTTTATGTTTCATTGTATCATGACATTTTGTTTATACTTCCTCCTTTTCTCCTTCATCTGCATTAATATCCCTGTGCTTCCACTTCACACTCCCAGTCTTATAGTCTAGTGAGATTCCTCTGTGTTCATTTATTTTTCTGTCAATTAATTTTTAAAATCTGATCAGTCTGACTCATTATCTAGTCTCCTAACTCTGTGATAATTTACCTTTTTTTTGAGACAGGATCTTACCCTGTCACTCAGGCTGGAGTACAGTGGTGCGATCATGGCTCACTGCAGCCTCGAACTCCTGAGCTTAAGCAATCCTCCTGCCTCAGCCTCCTGAGTAGCTGAAATTACAGGCATGTGCCACCATGTCTGGCTAATTTTTTGAATTTCTATGTCTTACTCTATTGCCCAGGCTGGTCTTAAACTCCTGGCCTCAAGTGATCCTCCTGCTTCAGCCTCCCAAAGTGTTGGGATTACAGGTGTGAGCCACTGCACCCAGTTCCCAACCCTGTGATAATTTTAAAACATAGATCATGTCATTTCTCTGCTCAAAGTCCTGCAATGACTTCCCTTTTCTCAGGCTAGAAGCCTAAGTCCTTTCAGGGGTCTGTAAGGCTCTACATGGTCTGGTCCCACTACCTCTCTGATCTCTTCTGTTATTCTCCTCAATGATTCTCCTTCTGCCACACTGGACTCTTAGCTATTCCATGAATCTACAACACAAGTTCCCTTTAGGGCCTTAACTGGCTGTTTCTTAGGACTGGAATGGTATTGCCTGCATGGCTAACTCCCTCTCTTTCTTCAAGTCTTCCTTCTGATGTTACTTTTTTTGTGAAGCCTATGCTGACCACCCTATTTAAAATGGCAGTTTTCCTTCTTTTCCAAATAGTCACTCCCTGTCCCCCTTGCCTTGCTCTGTTTTTTTTTTTTTTTTTTTTTTTTTCTGGGGCATCGATCACTTAATGTATAATGTAGTTATTCATTGATCAGTTTGTCTTAGTCTACATTACAATAAAAGTTCTTTAAGGACAGGATTTTTTTGCTGTTTTATTTACTTCTGTATCCCAAGCACCTATAATAGTGCCTAGCCCATGGTAGGTAGTCAGGAATTTTTTTTTTTTTTTAATTTATAAATAACTGTCTAATCTATTTTGGCAAAATTTCCACATGTATTTGGTTTTTTCCATTCTTTAATTAAAGCACCCTATTACCTTTTTATGGAGCAGGTATTTTCAATTTGGTCCCCCTTTTTCCAGTTTTGCTCCTTAGATACTTCTCTCCAAATTAGAACTCTTGAAAACACACACAACAACAAAACACCTACCTGCTGGTTGTGCTACTTTCCTACTCAAACATCTTGTCTTACTGCAGAGAACCGGCTAGTCCACGCAGTCCAAATTACAGACCGATCAAATGTAGGAGTGACTGCACTGCCTACTCGGAAATCAAAGATTCTGGGAAGTGTCACCTGTCTGCTTTTGGAACCAGTATTCTTCTCCATTTTTGCCATCGTAGTTCATCTTCCAGACCCCAAAAATACCTCTTGAGGCTTTGCTAAAGCACTATTTGCCTTAAAAATTCTCCTAGCCTTCCTTGCTGATGTCCTGTCTTTCCCTGAAGGACTGTCTAAAATGTTACCTCTTCCAGAAAGCTTTCCCAGCTCCCTTACTCTCCCAGTTGTCCCATAACAACTTGTTAGGATCTCTAATAATTAACTGTTTGTCTTATGGTAGATTCATTTATGTATTATTAGTATGTCTTCCCAGTAAACCCACTGAAAAACTAGGATTTTTTGGTTTTTATTTTTCCTAAATGCCCCTGATATCTCCTACACAGTGCTTTACATATTGTAAATGATTGATAACTCATTTCAGTTGAAATGAAAATATAAAAAGGAGGATGGGTAAAATTAAAGTGGCATACTTTTGGGAAATGAGCAATGAAATGTGACTTAGAATAGGGTTAAAAACTCACTATGGACTTTGACCTGTACAAGACATTTAACCTTCCTGAGCTCCAGTTTCTTTATCTTTGAGATGGAGAATAATGCCTGTTGTACTTGCCTCCACTGTGTTGTGAAGAATAAATTTGGTAATACAATTTAAAACATTTGGAAAATTACAAATGGGAACAACAGATCAATGGAGGAGGATTAAGCTTAGATTTAATTGGCAAGATTGTTCATTTAGGTTTTCTGGTTGTTCATTTAGTTTTTAGAAAATTTTTAAAAAGACTAAAAAAGTCCATTTTTTAAAAAGACTGGGCCAGGCTCAGTGGCTCACGCCTATAACCCCAGCAGTTTGGGAGGCTGAGGTGGGAGGATTGCTTGAGTCCAGGAGTTTGAGCCCAGCAGTTCAAGACCAGCCTGGGAACAAGATGAAACCTTGTCTTTACAAAAAAATACAAAAAAAAAAAAAAAAAAAATTAGCTAGGTGTTGTGGTGAGCACCTGTCCCACCTACTCGGGAGGCAGAGGTTATAGTGAGCTGAGATCGCGCCACTGCGCTCCAGTCTGGGTGACAGAGTGAGACACTGTATCAAACAAAAAACACCAGATTGACTTTTAATTATCTTTCCTTATGGAATATTAGAAAGACAGTGTCATAAAAGATGGAAAGGCAAGAACTAGAGAGAAAGCAGATTCCATTTCAGATGAAGGGAGATCTGGGCTAAGCCTTCAACTTCAGAGAGCCTGGGGTGGATGAAGAGGAGCAAGCACTTGGGACAGTTTGGGTTTTCCAGCTGAAATATGTTACCCTTCTATACTATATGAGGTTATTTAAGATATCTTTGATACCTCATTTACTCTGAATTTTTTGTGAATGAAATGCTTTTTAAAAATGTTTTAAGTTAACCACTTTAATGTCAAATCTTTGTTTTAACCTTCTTTCATAAAATGTATTATATGATGTGTTATCTACTTCTCTGTTTTAGCAGAGAATATACCAACCCTAAGTTTAACTGTTTGACAGGTGTCATTTTTACCAACATTTCTTGCTACACCCTCCTAGTCTATTCCCTAGCTCCCTTGTTTCTCGCAGGATTTGATTTAGCATGTGAAAACAGATACTTTACAAAAGGATAATTTAGATGAATGAATTAGGACTGAAAAAGGCTGAGAGAGGAAAATAAAGCCCTGGGTAAGATATTCTTATCTTGGCTCATATCGTGTGGTGTTCTGCTAGAGGTTGGTCACCACGCAGGAAAAGCATAATGAGTTACATAATTCACAGTGTCTAAAAGATAAAAAACAATTGTTCAAGAGAACCAGATATTTCTGGTTCTGAGGCCTGAGATTGTTTTCTTCCATGAGCCCTCCTGGCAAAAGTACTATGTAATGAAAATGTTTTATTACCTGACACAGTGATGCCTTGAGGAGCTTTGTGATGACTATTTGGTGTTTTATCCAGCACCAAATGGTCCAAGAATAATACTTATTTCTGTTGATACATAGGTGGGTGAATATAAGAAAAAGTGTGTTTATCTGCAACATGGGTACATGTATCTATATATGTGACGAGGTAAAGATTTTCTACAACATTTTTCAAATGAATCTGTTTTGACACTTTTTTTTTTTTTTTTTGAAATGGAGTCTTGCTCTGTCACCCAGGCTGGAGTGCAGTGGTGCAGTCTCAGCTCACTGCAACCTCTGCATCCCGGGTTCAAGTGATTCTCCTGCCTCAGCCTCCCAAGCATCTAGGATTACAGGTGTGTGCTACCACACCCAGCTAACTTTTGTATTTTTAGTGGAGACGGGGTTTCACGTTGTTGGCCAGGCTGGTCTCGAACTCCTGACCTCAAGCGATCCACCCGCCTCGGCTTTCCAAAGTGCTGGGATTACAGGTGTGAGCCACCACTCCCGGCCTTGTTTTGTCACTTCAAGCCTTACTTCTTTGACACAAACTTTTTGGATTGTATGATAGAGTACAATTGAAACTGCTAATACCATAATGTCAAGTCTATGCGTAAGCTTAAGTCATATATGATTTGTTTTATGGGCCAAGTAGGCAGTTGTCTACACCCCACCCCCAACCAGATACACACATAGCACACAGAAATATACTTCCATTGTTCTTGTAAACCTTCACTGATTTATTAAACTCTGTAGTTTAATGAATTTGAGATTTGTCTATTTTAATAGGTTTTATAAAAAGACATTTAAAAATCTTTTCAAATACTACCAGAAGGTTTAGGACTGTTATTTTTCTGTTAGTACGGAGACTATCAGATTTTCTTCCTCTAAACACCTAGAGAAGCTAGTGGAAGTTTTGAAAAGAAAGGAAAGTGAAGCTAGAGGAAGGAATAGTAATTTTGGAAAATAGGGCACTACTTCAAGGCTTGAGGCATCCAGAAGGTGTTAATAAGATCATCCTGTGTCTGGAAGATAAAAGACAAAGATTCCAGTGGAAAAAAGGTAACGAAAACTACTGCTCTTCTGCAATGTTAATTAATCTGACTTTTTTGAGTTAGTGTTTCAGTTATATGTGCTTGAGCCTCCTTATAGCTATGTTCAGTGAGTTTTTAGGGACATTTTGTTATTAGTTGGACTTGAATGATGAATAAGTAAGACATTGCTGTAATTATGTAAATTTCTATTCGAATACTCTATTAAATCTTAAAATACTTTTCACGACTAAATTTTACTTATTTACTTTTTACTTTGAATAGAGTGGCAGACGAAATGTTGATTTGGATTTGGCAGCATCTCAAAGAAAGAGAGGTAAGTATAAGTATTAAGAACATAGTAAACATCTTAATGAGACCCTGTCTCAAAAAAAAAAAAAAGAACATAGTAAATATCTTAAATCAAGTAGCTGTTTTTATATCTGATGTATTTGGATCTGATTGTCTTTGAAATGTAATTGCAAAAAAATTCAGAATCATTTTATCAGAAGAGTTAAAAGGAAGACTATTTTCATTAAAATACACACCCTTTAAAAATCTGGGAATGTTTAGGAGTTAGTGATCAGTTATTCTCTCATTTGTTCTGTATTTTGACTTTTTAAAAGTCCTATAGAATTCTAAAAACAGTACATTCCATTATGGTGGAAAGGGGTTGTTTACATAATTTTCCATGTTTTAGCTCACAGAGTTGCTATAGTTTAAATGGTGTTACAGGGAGAACTTCTTACCCCATATACATGCATACACACTTTGAAATGGAAAGTTTCTATTTTTTTCCCTCTTGGCCTATTAAGATAAAGCATGTAAGAGATGCTTTATCTCTTACATGAAGAGAAACTATATCTCTTACATAAAAAACTGAAAAAAAAATTTCATGAGGAACAACTTAGAGTGTCATTGAGAGTTAAGGTCTTTTGTTAATGAATAATATAATTAACTCATGGTTATGTGTACAAATTGAGGAAAAACAAGCAGTTTTAGATAATATAAATCCAAGGATAACTAAAAATTCTCTTAAGTATTTTTCTCTATTAACTGGTACTGCTTTTTTGTTTTTTGTTTTTGGAGACAGGATCTTGCTCTGTTGTCCAGGCTGGAGTGTAGTGACACCATCATAGCTCACTGCAGCCTTGGCCTCCTGGGCTCAAGGGATCATCATCCTTCCCCAGCCTCCAGAGTAGCTGGGACTACAGTTGTGCACCACCGTGCTCAGCTAGTTTATTATTTTTGTAGAGATAAGGTCTCCCTGTTTGCCCCGGCTGATCTCGAACTCCTGGGCTCAAGCAGTCCTCCCACCTTGGCCTTCCAAGGTGCTGGGATTATTGTATGCTTGAGCCACCATGCCTGCCCTAACTGGTACTTTTGTTTAAAACCATTTATTAAGTGGTTGTGAAAATGTAAAGTGTTAAAAATTGCCACTAGTGACAGTTTTCTAAAAGCCTGTGAAAAATTTTTTTTTCATGATATTAAATCTTTTGTATTTCAGAATGAAACCCTTCTTTTAATAGCTTACTTGACAGAATGTTAGGTTTCTCGTCCATAGAAGAAAAACTGAGAGATGAAAAGAAATGCACACATAATTTTTTCATTTTCATGTATATAGCCCAAAAGAATAAATGTTGTTACTTAAAATTTGGCAATATTTAATCATTTAATTACAGTTAGAATAGAAAGAATGGGCCAGGTGTGGTGGCTCACACTTGTAATCCCAGCACTTTGGAAGGCTAGTCTGGGCAACATAGTGAGACCCCTGTCTCTACCAAAAAGAAAAAAAAAAGCTAGGCATTGATGCATGCACCTGTATTTCTAGCTACTCAGGAGGCTGAGGTGGGAAAATCACAGGAGCCCAGGAATTTGAGTTGCAGGGTACTGTGATCATGCCACTGCACTCCAGCCTATGTGACAACAGTGACACCCTGTCTCAAAAAAAAGAATACAGAGAATGATTTCTCTGAAATATTAGGAATAATAAAGCCAGAGCTTGCTTTTTGAAAAATCTTTTGAGGCCATAGCATACCAAAGCTGCTGAGTTTCTTTTAAAAAAAAAAAAATTACAGAGTATTTGTAATACCAAAAAAATGAAGTGTTTAGTATAATGTGCAATATGCATTTTATTATTTGGTAATTCTTTGAAAATTGGTAGTTCTGTTGACTTAAGAATTAAATTTTTGGAACAGATTTACTTTCCTAATTTTGTTTAGCTCAGGTGAATATAGTTGCTAAAAGTTGTATGTTATATTAATAAATGTATATCATTTGGTGCTAGAGAGAAAATGGCTCCAGACTTACAGAGTAGCGTAAGAGATCCAATTTATAGTTTATACTGTATTACTTAAGTTTATATTTATAAGTAATAGTTCATTGGTTAAAATTGTTTTTTTCTCTCAAATCTCTATCATGTTTATGGAACTGTAATTTGAGATTCAGTCTCTTCTTAAACAGGTCAGCGTGTGGCAAAATAATGTCTTTGGAATAAAAGTAGAATCTTCATCTTTGAACTAAGAAAAAACTAATTTGGATGTGAATTACTTAGGCATGGATATAACATATTTAGGAGATTATATTTTCAAAGAGATTTTACAAAAATACTGTGTATTTAGTGACTGCCCTTTGACACAGTGGGTTTTTTTTTGTTTGTTTGTTTTGCTTTTAAATGATAGTAAAATAAATGACTCTGTTTTTTTTTTTTCTTTTCTATCAATATGGACCAGATGCCTTAAGCCATAATATCTTCAGTTAGGCAGTTGAACCTGCCAAGTCTGAGAACTGTTTGGGAGCCATTCAAACTGTTGAGTGTTCTGATTCTGACTTGAGCCATGAAGGACAAAAAAATGTCCAGCCAAGTGAGAATTCTGTTTTTTTTCCTTTCCTTTTTTTTTTTTTTTGAGACAGTGTCTTGCTCTGTCACCCAGGCTGGAGTACAGTGGTGCTATCACAGGTCACTGCAGGCTCAACCTCCCCGGGCTCAAGTGACCCTCCCATCTCAGCCTTTCAAGTAGCTGGGAGGGACTACAGGCATATGCCACTATGCCTGGCTAATTTTATTTATTTATTTATTTATTTATTTTATTTTTTTATTTTGTAGAAACGGGGTTTCGTCATGTTGCTCAGGCTGGTCTTGAACTGGGCTCAAGCAATCCGCCCACCTTGGCCTCCCAAAGTGCTGGAAGTACAGAAATGAGCCACCGTGCCTGGCCAAGAATTCTGTGTGCTTGTTTACCCCTTCCAATATTTTGAGGAGAAAATGTAAAATTTTTTCCCTCGTAACAGCATTTGCAGTTTCTAGTCTCAGTGGTCTTGAATTACTAAAAGTCTGATGAGAGGAAGAGGAGAGAGAGAATGATGTTGATTATATCCTGTTTACTGAAGTTAAATGGATGTGTAAATGACAATGGGGTTGTACACATTTTCAACTGCTCTTTCCATGCCTGCAAAGGCTCCTCCTTGAGAGGGCCGATTACCTGTAATCTCAGTATTTGACAATGGGGATACTAAGATTCACACTGTTGAACCACGATTGCGCCTTTTTCTCCCCTCACTTGAGTTAATGTTTCACAATTGGTCTAAGCCCTTGGTCTAAGAAATTGAATATGTAGGAAGGGGCAGAGAAATGTGGGCAGATGCATTTAGTTCAGCCACCGTGCTCAGCTATTTAGAGGCACCAAAGCTAAATGTACTTTTTTTTTTTTTTTTGAAACAGTCTTACTCTGTAGCCTAGGCTGGAGTGCAGTGGCGTCATCTCGGCTTACTGCAGTCTCCTCCTCCCGGGTTCCCATTCAAGCAATTCTCCTGCCTCAGCCTTCCGAGTAGCTGGGATTACAGGCACACGCCACTATGCCCAGCTACGTTTTGTATTTTTAGTAGAGTTGAGGTTTCACTATGTTGGCCAGGCTGGTCTTGAACTCCTGGTTCAACTGGTCTTGATCCCCCCGCCTTGGTCTCCCGAAGTGCTAGGATTACAGGTGTGAGCCACTGTGCCCGGCCAGCTAAATTTGCTTGTAAAAGAGGTAGATGAAACATTTCTTCTGCTTAGCACCTCAGGCAATATGAAATTCGTATTTAGTAAACATTTATAAACTACTTACTATATGGGCATTATTCTAAGCCCTTCACAAATATTATAATAACTCATTTAATTTTCATAACAGCCTGATAAAATTCTTGATGAAACCTGTAAAAATATGTTAGTAATTTGGTACTTTGATAAATCTTAAAAGATTTGCTGTGGTTGTACAAAACTAAGCTGATTGTTCACAGAAAGACAGTACCTTTTTGCAGATACTTGATTTTAGTTTTCATATTTAAGCTGAAGATGATACAGTGAAAAGTTGTGGGGTATCAAAGCAGCAACTTAAGAAGCAACATCAGAAATCTTATTAGTTAAAATACTGTGTGGTTTGATTTTCACCCCTAGGTCTTTAAATATTTTGTTAGGGTTTTATTGCTAAAATAATACTGGAAACATTTATCAACATGTGTGTTTCATGGTATAACATGTATGCGCAAAATGCTGTTTTGTCTGTGCATTTCAAATTAGATGATATAAAGAAAATTAAATGTAAATGTTTCTCTCCTGTATCAAATTTCTCCTTTTGTTTTCTGATTCTTGTGTGGTAGTGTATTTACTCCTTTTTGGCCAGTTGAGCCCCAGAAAAAAGAAGAGCTTCAAGCAAGTACATGATGGCATGTTTAATTTTTTTCCCCTTTTAGCTTGCCTACATATTTTATGGTTTATAAAGTATGTATTGCAGCTCTGCCATGTTCATTTTGAAAATTCCATTTAAAAACCAAACTTGTAAGGACAAGTAAACAATCTCAAAAATTTTTTGTTGGATTTTGCATTTTCTTTATATAATAGGTGATTCTGAAATAATACCAAGATTTGGGCTTAGTCTTAATTGTTATGTAGAAGCTTTTAATACCCCTTTCAGATATAATATTTTCTATATTCAGATAGTACAGAGCAAACCAAAGTTATCAGATTATTATACTTTAAAAAAAATTTAAGTTCTTTCATCTCCCATTTCCAAATTACAAGTTTTTGTGTTTCAAGTATTTTTAATGTCAAACTAAATATTTTGTTGGAAATTATTTATCCTGATGCTTGTGTATAGTGTGTTTCCTGTTCTTAATATTTTATTTATACTAAGTTACATTTGGGTTTATTTCATCTGTTAGGGCTCAGCGTACTACAGCTGGGAAGCCAAGACTGGCCTAGCACCTATTTTTGTTTATCAGGTTTTATTGGAACACAGCCACACTCATTTGTTTAAGTGGTTGCTTTCATACTACAACAGCAGAGTTGTGTAGTTGTGACAGAGACCTTATGGTCTGCAAAGCCTAAAATACTTACTATCTGGCCCTTTACAGGAAAAGTTTGCGGACCCCTGCTTTAAATTGCAGAGGATTTAATTTTGGGCTTCGTCAGCCATTCCATAGAATATTTTGGTTTATATGAAGACAGTTCAGTATTGGTAGATTCATGAGTGAACCTTTATATAGGAAGGCAATTGAAATTTCCTTCAGTGATTTGTGAGTTGGTTAATAATGAATATGTAAGACTACCTCCCATAAAATTAAGGAATTAATGTCATTATTTGACAAACCAATTTTTTTGTGCCTGTTTCCTCAATTGTGAAAATTGGACTAAATAATCTTTAAGGTCTCTTTTTCTTCTGCAGTTCTAATACTAGTTCCTTGCACATTTTGTATTCATTTTGAAAAGTAATTTATAAGTATTAGTAACTAGAAGAACCTTTTATTCTGAAATTTTATTATTAAAAATAAAAAACACCCCCCAGAAAACAAGTTCAATGTGAGGAGTCAGAAGCTGTCATTTGTAAGTTAAGGCTAAATACAGATTCTGAATTTGAGGTGCTTTAAGGAAATGAAAAAAGAATATATGTATTTTGTGCATTAGTCTCTGCTTTATTCTTTAAATATTTTCAACATAATGCATTATGCATCTGTGATATTATTCTTTGGATTTTCAGTCTTTTCTGTGTTACATGAAAGAATATTCAGCTCTACAATTTGGGGAAATTGGTTGCTAGGTTGTTATTTTTCATGTTCAGCAAGACTGAAAATGAAGGTTTTTTTCTTTGGAGGCAGGGTCTCACCCTGTCACCCAGATGGAAGTGCAGTGGTGAAAATTAAGGCTTTTTTAATCTTAATAATTCTTACTAAAACACAGAAGGCAGATAAACCATATATTCCTTGCCATTCTACATTATTTTACTAGGATAAATATAAATTATTTGATAGTTACTTTATAATATTAGCTCCCTGTTATGAATTTTGAAGTCCTAGGGTTTGACACCAGTATAGTAATTCAAAAATAAGATTATACATTGAATATTGTGTTAGTTTGTTTTCTCTGTGGGCATTAGTGTTTAAGTAGTTACCTTCCCAAACTTTTCTATCTAGTTATATAACTGATATAATTTGTATCATGCATATTTAATTGGGTGCCTTAAGATGGTTTCCTAATTGAGAAATTTAGTATATTCACATAATAGGATATTATACAGCAATCAAATAAATGAACCATGGTTACACATAGTAATATGGATGAATGTTAACAATATTATATTGAATGAAAAGAGTATGTCCAAAAAGTTGATATAAAATGATACTCTTTTAAAAGTCAGTGACAACTAAAACCATTATTCATCTCAGGAATACATTAAAACAATAAAAACAAGGAAATAACAAACCCAGGCTTTAGGATAATAAAACTTTAGGTAGCAAGAGATGGGCTGGAGGAGGAGTAAATAGATGGAAGTTACTGTCTGTTAGTTTTCTAGTTCTTGTGTTCACAGATATTTATTATAAATATGTGATTTCAAAATTGGGCCATGCATGGACCAATGATGAGAGGATGTCATGAACAAAAGGATTGTAGTTAATCAAATTCATGTACCTGAGATCAGTTAAATTATAAAGATTTGTAAGAATTGGACATTTATATATTTATTTAAAGCTAATATTGACATATGACTTGGACAGTTGCCCTTGTATTCAAACATGTTAACATTTTGCTGTCTAATGTAAATATTTTAGCTTAAAAAATACCCACTGGCAAGTCTAATGGTATTATATTTAGCAACTATTTTGATGCCACTTGATAGTTTTATATAGGTATCATTTTACAGTAAATCTCATATATTCTTGTCTGTGAAACTTTGCTTCCTCTATATAGGAGTTTCACAACCTGCAGTAAATATGCACATGACACAGTCAGTGAGAATGTTCCTTATATTAGTGAAACCCAAAGGGTGATGTTTGTGTCTCCTTTTTGTGGAAGTTTACTTGCCCTTCTATATTCATTTTTTGGTAATGTTTCATTGCAGATATGTAGAGACTTTGTTCAGTCTTAACTTGCTCTTTGTAATAATAGTGTTGAATTAGATGAAATCTTTCTGTTTTGAGTAGGTCTTACCAGCAGTGTCTTAAGTGCCTAGTTCCTTTTTGTTCATAAATGATGATCTGGTTTAATACTGCAGAGCATTTTAAGCTAAGCATTTTGAGAACAGCTTCTGCCTTTCTTTTTCTTGTGGCAGCGTGTTGCTAAAGCGCTTACAGAGACACTGGTACATCAAACAGGGCTTTCCCTTTATTTTCTTACATTGCTGTAATTTTTGTTTGTTTGTTGTTTTTACCAAAGCATTTTGCTCAGAATCACTTAATGCATGCGTGTATTCAAACATGAGTATCCATTTTTCACCAGTTGGTTATGGTAGCAGCACTCAGCCTTATCTAGTTTCAGAATCTATGCTCCACTTGATTGCTGTTGATATATGTTTATTTTGTTTGTATATAGGTCCTATGCACAGTCAGTTGGAATCCCTGAGTGACTCTTGGGCTCGCCTGAAACATAGCAGAGACTGGTTATGCAACTCCTCCTATTCCTTTGAGTCTGATTTTGATCTTACCAAGTCTTTGGGAGTTCACACTTTGATTGAAAATGTTGTAAGCTTTGTGAGTGGAGATGTGGGGAATGCCCCAGGTTTTAAAGAGCCAGAGGAAAGTATGTCTACAAGTCCCCAGGCCTCCATCATTGCAATGGAACAGCAGCAGTTAAGGGCAGAAGTAAGTCTTTGATATTTACTCCTTATGAGAGCTCTGGAAGCTTAAACTGAACCATTGAATGTATAGTTCTAGGGAAAAACTTTCTTTTTCTTCTATTTCTTGCCTTCACCTTTCCTCTACCTGAGCTTTTAAACATAACTTTCTTAACTAGAACAGCACATTATTTTGTTTGAACTAGACAAAAGTGCATTTTAAAATTGTCATCTTTCAGAACAGTATACTCAGAAGTCTTCACATGTCTCCTAGAAACTAGGGTGAGACTGGTTGATGACAATAGGTCATCAGAGCCGTTTTTTTTTTTCTTTTTTTTGGAGATGGAGTTTAGCTCTTGTTGCCCAGGCTATAGTGCAATGGCGAGATCTTGGCTAACTGGAACCTCTGCCTCCCGGGTTCAAGCGATTATCTTACCTCAGCCTCCCGAGTAGCAGAGATTATAGGTGTGTGCTACCATGCTTGGCTAAATTTTTTGTATTATTAGTAGAGATGAAGTTTCACCACCGTGACCAGGCTGGTCTCGATCTCCTGACCTCAGGTGATCCACTTGCCTTGGCCTCCCAAAGTACTGAGATTACAGGCCTCCTGAGCCACCGCTCCTGGCCCTGAGCCTTCATTTTTGACCCATTTGTCTCAGTTTAAATTAGACACCTGCTTTAGATTAGAACCTCACAGAAATAATTGCTGCAATCAAGTCCCACTAATGAATGCTAAAATGAGTAAGCAAAACTTGAAAGAGACATGAGATGTTTGCATAGCCTTAAAGTTTCTCCCCCCAAATATTTATTAATTATTGTGGTTTTAACATGTCCACAATTCTTTCATAGTTCTCCCTGCGGGAAGTGGAGATTAATTCTTTGCTCCTTGAGGGTGGGCTGGACTTAGTGGCTTGCTTCTAACAAATAGGCTATGGGAAGGAGATAAAATTGTAACTTTACATTGCAGAAACCTGGCAGGTATCGCCTTAACTAAATGATTAAGATTGGCTGGGCACGATGGCTCACGCCTGTAATCCCAGCACTTTGGGAGGCTGAGATGGGTGGATCACCTGAGGTCAGGAGTTTGAGACCAGCCTGGTCAACATAGTGAAACCCTGTCTCTGCTAAAAATACAAAAATTAGCTGGGTGTGGTGGCAGACACCTGTAATCCCAGCTACTTGGGAGGCTGAGGTGGGAGAATAACTTGAACCCAGGAGGCAGAGGTTGCTGTGAGCCGAGATCGTGCCACTGCACTCCAGCCTGGACAAGAGTGAAACTCCATCTCAAAAAAATAAAAAAAATAAAGATTAGCATCACCAGTATTGGTGATGTGTGCATGTTGAAATCGTGTACCCTTGATATAGTATGATGAGAACACTTTATGTGGTATTCTTCCCCCAAATCCATAATTCCCGTGTAATCATGAGAAAAAAAATCAGACAACCCAAAATTTGGGGACATGTACAAAATACCTGAACAGCTCTTCCAGAGTGTCAAGGTTGTGAAAAATAAGGAAAGACAGAATCTGTCACAGGGTAGGAGAGACTGAAAAGTCATGGCAACTAAATGCAATGCAGTATATAGGATTAGCTCCTGGAACAGGAAATGAACATTATGGAAAAACTAAAATCCAAACAAAGTATTTTAACTAATACTGTTTTACTTTAGGTTTAGTTAATAGTATTATACCAATAGTATTATACCAATGTTAATACAAGAACTCTCTGTGCCATCTTTACAACTTTACAACTTTTCTGTATATTTAAAATTATTTCAAAATAATGTTTTAGAAGAAGAAGGATAAGCTGATCAGCTACAGTGATGGGGAGTGTCTTCCTAGGGAAAATAGGGGCAGAAGTTCAAGAAAACCACAGATAAATAGTTCAGAAGTATTTCTCATTCCTAGGCTGAAGAGTATTCATTCTATGTAAACTTAATTAAGAAAGCAATAGCAGTGCTACCTTATAGTTTTGAAACCTTCACGTACATCTCCTTATGAGCTTCACAGTAGCTGTGTGAATAGATTAGATAAGGTATTATTAGTCTTATTTTATATATGAGGAAACAAATTCAGTAAGTTAAGAGACTTTCCCAAGGCCACACAGTAAGATAAAAGAGTCTGTCCTTGAAACTATGTCTCCTACATCCAAAGCTACTACTTTTCCTATTGTACTCTAACCTTTTTTATTCTGAAGTATGTTTATAGAATTTTTAGAAATATCTTCATAAAAAGTAATAATAAAATAAATGTTTATCGTAGAATAGATTCATATGAAATGTCAGAATTTTCTAAGTGTTAAAAATACTGTCTTTGGCATCCAGAGTTTCTTTGAGTCTGAGTTCAATGAAGAACTCTAAAATATGTTTTTTTCCTCAAGCTTCGTTTAGAGGCACTTCATCAGATCCTCGTTCTATTGTCTGGGATGGAAGAAAAAGGTAGCATCTCACTGGCAGGAAGCAGGTTGAGTTCAGGCTTCCAGTCATCCACACTACTCACATCTGTGAGGCTGCAGTTCCTAGCAGGGTGTTTTGGTTTAGGCACTGTTGGACACACAGGATCCAAGGGAGAAAGTGGTCGATTGCATCACTATCAGGTAGGTGACACCTTGCAGTATATACAGATTTTAACTGTCATTTTACAAAGCCACTTTAATAATGTGAAGCTTTTTGGTATTTATAATTTAGTTTAAAAATACAAAGACTTTAAATTTTTAAGATAGCTCATTGGTTTCATTTCCTAAATATTGTGGTTGAGATTAGGTGAGCCATGGTACTATTGTACTATTGTAGATTATTTGCTGGCTCAGTTTTATTATCCAGTTTGGATGGGAATGGATCCATAGGATAGGGATTGGAGTTTGGGAGGATGGGTTTCAAGAGCTTACATTTTAGATTTGATCATTTACCTCGTTTGTGTGATTCCTTTGATAACTTAGGGAAAAAAAAGTGTTAATATGTCTTTCATATTTAGGCAGGAAAAACTGCTTTGTGAGGAAATAGAAAGATTATACAGACTCGGCTGGGTGCAATGGGTCACACCTGTAATCCTAGCACTTTGGGAGGCTGAGGTGGTCGGATCACCTGAGGTCAGGAGTTCAGGACCAGCCTGGCCAACATGGCGAAACCTCGTCTCTACTAAAAATGCAAAAAATTAGCTGGGCGTGGTGGCAGGTGCCTGTAATCTGAGCTACGCAGGAGGCTGAGGCAGGGAGAATTGCTTGAACCCGCGAGGTGGAGGTTGCAGTGAGCCAAGATTGCGTCACTACACTCCAGCCTGGGCAACAGAGCGAGACTCCATCTCAAAAAAAAAAAAAAAAAAAAAAAAAAAGATTATGCAGACTCAAGAATTATCAAGCATTTAAAATTAAATTTGGAGGCTGGGCATGGTGGCTCACACCTGTAATCCCAACCCTTTGGGAGGCCGAGGCTGTTGGATTGCTTGAGCTCAGGAGTTTAAGACCAGCCTGGACAATATGGCTAACCCCTGTCTCTACAGAAAATACAAAAAATTAGCCGAGTGTGGTGGTATGTGCCTGTAGTCCCAGCTACTTGGGAGGCTGAGATGGGAGGATTGCTTGAGCCTGGGAGGTGGAAATTGCAGTGAGCCAGGATTGCACCACTGCACCCCAGCATGGGTGATACAGTGAGACCCTGCCTCAAAAAAGAAAAAAAAAATTATTATATACTTTTATATAGTGAAATATAGTAAATAATTAAAAACCATCATAAGGCTCTAGCATAGACTAGAAATAAAATGTTATTACTTCTTTTTGCAAGCAGGTATTATTGTTGCTAATAGAAAAAGTAAATCTTTATGTGTAATTCAGGATGGGATCAGAGCAGCTAAAAGAAATATTCAGATTGAAATCCAGGTAGCTGTGCATAAAATTTATCAACAGTTGTCTGCTACCCTGGAAAGAGCCCTGCAAGCAAACAAGCATCACATTGGTAAGTAAACTGTCCCTGCAAATACGCAGTGTAGGTTACATTTTACCCTGAGGTTATGGTACTAGTTACGTTCTATGTTTTGTGTTTAACGTTAGTAGATAAACCTATAGGTAAAGAATAAATAATTAAAAATAGTGTTTCATGTTATTAATATTTTAGAAAATGATTCATTTTAATATTTTGTTTACTGAAAGGAAGATTCTTAACTGTCTCTTTGTCTTTTAGAAGCCCAGCAACGTCTCCTTCTGGTTACGGTTTTTGCCCTAAGTGTTCATTATCAACCAGTAGATGTTTCTTTGGCAATTTCCACTGGTCTGCTAAACGTATTGTCACAGTTGTGTGGCACAGACACCATGCTAGGACAGCCCCTGCAGTTGTTGCCAAAGACGGGTGTTTCCCAGCTTAGCACAGCTTTGAAAGTGGCCAGTACAAGGTTGCTCCAGATTCTAGCCATCACTACTGGGTAAGTATGGTAGATGTCTTTGTAGAACTGTATGAGGCCTGGTCTTCCTCCATTTTAGAATCCCCCCTTTCCCTCTATTCTGCTTTATGTATTTAAGTACTATGTTTGCCCTTCTGTGTTTTTGCCGCTTATTTTTTTCTTTTATTTCACGTAGGACCTATGCAGATAAACTGAGTCCCAAAGTAGTTCAATCCTTGTTGGATCTACTCTGTAGTCAGTTGAAGAATTTATTGTCCCAAACTGGTGTACTTCATATGGCCTCTTTTGGAGAAGGGGAGCAAGAAGAGGGTGAAGAAGAAGAAAAAAAAGTTGACTCCAGTGGAGAAACTGAGAAGAAAGATTTCAGAGGTAATGTAAGCCTCTTTCTCTGTCTTTACTTACAAGCATTTATTAAATCCCCATTGTGTGCATATGATTAGAATGTAGAGTTACTCTTAAGAACTATGACGGGATTTTTATTTGTTTATTTACAAATCCCTTTTCTCTTCACATATATATGGTTTAGATGAGCTTCTGACCAAACATCCTCTCCTTAGAGTCTGTTACCCCTGATGTTGTGACCATACTGCCCATTCTCTAGGTTCAACCTTTCCTTGGCTGTCTGGGCTCTGAGACCTAGATTTTAGATGACTGATTTTCCCCAGGTTGTATTTTGCCTAGGGGGAAACTCAGATATTTTCTTATCGTTTGTTCCTGACAAGCCATCTCTAACCTTGATCCTGACAAGCCATCTCTAACCTAAGTCCTGACCTAAATTTTCCCCCAGGCCAGGTGCACTGGCTCATACCTGTAATCCCAACATTTTGGGAGGCCGAGGCGGGTGGATTGCTTGAGCCCAGGAGTTCAAGGTCAACCTGGGCAACATGGTGGAACCCCATCTCTACTAAAAAAAAAAAATGAGCCTGGCATGGTGACCCATGCCTGTAGTGCCAGCTACTCGGGAGGCCAAAGCACGAGAATCGCTTGAACCCAGAAGGTGGAGGTTGCAGTGAGCTGATATCACACCACTGCACTTTAGCCTGGATGACAGAGCAGGACCCTGTCTCAAAAAAAAACAAAAAAACAAAAAAACAAAAATTCCCCCAGCACCAAGGGTTTTGGTATCTGTTTGTTTTCTGGGTTTTTTTTGGTTTTTTTTTGAGACAGTCTCACCCTGTCACCCAGGCTAGAGTGCAGTGCCGTGATCTGGGCTCACTGCAGCCTCTGCCTGCCAGATTCAAGCGATTGTCCTGCCTCAGCCACCCGAGTAGCTGGGGCTGCAAGCATGTGCCACCACACCCAGCTAATTTTTGTATTTTTATTAGAGACAGGGTTTTGCTATATTGGCCAGGCTGGTCTTGAACTCCTGATCTCAAGTGATCCGCCGGCCTCAACCTCCCAAAGTGCTGGGATTACAGTTGTGAGCCATTGCGCCTGGCCTGATACTTGGGAACTGGATTATAATTAGGAGGAGCTCGACTTCTTCCTAGGCTGTTCTGTTCTCTAGTCACCAATAATTCTTTATTTTACTTAGTCATCATAATCATAGCATATTCATTTTCATTCTACAGAGATGTAAAAGATGTTTCACGTTTAGGCTTTATTTTCTGACCTTTCTCCATTCTGTTCTTTAAGTTTTCAGAATTCAGTAGCTGACAATCTAAGATTTTGAGTTAGATTTGTGCTTACTGTGGTTTCCATGTAAATTATGTGATATAAGACTATTTCTTGTTGGCTCTTGGTTGTAACTTAAACTTGTCTCTTCACTGTAGCTGCTCTTAGGAAACAACACGCAGCCGAACTCCATCTAGGGGATTTTTTAGTTTTTCTTCGCAGAGTTGTATCTTCAAAAGCGATTCAGTCAAAAATGGCTTCCCCAAAGTGGACAGAAGTGCTTCTAAATATAGCGTCTCAGAAATGTTCTTCAGGTATATGTCCTTTGCCTTTGTCTTAGAATATTTGTAGATATTACTTGTGTTTTATTAAGATAATGCCAGACTTTAGCAACACTCTATGAGTAACCTTGCTTTGAAGACTTTTCTTTCTTATTTTCTGTGTACCTATTTGATCAAAAGAAAACTCTAATTTCAGAAGTAAAAATTGGTAGAAAATAAATAATGTAGCTCTGGAGAAGATCATGGAATTTATCTAGAGAACTTCATCCTCTTTGTTCAGATTACAAAACTAAGAGTAAGGAGAGAACATCCTGTTTAATATGATATTTTAGCACAGATTCTGACCTTGCTTCTTGGATTATCAGGATGCAGATCTGAATTTGTACAGTCTCTCTTAACATGTTGTGGTTTCTGTTGCCTTGATTGTGACTTTTGATTGTTTGATATTTATCACAGTTCTATAGAATAAGCTTAATCCCTGGTCCTTACCCTAAAAGGTCTGCTTACATAGATTACAGTCAGTCCTTTCCTGTTCTCTTTTGCTAAAATTGTGGTAAAATGTACATAACATAAAATTTACCATTTTAATCATTTAAATGTACAATTTAGTGACATTAAGCTTACTCACAATATTATACAACAATCACTGGCATCCATTTCCAGAACTTTTCATAATCTCTAGTCTGTTTTAAGTATTCCAAAACATAATGTAAATCTTCTATGGCACATGGTATTTTGTATGTTTACATACTCAATATACTTTTTTTCTTAATTAGTATAACTTACAACTGCTCCTTTTTTTTTCCTTTAATAAGGTAAGGCTAATATTAAGTTTTAAGAAGATAAAGAAAAAACAGATATTCATTTATTTTCAACTGATCTTATTACAGTTATATGTATTTTTAATTACATATTTATGTATCAATATCCTATTTTCTACCTTGGATTACTTCATTTATTTATTTATTTTTTCTTATTTTGAGACAGAGGCGCTCTGTGTTGCCCAGGCTGGAGTGTAGTGGTGTGATCTCAACTCACTGCAACCTCTCACTTCTGGGCTCAAGCGATCCTCCCGCCTCAGCCTCCAAAGTAGCTGGGATCGCAGGCATGCACCACCACTCCCAGCTAATTTTTGTATTTTTAGTAAAGGCAGGGTTTCGCCATGTTGGCCAGGCTGGTCTTGAACTCCTAGCCTTAAGTGATCTGCCCGCTTCAGCCTCCCAAAGTGCTGAGATTACAGGCATAGGTCACCATGCCCGGCCCTTGGCTTACTTTAGAAAAGTACAATCTCTTTACTGCCCGTTAACCCTAACAATCCCTGTGAGACAGTCAGTGCATGGACGGTGATAGGCAATGAGAGGGAATAATAAGCATGAGCTTTGGAGATTAACAGACCTGTTTAAAACTCTACCTCTATGAACTTGTGTGGCTTTGGTCAAGTTACATAACTTTTCTGAGCCTCATTTTTCTCAACAGTAAAATGGGGCTGTAGTTCAGTTTGTGAGGATTAATAGAATATATGTGTGTGAAAAGGGTAGCATAGCATAGTATCTGGCACAGATACTTTTTTACAATGCTTTTTCCATTATGTATACAGAAAAACTGAGACATAAACATGAATGTATTCCTACACATTCATGGGTACAGGATGGATCCAGAATTCTTGTGATAATAGTTTGAAATCAAGTTTGTTCCACCCATAAATGTTGAGCAGCCTCAGGAATTTTTTTCCCAGAAGTTCATTTTAACTTTGAATTTAAGTCACATTGATAATAAGAAAATGTCTTTTCCCCTCCAGGTATTCCTCTGGTTGGTAACTTAAGAACAAGGCTCCTTGCACTTCATGTCCTTGAAGCTGTGCTGCCAGCTTGTGAATCTGGTGTAGAAGATGATCAAATGGCCCAGGTTTTTATTTTTAAAGTTATTAGAAGATGTTTTCCATATTTGCAAAATGATTCACCCAAATCTGTACTTAACAGTCTCTTCAGTTGTAAATGTGTCTTTTATTCAATAGCATAACGTTTACGTTTAGGACTGCTTTCTTTGTTATTTCACCCCCAAGGAGAGAGCAAAAAATAAGTTATGGGGTGTGAGAAGTAGAGGGATAGAGAATACTCTGCAAGCTCAGAAGGAAAGAAAAATCTGGAATTTCTTACTAGGTTTGGACCTCTATAGGAGGAAATATGTGAGAGTGTTTGTCCTAACTAGAGGTCTAAATAGTAAGGCAAAATGGGACCCACTTTCTTATGAGTTAATATTTCTTTTTTTTTTGAGATGGAGTCTTGCTCTATCGCCCAGCCTGGAATGGGTGCAGTGGCGCGATCTCAGCTCACTTCAGCCTCCGCCTCCTGGGTTCAAGTGATTCTCCTGCCTCAGCCTCCAAGTAGCTGGGACTACAGGCACATGCTACCATGCCTGGCTAATTTTTGTACTTTTAGTAGAGATGGGATTTCACCATGTTGGCCTGGCTGGTCTCAAACTCCCAACCTCAGGCGATCCACCCGCCTCAGCTTCCCAAAGTGCTTGGGATTACAGGCGTGAGCCACTGTGCCTGGCTTCTAATGGGTTACTACTTCTAAAAAGTGATATTTAACTTATAACCACTAAAAGTAGCTGTTGAACACTGGTATAATCAAACTTCGCATGTGACTTAATATTACAGTTAACATGATACAGCTTTTCTAAAAATACTTAAAGTACTTTTTACAAATTTTATCCTTTTTTCTTCAATAAAATAGATTGTTGAGCGCTTATTTTCCCTTCTATCCGATTGTATGTGGGAGACACCCATTGCTCAGGCCAAACATGCTATTCAGATAAAGGAAAAAGAACAACAAATAAAACTACAGGTAATTGGTTTTTCCTAAAAGGTGTTTCTCAACAGCATAAGTGAATATTCTGTCATTTGTCTTTGAATGCCTGTTCCTCTAAGGCACCTTGTTCTATCATTTATTCCATCTCCTCTCTCAGTATTCTGTCTCCCTCTCCACTGATTCCCTCCCCTCAGCTTATAACCATGCTTAACTCATTTCTCCTCTCCTGAATCACATTTTTATCTGTGAAGCCTTCTCTGTCTTCTCCCTTGTCCTGCACTACTAAGCTTCTTAGAAGAGTAATCTGCATGTTTCAGTCACTTTGTTTCAGTCACTTTCTTCTTATCTCTTCAACCCGACCATTTATCTTCTATCAAAATGCAAAATTAAACAACAAAATAAGTGTTTGTTGCTAAATATAGTGTATCCTTTTTTTTTCCACTTCTTACTTTACTTCTGGAAACTCTAGCCTTCTGTTATTTTCAAAGCGCTTTCTCCTGGATCTCCTTATATTCTCTGCCAATCCTGATTCCTTTTGAAAGCAACTCTTTTTTGGTGCCACTTTTACCTTGCCTTCATCCCAAAATGTTGGTGTCCCACAGAGTTTGATCCTTAGCTTTTCCAGCAGTCTCATCCATATCCAAAGCAGGGGACCAATCAAAGCATGTTGATGCTTTGATTTATGGTTTTAAAAAATCACTCTGCAGTGTCTTCCAAACTTAAATGCTAGCCTGGGTGTCTCCCCCTCAAACCCTTCCCCCCGCCCCTTTTTTTGTCCCATTTCTGATCGAAAGCACCACCATTCACCTAGTTTCCCAAACCCAAGTTCCTGGGAATTTTAGATTATCCTAATGTCCCCATGCATGTAGTCACTAGCCTCCATTGATTTATAGCTTGTGAATTCATCTCTCCATTTAACTTAATTCCTATCTTGGTTTTTATGATTCCACACTTTTCCTGGTTCTCCTTCTACTTTGATGGAATGAGCTGTTCTCATTTTCCTTTATAAGTTCTTCTTCTTCTATTCAATCTACGTGTTGGGTTAATCCCCATTCCTTCTCAAAGACACCTTATTCAGACTCATATGCCCATTTCTTATTCAGACTCATTAATCCCCATTTCTTCTCAAAGAAATGTTATTCAGACTCATTTAAGACTTGATTCCCAAGTTTTAAATTCAAGTTCTGGCATTTCTCCTGAATTCTACACTTATATCCCCATCTTCTACTAGTCTTATCACTTAAATGTCTAATAGGCATCTCATACTCAGTATGTCAAAAATGGCGCCCTTAGTTTAATCACATTCTGTTTCTTCCCCCAGGCTTTCCCGGCCTCCTAGTGAGTTACTCAAGTGAAAAACCTAGGAGTCATCTTGATTCCTCACCCCCATTTCTCCATCCATACAATCTCTAGATTCTGTTGGCTTGTCTTTAAAATGTAACTTGAATTTGCCTACCTCCTCATCTCTTCTGTCATCACCCTATTCCTAGCCATTATCGTCTCTGGCCTGAACTATGCAGTAACCTCCTAACTGTTCTCTCTGCTTCCATTGTTATGCCCTAAAGTCCATTCTCTACACAGGGTCCAGAATGATTTTTTAAAATTGTAAATCAGAGCATGGTGGTCCCCTGCTTAAAATACTCCAATGGTTTCTCATCATTCTTGGGATAATATCTAGGGTTCTTTGTCCTCTCCCCTTTGCTCACTATAGTCTAAGCAACTTGCCTTCTTCTTCTTGTATTTCTTGAATACAGTAATCCTGCTCATTCCTTAGGGCTTTAAACTGGCTATTACCTCTAGATGTTTCTTAGAAATTTCTTGTCATTCAGGTCTCAATTATTGCATCCTCAGAGAGTCCTTCCCTAATCAATCTAGAGAGTTGCCACACACTGTTTGTCATGTCACCTGCTTTAATTTCAACATATCACTTAATCTTTGTATGATCTTATTTTTTTTTTTTCTCTCTCTCTTCCAAAATAAGTTCTATGAGAGCAGAGACCTAATACCCTGCTGATTATGGAGGACCTGAGATACCTGGCAGAGAATAGATGCTTAATAAATGCACATTGAATGAATGAATTCAGGCCCTCACAATTTTTTTTTTTTTTTTTTTTTTTTTTGAGACAGAGTCTTGCTCTGTCACCCAGGCTGGAGTGCAGTGGCACGATCTCGGCTCACTGCAACCTCTACCTTCTGGGTTCAAGTGATTCTTCTGTCTCAGCCTCCTGAGTAGCTAGGATTACAGGTATCCACTACCACACTTGACTAATTTTTGTATTTTTAGTAGAGACAGGGTTTCACCTTATTGACCAGGCTGATCTCAAACTCCTGACCTTGTGCTCTTTCCGCTTTTGCCTCTCGAAGTGCTGGGATTACAGGCGTGAGCCACCACACCGGGCCCCCTTACGATTTCTTACCTGAACTTGCAGCTGATTAGTCAGTCTCTCTGCCTTCATCCTATATACCCTTGGTAAAATGATATTTATAAAGCACAGATGTGATCAGAGATCTCCTATATACATCATTCTGTATGGGCTTCCCTAATGTCAGTAGAGTAAAATTCAAACAAGGACACACAAGGTTTTCCGTGATTTGATTTCTTCTTCTCTCTCTGGACTTGTTTTCAGCCAGTTTCGTCTTCCAGTCATTACATACTGCTTGTCTTTAAATCACTGAACTCTGTTGTACCTCTCTGCCTTGGAACATGCTGTACACACTGCCTCTTAAAATGCCTCTCTCCTTTGACCAGCTGCTTACTGCCTTCTCATCATTCAGGACTCAACTTAGAAGTCACCTCCTTTTGAACATTACCTTGTCCTTCTCAAGCGTGGTTAGACACACTTTTATGTTTCTACTATACCTATTATGTAATTTTGGTTATTCTCCCACTGTAATACTAGCATTATGTATTTGTCTTCTGTCCACTAGTGACCTTAAGCTCTTTATGGGAAGGGACCATGCTCTATTTATCATTGTGTTCCTGTAGGCCTGCACAGTAACTGATTCATAGTAGATACATAATAAATATTTGTGGAATAAAACCAAGGAGCCTCAGAATGTATCTTACCTGAGATGTGGGTTACTCCAAAATACTGACCCAGCTTCTTTTCTGGTAGAAGCAGGGCGAGTTGGAAGAAGAAGATGAGAATCTTCCTATCCAAGAAGTATCCTTTGACCCAGAGAAAGCTCAGTGTTGCCTAGTGGAGAACGGACAGATTTTAACTCATGGCAGTGGAGGGAAAGGATATGGATTGGCATCTACAGGAGTAACTTCTGGGTGCTATCAGTGGAAGGTATGTAGAAAATCTAAGTAATTTTTAGCATTTTGTCTTTTAGTCCTTTTTTCCCCCAGGTTCTTATAATAAATGTGTAGAAAGACTGAAAAAAAAAATCATGATATGTAAATGTTCTATTATTATGTAAGATAATATAAATGGAAACCAAGTGAAGGATATACAGGAACTCTGTGCTATTTTCGTAACCCTTATAATTCTAAAGTTATCTCAAAAAAATTTTTTTTTGTTTTTTTGTTTGTTTGTTTGTTTGTTTTTTTGAGACGGAGTCTGGCTCTGTCACCCAGGCTGGAGTGCAGTGGCCGGATCTCAGCTCACTGCAAGCTCCACCTCCCGGGTTTACGCCATTCTTCTGCCTCAGCCTCCCGAGTAGCTGAGACTACAGGCGCCCGCCACCTCGCCCGGCTAGTTTTTTGTATTCTTTAGTAGAGACGGTGTTTCACCATGTTAGCCAGGATGGTCTCGATCTCCTGACCTCGTGATCCGCCCGTCTCGGCCTCCCAAAGTGCTGGATTACAGGCCTGAGCCACCGCGCCCGCCCAAAAAATTTTTTTAATGGATGTTTAAAATCATGCTGTAGCCCTCCCATAAGGAGTCACACAGAACACATTTTCCTCTACCAATGAAAATGAAGCAACGTGTGTGATGTTTTTGTCTAGGAAAGCCCGTTAGAGATTCAGTGCCCACAGTTTTTATAGGGAACTGTTCATATTGGTGCCCTCTGCCTGACATGTACTAAAATTTTAGATTCCCAGAAGGAAAGCTAGTATTTAGCATAAACCATATTGTTCGTACAATCTAGATACAATAAGCCAGCCTGTATCAGTTGGGTAAAATTTTTATCAGTATAGGGGACTGTTTACCAGTCAAGTTCCCCCATGCCAGCCAAGGGCCAACATTGCAAGCAGGCATTTCTAAGGATAGTAGTCTCTGTTGTGTTAACTCCTCCTTTTGCACAGTCTACTCCTTTATCTCTTGGGCATAGTGTATATACAGTAAAACTATCAATAGGACCCCATGCAGCAGGATAAGACAGACCAGTAATATTGACTTCGCTTATGCCTTTTAACGGTCCTAGACTTAGCCAGTTACAACAGATCTCATTAACCAACAGGTCTATCTTAAAAAGCCATGTGGCTTCATTCTTAAGCTTTTGTCTTAACTTTTAAAATGTAGATTAGGCATCATTTTAGCACAGGACAACTCTGGCCAGTCCAGGACTGAGGTATTATCATGATAAGGTGCACACACAAGAAATATAATCCCTTAGGGCATATGTATTGTCCTTGGAAAAAAAGAGTTTATAATTATTAGGGCATCACTAATCAGAACATATAATAGGCAGCACAGGTTAACATGACACCAATGTCACCTGCCCCCATAGGGCCTCCCACTCTGTGCTCCCAGTTCAGTCTGAATAATTAAGTTGAGTCTTGGTTTCAGAGGGACCATCTGAAAGCAGTCAGTTTTAAAGGATTTTGTTTTCTGTGACATCATTCCTATCTCAAGAGTGTGGATGACATCTCGAGGTGTTCTGTGGAAATTGCGGGAACTGGAGCCACCCACTGTTGTCTTTTGATAGACTTGACAAATTTGATGAGAAGCTCAGCAGTCAGTTTGAATTTAAAGTGCTCACAGCAGCTTTTAAGACAAAATAGTTTTGTTTTCTTTTGTTTGTTTTTGTTGAGATGGAGTCTCAGTCTGTCGTCCAGGCTGGAGTGCAGTGGTGGTCTGATCTTGGCTCACTGCAACCTCTGCCTCCCGGGTTCAAGCGATTCTCCTGCCTCAGCCTCCCAAGTAGCTGGGACTGCAGGCACCTGCCACCACGCCTGGCTAATTTTTTGTATTTTTAGTACAGACAGGGTTTTGCCATGTTGGCCAGGCTGATCTCAAACTCCTGACCTTGGCTTCCGAAAGTGCTGAGATTACAGGTGTGAGCCACCACACCTGGCCCAATAGATTTTTTTTCCCCCTAGAAGATAGAGAACTTTTAGGAACAGTTCTGAAAAACAGATCATTAATGCCCTCCCTACTCCTCCATATTTTCCCAAGTCTTGAGTTTTTGTTTTTTCTCTGTATGAAATTGAGTGTCCCATTTAGTAATTACAACTTTAAATTTTTTAATTTTTAAAAATCATTTTTTATTTTTATTTAGACCTTTTATCTAGAAGGATTGGATGCAAGAAGAAGAGTTTTCATACAAAAACATTTGCATATACAACTTAACCAGAAAGGTTAGGAATTGGCCAGGACAAAATTTCAGTTACAGTTTATTTTTTTCAAAATAGGTTTATAAAACTTTCTGCGTCTTTCATCCTAATCATTTATCCAGTGAGCAGTCTGGAAAAGATGAGTTTCTTTCTGGAAACAGTTTTATTTAATAAACTGCCTTATTGGTATGTGTTATCAGGAGAAAAGTGAGGGATGCAGAGTCAAATGATCAGTCCCTTGTTGCAGACTGCAACTATTCTAGAAAGCTTAACATGTTGGGATGTCACCTAGGGGGTGTTGAGAGTACAATCTCTTAAAGAGTGGATGGAAGTATATTGCTCCCAGAAAACAAGCTCTTTTCATGGATACCTGCAAGAGACCTGGACAGTCCAGCCAGCATCCAAGATGTTTTTCAGACTTTGTGGCCCCACAGAGGGGGAGTGTTCCAAATCCACAACAGTCCCAGATATTGAGTTGTGTTCATTCAGCTCGTGCCTGCTTTTAGCTGAGCACAACTCACTTTGGGTTGAAATAACCTAGAGCACACAGTGTCAGGTTTTAGCTTAGAGTCAGGTCCAGGCAATTAGAATGTGTGAGTTCAGGATTCCAAGCCATCAGCTTTTTGGGGCAGCAGTTAAATCTAGACGGAGCCAGTTATGGGGGCATGTGCCTGTAGTACCAGTACTTGGAAGGCAGAGGCTGGAGGATTGCTTGAGCCCAGGATTTTGAAGCCACTGTGAGCTCTTGTTTACACCACTGCATGCCAGCTTGAGTAACAGAAGGAGACCCCATCTCTTAAAAACAAAAACAAACCCTAGATGGTGTAGGACCTGACAATAGTGTTTTAAGTCCAGCCTTGTAAACAAGGCTTTTCTAAGCTCTGTTTGCTTGTCAATCTTGGAGTCCAAATTGACCCACTCAAAAATATGTACCTAGGCTAGAAAGTCATCAGCCTGTAAGTGTTAGACATATGATTTTATAAGAACTCATTGGCCACTGAATGTTTTTTAAAACTAAAAGCACATCTCTATATCTCCATCTAGAGCTTGCCTCTCTTTTATTTTATCTCCATTTTCCCAGAGGCTCCAATAGGAAAAAATCATAGCAAAAACCCACCAATTATAGACACTTGTTTTGTTTCTAAAATAGAGTTTAAATTCCAATCCACCCACCGGTGACAAAAAAGCAAGTAAGTTATGTCCCACTAATATGTTTTTCTTTTGGAGCTTTCTCTGATCAGGATGATACTTTAGCACTTATGAAGTTACAAGTTTGTAACATTTTGCATCTTAATTTTTTTTTTTTTTTTTTTTTTTTTGAGACAGAGTCTAGCTCTGTCACCCAGGCTGGAGTGTAGTGGCACAAGCTCGACTCCCTGCAACCTCCACCTCCCAGTTTCAAGGGATTCTCCTGCCTCAGCCTCCCGAATAGGTGAGACTGGAGGCCCGTATCACCATGCCTCGCTAATTTTTGTGTTTTTAGTAGAGATGAGGTTCCACCATGTTGGCCAGGCTGGACTCGAACTCCTGACCTCAAGTGATCCGCCCCCCTCGGCCTCCCAAAGTGCTGAGATAACAGGCGTGAGCCACTGTGCCCAGCCTTTGCATCTTTTTTTTTAAATCATACTTCCAGATGTAGTCGCCACAAAACAAAGCTGTTTTTAAAAGTTTTCTTCCTCTCTTCTCACATCTTAAGTTTACTCAAACCTCTAGCAATCAATTTAGCATTTACAAGGTCCACTGTGGCAGGGGGAGAACCTGCTGTAGCAGTAGCAGCAGCCCAGCTTAAGAAAATAGCTGGAGTAGTTCCTTTTTATTCTTGTTTGTTTGTTTTTGTATATTTTGTAGAGATGGGGTTCTTGCTGTCTTGCCCAAGGTAGTCTCAAACTCCTGGCCTCAAGTAGTCCTCCCTCCTTAGCCTCCCAAAGTGCTGAGATTGCAGGTGTGAGCCACTGCACCCACACTCAAAGCTGTCAGGGATTTTTGAACCCTTTCCCCTCCCACTGGAGGAGAGAGCAACTACAAGCTAATTTTTCTACTCTGGTTCATCTAAAGCCCACTTGTGGGAATATTGGGGCCCTTTCTCTTCAGGAAAGAAGTTGTTCCTGGAAGAAAGAACAGCACAGTTTCTACCTGAGCTGCTCTTTTTTCCTAACTTTAGCTAGCAAGACCAAGAGCATCCGGGGTAGCAAACCAACTCTCTTGTGGTTGGATTTATCTTAAAAATTGATAGGTAACTTTTCCCCTTCACAACAGATAGCAGCTCACCTTCTGTTTCACACTATGTGTAACTACGTAGCCACCTAGGTACCAGAGTTTTATCTTTTCCTTTCGTCTCTTTCCTTTTCCCCAGCAATATTTAACTATATTCTAGTGCATCAGGGTTGTTCTAGTGAATCTCATTGCTGCCACTGCTAAGTCATGAGTCCCCAAGACCACCCTCACATTCAGAGATTCACTAGAAGGACTTGTCAGACTCCACATGTTGATACACTCATGACGGAGACTTGCTATAATGCTGCAGTAAGGATATACCCAGATAATAAGGGAAGGACACAGGTGAGGTATGGAAGAATCCATGTATAGGCTTCCTTCTGTTCTCTCCCTCCCATGAGCACAAGTGCACAAGCTTTCCCCAGCAAGAAAAATAACGTGTGTGATGTTTCTAGAGAACCCCATTAGAGATTGAGAACCCAAGGTTTTTAATGGGGGCTGGTCATGTAGACACCTTCAACCTGACATGTACCAAAATTTCATACTCCCAAAAGGAGAGCAAGTATTCAGCATAGACCACATTGTTTGTTTAAATGTTCTAGGTTAGTGAGTCATGTTTGTCACTTAGGGGAAGTTTTTTTATTTTGTTTTTTTTTTTTTAAATCAGTGTAAGAAACTTTACTAGTCAAATTCCCAGATACTAGCCAAAGACCAGTGTTACAAGCGTGACTTTTTGAAAATAGTAGTAGTCACACTAGGTGTAGTGGCTGATGCCTGTAAACCCAACACTTTGGGAGGCCGAGGTGGGAGGATTGCTTGAGGCCAGGAGTTCAAGACCAGACTGTGTAACAAGACCTCATCTCTACAAAAAATAACTAGCCAGGCATGATGGTGTACACCTGTAGTCCTAGTTACTCAGGAGACTGACGTAGGAGAATTGCTTGAGTCCAGGAATTTGAAACTTCAGTGAGCCATGATCACGCTACTATACTCCAGCCTGGGAAACAGAGTGAGATCCCATCTCTTTAGAAAATTAAAAACAAAACAAAACACCTAGTCTCAGGCTTGCCATATTAACTCTTTTTCTAAACCAAAGTATATGCAAGAGAGTAGTTAAAATCTATATATAAAGAGTTAAAATTTTTCGTTAATTTCTGGACTAAACATACTTCCTCAGCTTCATTATTAAATTGTAAGTTAGAATTGCTTATTTTAAATACTGTAGATATTCAAAGGTTATTCTAAGTATTCTGCAAGATAAAGAATAAGTTTGTTTTAAAATCTTTCTAAATTGATGCGATTATTTTCATGTTATTTTCACTTATGCTGAAAAGAACATGTTTCCATAAATGCATTAGTATTATTTATAAACATATTCTCAGTATTGGTTAATGCAGTTAATAGTATATAAATATATTTTTTGAGTATTAATGAATATCCCACTTTTATTTTAGTTTTATATTGTGAAGGAAAACAGAGGGAATGAAGGCACCTGTGTTGGAGTTTCTCGCTGGCCAGTACATGACTTTAACCACCGCACTACCTCGGATATGTGGCTCTATAGGGCCTACAGTGGTAACCTCTATCACAATGGAGAACAGACTCTCACATTGTCCAGCTTTACTCAAGGAGATTTCATTACCTGTGTGTTAGATATGGAAGCCAGGACCATTTCTTTTGGGAAAAATGGAGAGGTACCGACACCCATTCGCAAGCATTACATTTTTCTTGTTTCTATTTATAGTCAACTTGGTTATTTAAGTGCCATTTATTCAATTTATAGATTATCTACTCATCTCTCCTTTCTCTCTAATACTTTCTGGTTCTTAAAATATTTATTAACAATAAACAGAAGATAGTTAAATGCCAATAAGATTTTTCAAACAGATGAACACATTATGATAACTTATTATATGTAGAATTTTCTTGGTTAGCAAGGTTAATTGAGAATTTGATCTAGTAACTTTTGTTCTGTCTCGTAAAAGCTTTCAGTTCTAATGTGGTTAGATACTATCAATTTAAACAATTTCTATTTCCTTTTTCTTTTCCTCACCACTGCCACACTGTAGGAACCCAAATTAGCTTTTGAAGATGTGGATGCAGCAGAGTTGTACCCATGTGTGATGTTCTATAGTAGCAATCCAGGGGAAAAGGTAATGAAGTCTCAAACCTTTATTTAAGAATATTTGTTACTTTATTGTTTAGCATCAGATGGAGTTTATAAATATAATAAGCTATTTCTTCTGCCATTAAAAGTACCTGACTTAGGTAATCCATTCTTCTAGAAGAAGGTTACTTTCAGAAATTGACTTTATGATGTATTAATATTAAGACACTATTTCATGTTCTGGCAATTTGAATACAGTGAGTCAACTTTCAAACATATGTGCAGTCACAAGAACTATAGGAACTAGTTTAGAGATAATCTAATTCATTGGCAATTATGGATATGAGAGAGAAATCTAGACATAATCTTAAATGTAATAAGATGCTATCAGCTGAATAATAGAAGTTCTAGTCATGATGAGGAAACTACCTTTCATGCAGCTGGGGGAATTTTCAGGTGTTGTAGATGGTGTGAATTTGAACTTCATGACAACAGTATTAATAGGATACCCTCCATTGTAAACTTTCTTTTTCACCTCATCTAAAACCCAGGCAGAGAAAAACTGTGATCTCCCTGTGCTGGTGGGTGGATTTTTTTTTTCCCTACTCCATCCTTTCACTTGCGGATGCATAGTACAGCTTAAGTCAAGTCTCGAGAATTTCTAACCATTATGTGGTAGAAAGCTTTCAAGTTATATCATGTGTAATATTTCCATAATGAAATTGCTGGACCTGGTAAATTCTAACAAAAAAAATTACCTTTTCTGTGTTTTTAAAAATACATATTTTTAATGTCAAGGAATTATAATTTAAGGCTGGCTGGGAACTGTTTCTTAGACAGCCAGGCAACCAAAACTGAACTGGAGATGAAGTAAAGATGCAGCCCAGTGCCTGGTATCATCCATTGCCCTATGTAGGTTTGCAGCCCAAAGTAGTTTATGTCATGTTCTGGTTCAAATTTTCATGTTATTTTCACCTATGCTGAAAAGAACATGTTTCCTTAAATGCATTAGTATCGTTTATAAACATATTCTCAGTATTGGTTAATGCAGTTAACCAATGATGGTCTGGTGCTTTCTGCCGTTTGTGAACCTTGAAAAGATTCATTCAGCCTTAGACTATGTATCAATCAATTTATTCTGTCTAGAAGGCATTTTTGATAAATTTTAGAACCTTTGAGAAACACAATACTAACAGTCATTAACTTTTTTTTTAACATTTACAGTGTGACTGGCACTGTACTAATAGGCACTTTATGTGCATAATCTCATTTAATCTTTAACTGTAGGAGACAGATGCTATTATTAGTGTCAGTTTTTAAATGAAAAGCTAAGACTTAGAATGATTAAATAATTTCCTAAGATTATACAAAGTTATTACTTGAAGCCAAGTTTTGCTGCTCTTTTAACTTCTGTGTCTTATTTGCAGTGTGTATCCAGATTGTGACTATTCCAAATGTTCAGATGTATGATTTTACTTTTGCACCCCTTGAACAATGTAAAATGTCCAGGACTCATTATTCTAGAGTCTTGAGGATGAGAAAGAGTATATCCTTAAGGCTTATTTTAGACTAAATTGAGTCAGTCACATAAGGCTTGGTCTCTATATTCATCTTTCAAATTGTCCTAGCATCTCTGGAATTCATGAGTTACAGGAAATTTAAACAGGGCAGCTTATTCCAGTGGACCATACTACTACTAACTTCAGTGTATCTGTAACATTTCGTTACTCTTTGGGGGCAAGTTGGTGTATAATTCACAAGTATGAAGAGACCAAATACTAGTTCAACATGGGATTCTACATGTTAGAATTTATAGTGTCTAAGAAGAACTATTAATAGCATATGTTTTCCACCCTCTTTACTTTTATATAGGTGAAAATTTGTGATATGCAGATGCGTGGCACACCCCGAGACTTACTTCCAGGAGACCCTATTTGTAGTCCAGTAGCAGCAGTGCTGGCTGAGGCCACTATTCAACTCATCCGTATCCTTCACCGAACAGACCGTTGGACTTACTGCATTAACAAAAAAATGATGGAAAGGCTGCACAAAATTAAGATATGTATTAAAGAGTCAGGTCAGAAGCTAAAGAAAAGCCGCTCGGTTCAGAGCCGAGAGGAAAATGAAATGAGAGAGGAGAAGGAGAGCAAAGAGGAAGAGAAAGGTAAACATACTAGGCATGGCCTCGCTGACCTCTCAGAGCTGCAGCTGAGGACTCTTTGCATAGAAGTGTGGCCTGTGCTGGCTGTGATAGGAGGAGTTGATGCTGGTCTTAGAGTTGGAGGTCGGTGTGTTCACAAGCAAACTGGGCGCCATGCCACGCTGCTGGGAGTGGTCAAAGAGGGCAGCACGTCTGCCAAGGTCCAATGGGATGAAGCAGAAATTACTATCAGGTATGATCTGTTGAGTTACACTTTTAGCAAACGAGTATATAATGGTGAAATAGACCATTGCCTGTCGACAGTGAGTAATTACGTATTTTAGGTGAGCTGCCAGTTAACTTTTAAAAATATTTCTCGTGCAACTAGGTGTTTGTACTGTAATTTCTTAAAGGAGAATTTCCTAAACCCATGTTCTTTGAAATACTAGTGGGTTTAAAAAATACATAGTCATTTTGTTTTGTTTTGTTTTGGGGAAAAAATGGTAAGCTCATTAGTTTATATGTTTAAGTGGGATTCTTCTTCAAATTTTTCATTTGGTTTTTTGCATTTTGATCATTTCCGTTACACACTGGCATAGTAAAAAGCCAGCCAGCTAATCTGTTCATTGCATTTTGTGGTTGCAAGGCTCTGAATATTGGATATGAACGTTTGATGGACTGAAATTAGGCTTTGCATTATCAGTAATTTTAAGTATTCTTACTTTTTGTAAAACCCCTTATTTCTGTCCCCTTAATGCAAACATTTTGAATAGATGTGAAAATTACATTTACTTGACTCAAACAGGGTGTTTAAAAGCATTTGGGTGTGTTTGCATTCAGAGAGGATTTGTGCAAAGTACAAATTTCGTATGTTTACAAGGAAATGCAGGGTGAGCATCCCAAATCCAAAAATTTGAAATCCAAAATGCTCCAGTGGGTATTTCCATTGAGCATCATGTTGGTGCTCAGAAAGTTTCGGGTTTTCACTCGAAGGAGATGCTCACTGGGGCCTTTCAGATTTTGGATTTTTGGATTTGGGATGCTCAGCTGGTAAGTACAATGTAAATATTCCAGAATTTGGGGAAAAAAATTCTGAAATCCAGAACACTTCTGATCCCATGCATTTTGGATAAGGGATACTCATCTTGTCAAGTATCTTCTTTGATAAGGAGGACTCATTTATCTAATGACTCTACATAGTTGTATCATTTGAAAATATGGATTTATCGGTGATATTATATAACTGTTCATTACACTGCCCAATGTGATTCCTGTAAAGTTACATGTTGATATGACATAGAACAATATCTTTTTAAATTTTATTTTATTTTATTATTTATTTTTTTGAGATGGAGTCTCGCTCTGTTGCCCAGGCTGGAGGGCAATGGCACAATCTTGGCTCAGTGCAACTTCCACCTCCCGGGTTCAAGCAATTCTCCCACCTCAGTCTTCCGAGTAGCTGGGATTACAGGCACCTGCCATCATGCCCAGCTAATTTTTGTATTTTTGTAGAGATGGAGTTTCACCATGTTGCCCAGGTTGGTCTTGAACTCCTGACCTCAAGTGATCCATCTGCCCTGGCCTCCCAAAGTGCTGAGATTACAGGCATGAGCCACTGAGCCTGGCCAGAACAATATCTAAAACAGTGGTTCTTTGTGGTTTGGGAGTGGTACTGTTTCAGAATTTAGTGAACGCTATGGATCATCTTAGCCAAAAAATACATATACGTAAACTTTACACACAATTTCAGGGGTTAATGGACTCTACCTTCCTCTCCATTCTACCAAGCTAAGAAACCAATGACAACTTTACAGAGTGACATGGAAGTGTCTACCTTTCCTCTCATTCTTTGCCTTGTTTCAGAGAGGATTTATGATGCCTTGTTAAGATGCATACAGTAGGCAGGGCTTGGTGGCTCACACCTGTAATCCCAGCACTTTGGGAGGCAGAGGCAGGTGGATCACCTGAGGTCAGGAGTTTGAGATCAGCCTGGCCAATGTGGCGAAACCTTCTTTATACTAAAAATACAGAAAATTAGCCAGGCCTGGTGGCACGCGCTTCTAATACCAGCCACTCAGGAAGCTGAGGCAGGAGAATCTCTTGAACTCGGTAGACAGAGGTTGCAGTGAGCTGAGATCATGCCACTACGCTCCAGCGTGGGTGACAGAACGAGACTCCATCTCCAAAAAAAAAAAAAAAAAAAAAAAAAGATGCATACAATATAGCAAAATAAGTAAATTAATAAATTAAAACAAGAAAAATGAGCCTAGAGGAAAATGTGATTAGGAAGGTAATATAGAACCAAGATTTTAGGTTAGAACAACAAAACTTTATACTAGCAAAAGCTTTTTATTACATTTTGTATAATTATATCATTCTTAAACTTCAGGAAATTCTTGCCAATATCAGGAAATATGTAATTATATTTTGGCTTAAACTATAGAGACATTAATTGAGACTACAAAGTAAACTTTTTTTATGAAATGAAGTCCTCTCTGAAATAAGTTACAAATAACCATTTATAAACTAGATTTATTATACAAATTTTCTGAATAGCTTACATCAAATTCTATCCGACAAACCTCCTGTTTTTGTAAGTAAAGGTGTACAGCCACACCCATTTGTTTAGTTATATCAGTGGCTGCTTTTGCACTATGATGGCAGGGTTGAGTGGTTGTAGCTGAGACTGTGTGCCCTGCAGAGTCGAAAATATTTCCTCTCTGGCCCCTTACGGAAAGTTTGCTAACTCTTGACATACGTTATATATTAATGAATATTCTTATTTGAAAGCACATGCACATCTCATTGCTTCTGCATTTAGCATCACATCTCCCCATTTTCTCATAGTAGACTCATTTTTCTCTGTGTTTGTAATGATTTCTCTAGTTTGTGTAAATTATTCTCTGTATTGTGTACATGATGCACCTTATTTTGTCTACATTATTTTCCGTACCTTCCTCCTGTCTTTCCCTCACTTGCTTCTTCCTGTGTCATTCTGATCTTTATTAAAGCTTCCCAACTTTTTGGTCGCCTAGTGATACTCCATTGTATAATCTGGAACCCTGTGAACCATTGCCGTTTGATGTGGCGCGATTCCGAGGCCTGACGGCTTCTGTGCTGCTGGACCTAACATATCTGACTGGCATTCACGAAGACATGGGGAAACAGAGCACCAAGCGCCATGAGAAGAAACACCGACATGAATCTGAGGAGAAAGGGGATGTTGAGCAGAAACCTGAGAGTGAATCCACTTTAGATACGCGAACAGGCCTAACATCTGATGATGTCAAAAGTCAGGGTACCACAAGCTCCAAATCAGAAAATGAAATCGCTTCATTTTCTTTAGATCCAACACTGCCAAGTGTGGAATCCCAACATCAAATAACAGAAGGGAAAAGAAAAAATCATGAACATATGTCCAAAAACCATGACGTAGCCCAGTCAGAAATCAGAGCAGTCCAGCTGTCATATCTTTACCTCGGTGCTATGAAATCACTTAGTGCCCTTCTTGGCTGTAGTAAATATGCTGAGCTGTTGCTGATACCAAAAGTTCTGGCTGAAAACGGCCACAACTCAGACTGTGCAAGTTCTCCAGTTGTTCATGAAGACGTGGAGATGCGAGCAGCCCTGCAGTTCTTGATGCGACACATGGTGAAGCGAGCAGTCATGCGGTCACCCATAAAGAGAGCATTGGGATTAGCTGATCTCGAACGAGCTCAAGCCATGATCTATAAATTAGTGGTTCATGGGCTTTTGGAAGACCAGTTTGGGGGCAAAATTAAGCAAGGTATGTTATCTGATTTTTTTTTTTTTTTTGCTTTTGTGCTGTTTAGATTATGTTCATAATTGTCAGAAGTGATGCATTCTGAAAGTGATTTGTAAAAAAAATCTTTGGTCAAAGCAATTTTCACATCACTTTTTCTTTAAGGAAAACAGTTCTTTTTTGTTATTTTTATATTAGTAATCTTCTGTCTATAATTTTGCTATTTTAAACCTGTACCACTGTTAGGACACAGCAATTATTACTACATTTTGTAAAACAAAATTTAATTCATACCAAAAAATGTATTTATTGATCTGACTCAAAATACACAGTATTCTGGCAAGCGCAGTGGCTCACGCCTATAATCCCAGCACTTTGGGAGGCCGAGGCGGGCAGATCACTTGACACCAGGAGTGCCTGGCCAACATGGCGAAACCCTGTCTCTACTAAAAATACAAAAATTAACCGGGCATAGTGGCGCGTGCCTTTAATCCCAGCTACTCAGGAAGCTGAGACAGTAGAATCTCTTGAACCCGGGAGGCAGAGTTACAGTGAGCCAAGATTGTGCCACTGCACTCAAGCCTGGGCGGCTGAGCGAGACCCTGTCTCAAAAAACAAACAAAAGCGAAATAAAATACATGGTATTCTGATATCTTCTCAGAGACATTTTAAAGGAAATTTTAAAGTCTCTACTTTCATAGACTGCATATTGCATGTTAAAAAAAAAAAGCCCCTGTTTTATCTTGTATCCTCACATTTGGGGAGAATGTGAATTGAGAAATAAAAATGAGATTCGTTCAGTAAATGTTTATTGAGTGCCTACTATGTGTTGGGTACTTTCTTAGGTTCTGGAGAGGCAGCAGTTAAAACAAAGTCCCTTGCCTTCATGGAGTTTATATTGTTCTTCCTTCTCTCCCTTCTTCTTTCCCTTTTTGCTCATTCCTTTTCTTCTTGACTTAGCTTAGACAGTAAGTAGAGAGAGAGAGAGAGAGAGATACATGGTGTACATAAGTAGGAATGTGAAGATCATGATGATTGTGAAGTAGTGTGGCTTTTTATCAAACTTAATAGAATTACTTGTCTTTGTAGCAACTCATATTTTAGTTATGTTTATTTGTAGGCTTCCTTAACAGATTAAAACATACGTATATATGTATAAATACTTTGTAAACTTTTAGACATGTTAACTAAGTGGGTTTGTTAATGAAATTGTCCTTTTTAAAATGTGAAGTTTCTATCTAAGTTTTTGCTCTTCTTGTATTTATATGCCTTTATCTTTGCCTATTTGTAGATTAAAGATAGGCATCAAAATGAAAGTGTGAAGGAAACACAGTTTTAATGATTGGATACCTTAGAGAACCTCTTGTCAGATCTTACAACCAAAAGTGAGACTTTTTTTGTTTTTAAGAGAACCCTCTTCTCTAAAAACAGAAATGTATAATTACAAGGGCTCATTACAATACTGCCTGTAGAGTCTGGAACTAATGAGTACAATAGTGAATACAAAGATGTATATATGTAAGAATATTTTTTTCTGTCAGTCTTTCATAGAAATTGATGCTTGTGAAATATATTTAGAAACTTTTAAATTAAAAAGGTAGAAGTTTTTTATTCCCACTGTTATTTTTGAAAAAACAAATCCTTACTACTTTCTTAACCTTTATTTTGGTTTCTAGAGATTGATCAACAAGCCGAAGAAAGTGACCCTGCCCAGCAGGCACAGACACCGGTTACTACTAGCCCATCAGCCTCAAGCACGACCTCTTTTATGAGCAGCTCTCTGGAGGACACCACAACTGCCACCACTCCAGTCACTGACACAGAAACAGTGCCTGCATCCGAGTCCCCTGGAGTGATGCCTCTTAGTCTTCTCAGGTAGAGAAGTTGATCTTTAATGTCTGCCATACTGATGCCTGTGTTTCTGAAGGCACAGTTGTCCTCTTATGAATAGTATGCCCAGCTGAATCTTGGTGTTCTAGAGCTAGAAAGAACCCAAGAGATCATATAGTCAAGCTCATTTTACTGAAGTTGGAAATGTCCCTCAGAAGTTTAATAACTTACCCAAAATCTCACAGCCAATTAGTGGTGATCCCAGGTCTAATCAACTGTGGTGCTGACTAGCAAATACTCTAACATTCTCTCTCTTACCATGATCTTTTTTTTCCCCTAAGTTTTTAAGTATTTTTTTTTCTTCAAAAAGTAAATACTTGTATTTTATTCTTTTTAAAAAAATTTTATTTATTTATTTTTTTTGACAGAACCTTGCTCTATTGTCCAGGCTGGAGTGCAGTGGCGTGATCTTGGCTCACTGCAAGCTCTGCCTCCCACGTTCACGCCATTCTCCCACTTCAGCCTCCTGAGTAGCTGGGACTACAGGCGCCATCCACCATGCCCAGCTAATTTTTTTGTATTTTTAGTAGAGATGGGATTTCACTGTGTTAGCCAGGTTGGTCTCGGTCTCCTGACCTCATGATCCACCCGCCTCGGCCTCCCAAAGTGCTGAGATTACGGGCATGAGCCACCATACCTGGCCTGTATTTTTATTCTCAAAAAAATTTCAAGCAACTCTGCTTTTCAAACAAAAGAGCATGTCTTATGATGCTTCTTCAGCCAACTCTGTTTTAATAAGTTTGTAAGTTTCAAGTGATGCTTACTTACTTAAATTTATTTTTGCTTTAATTTGCCAGATGTATACACAAATGAAAACTTTTGAGAGAAGAACCTTCAGGGAGAGACTGTTTTGTGAGCTCTCTTAACTATGACTTAAGTGAAATAAGGGAAGCAGAATGGTTAGCCTCCCTTTTTTTCTTTCCCCTCTTTCCTTAGTTGAGAAGACATTATGATTCCCACTGTGTAGACTAACATCTTAAACAGTGGAACAGGGTAATGTCTTTTGTAGTGATTCTCAATTTTTGGTGTGCCCAAGAGCCAACTGGGAAACTTTTTAAAGCTCTAGGGCTGTATCCTTTAGCAAGTCTGATTCAGTAGGTCTGGTGGGGCTCATAGTTTACATTTTAATTAAGTTTCCCTAGTGATTCTGATGTAGTGGCTTCAGTGTACACTTTGAGAATTACTGCTGTGGTCTTGTGCAGGAGTACAATCCTAGTAGCATTTTCAGTCCCCACATACCTCCTACTTCTTAGCTCTCTCACTGGAATAACAGTTTCAGGAGGTGCATCTGTTCAAGGAATAAGGAAGATAGAGGAATAATAGGTCATTCTTTTTTTTCTCTCTCTTTTTTTTTTTTTTTTTTTTTTTAAGAGACAGCATCTCACTCTGTCGCTGAGACTGGACTACAGTGGCATGGTCATAGTTCACTGCAGCCTCAAAGTCTTCTAGGTTCAAGCCATCCTCCTGCCTCAGCCCCCTGAGTAGCTGGGACTACAAGTGTACCACCATACCCGGCTAATTTTTTTTTTTTTTTTTTTTTTTTTTTTTTTTTTGAGACAAAGTTTCGCTCTTGTTGCCCAGGCTGGAGTGCAATGGCATGATCTCGGCTCACCGCAACCTCAACCACCTGGGTTCAAGCGATTCTCTTGCCTCAGCCCCGAGTAGTTAGGATTACAGGCCTGTGCCACCAGGCCCGGCTAATTTTTTGTATTTTTAGTAGAGATGGGGTTTCTCCATGTTGGTCAGATTGGTCTCAAACTCCCAACCTCAGGGGATCCACCCACCTTGGCTTCCCAAAGTGCTGAAATTACAGTTGTGAGCCACCATGCCTGGCCCCTGGCTAATTTTTAAAAATTTTTTTGTAGAGACGGGATCTTGCTTTGTTGCCCAGGCTTATCTTGAACTCCTGGCCTCAAGTGATCCTCTGGCCTCAACCACCTAAAGTATGCTGGTATTACAGGTGTGAGACACTATGCTTGCCTGATAGGACATTCTAATATGTTTTTTAATCCCTTTGGCAATTACGGAATTCAAGGCGTCCACACAAAATCAGTAGCATCAGTGACTCCTTGTAACCTTTTCAGCTCTTACTAGTGTGGACATGGGATTCAGTGGTAAAATCATGCCCCCTTGCTCCCATAGGCATTCACCAGGACTTTTGACTTCTCATTTCTTCTGTCTTCATTTCCCTGCTATTGGCTGGGACTTCATTAGAGTTGTACTTGGCTCTTACTGGGCAGACATCATTTAGTAGAGGAAAAACCAGGGAACTGCTGCTTCCTGTGTGTATACCATTGTATTACTGACTTGGTAGACAGTACATTTTTGATACTTAGAAAGTTCCTAGTTCTTTTGGACAAATCTGAGGAGTAGTCAGTGTGGATCTTCCTGGACTTTATTCTCTAACCACTGTTCACATTTCTCAACTGAAGAGGGGTTCTCCCCCCATACCTTTCCCCGACTGTGCTCCACATTCTCAACTGAAGAGGGGCTGCCTGCCCGTACTTTTCCCCGACTCTGCAGCTGGCATATCATTCATGTACTGTTTTGCAGTTGTGCTAGGTAACTAGACAGTTACCTTTTCTTTCCATAACTTGCCTGTAAACCATTACTTTCAATCCACGTGAATAATTTCATGACTAGCTTGTGAGTTTATATTAATATTTAAAAGTAACTGCAGGTTACCTGTATTTAAAAGCCTTCCTTGCACTCTATGTATACCAAAATAGCCCTCTCATCTTGGTATTATAATCGAAGGAAAGCTCCATGAAGGCAGGCATTTTTCATCTATTTTGCGAATGGCTATATTTCCCCTATCTGCTGTGTTGCTGGCATTTTGCTGAAAGAATCATAAGGTTTTATTACATTTATACTGAAAGTACCATATGAGATAATCATTTTTAAAACTGAGGAGTTTTTCTCCCCACCCTCCATTAAATTATAGCTAACCTGTTTAGTCTTCCAGGTTGCATATTCTTATTAAACTATAGCTGACCTGTTTAGTCTTCCAGGTTGCATATTCTTCTACAGGAAGATTGTGATATGTATTATTTTGTAAATTGGATTTTTATGCTAACCACTGTTATTTTCTTAAAGGCAAATGTTCTCCAGTTACCCAACTACCACTGTACTTCCCACACGTCGGGCACAGACTCCTCCAATATCATCGTTACCCACCTCTCCTTCTGATGAAGTAGGAAGGAGGCAAAGTTTAACTTCTCCTGATTCCCAGTCAGCAAGGCCAGCTAACCGCACAGGTGCGTGTGCTGATATGCATTATGATATCCAAAAGTTGACATTCCAGATGTGTGGAATTTCATTATGTGGGCATTTTGTTTTGTCTTCACAGAAAGTAAAATAGTGATTTTAATGAAGGGGAACTGCCCCTTTAAACTGAGCTATCATCTTCATTTTGAAGCTGTGGATTGAATTACGGCCATTTGGGAGAGAAATAATGTGCTGTACATTAGTCATATCAGCTCCTCATTTTTCCCAATCTAGCCATTTTTAGTGTTGTAAATTTCCCTCTAAGTACTGCTTTAACTGCAACCCACACATTTTGAAATGCTGTGTTTTCATTTTCATTTAAAGTACTTTCTAATTTGCCTTTGATGTCTTCTTTGCCCTCTGGACTATTTCAAAGTATGTTATTTAGTTTTCAAATATTTGGGCGATTTTCTAGATATCTTTTTATTATTGCTTTCTAATTTTATTATTATCAGAGAACATATCTTGTATAATTTGAATCACTTTAAATTTATTGAGACTTATAGCCTAGAATATCATCTGTTTTGGTAAATATTCCAAGTGCATTTGAAAAATATGTGTATTGTGCTGTTGTTGAGTGTTCTATAAATTGTTTAGCAGGCTCAAATTGGCTGATAGTGTTGTCCAAGTCTTCTAGTTACTGATTTTTTTGTCTACTTGTTCTGTCAATTATTGACACAGTGTTGTTGAAATCTGTGATGATAGCAGTGGATTTTTCTATTTCCTCTTTTCAGTTCTTGTTTCATATATTTCAAAGCTCTGTGTGTAGGTTCATAAACATTTAGGATTCTTATATACTTTTAATGAATAGACCTTTTGTTATTATGAAATGTCTTTATTCTTGGTGATATTTTTTTGTCCTGAAATCTGCTTTGTTTGATGTTATTATAGCCACTCATGCTTTTTAAAAATTGTTAGGATGGTTTATCTTTACTCATCATTTTACTTTTAATCCATTTGTGTCTTTATATTTAAAATGGGTAAAGTCAGCATGTAGTAGTTAGGTTTTGCTTGCTTTTTTTTTTAGGAGGCAGCCTCTTGCTCTGTCCCCCAGGCTGGAGTGATCTTGGGTCACTATAGCCTCAACCTCTTGGGCTCAAGCAGTTCTCCCACCTCAGCTTCCCAAGTAACTGGGACTACAGGTGCATGCCACCACACCCAGCTAATTTCTGTATTTTTTTTTGTAGAGACAGGGTCTTACTATGTTGCCCAGGCTGGTCTCAAACTCCTGGCCTCAAGGGAGTCTTGCTTTTTTTAATCCAGTCTGCTGTTCTCTACCTTTTAATTGGAGTGTTTATGCCTTTTACATTTAATGTGATCATTGATATGGTTGGATTTAAATCCACCTTTTTTCTATTTTGTTCCACCTGTTTTTTGTTCTCCTTTTCTTTTCTACTTTCTTTGAATTAAATGAGTTTTATTATTCCATTTTATCTCCTTTGTTGGCTTATTATCTATACCTTTGACCCTTGAACATTGCAGGGGTTGGAGCACCAACCCCCTGAACAGTTGAAAATCTTTATATAACTTTTGACTCCATAAAGATGAGAAAATATATTTACTATTCATTAAGTGGAAGTGGATCCTCATAAAAGTCTTCATTATAGTCATATTCCCATTGAGTAGGCTGGGAAAAGGAGAGACTAGTCTTGCTCTCCCAGGAGTGGCAGAGGCAGAAGAAAATCCATGTATAAGTGGACCCAAGCAGTACAAACCCATGTTGTTCAAGGGTCAACTGTACTTTGTTTTATATTTTTAGAGATTACCTTCTGGTTTATTGTATACATCTTTAATTATCAGAGTCTACCTTAAAGTGATATTGTATCACTTCATACATAGTTAAAATAATAATTTTACCACAGGATGGTTTTATTTTCCTTTTCTCATCATTTATACTTTTGTTATCATACATTTCACTTTTACACATGTTATAAGCTCCATAATAAATTATTATTTGTTTTGGATAGTTTTTATAGCTATATCTTGTAATTCATTCATCTTTTCTTCTGCAGTGTCTAATGTTCTGTTAATCTCCAGTGTATTTTTCTGTTCAAACACTGTAGTTTTCATCGGTAGACATTTGATTTGTTTTGTTTTCAAATCTCATCTTCCATGTCTATTTCACATGCTCAGTCTTTCCTCTAACTTACTGAATATGTGAAATAATAGTTGATTCTCATTAGCAATAGTTATGTTCTAAAAGGTCATTATGGACACTGAATTAGCAAATACTGAACCGTTGCTCCTAGGAGAAGTACAGGATTAAGTTCCTGTGAACTCCTAGTTACATTTCTGTCATCTGATCATTATACTGTATAATCTTGTTTTATGCATCCTTCTGTTTGAAGATACCACAATTAACATATACTGTTTATTCACTAACAGTGAGCTCATGGCCACCAACACTATAGCTCATCATGAATGAAGGTTATCTAACATATATATTTTCTCCATAAGGCACATTACAGCTTCCTTGTGCTTAGAAACACTAGACAACACTTTAGCACTATGCTTGGGGCCATTTTAATCAGGGAAATCACCGACCAAAAGCACAAAAATGCAAAGAGTGTAGCATTAAGTAGACTATGAAAAGGACACTTGTTTTTCACATAAGAGCTGAAACATGAAGGCAGAGCATCACCTTGTTGAACCTTAGCTGTGAACACATGTGTTGAGGGACTAAACTTTTTAGTCCCTCTGCATATGTCACAAATGACTACAAAAGTACGTGAGTATTGATTTTGAGATTACAAATAAATTTTATTGAGTACACAAATTTGCAAATATGGAACTTAGACGAGGAGTGGGATATTTACATATTCTTATAGTACCTCTACACAAATCTTTACTAAGTATAACATAAATGGATGTTAGTAAAACTGGGATTACAGGCATGAGCCACAGTGCCCAGCCACATATTCTGAGTAGAGGAAAATTTCATTAAACTTGAACAATACTAGGAAATTGAGGACTGTGAAGACACTTTTTATTCATGGTATCTAGTGATATTTAGGTTCTTATTTCTCTTCCTTTTGTCTCAGTGTTGTCAGACCCAAGCAGTAGACTTTCAACTTCTCCTCCTCCTCCAGCAATTGCAGTTCCCTTGCTGGAAATGGGGTTCTCTCTTCGGCAGATTGCCAAAGCCATGGAAGCTACAGGTACGATAAGTTTTTATATATCAGTGTATACAGATATGAGAAGTCCTAGCTTATTAAAGACAACATAATTTTTAAGAGGCTATGAAACTTGGTAAGATTTTTAACACTATATTTTGTTACAAGAGCATCATAGCAAACACATAAAGACCTAATTCTTTGCTCAAAGTCAGCATCAGACTGTTTTTCCCCTGTATAGGTGCTCGGGGAGAGGCTGATGCCCAGAATATCACTGTCCTTGCCATGTGGATGATAGAGCACCCTGGGCATGAGGATGAAGAGGAGCCCCAGTCGGGCAGCACAGCAGACTCCAGGCATGGAGCAGCCGTTCTAGGCAGTGGCGGGAAGTCAAATGATCCCTGTTATTTGCAGTCACCTGGAGACATACCATCAGCTGATGCTGCTGAAATGGAGGAAGGTTTTAGTGAAAGGTGAAATTCCAGTTCCTGTACTTTTGTTCCATGTGTTATAAATTTCAAAGCCCCATTTATTATATATCCCTTCATAAATGCTTCTAATTGTATGTAAAGTTGATAAATATAGTTATATGAAAAGATGGGCATTTTAGTTTCAAGTTTATATTTCTGTGAAGGGTAGAAGTGATATGACAAGTTTTAATTTGAACAGGTGTTTTCATGCCAGAAGGAATTTCATAATTTTTGTATAAAATTGTACTGAAAAAGGAAACAAAACAAGTTTATTTTGAAGTAAACATGCTAATAAAATAATTTTATCTCATACAAGTGATATTAAATCGAGTATTCATTTTAATATTGGACCTTGATTTAATGTATTTGATAGAATTGAACTTTTTTTTCTTTTTTTTTTTTTTTTGAGACAGAGTCTCACTCTGTCGCCAGGCTGGAGTGCTGTGGCACGATGTTGGCTCACTGCAAGTTCCACCTCCCTGGTTCAAGCAATTTCCTGCCTCAGCCTCCCAAGTAGCTGGGACTATAGGTACCTGCCACCATGCCCGGCTCATTTTTTGTGTTTTTAGTAGAGACAGGGTTTCACCGTGTTGGCCAGGATGGTCTCGAACTCCAGCCCTCGTGATCCACCCGCCTCAGCCTCCCAAAGTGCTGGGATTACAGGCATGAGCCACCGTGCCTGGCGTAGAATTGGACTTTTAACTCTTCTCTGTGTAATATTTATATTTTCATCTCTTGTATAGTTTTCAATATCTGGTAGAAGATGCCCCTTTAAGTGTAAAAAGATTTCTGTGATAATGCCTATCCTAAAATGAGATGTAATAGAATATCTTATGAATTCTCCCTAAAAATCTTCTTTCCTTCATCACTTCTTATGACTTTAGATCTTTTATTTTTCATTTTAACTATGGAGCCATATAGTAACCAAGGCTTGTGTCCTGTATGGCATGCAAGCTTTTTCCAACAAGCTCAGTGAATGTTTTCATAACATATTTCGAAATACCTGTTTTTCCTAGGCAAGGATTCTCAATCATTTCAAATTTTAAGTATTTAATCATTTAGAATTTAGTTAAGGTCATATTTGATCTCATTTAAATTTGAGCTGCATTAAACATCATTTTGTTGTTGGCAGAATTCAAAATCAGATAGTTATTGCTCAGGTCACAGGAAATGATATGTGTATAATTGAACTGTACAGGGATAAAGATGTGTTTCACATTTTATCATAAACATATTTTATTCTCAGTGAGAATAAAGTAACACTGCAAGTAAGCTTATACCTATGCTTTCTTTTCATAATGGTTTTTAAAAATTTGTGTTGCTTTCTCACTTGCACTTGTAGCCCTGATAATTTGGATCATACAGAGAATGCAGCTTCTGGAAGTGGACCATCAGCTAGAGGTCGCTCAGCAGTAACGAGAAGGCACAAGTTTGACTTAGCTGCTCGCACATTGCTAGCAAGAGCAGGTAATTGTATGTTTCATATCCTTTTCTTTGTGAAAGATCTTATTTTGAAAGCAATATAAAGGCACATTAAAGAAGATGCAAACTAATGATACTAAGTGCTCAGTCCCTCCACATTAACAGAATAGCTATTTGGATATCATTTTCTATGCATTTACATAATTTTATTTAAATCATAGCATACATTCATAGGCTTATTTTAAGTTCCCCCGGGTGCAGAAGTCTATACTGGCCACTTGTAGATTTTGAGAAATTATATAAATGCTCTTCCTTCTGCTCTCAGTCAATTATAATTTAAGAAGTGATGATGCATGTTTAATATTTAGCATCAGTGGTAAGAAGGAGCTGGAAAGGGCACTGTGCCAAAAAAAGTAGGCACTGGCTTTTCAGATGTACTACTCTGTGGATGTTAGGGCTTCACTGCTAGGTAAGGACCAGATTCCCTCATTACATTAGTAAAGTCTAGGATTATGTTCTGGGCATGTAAAATATAAATTATAAGGAATATATTTTCCAAATCAAAAACTTGAATATGTGATTTGTCAAAACAGAATTTGATCATTGAAATACTAGAACATAAGTAATGATTCAGTAATTTACGGGAACAGTGAGAGAACTTGAGACCATCCTAGAAAATATAGGATGTATATTTCTCATATAATTAAGGTGACTGATAACGTGTAGGTGAGAACCTATCTCAATTGGCTTATTGGATCTCAGACCATAAAACATCAAATTATACCTATCACACGTGTTTCCTATCTTGCAAATGGGGATAGTAATAGCACTCATATCTCACTGGGTTCTTGAGAGGTTTAAGTAAGAGAGTCCATGCAATGCTTTATAATGTTTTTGTTGCTGTTGTTAGAGATAGGATCTGGATCTGTCACCCAAGCTGGAGTGCAATGGCACAATCCTAGGTCACTGTAACCCTGAACCCCTGGGCTCAAGACATCCTCCTGTCTCAGCCTCCTGAGTAGCTAGGACTACAGGCACATGCACCATACCCAGCTAACTTTTTAAATTTTTTTGTAAAGACAGGGTCTTACTATGTTGCCCAGGCTGGTCTCAAACTCCTAGCCTCAAGTGATTTCTCCTGCCTCCACCTCCCAAAGTGCTGGGATTGTAGGCATAAGCCACTGCTATAATGATAATCATATAGAAAAAAAACTTCAATAAATATTGGCTGTTACTACATGTATGGCAATTAAGAGCTGGCGAAATACTCAGAATTATTTTATGCATTCAAATAAAATGCCTTTTTGTTTTGTTCTGAGCGGGATTATACCGCTCTGTGCAGGCCCACAGGAATCAAAGTCGGAGAGAAGGAATATCTTTGCAGCAAGACCCAGGGGCGTTGTATGACTTTAATTTAGATGAGGAATTGGAAATTGATCTTGATGATGAAGCAATGGAAGCTATGTTTGGACAAGACCTGACCAGTGACAATGATATTCTGGGAATGTGGATCCCAGAGGTACTGGATTGGCCTACCTGGGTGTGTGTGACTGCAGCGGGGGCTGCTCTGACTTATTTTCCTGCCCTCCTGTTCATATAGCTTACTAACAGCAGCCTTGCCTAGAGTTGAAACACTCTAAAAACTCTTGTATCTCATCCTGATGTTTGGGGATTTAAAGCCTGAGGTTACTTTGATACCTACAAACTAATAAGGAAAAGTCTCTCTTGCTTTCTCTGTGGGATTTTATTGCTTCTCTCCCCAGACAAGATGAATAGAGCCATACTGTGGTAATATTTGATTCTGATGTCAAAGATAGATTACAAAACAAGCATCAGGTTCCAGTAGATGTTGACAGGTTATATAACATGGCTGTTATACTCACATTGCTATCTGAATGCATGTTCTTCTCCTTCATAGGTTCCATTTAATCAATGTAATGCCTAATTCTAGGAACCAGTACTCACCTAGATCTTGTCAATACTTCCATCTGGGGGAAGGGTACATGGTGGGTTTGTATGTATACATTGTTTAGCATTACATTTTTGTAGTAGGGAGACCAAAAAGCTCATAGGTGTAAGTCCTACAGGAAAGAGAATCTGCTATATAAATAAGTGAATCGTAATGATTTTTCTCAAAAATTTATAAAATAGGTATGCATTTTGTGACCAGATGAAAAATAATTCTTTTCACTATTTTTTTTTTTTTTTTAAAAAACCTCATTTCGAGATAGGACAGATTGTCATGTTTATTAACTTTTCTCAGTAGGATACTCAGTTACTTGTATTATTGATATAACTTACTCGAGTGAGAGAGAGCAAAGAACACCTTCAGATTGTGTTATCTGAATTCTGATTTGAAAGAAATATTTATGTAGCGTTAATGAACGTGGAAATATTCTAGCATCTGTAATAAAGTAGTGAATTTAATATCATAAATAATCTACTTGGCACTTCTTGGTTTTATGTTAAATTGACTGTAATCATTTGGTATGAAATCCTTTTGTGCAGCATGTTTGCGAGTCTGAAGACAGGGAAGAAGTGGTGGTGTGTGAACTGTGTGAATGCAGTGTTGTCAGCTTCAATCAGCACATGAAGAGAAACCACCCAGGCTGCGGGCGCAGTGCAAACCGCCAGGGCTATCGCAGCAATGGTTCCTATGTGGATGGCTGGTTTGGTGGTGAATGTGGGAGTGGAAATCCATACTACCTGTTATGTGGCACCTGCAGGGAGAAGTACTTAGCCCTGAAGACCAAATCCAAGACAACAAGTTCTGAAAGGTACCTTGAAATTGTCTAGATATCCAGACCTCCTGAAGATACCTCATACCTTAAGTCTTGGGAACTATAGATTTTTCATGTGAGGAGTTGCATTTAACCTTCCCTGAAATCCCATGATTCCTACACTTTGGGCAGAAGGGATGGATGGGGTTTCAGAAATTCATGTTCTCAGGAATAGTGGCATGGCAACATATCCTTCCCTGGAGTTTGACCGTGTTAACCTTTGACTTGTTGGCAAGTAATGGTCAGGACCCTTTCCTTAACCCTCAGGAGGCTTCTACTCAATTCTTTTCGTTGGTGTTTTCTACCATATTTCTGGCATTTTAATTAAGATCTTTTTCCTGATTAAAAAAAGAGACTTTTGATTAAATGAGTTCCATAAAAATATTATCTCTTTACATCCTTAATTCCTAGAGAGTAGGTTTGTTGCCCTTATTGTCACCTATTAAAATCTTTAAGGTTTTATGGAATAGAATTTGGTTAAAAGAGTTGTTTTAGGTAACCCAGAAATCTCCCCAGTAGTTTGGTTAAATAATCATTGATGTTGTAAGCATGTGTGTACCTACATACCAGCAGTTTTTATTATGTTAGCCTATAACATGAAACATACTTTTTTATTTTGTGCTGCTTTATTAATGACCTCTTAAAATATTCTAATGACTTAATTTGCATTTTGGGGTACTAACTGTTTTATATAAAAATGCAATGTTCTTCATGTTTGGTGCAGGTACAAGGGACAAGCTCCAGATCTAATTGGCAAGCAAGACAGTGTGTATGAAGGTAGTTTGTTTTGAGAGCCTCTTTATTTTACATGTTTTTTTAATATATCCTCTCTGCTTAACATCTGTTACTAAAATTCACCTTCGTGTGTGTGTGTTTGTATTTGTGTACATGTTAACTTAAATTTTCCCTTAAAAACTCAAGGTAGTTTAATAGCAACAACCCTGGTTTAAAAGTCAAAGGAAGAGAACCTGGTTTCAAACATCAGCTTTACCACAGAATATTAATTTCTATTTGGTGTATTTTTTTTCAAAGTAGGGAAAGGATGTGGTATATTTTGAATTTCCACCCTAATTGTGGAAAGTAAAAAATAAATAGAGATGAGCATTGATGTTCCTGGAGCACTCATTGTCTTGAAATAACTCATTCCCTAATGATTACAGACAGCTAAGAACTCTTTGTTAGACCCATGACAGTATTTTTAATTAGTTTAAACCTCTATTACCAGCTATAGCATTTGCTATTGCTGTCAATTTATTTAACTACATTGACTCCCTTTCCCTGAGAGTCTCACTTATGCTTCAGGAGTGCAGTTTGGTTAAGTTTGCAGGAGATGGTGCCGTAATTCATTATGTGGTCACTGGACTTTCAGTCTATCTGCATTTTATTTATTTATTTATTTATTTATTTATTTATTATTTTTATTTCTTTGAGATGGAGTCTCACTCTGTTGCCCAGGCTGGAGTGCTGTGGCGTGATCTCAGCTCACTGCAGCCTCCGCCTTCCAGGTTCAAGCGATTCTCCTGTCTCAGCCTCCTGAGTAGCTGGGATTACAGGCGCACACCACCATGCCTGGCTAATTTTTGTATTTTTTGGTAGGGATGGGGTTTCATCCTGTGGGCCAGGCTGGTCTCAAATTCCTGACCTCAGGTAATCCACCCACCTCGGCCTCCCAGAGTGCTGGGTTTACAGGCGTGAGCCGTCGCATCTGGCTGCTCATCTGCATTTTAGATGTATTTTCAGAATAACCATTGCCAGCAGATTTATGTAATATTTATACTCACATACTATACATTTATTTATTTAAATTCCAGAAGACTGGGACATGTTGGATGTTGATGAAGATGAAAAGCTAACTGGTGAAGAAGAATTTGAATTGCTTGCTGGACCGCTTGGTTTAAATGACCGGCGCATTGTACCAGAACCAGTTCAGTTCCCTGACAGTGATCCACTAGGAGCATCAGTAGCAATGGTCACAGCCACCAACAGTATGGAAGAGACTCTAATGCAAATAGGTAAACTGAAATGCTGATTTGCATTGATTTTATAGCATCTACTGTAGTTTGTTTCTTAGGTAAATAATAATAAAGTAAAAGTAATTAAGACTAATGGTTCAACATTATCTCACCCTAACAAGTCTCTTTAGCCAGTTGTTTTAACATTTTGAAGGTATAATGTGATATTAAGTTTTGGCTGGGCGTATTGGCTTATGCTGGTGATCCCAGCACTTTGGAAGGCTGAAGAAAGAAGGTCGCTTGAAGCCAACAGTTCAGGACCAGCCTGGGCAACATGGTGAGACCCATTTCTATAAAAAAAATGAAGAAGAGTAGCTGGGTGTGGTGGTGTGCACCTTTAGTCCCAGCTACTCAGGAGGCTGAGGCAGAAAAATCGTTTAAGCCCAGGAGTTTGAGGTTATGGTGAGCGATGATTGAGCCACTGCACTCCAGCCTGGGTGACAGAACCAGACCCTGTCTCAAGAGGAAAAAATAAACTTTAAAAATTTTTTTTGTCTTTCATGATATCGAAGCAATAAAAAGATTTATAAGACTTGTTATTTTAAAAAAAAAATTGGTGTTAAGAGAATCCTGTAACCAACTCAAAATTATTGTGCAGTCTTCTTTTTATTTGGGTGAGAGGGTGTGGTAAATTTTTGGTATAGGGAATACAAAATAAAGAATTGGGTGGTATTGGTAATTCAGTCCTTTATAAATTCTCAAAGCATGTTTTTAAAACTTTCTTGTATCTTTCTTATCAGTAGATGTGATATATGGACAAAATGAACAAAACAATACTTAATGGAAAAATTTCTCCTGTGGTAAATACATTGTTAACATAGAAATATCTAAGTTAGAAATATCCAAGTTTAAACTTAGAAATGTGTGAGTTTCTCCTAAGAAATTTTCTATATAACCAAGTTCCAAATGAGCGAAAGACATTGGTTTGTTATGGAACCTCTGTAGAACAGGAAATTTTTTTAGTAGTTCAGATATATTTTTTTCCTTACCTTGTTGAGAACGAAACAAAATTATGTTTTTCAGGTTGCCATGGCTCTGTAGAAAAGAGCTCCTCTGGGAGAATAACGTTAGGAGAACAGGCAGCTGCCCTAGCAAACCCTCATGACCGTGTGGTGGCTTTAAGGAGAGTGACTGCTGCTGCTCAGGTTCTTCTGGCCAGAACCATGGTCATGAGAGCACTGTCTCTTCTCTCAGTCAGGTAAGTGTTATTTTATGTCATATGATGCTAAGTTAACTTCTAATGTACGTTAGCTGGGAGTCTGGTGGTGTTTGGGAGGGTGAGAGAGAATTTGAGAAGCTTGAATATGTACTGTTGAATGAAAGATGTTAGACATAGTCATCATTGTTGTTCACTCAATTGGTCTTTCAGTTAATACTTGGCTCTTTTTAGGTAGAAAATAATGCCATTATCACAACTGAGTAAACTGCATCCATTTTATTTTGTTGCTTGAAATGGGAAACTAAGGCTGTTGATCCAAATGGTGCTGGATTAAAAACTAAAGGTCAAAATGTATCGACCGTCTGTGTAGCTAAGTCAGCCTGCAGATACCATCATGGGGATCCTTGCTGTTTTCATACTGTGGATTGTAATGTAAAAAGGGGGTGAGAACCAGAAATACCTAAAAGGTAGCCATTTAAGAAGTGATGAAGCAGGAGTATTTAATGGCAAATCAGTGAAGGCAGAAGGATCCTGAAAGGAAAACAAAATTTCCATAAGACTGTGTGCTATTGGCTCAAGGATAGGCAAATAGGATAGGACAGAAGAGAGTTCAGAAACCGACCCACACATATAAATAAACACTTGATTTATGACAGTGGTTCACACTGTAGAGCAATAGAGAAAGGATTTTTTTTTTCAATAACTGAAGCAGGGTCTGATGGTTTATCCACATAGGAAGAAAAAAAAAGCCAGCCAGGCGCGGTGGCTCAAGCCTGTAATCCCAGCACTTTGGGAGGCCGAGACGGGTGGATCACGAGGTCAGGAGATCGAGACCATCCTGGCTAACATGGTGAAACCCCGTCTCTACTAAAAAAAAAATACAAAAAACTAGCCGGGCGAGGTGGCGGGTGCCTGTAGTCCCAGCTACTCGGGAGGCTGAGGCAGGAGAATGGCCTAAACCCAGGAGGCGGAGCTTGCAGTGAGCTGAGATCCGGCCACTGCACTGCACTCCAGCCTGGGCGACAGAGCTAGACTCCGTCTCAAAAAAAAAAAAAAAAAAAGCCTTGGTCCCAACCTCATATTATATAAAGCAAATAATTATAAAGTGGCCCTTAGATTTAAATATGACAGAAAAATAAATCAGTAAAGTTTATTGAAGGTAACATAGAAGAATTTCTTCTTGATCTTGGGACAAGCAAAAATTCCTCAAGCAAGTCACAAAAGGAATCTGCCATAAAAGATTGATAAATTGGAATACAATAAAATAGAAAACCTCTGTTTAGCAAAAGTGATTTGAAAAATAAGAAAGTAAAAAAGCAAGCCATAGAATGGGAGAAGATATTAGTAATGCATCTAACCAATAGAATGTGTAAATAATTCCTATAAGTTAACAAGAAAAAGACAGCCCAGAAGAAAGTGGGCAAAACACATTAAGAAGTGTTTCACAGAAGAGGATCCCCAAATGGCCAATACACATGAAAAGATGTTCAACCTCATCGAGTCTTCGGAGAAATGAAAATTAAAACCCAATGTGATTGGGAGGCCAAGACAGGAAGAACCCTTGAACCCAGGAGTTTGAGACCGCCCTGGGAAACATAGTGAGACCCTGTCTCAAAAAACAAAACAAAAAAAACACCTAAGACAAAAACCCCACCAATGAGATACTACTGTACACCCACAAGGATGGCAAACATTTAAAACACTAGGGAGAAAAAAGTGACTGAAACAGCTAAAACTCTCATACATTGTTAGTGAGAAAATAAGTTGGTATAACCACTTTGGAAAACTGTTTGATAGTATCAACTAAAGCTGAACATGAATATACTTTGTGACCCAGAGATCCACTTCTGGGTATATATCCAACAGAAATACTTAAATATGTGCCCCTAAAGACATCTCCAATCATTCTTGGTAGTATTATTCATAATAGCCCCATGTTGGAAACCACCTGATTGTCATCTGTATGGATAAATGAACTGTGGCAGACTTCATGTATATGTCAATGAAAATGAACTGCTCAATGCTACAAGATTTGGATGAATCTTACAAACATAATATTGAAGAAGCCAGACACAAAAGAGTACATACATTATTATTCAATTGATGTAAAGTTCAAAAGCAGGCAAAACTAATTTGTAGCTTTAGAAGTCAGGATAGTGGTTGCTTTTGAGAGTATCGTGACTGAGAAAAGCCCAAAGCAGGTTTCTGAGGTACTGGCAATGTTCTGTTTCTTGATCTGGAGAGTGGTGACATGGGTTTGTTCAGTTTACGAAAATTTATGCTTTGTGAACATTCCTGTTTTACTTTGGCAGTTCAGTTGTACTTCAAGTATATGCCAATATTTATTAAAAGCAGAGAAAGTTTAGATGCCAGTTTTCAGCTTGGTATCTTTGGCAACTCTTAGGACATGTATTGCTAATGATAGTGCAGCTTACATTTTATTATGGTTGTTGATGCTATGAATGATATGTGGGACTGCAAATGGTCCCTTAAGAAATCCATTTTCTTTATCCATCTGAAATGTTTTTCTTTACTGGCAGTGGTTCCAGTTGTAGCCTCGCTGCTGGTCTTGAGTCTCTGGGGCTAACAGATATCCGAACACTGGTTCGATTAATGTGCTTGGCAGCGGCAGGGAGAGCTGGCCTCTCCACCAGCCCTTCTGCCATGGCTAGCACCTCAGAACGATCACGAGGTGGGCATAGCAAGGCTAACAAGCCTATCTCTTGCCTGGCCTATCTGAGCACAGCAGTGGGATGTCTGGCATCAAATGCTCCTAGTGCTGCCAAACTGCTGGTACAGTTGTGTACACAGGTAAGCTAGTTTCAGAACTTTTCCCCATTACATTGCTTATTTCTGACTGATTCTTGAGCCTTTTGAAATGAAATATTTTTGTTCCAAAATTACATGTAAAAATTAAACCTGTTTTTCCAATTGCTTCTTCAGAACTTGATTTCTGCTGCAACAGGTGTAAATCTAACCACAGTTGATGACTCAATTCAGCGAAAGTTTCTACCCAGCTTTCTCCGAGGAATTGCTGAAGAGAACAAGCTTGTGACCTCCCCAAACTTTGTTGTAACACAGGCCCTTGTGGCATTGCTAGCAGACAAAGGGGCCAAACTAAGACCTAACTATGATAAGTCAGAAATTGAAAAGAAAGGTAGGTTTCATACTTCTGAAAGATACAGTCTTCTAGTTGACTTTATTCGTATTTTTAAATAATGTTTTTACATTGTTAGTATATGATAAATTATGACATGTGAGTTTCTTAAGTTTAGAACATAAAAGAAGTGCATGGATACTTTTTCCACTGTGTATGGAAACAAATATTAGAAAATGTACCATGTTATTTTAGTTACAGATTATGATTTGAGTTGCCATAGATAATAATCCTGGTAGAATTCTTTAATAAAATTTAGATGAAGGTAGTGTTATTTTTCTCTTTGTTTTAAGATTATAACACTTTGAAGGGACTACTTATCACTACTATCTGCCTTTCTCTTCATCAGGACCATTTAGCCAAGAGATATGGCTTTTGTTTTTTGTTTGTTTATTTTCGAGACAGTCTCACTCTGTCGCCCAGACTGGAGTGCAGTGGCATGATCTTGGCTCAGTACAACCTCCACCTCCTGGGTTCAAGTGATTCTCCTGCCTCAGCCTCCCAAGTAGCTAGGATTACAGGCACATGCCACCACGCCTGGCTAATTTTTGTATTTTTAGTAGAGACAGGGTTTTGCCATGTTGGCCAGGCTGATCTTGAACTCCTGGCCTCATGTGATCCGGCCACCTCGACCTCCCAAAGTGCTCAGATTACAGGCATGAGCCAACCACGCCTGGCCATCACTGGCTTTTGGATCTATCAGCCCAGTTCCTTGACTGGCTACAACACCATCACTTTTGAGCAACAAAAGCCAAGCTGTTTTTCTTAAAGGCATGCTGTCTCTGTCCTGGTTTTAAAATTATTCCTGCTGCTTTCTTAGTCTACTGAGTCCTTGGAGCAAAGACTACTGATTGTTGTGTAATAAAATTTATGTATTTATTTATTTTTGAGATGGAGTCTTGGTCTGTCACCCAGGCTGGAGTGCAGTGGTGCGATCTCGGCTCACTGCAGCCTCTGTCTCCCAAGTTGAAGCAATTCTCTTGCCTCAGCCTCCCGAGTAGCTGGGATTACAGGTGCGTGCCACCACACCTGGCTAATTTTTTTTTTTTTTTTTTTTGTATTTTCAGTAGAGATGGGGTTTTGCCATGTTGGCCAGGCTGGTCTCGAACTCCTGACCTCGGGTGATCCTCCCACCTTGGCCTCCCAAAGTGCTGAGATTACAGGCATGAGCCACCGCACCTGGCCTAAAATGTATATTTTAAATGAATCAGATTTCTTACAGAATTTGATGTGAGATAAATGCTTTATTTCTTATGTGTATATTTTAGTGAAATAATTACTGGGAAAAGTGCTAATTCTTAAAAGATATGGGTTAACCCATTTGCTTGTTCACCACCACCAGATCTCACCTGAGCATCATTTCATGTTTTGTTTAAGCAGGTTTAATTGCCCAATTGTATGCCCATCCTTCCTATGATCCTTCTGCTGTAGGCCCTCTAGAGCTGGCTAATGCCCTGGCAGCCTGCTGCCTCTCCTCCAGGCTGTCCTCACAGCATCGGCAATGGGCGGCTCAGCAACTCGTGCGCACTCTTGCTGCACACGACCGTGACAACCAAACTACTCTGCAAACACTCGCCGATATGGGAGGAGATCTTAGAAAATGCTCCTTTATCAAGTTGGAGGCTCATCAGAACAGAGTAAGTATTTTGAGTATAAAGTGTGTTAATAAGGTGTTAATCACCTTATGTGAGATGAAATAGTCTCTGCCCTTCTCAAAGAGCTCAAAGTTTAGGTCTCTCTCTTTGTGTCACTCTCTTTCACACATACATACACATGCACACAATTACAAAAATGTTCCTGGCAGTTACCAACTCTGCTTTCTCTGTATGCTGGTTTGATATAATAGTATACAAACGGGAGAATTGGATGGGGGATGAGAAGAAAACCAAAGGAATAGCTTCACAAAAGATGAAGGCTTTTGCATTTGGCCCTCTGTTATCTGTGGGTTCCACATCCATTGATTCAACCAACTACCAATGCAAAATATTGGGGTAAAAAATAATGATCCAATACTAAAAAATAATACAAATAAGTACAGTATAACTTTTGTGCATATTATTTACATTCTATTAGGTATTTAAAGTAATCTTGAGATGATTTAAATTACATGGGAGTATATACATATGTTATATGCAGATACTACCCCCTTTTTTTTTTTTTTTTTTTTGAGATGGAGTCTCGCTCTGTCGCCCAGGCTGGAGTGCAGTGGCCGGATCTCAGCTCACTGCAAGCTCCGCCTCCCGGGTTCACGCCATTCTCCTGCCTCAGCCTCCCGAGTAGCTGGGACTATGGGCGCCCACCACCTCGCCCGGCTAATTTTTTGTATCTTTTAGTAGAGACGGGGTTTCACCATGTTAGCCAGGATGGTCTCGATCTCCTGACCTCGTGATCCACCCGTTTGGCCTCCCAAAGTGCTGGGATTACAGGCTTGAGCCACCGTGCCCAGCCTACTACCCCATTTTTATAAGGAATCTGTCTGCAAATTTGGGGCAGGGGATTATGGAACCAATCACCCACAGATACTGAAGGACAACACGCAAGAGGAAAAGAAATTGGCCTCACTATTTTAATCTAACCCACGGGATCTCTCAGCTATAACAAGAAATGAAGATTGAATTGTATTACTTAAATAAATCTTTTTTTTTTTTTTTTTTTTGATGGAGTCTCACCCAGGCTGGAGTACAGTGGCGAGATATTAACTCACTAGAGTCCCCGCCTACCAGATTCAAGTGATTCTCCTGCCTCAGCCTCCTGAGTAGCTGGGATTACAGCTGTGCACCACCACACCCAGCTAATTTTTTGTATTTTTAGTGGAAACAGGGTTTTTCCATGTTGGCCAGGCGGGTCTCACTTCTGACCTCAGGTGATCCGCCTGCCTTGGCTTCCCAAAGTGCTGGAATTACAGGTGTGAGCCACTGCACCCGGCCTACTTAAACAATTTTTAAAATTATTTCTTAGTCTGTGTTATTTATTTTATAGAATATAAAATGTTAAAGTACTTACTAAGTAAACATATTTAGTAAAGATTATAATAGGTCTCAGATAATTCAAATGCGTTAGTGCATGGTACCTTAAAGCTATACGCCAAATAAGTATAGCTTCAAATATATTTGCAAGCCATTTAGAAAAGAATGGAGGCTGGGTGTGGTGGCTTATGTCTATAATCCCAGAACTTTGAGAGGCTGAAGTGGGCAGATCACTTGAGGCCAGGCATTCAAGACCAGCCTGGCTAACATGGTGAAACCTGTCTCTACTAAAAGTATAAAAATTAGCCAGGCGTGGTGGCACATACCTGTAATCCAGCTACTTGGAGGCTGAGGCACGAGAATTGCTTGAGCATGGGAGGTGGAGGTTGCAGTGAGCTGAGATTGAGCCACTGCATTCCAGTCTGGGCAACAGAGCAAGACTTCATCTCAGTAAAAGAAAAGAAAAGAATGGATGCTTTTCCTTTAATTTCATGGTAGATTTTTTAAAATTGGATACAACTTTTTCAAATAATAAAATCATTTGAATCAAGTATTACTAGACTTACCCGTTTCAACTTTTCTAGGTAATGACATGTGTTTGGTGTAATAAAAAAGGTCTTTTGGCTACAAGTGGCAATGATGGCACCATCCGCGTATGGAATGTTACCAAGAAGCAATATTCACTGCAACAGACCTGTGTGTTCAACAGATTGTGAGTGCTAACATTACATGTATACCATTTAAAATAAGAGAATCCTAAACATGCCTCATCTTGGTTGTGTTAATGTAATCATATTGTCACTAAAAGTTTTTGAAATTTTCTTTTAGATTACTATTACTGTATCTTCAGTGTGTATTTTTAGCTTTCCAGGATAACAATTCAGAAAACATAATTTTAAACCATCCGTATCTGGACTTAGAATTAAATCAAGATCTACTGGTAAATAAACATTCAGCTATGTAAAACAGTAGGCTAATTTGCCATAGGTCTTTAAGAGTTGTTTAGGAATTAGAGTAATTATATTGCTTCTGTTTCAGAATGTAGCATTTTTAACAGTTTTTTTTTGTTTATTTTTTGTTTTGTTTTGTTTTGTTTTGTTTTGTTTTGTGACGGAGTCTCACTCTGTTGCCTAGGCTAGAGTGCAGTGGTGCAATCTTGGCTCACCACAACCTCTGCCTCCCGGGTTCAAGCAATTCTCCTGCCTCAGCTTCCCAAGTAGCTGGGACTACAGGCACTCGCCATCATGCCCAGCTAAGTTTTGTATTTTTAGTAGAGATGGGATTTCACTATGTTGGCCAGGCTGGTCTCAAACTCCTGACCTCATGATCTGCCAGCCTCAGCCTCCCAAAATGCTGGGATTACAGTTGTGAGCCACTGCGCCCGGCTGCATTTTTAATAATTTTATAGCCAGCTGTAGCTATTTCTTTTCTGAAGACCTCCCAAGAGATTAGGCAAATAAGAATCAATGTCTTCTGAATAATAACCACCTGTACAACCCATACAAAATTCAAATGTGTTTATTGACAAGTTGTGTACTAATTAAATGAGGAAAAGTCTAATATCACTTTTTCATAATTCATTTTCACATGATGACAAATATTAATGAATGTGTAACTGTTAAATACTGCTAGCCAAGGTTTTGAAACAGAAGAATCAGTTATACACTCTAGTCTATGTGAAACCCTTATTTTAAGGTTTGAGGTTTAATTTACTTTTGAATGATGGGGATTAGAATTGCATACTTATCTGTTATATTCTAGGGAAGGGGACGCTGAGGAAAGCCTGGGATCACCCAGCGATCCAAGTTTCTCACCAGTTTCCTGGAGTATCAGTGGCAAATATCTAGCAGGCGCTTTGGAAAAGATGGTGAATATCTGGCAAGTTAATGGTAAGAGTCATGTAAACACTAGTAAACTGCTGAAACTAGTTTTTTTAAAACTTTCCTCTTAGGCTTCTGAACAGTGGTTTCTCTTCACCTTGAAACTCACAAGCCTTCCAACAACTTTGATGAAAATCTATGCGCTGTGTGCTTCAAATTAGAGAGGAAGTGCTCATTTATTGACTTTTCTTTCTGGGACTGTCAACTAACCTAGTAGTTATAAACTTAAATTTTTTTTCATGTACTACTAAGTATTCAGAATAGGGTTTGAGGAGATGTAGTCGTCACTGAATTTTAAGCTATATATTCTTTTGAATTGCTTGAAGTATTTCTATTATGTTTATTTTGTAGGTATAAATTCTTGTCAGTTTTTATTATTCCTCTCTGGAAAGTAAAAATAATTATTGTAATATTGAGCTTTTTAGTATTTTTGTTTGTTTTTTACATATTTGAGGAATAGCTGTTCTGTGTCACATATTTGAGGAATAGCTGTTCTGTCACATATTTGAGGAATAGCTAGCCTTAACTGCAGGTAAGTTTCTTATGCTAATCTGGTTATCAGTAATTGTTGAGAAAGGACTTAAGTGCTTGACATCTGTACATTCAGTGTTTTTTCTTTACACTCTCTTCTATAAAGGTACCATTTTGTCCTGTTAATAGTTACAGATAGCCAGGCGTGATGACATGTGCCTGGAACCTTAGGGAATCAGGAGGCTGAGGCCCAAGGATTGCTTGGGCCTGGGAGTTTGAGGCTGCAGTGAGCCATGATCATGCCACTGCACTCACTCCAACTTGGGCAATAGAGCAAGACCCTCTCTCAAAAAAAAAAAAAAACAAAAAACAAACAAACAAAAAAACCAGTTACAGAAAAACATTAATTTTATTTATTTATTTATTTTGAGATGGAGTCTCACTCTGTCACTCAGGCTGGAGTGCAGTGGCGTGATCTCGGCTCACTGCAGCCTCCGCCTCCCAGATAGCTGGGACTACAGGCGTGCGCCACCATGCCTGGCCAATTTTTTTTGTAGTTTTAGTAGAGACGAGATTTCACCATGTTGGCTAGGCTGGTCTCGAACTCCTGACCTCAGGTAATCGACCTGCCTTGGCCTCCCAAAGTGCTAGGATTACAGGCATGAGCCACTGTGCCCAGCTGAAAAAGTTTAATTTTATGATCATATATAGTATATAAATGAAGGATCCTGCCTTCACAGTCTTATTTATTAGCAGGCTATTATGAAATTCGGAACTGCTTTGAGTGTGTTTTAGAATTAAGTAATATTTATTTTTGTTCCTTTTTTTTCTTTTTAATAATTAAGTAACAACTAGTCAACATTTTTTCCCTCTTTAGGAGGAAAAGGATTAGTAGATATTCAGCCTCATTGGGTATCTGCCCTGGCTTGGCCAGAAGAGGGTCCGGCTGCAGCCTGGTCAGGAGAGTCTCCAGAATTGTTGTTGGTGGGACGGATGGATGGATCTCTGGGACTGATTGAAGTTGTTGATGTGTCCACCATGCACCGTCGAGAATTGGAGCATTGCTATCGAAAGGATGGTAAATGACTGCACTTATGTCTAGTTGACAGAGTCTCTAACTTCCTTTCTAGACTTAGCTTTTTGGCACTTACTTTTAAAAATGCCAAGTGAATATTATCTTTGGTTTGTTTTCAAAATTTTCCAGTCATGTTTTAATTCTAATTAGTTGCTGAATTGAAAGATATTTATCTCCCAGCCCCCACCACACATCTCTGCCAAAATGAGATTTAATGGTATTATATTAGTCATTCATCTTTTGTGTGACTTAATATTTATAGCAGATTCCAAGTCTCCTTTGAAAGTTAGGACTGTCCTAACTTTCATCATCATTATTGATGGAGATGAAATTTTGTGTGTGTGTGTGGTTTTTTTTTTTTTTTTTGAGAAGGAGTCTCACTCTGTTACCAGGCTGGAGTGCAGTGGTGTGATCTTGGCTCACTGCAACCTCTGACTCCCTGGTTCAAGCTATTCTCCTGCCTCAGCCTCCTGAGTAGCTGGGATTACAGGCATTCACCACCACGCCCAGCTAATTTTTGTATTTTTAGTAGAGACAAGGTTTCACCATGTTGGCCAGGATGGTCTTGATCTCCAGACCTTGTGATCCCCCTGCCTCGACCTCCCACAGTGCTGGGATTACAGGCGTGAGCCAATGCGCCTGGCTGAGATGAAATTGTCTTTAAAAAAATTAGTAAAATTGAAGTAATGGAGGAAGGGGGAAGAGGGGAATTCCTGGTCTGACAAGAGAGTAGGAAGTCTGCTTTCTTCTTACTGTGGTGTTCCTTTGAATATGAATGCATCTCACTAGGTTTTGTTGGTTGTCTGGGGGAAGTTGGGTAATTCAAAGGTCATAGTGCCTGCTTACATGGTATTCCATTAACAGAAGAGGTTTATTTTGTTTGTTTAGAAATAGGTAATACTTTGATAGGGTTGAAAAATTTAAGTTTTAAAACATATACAGTGAAAAGTCTTTCTCCCATCTGCTCAGTTCCCACACTCCCATTCTACCCTCACAGATACTGTTTTTACTTCTTTTGTAGCCTTTCAGTGTTACATATACTTAAAGAAGCAAATAGAAATATAGATTGTTAGAACAGAACATTTTGATAGAATGTGGAAACATACTGAATAGGGAATATTAAATCAGCAGAAAAAGAGATGTAATTTTCTTTCTGTGATTTGAATTATTTCACTTCTTAGTATCATGGTAGATTCTGGACCAAAAGGAAAGAACCTACGGTGACTTAAAATCAGCAAAGCAATTTAATTTTTGTCTTTATTTTTCAACAACCGCCTGAAAAAGAATGAAAGATTATAAATTAGGTAGTCCTTGTCACAGTTAAGTGACACTTTTAAGAAGTATGTTACGTGGAATCCCCACTGTACGCCTACATTTTGTCTAAATGCATTAAAGAGCTATTTGGAAACTTAACTTGCAGTGGTTACATTATCATTATTTGTTTCAGTCTCTGTCTTTTAAGTCAGACAATGACAAATAATTCTCTTTTTCTTATTTTTATTTTGTTTTTATCATGTTAGTGTCTGTTACTTGCATTGCATGGTTCAGTGAAGACAGACCATTTGCTGTGGGATATTTTGATGGAAAATTATTACTGGGAACAAAGGAACCACTTGAGAAAGGAGGCATTGTTCTAATTGACGCACATAAGGTAAATGCATCTTTAAAAAACATAATTTTATGGGATACAAGTGCAATTTTGTTACATGCATAGATTACACAGTGGCGAAGTCAGAAATTTTAGGATATCCATCACCCAAATGACATACATTGTACCCATCAAGTAATCTCTCATAATCTACCCTCCTCCCAGCCCTCACCCTTCCAAGTCTTCTTTGTCTACCATTCCACACTCTAGGCCCATGTGTACACATGAGTTCCCTTTTCCCCACTGTCTTGCCAACAACTGTTGTTTTTTTGTCTTTTTAATAATAACCACTTAAAAGTGAAAAAAATCTAATATTTGTCTTTCTGTGTCTGACTTATTTCACTTAAGATAATGGGGTCCAGTTCCAACCATGTTGCTGTAAAATACCTGATTTCATTCTTTTTATGGCTGCATAGTATCCCATTGTTTATGTATACCACGTTTTCATTATCTGGTCATCCATTGATGGACACTTAGGTTGATTCCATATCTTTGGTATTGTGAATGGTGCTGTGGTAAACATATGAGTGCAGGTATCTCTTTGAGGAAATGATTTATTTTCCTTTGGGTAGACACTCCGTAGTGGGATTGCTGGATCCAATGGTAGTTCTGTTTTTTGTTCATTGAGAAATCCCCATACTGTTTTTGATAGAGTTTGTACTAATTTACATTCCCACCAACAGTGTTTAAGAGCTCCCTTTTTGCCACTTTCTTGCCAGCATCTGTTGTTTTTTGTCTTTTTAATAATAACCATCCTGACTGGGGTGAGATGATATCTCATTGTGGTTTTATTTTTTTATTTTTTTTAATTTAAATTTTTATTTTTTTAGACGGAGTCTAGCTTTGTCGCCCAGGCTGGAGTACAGTGGCGCGATCTTGGCTCACTGCAATTTCCACCCCCCAGGTTCAAGCAATTCTCCTGCCTCAGTCTCCTGAGTAGCTGGGATTACAGGTGCCCACCACCATTCCTGGCTAATTTTTATATTTTTGGTGGAGACAGAGTTTCACCATATTGGTCAGGCTGGTCTTGAGCTCCTGACCCCAAGTGATCTGCCCCCCTCAGCCTCCCAAAGTGCTGGATTACAGGCGTGAGCCAACGCTCATGGCTCATTGTGGTTTGAATTTGCTTTTCTCTGATGATGAGTGATATTGAGCATTTTTTCATATGCCTGTTGGCTATTTGTATATATTCTGGTAAAAGCATCTTTACCAGATAGTTGCTTTTTCTTGTTTCTTTTTTCCCCCTCCTGAGACGGAGTCTTGCCCTGTCACCCAGGCACAACCTCGGCTCACTGCAGCCTCCGCTTCCTGGGTTCAAGCAATTTTCCTGCCTCAGCCTCCTGAGTAGCTGGGATTACAGGTGCCTGCCACTACTCCCAGCTAATTTTTTTTTTTTTTTGTATTTTTAGTAGAGACGGGGTTTCACCATGCTGGCCAGGCTGGTCTTGAATTCCTGACTTCATGATCCGCCCACCTCAGCCTCCCAAAGTGCTGGGATTACGGGCATGAGCCCCGGCACCCAGCCTTCTTGGTTTTTTTTTTTTTTTATTACTCGACTATTGCTTGATACTAGTTTCTTTTAAAATTTTTTAACGTCAGTCAGTTATACCTTAATGTTCTATTATTGCACAAAATCTTTGGACAGTGGATATACATGGATAAGTCTATGTAAAAATAAATAAGCCATGAAAGAGTAAAGCCAACACCCTGGGAATGATGGCTTTAAAGGTAAAGCCAATACCTCCCAAGGTGTCAGAATGCCTCCCAGTAATGTCAGAAATTCCATTCATGAAGAATGATTTTTTTTTTACCTTAAACAGAAGTTACCAATTCAGATATTTACAGGACCATCTAGGCGAATAGCATAAATGCATGAAACCAGGAAGCTGGAAGGTGTGGAAGAGGATTGAAAAATAAAAATAAAATCAGAAGAGCACAGTGATCACAACCATATAAACACAAAACATATCCCAGATTCTTATAAGTGTTTGCTGTTGAGGTGTGAGGGGTGCTTTTGTTTTAAGTCTCTTCTTTTTCATACTGTAATGATTACCAGTCAATAAGGATAACTCTTAATAAATACACATGCTAATGAGAGATAGCATTAGTCAGAATTTATCTGACTAATCCCTTTTTAGTGAGAATTTCATAATTTGTTCATCCTACTAACATTTGTTGAGCTTTAACAGCAGCAAATATATATGACACAGACTATATTAAAGGGTAAGTTGGTCTAGTGATTGGGAATGATATGGTAGCATCTGATTTGCATAAAATATTGATTTCAAAATAATTGAGTTATAGAAATATAGATGCTAAGAAACATAGGTTATATATTACTGAATTTAAAGTATTTGTGAAGGAAACATTACTCTGATTTTTTTTTTTTCTCTTCCTTCCATTTTAAGGATACTCTTATTAGCATGAAGTGGGACCCTACAGGTCATATTCTTATGACATGTGCCAAAGAAGACAGTGTGAAACTCTGGAGCTCTATTTCAGGATGCTGGCGCTGTCTACATTCACTCTGCCATCCCTCTATTGTAAATGGCATTGCTTGGTGCCGCCTTCCAGGGAAAGGATCCAAGTTGCAGTTACTGATGGCTACGTATGTTGTCAATTTGCATCTATGCGTCTTAGTTTTTATATTGGTATAGACTGTTATTTGCATTAAGTGTGGCTTCTCAGTAGTCTTAAAGAGTTTATTGCCAGTTACTATTCTTATAACGTGTAACATTATAAGATTACCTTGCTGGGCGCGGTGGCTCACGCCTGTAATCCCAGCACTTTGGGAGGCCGAGGCAGGCGGATCACGAAGTCAGGAGATGGAGACCATCCTGGCTAACACGGTGAAACCCCGTCTGTACTAAAAATATAAAAAATTAGCCAGGCGTGGTGACGGGCGCCTGTAGTCACAGCTACTCGGGAGGCTGAGGCAGGAGAATGGCATGAACCCAGGAGGCAGAGGTTGCAGTGAGCAGAGATAACGCCACTGCACTCCGGCCTGGGTGACAGAGCGAGACTCCGTCTCCAAAAAAAAAAAAAAAAAAAAAGATTACCTCAGAGAAAAGAAAAAGCAGTAATTGTCCAGTGTGAAACTTGGTATGTTATCTCCTTATCTCTGGGTGTGATGTTAGAATATTGGCCTCGGTTATATTTCTTGTAAAAGATTGTATGTACTACAAGTAAGTTTAAAAAATAATGTAGTGGTTCTGTCAGATCTTAATTGATTGCAATTTGGAAATATTTTTACTTATGCATATTGACTTGTTTTGGTTTTATGTAATCAATTTTTTTAAGTGGCTGTCAGAGTGGTTTAGTATGTGTTTGGCGCATTCCGCAAGATACTACACAGACCAGTGTGACTAGTGCAGAAGGATGGTGGGACCAGGAATCAAATTGCCAGGTAACATTCTGATGTTTTTGAAGACTTTATCTGAAACTATGGAAAATATATTACATCAAAGTAATTCTCCCTTTGTTTACTAAAAAAATCATTACCATATCCCAAAGGGCAAGATCCATTGGGAAATATAAGTAATTGTCATCCTGAATTAGCTTAATTTTTTATAAATCAGAGATAACATAATTACTTGGTCAAATGAGATATTCCATACATATTAAGTGGTGAGTGTTACTGTGATAGTGGATATAATTAATACTACAGATAGACAAGTCATAAGTTGTTAGTACATTAAAGCAGAAACTCCATGGGAGCACATCCATCCAAAGAATCTCCAGCTGATGCCAGAATCCTTGCTATGGAGAATGATTTGTTTACATTAAACAGAAGTTACAAATTTATATATTTAGAGAGCCCTCTAGGCAAGTAACATAAATTCATGAGGCTAGGGTCAGAAGGTTTGGAGAGGGCAAAAAAACAAAAACAGAAAAAAAACGAAGAAGCATAGATGCTTTATATAAAGGCACACAGCTGATTGTCAGTTTCCAGAATTAAGAGCGTGTTGTTACCAGATTGTTTTATTTTTTTTCTGTAGATGCTAAGAATCCAATGTTTAAGTAAAATCTCCCAATAGTGAACATTGGCACCTAACTTAAAATTGTTTAAAACACTGAGTGGCCAGTCAGATTGCATCTCTGAGCTACCAGTTTGTAACTTCTGTTGCCTTCCTTTTGCTCACGATACCCTTGGAAGAAATACACTTTACATCATCTTTGGGTAATGAATATATCTAGTATTATGTTGTCATAACTGAAAGGAAGAAGGAGCTTAAGGGTGGAGAGAAAGGGTGAAGAGGGAGGGAAGGAGTAGCCAACTCACTAATAGGAGAATATCACAGAATATCACAGCAGTGGAGGTAGGAGTACTACAGATAAGTCTGGTTTTACTCTTTGTGCTGGAGGGTAACCCTATAGACAGGCCTTACCTATGTCACTTCTAAAGCCTGCAGAACAAATGTGTGACAGACAGAACCATCAGCCGACAAAAAGAGAAATCTATTTATGTAGAGTCAGCATGTGCAGTTCACAAATGTTAGGGTATAAAAATGAAAATTACATGAAGTGAAAATTAAAAAAATAAAACACTGGTTACAAAGTAGTCAGAATTTTCCTGTCTCTGAGGGATAATTAGAACTTTGAGATGTTATTTCTGTAGTTTGAAGACTGGAAAACTAGTTTAGAAATATATTTTTTTAAAAAAGATGAAAGTCAGCTTCAACAAAGGAGAATCAGATATTTTATTATTGATTCAGTCAAGCTAACGATCCTTTATGAGGAAAATTCTCTCCCCCTTGCCAATTTTATTCTGAAATATAAAATTTCCAAGAGTGAATGATAAATCTTGAACTTATAATTTATCTTTATTTTAATGCATGTTAAAAATAATGAATTTCAGGATGGATGTAGGAAATCGTCAGGAGCCAAGTGTGTTTATCAGCTGCGGGGACACATCACTCCTGTTCGGACTGTTGCCTTTAGTTCTGATGGGTTGGCCCTGGTGTCTGGTGGACTAGGTGGGCTCATGAACATTTGGTCTTTAAGGGTAAGAGCATAGATTTTATTTATATGTTAAGGAATATTTTGACATTAACTTAAACACATATGATAAAAATTAACCAATCCTAGAAACATTTTATATAGTAATCTCTTGAATGCTGAGGAAACTTCTTTCAGAATGCTCTGCCCTTACATTTTTCTTACTAATGATAAGTATTTTTAAAATCAGCTGGGTCCTAGAAAATGAGGTAGTAGGTATGTGATTGGACATTGCTGAATTTAGCTAAAATGTAGACTTTAGAATATGTTTTTGTCAATGTGAAGTATAAACTTAAATGTAAATTATACCTAAAGTTCAATGATCTGTATTGGTAAATATATCTCATTTTAGGATGGCTCTGTCTTGCAAACTGTTGTGATAGGCTCTGGAGCTATTCAGACCACAGTATGGATTCCAGAAGTTGGAGTAGCTGCTTGCTCAAATAGATCAAAGGTAATATTGTAGTTATATCAAATGATGGGGTGTAACCTTGTAAGGAACTTTAGAAATCATAATGTAACCCCCTCACTTTATGGAGGAGAAACCTGATATCCAGAGGGATTACTGCTTGTCCAAAACAGTCCAACTATTTAGTAGCAGAAGGAGAATTAGAACTTAAGTCTTCTGCTTAACTTTTTCTACTACACCCTATGCTTCGGCGACAGTGCTTAGATGTTGAACAATTTCATTTCCGTTGGAAGTGATGAAGTAGATTTTGACTTTCTGCCATGATTTTTGACAATAGCACTAAACTATCTCAAGGCTGGGCACAGTGGCTCATGCCTGTAATTCCACCACTTTGAGGAGGCCGGGGTGGGCAGATTGCCTGAGGTCAGGAGTTCAAGACCAGCCTGGCCAACATAGTGAAACCCATCTCTACTAAAAATACAAAAATTAGCCAGGCGTGGTGGCAAATGCCTATAGTCTCAGCTACTTGGAAGGCTGAGGCAGGAGAATTACTTGAACTCAGGAGGCAGAGGTTTCAGTGAGCCAAGATTGCGCCATTGTACTCCAACCTGGGCGACAGAGCGAGAGCCCATCCCAAAGGAAAAAAAAACGATCTCAAACAAATTTTCCCTGGAAAGAACCAGCATTGCAAAGCCATTTAAGCATACAAAATATATCTTGGCTTTCAAATTTAATATTCTAGGAAAAATGCTGGTCCCCTGCTGTGAAGTAATTCTATGATACAACATTATTCCCTACAGTATTATTTTTCATACCCTTAAAGATTAGAGCCAATGTGCCGATTTAATTTACATTTTATATGGTTAAATGATGTTAAAATAAGCTGTAAACCTTCATGAAAGGTTCTACTGAAAGTAAAATGTAGAATCAGACCCTAGGCAGTAGTGGCCTGTGCAGAATAAGCCATAGAGCCAGAGTTAAAGCAGTGCTACCTCTTTTGCAGCTATCCTTGTAGTCATGTCAGACATGACTTTTGAAATATACTAGATACCTTATTCTGCAAGTTCTGAAGAAATAGTTAATAATTGACGTTATTTCCTTTTAAAGTACCAGCTAATCTGAGGTAGTTCACAAATTTTATTATATCTCATTATTTTTTACTTAGACAAAGTTTAGGATATTTTGAAGTTCCATAGGCATTAAAAGTATAGCCTTTTTGGATATACAGTATCCAAAAAGCAAAGATGTCCCAGTTACTAGAAGGAATTTCACAGATGAAATGGTGATAGCATTATTTTTTATTTAAACAAATTTATCATGTGGCATGATTTATTTTCAACCAGGATGTTTTGGTCGTGAATTGTACAGCAGAATGGGCAGCTGCCAATCACGTTTTGGCAACCTGTCGGACAGCACTGAAACAGCAGGGTGTTCTGGGATTGAACATGGCTCCCTGCATGAGAGCATTTCTGGAGCGGCTCCCCATGATGCTTCAGGAGCAGTATGCCTACGAAAAGGTAACTCATTACACTCACTCCTAGAGATCCACAGATACCCAGTGCTTTCAATTTGATTATAACCTTGAACTTATCCCTTAAGAGCATGAGGTCTGAGAAAAATAAGTGGGGCTATTTGGGCAGAATCAAATGAAGGTAAGTCATGCCTAAAAGAGTTGTTCAGCAACCCTAAGTCTATTCTTGCTTTATTTTCACCAGAGTAAAATAAGGAAACAAACAAACACCAAGTTTGTATTACTGTTTTTCAGATTTATTCACTCCAAAGCTTCTTAAAATACCTACGCAGCAGAATACCATCTTCCCTTTTCTGACCCACACATATATCTATTTTTATATGGCTTGGCCATTCCAAAGTTGAGGGATAGGGATGGATGTGGGTATCAGAGTGAACATTGTCTCCACTTGTCGGATAAATCTTTGTGGAAAATTTAGTGGAAGAGCTATGTTGAATTAATTGAGTAGGGTCATTGAATACTGGAATGAGGAATTATAGCATTTGAACTTGTCCAGACAGTGATCCTAAAGTAGCCTGTCTTCCAGCCCTCAGTAGTCACAGTGTACTGACCCCAGCAGAACTCTTTGATTTTTTTTTTTCTTCTTTTTTTGCCAAACTACATTAATGTAATCAGCTGTTACCACACCCAGTTAATTTCACTAACCTATTTGCTCAAGTTTTCTTTTCTGAATCACTCAGGCTCCACAACTAGGGAATGCCATGGAAGAAGAAAGGATTTTCCTTTGATAGCTACCAGGATTCTTTTGTAAAGGAGGAAAGTGAGAAGAACAGATCTCTGTAGTTTAATAGTTACCTGCTTTTTTTTCCAATCAAGAAAAACCGTGATGAAAGTGTACTATATGCAGTGTGATATCTTAGATTGGATCCTGGAGCAGAAAACGAGTATTAATGGGAAAACTGAGGAAAACCAAATCAAGTTCTGTGGTTTAGTTAGTATTGTACCAATGTTAGTTTGTTAGTTTTGATAAATGTGCCGGGGTTGTATAAGATGTTAACATTAGATAAAGTTGGGTGAAGGGTATACAGCAATTCTCGGTACTGTCTGTACAACTCTAAATCTAAATTTATTTCCTAGCAAAAAGCTTAAACAGTAAACTTCAAAAATAAGACTCCAGACTTTCAGACTACAGTAGGTTAATTTAGAATATTTGGCACAAACTTTTCGACATAACATCCTTGTATTTTCTTTTAGCCTCATGTGGTTTGTGGCGACCAGCTTGTTCACAGCCCCTATATGCAATGCTTGGCTTCCCTTGCTGTGGGACTTCATCTGGATCAGCTGTTGTGTAACCCTCCAGTGCCACCACACCACCAGAACTGTCTCCCTGACCCTGCATCCTGGAATCCAAATGAATGGGCCTGGTTAGAATGTTTCTCAACCACTATAAAGGCTGCTGAAGCCCTGACCAATGGAGCCCAGTTTCCAGAATCTTTTACCGTTCCAGATCTAGAACCTGTTCCAGAGGATGAACTTGTATTTCTAATGGTAAATGTACTGTGAGCTGCTATTATTTGCAGCTGAGATTTTATCATGGGTATTTGGCATATAGCAGACCCCTAGTAAGTCTTTGCTAGTATGAATGGCTAGAAGTTAAGAGAAGTGGAAAATATTTTTCTTTCAGATAGTCACTTTCAATCTGATGGCAGGCCTCTATAGTGGCAGGAATTGGTAATGTAAGCACTGTTGAACTCTTGTAAACCTGCCAGCTCTCAATGACATAGTCCCATATTTTCTCACTTTCTTTTGTCCATAGGTACTTTGTTAGTGCCTTACCTGTAAATATCTTAGCATCTTTTCCTGGTCATCTTGTGGGTTATATGCCACATATAGATTCTAATTTGTTTGGCATTTCAAGCAAGTCTTTAATTAGCATCAAATAAAATATAAAAGAGCATCCTGATTGTCATTTCATTCTGATTGTATTTGAGAGTGTATACTGTAGAAACTGTGACATAGATAAAATACCTGTGTAGACTACAGGCCAGCACATGATCTAACAACCTCTTTGTATACTTAAGATTTATGTATACAACCATTTGGATAGATAACTATTAACACAATGTGGAACAGATAAATATAAATTGAGTAAAATTATGTAACTGTAGTCATGTATCACTTAATGACAGGGATATGTTCTGAGAAATGCATTGTTAGGCATTCTTGACACTGGGAATATCATAGAGTGCATAGTACTTACCCAAATCTAGGTGATATAGCCTACTTACACAAGACTATATGGTATAGTCTGATTATTCCTAGGCTACAAACCTGTATGGAATGTTACTGTATTCAGTGCTCTAGGCAGTTGTAACACAGTGGTAATTATTTGTGTATGTAAACATAGAAGGTGTAATAAAAATAAGGTTTTATAATCTTATGAAACCATCTTCATACATGCAGTTTGTTGTTGACTGAAATGTCATGTGGCACAAAAGTATAGAATATTGTAATCAGAAAATGTCCTTCTAAGCCCATTTGGCCCAACTCTGTAATTTTGTAGATGAGGAAGCTGAAGCCCAGAAAGGTGAAGTGATTTGCCCACAGCTACACAAAGAGTTTATAGGGGTGTGGGGTCCTGCTCATGACCTTTTACCTGTGGGTGTTCAGAAAACACATGGCTAGCTTTGAATCACCAGTACTGTAGTGATAGTGATAGTGAAAGTGTTTATAATAAAGGGAAATACTGACAATGCATAAAATCAAGTTTGACATAATTATAAAACTGCTCTTAATTTCTCATGATATTACCATGTTCTTTTTTGGAAATAAGACTTAATAATTAGAAGAGCACTTTCTTGTTAATAGCCGCTGAATCTTGCCTAAGCAGAATTGATCATTATGTATCCCCTGTTTTTCAGGATAACAGTAAATGGATTAATGGCATGGATGAACAAATTATGTCTTGGGCAACTTCCAGACCTGAGGTCAGTAAAGATGAAGATAACTGTATGATGATTCTCAGTTAGTGTTTTGATTCTAAATGCTTGTGCATTTGTACCCTGGTGTCTCCCATACAGGCTGGCACACACTTGGTACTTAGTACATGGCTGTTTTAGTGAATGGATGACTCTAATTTTGAGATGATTGTGGTTTTCTAGGACTGGCACCTGGGAGGTAAATGTGATGTCTACTTATGGGGTGCTGGTAGGCATGGACAGCTGGCAGAAGCTGGAAGAAATGTAATGGTACCTGCAGCAGCTCCCTCATTCTCACAGGCCCAACAGGTAACTAACAGGGTAAAAAATAGAAAAGAAACATGGGAACTGAAAATTCTAATTCTTTTGCTTGTCTTATTGTGGGATAAAGCTTGTCCATTTCGTAATCTATTGTGAGGAATCATTAGAGAAAGTCATGATATATAGCTTTCAAATAAAAACTTGCTGTGGTTTTTATCAGACTTAAGAAGTTAACAAATTTCTAAATTTTTCTTTCAAGTTTAATGAACTAACATCATGATGCATTAGGCCTGCCCAGTATGTATTTCTAGCAGTTCAGATACTCCTAATTAGTGATTTTCTCTTTGGGGCTATAAACTTCCTAGGATCTTTAGCCAGATTTTATCGACCACTCCCCTTTTCTAATAATCCTGGTACGACATAGCGCCAAACCCTTCTCGAGGTCACTGCTTTGTCTTTTGCTCTTCTCTACCTCAGCTAGTCCCAGATTGCATGACTCATTCTTATGTATGAGTTTCTGCTTCTTTCTAGCCCAGTCTTTAATATTTCTCCATTACCCCTTCCTTTTTCTTTCGTCCATTTTGTTGTTCTAAACTCTTTTAAATAGATGAATCTCATACATCTTTTGGTTAAATAAGCAGTTTTGTAGTCATCAAGGAGTTAAGGGACTACATGGTTATATCAACTCTTCCCTTTCAGTAAAAGGATAAAAAAATTATAAAGGCATTCTATGTATATGTGGAATCATTTCAAGTGCTTGCATGTTGAAGCAATATAATATAATAAAAAATAAAATATTTAATTCTGTGTTTTTGTACTAGGTCATTTGTGGTCAGAATTGTACCTTTGTCATCCAGGCCAATGGCACAGTGTTGGCTTGTGGGGAAGGAAGTTATGGCAGATTAGGACAAGGAAATTCAGATGACCTTCATGTACTGACAGTTATTTCAGCCTTACAAGGTAAAATTGTCCTTAGTTAAAAGATGGTTAGAACCTATGGCCTAATGTAGGTTTGGTCATACAAACCTTTGCCCTTCTCCAACCTTTGCTAGATAAAATCATATTATCGGGTCTTCACTTACATTTAAATCCTTGTTTAGGCACGTGTACAGCCTTAATTTCCATATTTTAAGCTATATTGCAAGTTACTTATACGATGCTAGAATTCAATGAAATATAAATAACACTTTTTGAGACCCACTGAAGATTGTAAACAAATGCTTAAAAATTGCAAAAGTGTAAGTAGGCAGATGTTAATAGCAGTAGCAATCATGCATGTGTTTCATTAAAATTAAATATCAGTTTATATGGAAATCTACAAATGTGCTAAAGACTTTAAAGGACATCTTCATCAGAGTTCTGTGTGACTTGGAGAAAGAACACTTTGGAGAAACCACCGTACATGCTCCCGGCTTGCTCATTAACTGAACTCATAGTGACTCTGAAGTCTACAAAGAGAGCACAGACGGTTTTTTACGTAAAAGCATACAAGTAACTGAGTTCAAAGCAAGTTCCTGGAAGCTCAGGTTCTTTCTATTGTGATCTGGGTGTGAAGAGCACAGCAGTAGAGATGAGAATGTGTGCTGGGTTCCTGTGGGTTCTACTGGTCCTTGGCTCTGGGACATTGCACAAACTACGAGACCTCTTTGTGACTCAGTTTTCCCAATTGTAAAAATGGGGTGTTAGTATCTGTTTCATAGGTTCTATGTGAAAGTAGAAAATGAGATAAACCATGTAAAGCATTTATGGGAGTGGCTAGAGCATAGCCAGTCATTAATGACTATAACTATTGCTGTCATCCTCCTTTTCCTTGTCATCATCATTATTTTAGGTGACTATTCCCAGTTTTGCCAGGTTATGGCTACAAATTCAATTTAAAACTAAAGAAATTGGGTCAGGCACTGTGGCTCACACCTGTAAACCCAGCACTTTGGGAGGCTGAGGCGGGCAGATCATTTGATGTCAGGAGTTCATGACCAGCCTGGCCAACATGGTGATACCCTGTCTCTGCTAAAAATGTAAAAATTAGCCAGGTGTGGTGACACGTGCCTATAATCCCAGCTACTCAGGAGGCTGAGGCAAGAGAATTGCTTGAACCCGGGAGGTGGAGGTTGCAGTGAGCCGTGATCACACCACTGCACTCCAGCCTGGGTGATAGAGTGAGACTCTGTCTTAAAAAAAAAAAAAAGGAATGAAATTATTCTTATTTTCATAGTACCATTTCAGTGCTTTTTGATTGAGGGCATTCAGTAGCAGCTGCAAGTAAAGAGGAGCGTTTTAACATCCAGTGACTCCTATTGGGTTTCTGTTTTGTTTCAGGCTTTGTGGTGACCCAGCTGGTGACTTCTTGTGGTTCTGATGGGCACTCTATGGCCCTAACTGAAAGTGGTGAGGTCTTTAGCTGGGGAGATGGTGACTATGGTAAACTTGGCCATGGGAACAGCGACAGGCAGCGGCGGCCCAGGCAGATCGAGGCCTTACAAGGAGAAGAAGTGGTGCAGGTCAGGCAGGAAATGGATAAGTTTGCCTTTCATTGTAAATATACTAGTTATTGAATAGGTTTCTTAAAATTAGGTAACAGAAAATATAGTAAAAATACGTTACACTGTCATTATAAGAGATCCATTGGTTTTGGATGTTCAGATTCATTCTTGAGCTTGTCAGAAGTTTGAATGGGCTTTGGTGTTAGCATTGGTCTTGTTAGTATGGGTTAGAATGGTCTTTTTCCTGAGCCAACTGGTTGGCCCAGACTGAGGTGCTGCAGGCCCTTGGAAGGAATATTGTGTGGTTTAACTTCTGCCACACAGTTCTTAATACACAGATAAGTGGAAAACTTTGCTTTTAACCTATTATTTTTGTTACAAAAGCTAAGTTCATTTGCATTTTCTGGAAAATAGTGTTCTAAAATAATACTGTAAAATGGCATAGCACCTTATAGTTTACAAACGATTTCCCCATTTATTATCTCATTTAGTGTAGGTCATCTGTACACAGCTGAAGAGTAGCAGTAGTTATTCCAGGGTATGCTGTTCAGCTTGGGCTTCCTGAGACTGTTGAGACAGATCAGACTTGGGAGAGCAGGAGAGCAACTTGGGCAGATCAGTGTACCAGTTGACTGGATGCAGTGGCTTATGCCTGTAATCCTAACACTTTGGGAGTACAACACAAGAGGATTGCTTGAGGCCAGGAGTTTGAGACCAGCCTAAACAACATAGCAAGGCCCTGTCTCTACAAAAAAATAAAAATAGAAATAAATAGCCAGACGTGGTAGCACATGCCTGTAGTCCCAGCTACTTGGGAGGCTGAGGTGGGAGGATTGCTTGAGCCCAGGAGTTCAGGGCTGCAGTGAGCTGTGATCATACCACTGCACTCCAGCCTAGGTGACAGAGTAAGACACTGTCTCTTTAAAATTAAAATTTTAAAAAAAATTTTTTTTAAAAGCGTTGGGCTTTGAAGATTCAGTTTTCAGTGAAGTTTATGTAAAGTTTATTGCTACATTAATACCAAAAATGGCAGATCTACGTTTTTCTTAGTTTCCCTTCTTAAAAGTTTTTTTTTCTCCTTGGTTCTGTCTTAGATGTCTTGTGGCTTCAAGCACTCAGCAGTGGTCACTTCAGATGGCAAACTGTTTACCTTTGGGAATGGTGACTATGGTCGTCTGGGTCTTGGAAATACCTCTAACAAAAAACTTCCAGAGAGAGTGACTGCACTGGAGGGATATCAGATTGGACAGGCATGGAATAAATCAAGATATTCTAGCTGATCATTGTTTCTCAGTTCTTCTGTGTTCACTTAGATACCCTCAGGAAGATCAGGATCACCAGTTGTACCTAACCTCATGTACATTTTGTTATGGTCTAATTGATAAGTTTAACTGTTTCCCAGTGTGAAATTCATGTTTTAAGTCAATTTAAGTTTGTTTGTATGACAAACCAACAAATGTAACCCTTATTTCAGGATGTGAATATTTTTAAACCCCCCTTCATAACATACTAATACCACTTGCTATAAAACCCTTAAAAAATACAGGTACTAATAGCTCCTGTCTGGTAGCCTTGAGTTGAATGACTGAATTGCAACATCACTGGTAGCTACTGCTCCTAAGTAGTAATTATCTCTGTCTTGTATACATCAAGAGTGTCCTTTAACAAGGAAATATTTTTGGCTTTTTCTATATCATTCCTTAGATACTTTTTGATATGAATGAGTATTTTTGAGTTAGGTATATTTTCCCCCTACCGTTCGTACTGATTATGGTTTAGCCACAGACATTTGAAGGATTTCACTTTGAAGAAAAAAGTTATATATGGACATTAAGAATTATTTCTTGTTGACTTATTTTGGTTAACATTTGTAGTATGCTCTGAAACCATTGTAGGTATTTGGAAACATAGCCAAGTTTGTCACTGAAGTAGAGAAAAAGGGTCCCAGAAACGGGGGAGTGTGTTTTAGGTCTTGTGATTTGCCTTACTGAGTACTGTTATTTCCTCAGGTGGCCTGTGGATTAAACCACACTTTGGCAGTGTCAGCAGATGGTTCCATGGTGTGGGCTTTCGGAGATGGAGACTATGGAAAACTAGGCTTAGGAAATTCCACTGCAAAATCTTCACCTCAGGTCAGTACTACCTTGAATCTAGGTTTTCAGACAACATAAATAGTTTTCATCTATGTCAGTAGTTATTTTTATTTGGAAATAATTTACCTTTAGTACTTTTGGTAATTCATAATGAAGTTTAGAAGCTTCTGTTGTGCATTCTTGAATGCCCACATGCTAGGTCTTGATTTTAAATAAGCTATTAATCCAGATAAACTGGATTTAAAATTCTGCAAGGATAAGCTTCTGTCTCCCTAAACGGGTTTCACACTGTAGGACCTCTGATGTAGAGAAGAAATAATTAGAAACATATCTCCAGGGTGTCATGGAAGGAACTATGAGTAATCCTTTGTAACCCTCTGCATGCAGCTGTCATTTTTGCTTATTATTACCACTGAATTACACAGGTACACATCTCCTTTTAAAAAACAATACAAAGGAAATCTGAGTCCATAAAGAAAGAAATTAGAAGCTGTTATTCACACTATAGAAGATTTCTGGACTCCACAGAAGACTTTCTATATGATTGTTTTATGGGGTTTTCCTGACACATTTCACAAGCAGTGTGGTTTATAAAGCTTCAGCTTATATTCGGATTCACCACCATTTATAGTCTGTGACATCCTGATAGCTGTCTAGTGAATATTCAGTTAGGTATGCAGAGAGGCAGGAAAACCCACTCTGGAGAACATATACAGCAGTTATTGTCACCCATGAAAGCTAAAATGTTAAACTAAAATGGTCTTCTAGTGTTCTTTAAAAGGTCCTGGAATTCCCTGTGGTCTCTATTACCCAGAGGAATGTTTCTACTTCACATAAGGCCCTGGAGACTTTAGTCAAACTGCCCCTGCCTCTGCACACTCCCTCCCCCAAATTCAGTTAGTTTGCAGAGCAGTAGGAGAAAATAACATTTCAGGTTTGGATTTGGGTCGAATAGGTAAGTGACAATTAGTATTTTTTTGGAAGATAGTTCTTGATACATGCCATTCGGCAAATTCAAGAGTGATTTTTTTTCTTCTTCTTAAAGTTGTGTGCCTTACACTTTTGTTTTGCAGAAAATTGATGTCCTTTGTGGAATTGGAATAAAAAAGGTTGCTTGTGGAACTCAGTTTTCCGTTGCTTTGACCAAAGATGGTCATGTGTATACCTTTGGTCAAGGTAAGACATTTTTCAGCTTATTTGCTTGGGTACACATCGTTATAAACATTGGCCTTCCAGTGTTATAGAATGTGTTCTAAATTGAGTCCTTTTTTTGTTCTAGGTGGTGAGTAGTCACTATGACCTTCTTTCACTAGATAATTTTCCACTCCTCTTTCATGTACTTTATTATAAAGACAGACTTCCCTCTCCATTAAGACCCCTTATGCCAGAGCCTGCACTCTTGCTAGAAGAGTCCCTGCCAAGGGCCGTCCCCTCTTCTTTTCTACTGCCCTTGACATGCTGCCACAAATACTGCCTTGACCACCAGAGCTCCTCTGTGTCCTGCCTCATTCTTCATCCCTTCTAGGGATTGGGGCTGCAGATCTTAGGAACTGGAGGAATTCATAGGCACTCTGGGTTCAAATCTTGAGTCGGTTCATAAGCCTGGCATTCATAGTGGGACTGAGATTCTTGGCAAGGGTCGTTTTTGAGGGATATGTGAGACAGGTGTGAGGAAGAGGAATTAAACCATGACTGAAGTTTCTAGTTGTGGGAGAACATCGATGTCTCTGACTGAGGACATGAGCTGTTTTGTGGGGAATGTAAGGAGCTTAGTTTTAGTTATGTTGAATGGACCCATTTGCCCTAAATAAATGTGGGGAAATGTCCACTTAGGCTATTGAGAATTTAGATCTGGAACTGAACTCCAGAAGGATTGGTTATGGAGATGTAGGTTTAGGACATTAGCTGCATAATGGTAGTAGTTAAATCCTTATTCGTATCATCTAAAAAACCCAGAATGAGAGTATAGAATGAGAAAAGAAAATAGAGCTCTGGGGCATTTGATGTAAAGGGCAGGTGGGCACAGGAATAAGACTTGCGAGGGCCGCGTGCTGTGGTTCACACCTGTAATCCCAGCACTTTAGGAGGCCGAGGCGGGTGGATCATCTAAGGTCAAGAGTTCGAGACCAGCCTGGCCAACATGGTGAAACGCTGTCTCTACTAAAAATACAAAAATTAGCTGAGCATGATGGCAGGCGCCTATAATCCCAGCTACTCGGGAGGCTGAGGCAGGGAGAATTGCTTGAAGCCAGAAGGCAGAGGTTGCAGTGAGCTGAAATTGTGCCATTGCACTCCAGCCTGGGCAACAAGAGCGAAACTTCATCTCAAAAAAAAAAAAACAACAACAAAGATTAAAAAGAAGAATTGGCAGAGCTGGCTTTGAAAGGAGTGGGTAGAGGTTACTGGTGAGCCAGTAACCTCACAGTGCAGTCTCTGAGAGGCAGGAAAAGCTGAGGCCACATTATTAGAAGGTTGCATGATGTTCCCATGGGCTGGAGCCTGAAAAGAAGCCACTGCAGTAGGCAATTAGGAGCTGACTCATGGCTTTTGAGAGTAGAATTTCAGTGCAGTGGAGAGAGTGGAAGTTAGGCCACAGAAGGTAGGCAAGCCAAGTGGACCTAGCAGGCTTTGTGCATCAGGAGCTGGCTAGCACCCTCTAGAAGTCTGGCAAGGTAAGGGCAGAGGTTGGTTGGAAGTTAGAGGACAAGTTGAATGATCTCTCATTTTAGAATATAAGAAAATTACCCAGGTATGGTGGCATGTGCCTGTGGTCCGAGCTACTCAGGAGGCTGAGGTGAGGTTGAGGCTACAGTGAGCCAAGATCACACCACTGCAGTGTACTCCAGTCTGGGCAACAGAGTGAGACCCTGTCTCAAAAAAGAACTTAAGAAACTTGAGAGCCTGAACTGTGTCAGTCAGACCCTGTCTTTTCAAAGATGTGGATATTGGAGAAGCCTCTTATTTTGAAACAAGTTACCAATTTTAGATATAACTTTTTTTTTTTTTTTTGAGACGGAGTCTCGCTCTGTCGCCCAGGCTGGAGTGCAGTGGCCGGATCTCAGCTCACTGCAAGCTCCGCCTCCCGGGTTCGGGCCATTCTCCTGTCTCAGCCTCCTGAGTAGCTGGGACTACAGGCGCCCGCCACCTCGCCCGGCTAGTTTTTTGTATTTTTTAGTAGAGACGGGGTTTCACCGTGTTAGTCAGGATGGTCTCGATCTCCTGACCTAGTGATCCGCCCGTCTCGGCCTCCCAAAGTGCTGGGATTACAGGCTTGAGCCACCGCGCCCGGCCTAGATATAACTTTTAAAAAAAAATTTTATGAATAAAGAGCCTGTGATGTTTTCCAGAGAAACAGCTTCACACTTTTTATTTATTCAGAACCTGGTGTACCTTTCCGGAATAGCAGCTTTAGCCTCAGTTGAGTTTTATGTGTCATTGCCATTCCACCATAAGAAGCTAAATGACTGATCAGAAAATATAAAAGCACTGTGGTGTGTGGTGCATAACATTTCCACATGTTTTTGTTTTGTTTTTTCAGATCGCCTGATAGGCTTGCCAGAGGGGCGTGCTCGCAATCACAATCGACCGCAACAAATCCCTGTCCTGGCTGGAATGATCATTGAAGATGTGGCAGTTGGAGCTGAACACACACTTGCTTTGGCATCAAATGGAGATGTGTATGCCTGGGGGAGCAATTCAGAAGGGCAGGTAAATATTTATATTGCTTGCTGCTGTCTCATATTCTAGAAATCTCACAGTGTTCCTCAGTTGGGGAAAGAGATAGGCTAGGAAATTCATGGTCTACTAAAATACTCCAAGCACATCACTTTGCCATGGGACTGATTATTTTGTAAGTCTAGTTATGTCTTTCTCTCTCGACTGTGGCCAAAGAAGTGTTATAGGGTTTAAAACAATTCTGGCAGTACAGCAAAGTGATTAAGGGGATTAACTGAGTATATATGTGTGTGTCCTCACACATTATTAAGTGCCTGGCATGTAGTAAGCTGCAGTATGTAAGGATTTGCTACTGTCAACATTATCATCATTACTACAGCAAGATGTGAGGTTAGGTCCTGGGAATATCAGTTGATCTGGAAAAAGGAATGAAACAATAATATTTTTATATTTTATAATATGACGGTATACAAAGTATCTTTAGGTTTATGCAGGAGTCTTGTCATCCGCATTATTTATAGGATTAAACTGAGCCTTTGAGATATTGATAAGAGACTCAAAAGGTGGATGTGTTCACCCTCCTCTATTTATGAAGTAGGGCGAGACCTTGGTGTGAGATGTCTGAGGTGCTGTGACGGTGACTTTGGGATCCACATGCAGAGCCACCTCCCCTTCCTCCATAAATCCTCTCTGGGTTGGCTTCCCCTAGTGCCAGGGACCCTTAAGTTCAAGGTCTGGCATTATTCATAGTAGCCTCAGTTTGGCTTCTGTGGTTTCCTCATCCCTATATTAACAGACAAGGAAACCGCTCATCATTGTAGTTGCAGTCTTACTGAGAGGAGAGTTAACTTTGAAGGCCCCTTTAGGAGTTTCCTGGCAGTAGCTTGACATGATACTTCCTAATGATGTTGATTTGCTTAGCTGCTGAAACACTGGCTCTCCCAGTCAGACCCTAAGTATAGAGATTTGGAGATTAGAATTTGCTTCCATATATGTTTTTATATATGTTTATGTATCGTTACACAGAAATCAGTGTGTTTTAAGTAAAAGCTCCATACATCATTCTGTTATTACTTAACTTTCCAAGAATTCATTTCCTTTCCATAAGTGGAATCCAAGGATGTGTTTAGTCATTAAGACTCATCTGCTAGATTTGGAATGTCCTTATTGCAGGTTAGTTTTTAGCAGTCTGAACTGTGAGGACTGTTATGATAGAGAAAATCAGAATGTATTTTATTACTGGGGGCTGGGTGTGGTGGCTCACACCTGTAATCCCAGCACTTTGGGAGGCCGAGGCAGGTGGATCACAAGGTCAGGAGTTCAAGACCAGTCTGGCCAAGATGGTGAATGCCCGTCTCTACTAAAAATTTAAAAATTAGCTGAGTGTGGTGGTGGGAGCCTGTAATCCCAGCTACTTGGGAGGCTGAGGCAGAAAATTGCTTGAACCGGGGAGGCAGAGGTTGCAGTGAGCTGAGATTGCGCCACTGCACTCTAGCCTAGGTGAAAGAGCAAGACTCCATCTCAAAAAAAAAAAAAAAAAAAAAGAATGTATTTTATTGATGCTGATGCATGGTACAGTTATTAACTTACTTATATCTGCCACTTTCTAAGAAAAATTTCATATTGACTTCCTCTTTTCCTCTTTCTAATTGAATCTCTGTATATTTATGATTTATGCCCAGCTCGGTCTAGGCCACACCAACCACGTTCGAGAACCAACCCTGGTAACAGGTCTGCAAGGGAAAAATGTTCGGCAGATCTCGGCCGGCCGCTGCCACAGTGCTGCGTGGACAGCACCACCTGTCCCACCAAGAGCACCAGGTGAGGAAGGGAATCTTCACACTCTTGCAGCTTCTCTTTCAGCAGTACCCCATGGCACTGTCTGCTTGCCAGTTCCAAACTGTATCCAGCATCGTTGTGAAACCATCAAGCCTTCTGCCACACAAAGCATTATTTGTGCTACCAGCACTGGAAGTGTTTTCATAGCAGGCATTTGTCCTGCTGACATCAGTATGAACCAGGTCCTCTCTGCACCCCCCAAAAGAGAATACATATTACTTATGCAAGCAAAAATTTATAATTTTAGCAGCAACTAAGTTCTTTTTTTTTTTTTTGAGGTGGAGTCTCGCTCTGTCACCTAGGCTGGAGTACAGTGGTGTGATCTCAGCTCACTGCAACCTCCGCCTCCCAGGTTCAAGTGATTCTCCTGCCTCAGCCTCCCAAGTAGCTGGGACTACAGGCGTGCACTACCATTCCTGGCTAATTTTTGTATTTTTAGTAGAAACGGGGTTTTGCCATGTTGGCCAGTCTGGTCTCAAATTCCTGAACTCCAGTGATCCGCCCGCCTCAGCCTCCCAAAGTGTTGGGATTACAGGCATGAGTCACTACACCTGGCCAGTATTTTTAATATATAAAAGAAATGACAAATTATAGCTTTCTAAGGCCCACTGTTAGAAATAAAGATTAAAAGCCCTGAGACCATTTGTCAAATTCCTCACCTTAGTTAACCATTAGAAACACGATGCCTGTGCATTGGCACAGCCGTCACCTTGCTGCCATTTTATTCTTATGTTTAGCGAGACTGGTGGGCTACTTCTAGCTTTTTGTTGTTTGTTTTATTTTTAATTTATTGTGAAATTTTTGTATAGCTACACAAAGATTTAAATAAAACTGTAATATATACTTGTGTGCTCAACACCCAACTGTGGGCCCTTTCTGATTTGATCTATCTTCCATTCATTTCAGATGTAGCTATTACCTTAATGTTGTGACATTTGTCGTTCTTACACATTTCTTCATATTTGGGCGTTTCTTTTTTTTTTTTTTTTTTTTTTTTTCCCCGAGACAGAGTCTCACTCTGTTGCCCAGGCTGGAGTGTAATGGCACAATCTCGGCTCACTGCAACCTCTGCCTCCCAGGTTCAAGCAGTTCTCCTGCCTCAGCCTCCCAAGTAGCTGGGATTACAGGCATGCACCACCACGCCCAACTAATTTTCATATTTTTGGTAGAGATGGTGTTTCGCCATATTGGCCAGGCTGGTCTTGAACTCCTGACCTCAAGTGATCCACCCACCTCGGCCTCCCAAAGTGCTGGGATTACAGGTGTGAGCCACAGTGTCCAGCCATTGGACAAGGCCCTCAAACCTTGTTTTTCTACCATCTTCTGGTGTCTAAGGCACAAGAATTTCCCTGAAGCAAAGTTGTGCCTAAGAGCTCAGCATTCTCTTCTGGTTTTGCTAACCCCTCTATTTCTTAGGGAGTCCTAAAGTTCCCCATAGGGATTTTTTTTCTTAGATATCTAAGAGAGAAAAGTGGGAATTCCAGGTAGATTCCAAACAAGCAGGAAATGGTTTCTATTAATGGAATCTAGAATGAGCAGAGCTGCCTACGCACTGACAATTTCAGGTACTCAGTGGCTTCAGAGGGATTTCACTTCCACTTCAGGGCAGAAGTTATCCAACGTGACAGGTAAAGGTTCAAGCTCTGGGGCCACCTTGCTGGGGCTGAATCCCAGCTCCTCCACATGTGATCTGAGTGACTTTGAGACTCGGTGTTTTGTCTGTAAAATGAGGATAATAATAACTAACCTACTGCAAAGAGCTATAGAAGTAAGTGGACCCATTCATGTAAAGCTCTTAGAATAGTGCCAGGCACATAGAAGGGACTCAGTGAATGTTAGTTTTTACTAGGAACAAGCATAATACCTCTGGGAATTGCACTGTACCAGTCTTTATTTACAGGAAACTCAAGGGAGTTGGTATCTTGTTTTTACTCTGTGTTTTTGTGGGAGGGTAGCTGTGGATGCAGGCCTTGTAGTCTTTGCTTCTTACAGAACTCTTATTCTTATAGTAAAAGCCTTCATGAATCATGCACCTGTATGTTTCTGTCATTAATACTTTGTGTCAGATCCCTAGCGAATATGGAGTTGGCTCTGCTAAGTTTCCCATTTCCATTTTCCAGAACTGCCTACCTCGTCCTTGCCCACATTTGCGGTATTACGAAGATGGCAATTATTAAATATGAAAGGAAAAACTTGGCTTTATTTACTTATTTTTGTGAAGGAACTGCCTAAGTTCTATTGTTAAATAAATAGGAAATGAAAAGAGAAAATACCAGGTTTCATTTCCATAATGATAAAGACATTTTATTTTATTTTTTTCTCTGCCCCCTGATAAAGACATTTTAAAAACCAACACAAATGCAAACAGAAAACTAAGATGAATCGATGGATAGAGGTTGGAATGGGTGTCCATGAGCTTCTCTATATGCTTGAAATTTTTCAAAATGTGGAAAGTGAAAGCAGTGCTGTTTCCTTCACAAGTGCCCATTTGCTTTCTGGACAGGTGTGTCAGTACCTCTGCAGCTGGGCCTGCCTGACACACTGCCCCCCCAGTACGGGGCGCTGAGAGAAGTCAGCATTCACACGGTGCGGGCCAGGCTCCGGCTGCTTTACCACTTCTCTGACCTCATGTACTCGTCCTGGAGACTGCTGAACCTTAGCCCCAACAACCAGGTAACCGACTGGCATGGTAAGCCGCCAGGCACAGACTGGCGTGGTAAGCAGTGCCCATGACATGCTCACCAGGCCCCAGGGCTTTTCCCTCTGCCTTTGGAAAATGCTTTCCTGGCTAATAAGATGACAATTCTATTCCCATTTTATTGCTGTGTTAGGGACAGTCTAGAGTTTGGTCATGATGCTGCTAGACACAGAGTGGTCTTCCTTCTGTGTTTTGGTTTGTTCAAAAATCGAGTAGAATGGCTAAGCATACCATTTCTTTTTTTGAGATGGAGTCTCGCTCTGTCGCCCAGGTTGGAGTGCAGTGGCACAATCTCGGCTCACTGCAACCTCTGCCTCTCAGGTTCAAGCAATTCTCCTGCCTCGGCCTCCTGAGTAGCTGGAATTACAGGCCTGCGCCACCATGCCTGGCTAATTTTTGTATTTTTAGTAGAGACGAGGTTTCAGCCTATTAGTCAGGCTGGTCTCGAACTCCTGACTTCAAATGATCCCCCCACCTCCACCTCTCAAATTGCTGGGATTACAGGTGTGAGCCACCGCACTCAGCCACTAAGCGTGCCATTTCTGCAAAGTCTAGAATATGATTTTAAAATGTAAGCACACAAAGCTATTAGAACCACAGTCAGGGTTGTTACATAAATGAATCTGAGAAGTTTCAGATACTTTTTTCTCTTCTTACAAATTAGCATTCTGGGTCCTGGGGAAAGGGAGGTCAGGGAAATAAAGTAAATATTGCTGATTTGTCTCTTTATGGACTAGTCTAGTAACAAAGTGGCTAGCTATCGTGTGTGCGTGTGCATGCGTGTGTGTGTGTGTGTGTGTGTGTGTGTGTGTGTGATTTGACAAATAGGTAGCCAGGCAGCAGAGTCCTGTGCAGCACTAAACAGAGTGTTAGCACACTGTAATTCGTGGGAGAAATGTTTATAGTGTAAAGTGAATTGAGAAAGGCAGCTCAAAATGGTAACAGTGTGAGAAACGTTGTGTATACATACACAGAAAAGAACTGGAAGGAAATAGATGAAATTACCATTGGGGCATCTCTATATGGTAGGATTTGGAATCACTTAATTTGTGTATACATGTGTGTATCCTTCTCTGTATTTTCTAAGATTTTTAAAAATAGTAATTATATATTTTATCAGAAAAAAAAATTTTAAAGGTTACTAATAGTTACTAATCCTGAGTTTATGCTCTTAAAATGCATTTTTAAAAGAATGTATGTTCTGTTTTTCAATTTTTAAAATAATATTGAGACAGGGTCTCACTGTGTGCCCAGGCTGGAGTGCAGTAGTGTGATCTCAGCTCACTGCAGCCTCAACCTCCTTGGACTCAGGTGATCCACCCACCTCAGCCTCCCAAGTAGCTGGGAGTACAGGCACATGCCACCATGCCCAGCTAATTTTTATGTTTTTGTAGAGATGGGTTTTGCCATGTTGCCCAGGCTAGTCTTGAACTCCTGGGCTCAAGTGATCCGCCCACCATAGCCTCCCAAAGTGCTGGGACTATAGGCATGAGCCGCTGCACCCAGCCAAAATAATGTATGTTCTACAAGTGAAAATTGTTATTTCTTTTAAGCCTAGATTATACCATTTCTGATACCCGTACCTTCTGTTACAGAACAGCACATCCCATTATAATGCTGGAACTTGGGGCATTGTACAGGGACGACTTCGGCCTTTGTTAGCCCCAAGAGTCTACACTCTGCCAATGGTGCGCTCCATAGGAAAAACCATGGTTCAAGGCAAAAACTATGGACCTCAGATAACTGTAAAGAGAATATCAACCAGGTTAGCATATGTATGTATGTTTTACTAACGAGTGGGATTTTTTCAGATGGATGTTATTACTAATTTCTGTGAATCTTAGTTTACTCACTTCTAAGGCAGTGTAGATAGTAATAGTACTTACATTAGTACCCAGTGTGGTTACAGTGGGCCTAGCACAGTGTTTGGCTGTTAAACTAGCTTTTTCACTCACTGATGGGAAGATGTCATGTGATTTTGGGGAAATTGGTAAGAGTTGTATTTCATTGCTTTCTCTCTTTCTTTTAAAGAGGACGGAAGTGTAAGCCCATTTTTGTCCAAATAGCAAGACAAGTAGTTAAGCTGAATGCATCAGACCTCCGTCTGCCTTCCCGAGCGTGGAAGGTTAAGCTGGTTGGAGAAGGGGCTGATGATGCTGGAGGAGTGTTTGATGACACCATCACAGAGATGTGCCAGGTATATTCCTGCAGTGTCCCCTGCTGAGTTACCTAGTCTGCTAGTGGCCATTTTGCTGTTTCCAGTGATCACTCTGCCAGGCTTGTTTTCATAAATGTAGCAAGGATGCATTTGTGAGCCTCATATAAAGTCATGCTGTTAGTGATACGTAGGCAAATTAGAGCAACAGTTTTTGAAATGCTTTGTCAAGATACCTTACTACGTAAATATCAGTTCTTAGGCATCTACCAGTGACTCACCATCTGTTGTGTTATAATATTGGCAGAACAAACAGCAATGGCATATATGTACATTTACGTAACAGACAAATCCAGGAGCACCCATGTGCTCTGATTTATTCTGGTGCTTTTAGAACAAAGTAGAACTGCCAGATTCCAGGGGAGTTAGAAAAATAAATGTTAAGAACTGGTCTTAAAATTAGACCAGTTCTAATTTTAAGATCTGCATTGGCAGCTTTGCTTCCAGATCAGCTCTGTCCTTTCCAGCATTGCCTAGTATCAGGATTTTTCCAGTAAACCCTGTGACTAAAATAATGCTTGACTATCATTATTGAATCTATTTGAAACATCACTACACTCTTTTCATAGCAACCACTACTCCTGCCCTGGATTGATTTTCTCATTCCTTTTGGTTCTTCATACATGAGTGCTTTCCATAAGGGGGATTTCCTAATCTCATTTTAAATTGAAACCACGAAAATGAATTATGAAATCATCAGTTGTCACACGGCATTATAAATTCCTCAAAATACGCCCTTTTTAGTATGATCTTTAATGTAATTGGTTTGTTCTCTTCATGCATTTGATTGTCATTTCTCAAAAAATTTTTTCTTTCTTCTACAGGAACTTGAAACTGGTATTGTTGACCTTCTTATACCCTCTCCCAATGCCACTGCAGAAGTGGGTTACAATAGGGACAGGTATGCAGTCAGCAATGTTCATTATATGTCTAAAATAATAATAATAGCTCACGTTTATTGAGTACTTACTATGTACCAGGCACTGTTTTAAGTGCTTTACACCTATTATCCCCTTCAGTCCTCATTATAACCCTAAGGAGTAAATATTATTGTTATCCTCTTGTCAAAGATGAGGAAACAGGCCAGGCGCAGTGGCTAATGCCTATAATCCGAGCACTTTGGGAGGCCGAGGCAGGTGGATCACCTGATGTCAGGAGTTTAAGACCAGCCTGGCCAACATGGTGAAACCCCGTCTCTATAAAAAATATAAAAATTAGCTGGGCATGGTGGCACATGCCTGTAATCCCAGCTACTTGGGAGGCTGAGGCAGGAGAATCACTTGATTTGAACCCAGGAAGTGGAGGCTGCAGGGAGCTGAGATCGTGCCACTGCACTCTGGCCTGGGCAACAGAGCGAGACCCCATCTCAAAAAAAAAGGGAAACAGGCGCATCCTTCAAGACTTGGTATTTATTGAGACCAAATCAATGATAACATAGAGGGGGAGAGGAAGCTCAGACTTGATCATGAAACCTGATTTATGTTTCTGAAGGCCCACATGGCCTCCCCATAATGAATTTTCTACACCAAAATTTGTTTAAAAGTTTTATTATGCTAGCAAGTCACAAAAGTTAGTATTTGCAATTACATATTATCTTTATATTTGCAAAATTTTGAATTTTGGATCCTGTTTCATGGACTTGTAAATTAAAAACAGAATGATTTTAGAAAACAGGGCATTCTGGGCCGGGCGCGGTGGCTCAAGCCTGTAATCCCAGCACTTTGGGAGGCCGAGACGGGCGGATCACGAGGCCAGGAGATCGAGACCATCCTGGCTAACATAGTGAAACCCCGTCTCTACTAAAAAAATACAAAAAACTAGCCGGGCGAGGTGGCGGGCGCCTATAGTCCCAGCTACTCGGGAGGCTGAGGCAGGAGAATGACGTAAACCCGGGAGGCGGAGCTTGCAGTGAGCTGAGATCCGGCCACTGTACTCCAGCCCGGGCGACAGAGTGAGACTCCGTCTCAAAAAAAAAAAAAAAAAAAAAAAAAAAAAAGAAAACAGGGCATTCTGGAGCAGGTAGCTTAAGATCCTTACATAGTTCTTCTAAAAATAGTTCAGAATACAGTCCATGTGCTGTGTGAAACAGTAACTACATGTGGTCCACATGTGGCTTTTGAGAACTCAACACGTGATTAGGGAAGCTGAAGAACTGAATTTTTAGTTTTATTTAATTAATTTAGCCTCATATGGCTAATGGATGCCATATTGAACAGTACAGGTATAGACTAACGCTATAGCTGTCGTTGCTAACTTATTTCTAACAGAAATGAGGAAAATACTGTTTGAAATATTCCCTTTAATTTTGCAGGTTCCTTTTTAACCCTTCTGCCTGCCTCGATGAACACTTAATGCAGTTTAAGTTTTTAGGAATTTTAATGGGGGTTGCCATTCGCACAAAGAAGCCTCTGGACCTTCACTTGGCCCCTCTGGTGTGGAAGCAGCTGTGCTGTGTCCCACTCACCTTAGAGGACCTGGAGGAGGTGGATCTGCTCTACGTGCAGACTCTCAACAGCATTCTTCACATTGAAGACAGTGGGATTACCGAGGAGAGTTTCCATGAGGTAAATCCTGGCCAGTCTATGTTTCTACTGGTGTTCACTTCCTATATGCACAGACTAGAATTTTTCTGTGTAAAATTGAGATATAGTCTTCCACTTGCTGTCTGGCTGAACCATGCCATATCTATGCCATTGCTGCCCTTAGCAGCTCAACCCCAGTAGTTTAAACAGCTTCTGATAGATAGAGCAGGCTCCTGGCCTTAGCTGCTCCTTCCCCCTTAATTTTTTTCTGCCTGTTAGCATGAAGAACCAAAGTGGAAAGGGAGGCCTGGGGTCACCAGAGTTCAACAGGCCTGGTTTGGGAACAGAGAGATTTGGTCCCATTTTTAACAACAGCTTGTTGAGTGATCACGTTGCTGCTGATCAAGTAGCCAGATCAGTCCTACCTGTCTTGTTTTCCTTGTTTTTATCCTTAAAAATTGTGAGTTTGTTATTGCTGTGCCATATTTGTATGTAAAATACTTTTTGCTGTCATTTCTACCTTGTAATAAAAATTCTTTTTTCTTCTGTTCCTAGATGATTCCTCTTGATTCTTTTGTTGGCCAAAGTGCTGATGGCAAAATGGTTCCTATAATCCCTGGCGGAAATAGTATCCCACTCACATTTTCCAATAGGAAGGAATATGTGGAGAGGGCCATTGAATATCGACTTCATGAGATGGACAGACAGGTAAGATGAAACTTAACAGGAGGCACACATGAATGCTTGGGTTTCTTTCCAAATGAGAGCTGACTGGTTATGCCAAAATCTGATATGTATTTACTGTGTTAATTCCTCTGTATGTATGTATGTATGTATTTATTTATTTTAATTTACTTATTTATTTTTGAGATAGCATCTCACTCTGTCGCCCAGGCTGGAGTGCAGTGGTGCAATCACAGCTCACTGCAGCCTCTGCCTTCTGGATTCAAGTGATTCTCTGGCCTCAGCTTACCCAGTAGCTGGGACTACAGGCACGTGCCATCACTCCTAGCTAATCTTTTTATTTTTTGGTAGAGACAGGGTTTTGCCATGTTAGCCAGGCTGGTCTCGAACTCCTGGCCTCGAGTGATCCAGCTGCCTCAGCTTCCCAAAGTGTTGGGATTATAGGCGTAAGCCACCACACTCAGTGATTCCTTTGTATTTATATTTCAAACCCTATTCGGAGACTTTTCAGGCCTTCTCCTTATCCAGTGCCTTAAATCGGTTCTGAATTGGTCTTTGGTTGGATTGAGACCGTTTTCATCTGGCATTCAGACCTTGCCTTCTTACTCCTCCTTAGTCCTGTTTGTCCTCATGTCTTACTGCTTCCCAGCTCAGCTGCTTACTGCTTACTGCTTCCCCCCACTCTAGTTGGGTTAGTCAGGGCCCACGTAAATGAACCCCCAAATGCTGGTCTTACGACCTCACATGCATTTCCCTTTCCCTCTCTTGCTGCTATTCTTTAAACCTCAGCTAAGAGGGCATCTCCTGCACACACAAGCTTTCCTCCAGGTCACCAACCTGTAGAGATCTTTTTCCTTACTTTGAGGTTCATTGAAGTTCCTCAAGATATATCACGTACTTCTATGTTATGGTCTAAGAATTAGGCCCCAGAATTTAGGTCTTGTTTCCTCAGCTTGCAAGAAATTGAATGAAGAATGCATTTTCTATTTCATTTGAGTTACCTTGTTATGTGCTGACGGGTAGGTAAGCATTTAATAAATAATGGGAGTGTGAATGAGTGACCACAGAAGTAAATATCATGTCCAAAAATGGTTCTTTTGATAACACAATCATTAATAGCATTTCAACAGTACTTTATTTGCAGAATATGTTGGGGTCTTCTCAAGATCTGGACTCAGGCTGTGAAGCTATAGAAGTTTAATAATTTGAAGTATACATATTCCATACCCCTCACTCCCGGCTCCTTCTTAGACTTTGGGTTTGGGCCAAGTCCAGTCAGAAAAATGGTATCTTTAGCCTAATGAAGTTGGGTCTTGTCAGTGATGCTGTTTACACAGCCAGGGATTTGTTGTCTCCAGTTCATGAATATTTTTAATCCCCAGAGAATAAATAACTGACTAGAAATGTGTTGTTAACCTCCTGCATGCCAGCCATGGTGCCAGGCACTCTTGCCTGCCATTTTTCCCATAGGTACTCTGTGAGGTTAGGATTACCAGCACTGTTTCACAGAAGAAAGCACTGAGTGCCCACGGCAGAGCCAAGACCCCAAACCAGGCTCCAAGATGGTGTCCAGGCTCTTCTGATGACCCTTCTTCTGAGGGTTGGATGGGCACTCCCTTTCCACAGCTGTGCTCTGCTCTGGCTTTGTTCTGTTCTCAGTAACAAGCCCTTCTTCCTCTTTCACTTCTTCTTCATCTCTTAGAACTGTTTGTCCCAAAGCTGTCCTCAGTTGTCCCCCTGCCATCTCCAAGCAGCCAGTCCCGTACCTCAGCCTGATTTTTTTTCCAAACAGCTTTTGTTTTGTGTTCCGCCAAGCATAACAGCTTGTTTGTTCGTTTTTGTTTTTGGTTGGCAGACTTTGGTGGGGTATTGACCTTTATAGTAGAGCCTGCCTTTACTGCCAATCTCTGATCCTTATGGGCCAACCTTAGTGCCAGTTTTTTATTTATTTTTTAAGAGAGGGTCTTGCTCTGTCACCCAGGCTGGAGTGCAGTGGCACAATGATAGCTCACTGCAGCCTTGAACTCTTGGGCTCAAAGGATCTCCTGCCTTAGCCTCCCAAGTAGCTGGGATGATAGGGCAAGCCATTGCACTTGGCCTAGTTTTTTTTAATATAATAAATTTTATTATATATATTTAAGGTGTACAATACGATAATATAGGATATGCATATAGATAGTAAAAAGGTTATTATAGTGAAGCAAATTAACATATCCATCACCTCACGTAGTTACTCACTTCCTTAAGGTATGGTCCCTCTTCAGATTCTCAGACTTTTTACATGGTGGTAGATGGTTTTGAGTTGGCCAGGAGCAAAGAAGTATTTATGAAACCTTGAACAGTGGTGAGTCTGTGCGTAGGATATGCACTACTGTATAATCTTGGAGGAGACATTTTTCTAAACAAGCTGTCAAGGCAGCCCCTGGTTGCACCCCACTTGGCACTCCCCAACTTGCCTGTGCCCAGCACTATGATGCTAAGAGAACAGTGCAGTGTAGAATTACCCAGTCACACAGAATTTCATGTGGTTACTCATATATAGTTCTCGTCAGAGCCACTTGAGAGCAGCAATGTTTGCATTTTTCAGATGGAAAAATTAAGAGAGTTAATAATCGGTAGAGCTGGGAGTTAGAACCCAAGTCTCTTGACTAAATTTGTTGCCTTTTCTATTGCCTTCCTAAAGAAGGACTTCCCATTTTTACTTTCTTCTTTGTACTTTTCAGATTTTTTTTTACAATGAGCATAATTTTTACAAAAAGGATATAACTATTTTCAAAAGACAAATATAAATTTAAAAAACAGTAGACAACTAGATGAGTCTCCCAAGAGCTTCTTACCTTTATGAGATGAAGGGTCCACACATGCATAGTTTGACAGCATATGGCCACAGATGATTAGGAATGTGAGTGAGCGGGGCTGACATCAGGGAGGGCCCCAGTGGGCTGGGATTTTGTGGTAGAGGGAAGTCTTTCAGGCTCCTAAATTGGACTTGAAGTGGAACCAGGAGTGTAAGAATCCCACAGCAGGGAGAGGCTCTAAGAAGGGTTGTGAGGGAGGGAGGGTGGGCCTTTTTGACTGACTCTCATAGAGCCTGGCGGTCTGAGAAACAAGTGGAGGGTCTGGGGAGCAGATGAGCAGGCAGCAGGAGGCACCTAGCCCCACGGGGCCCATAGCGGATGCCAGGTTCCCGCACACTCATTGAATAAGCAACCTCTCCTGGGAGCAGGTGGCTGCAGTCCGAGAAGGGATGTCCTGGATTGTTCCTGTGCCGCTGCTGTCCCTCCTCACGGCAAAACAGCTGGAGCAAATGGTGTGTGGGATGCCCGAGATCTCTGTGGAAGTCTTGAAGAAAGTGGTGCGGTACCGTGAGGTGGATGAGCAGCATCAGCTGGTGCAGTGGTTCTGGCATACGCTGGAAGAGTTCTCCAATGAAGAGCGGGTGCTTTTCATGAGGTTTGTGTCGGGAAGATCTCGGCTACCAGCCAACACTGCTGACATTTCTCAGAGATTTCAAATCATGAAGGTTGATAGGGTAAGTAAGCTATTCTTTCTTTCTTTGTCATGTCTGCCTTATTGCGTCATTGTTGTTGAGACAGGGTCTCATTCTGTAGCCCAGGCTGGAGCACAGTGGCATGATTTCAGCTCACTGCAACCTCCACTTCCTAGGTTCAAGCAGTTCTGCCTCAGCCTCCCGAATAGCTGGGACTACAAGTGCGCGCCACCACGCCTGGCTAATATTTTTGTATATTTTGGCAGAGACAGGGTTTCACCATGTTGGCCAGGCTGGTCTTGAACTCCTGACCTCGGGAGATCTGCCCACCTCGGCCTCTCAAAGTACTGGGATTACAGGCCTGAGCCAACATGCCTGGCCCTCTGCCCCTTGTTGCTTTTATGTTGGGGAAACCAAACTATGACCTTCAAGTAGGCCTGCCGATTCATGCTTAATACTTGGAATTTCCATATTAATGAGAAAATCAAGCAATAAAATTTGTTTAGAAATATCATTTAGCTTCAGTGGGAAGAGTCCTAAGTGGATGTAGAGAGCATACTACAACCAGCAGCCTTCCCTAAATCTTCCAGCATCTTCCTGAGTTAAAGCTGAACTTGGCACAGGGATCATCATACTGCCTGTTCCTGCACTGAGCCATGGCCTTGTTTGTTTTCATGAAGATATTAACCATTAACTGGTGGGTGTGTGCCCCAGAAGGAACCCAAAGATGCGGGGAGCAGCGATAACAGTCTGTGCCCGCTTGTGTGGCATGCATTGTGGGGCAGGCAGGGCTGCATCTCTGCCATCTAAAGGCCCCAGCTGCAGAGCCCCAGCCCAGCTGCCATTTTGACAGATGGCTTAGGAATAAGAGGGCTTAGAGTCTGAAAAGCACACTGCTGCCAGAGTCATCTTTCTTAAGCACCCATCTGACCGTGTCATTCTCCTTCTTTTAGACCTCTCAGAGGCCCCCTATGTTGACTCCGAAATAAATGCCAATGACCTTAGCTGCCTTAAACACTTCCACAGTCTGGCCTCTGCCCCACTTTCTGATGTCACATCTTGATACTTCTCATTTTCTGGTCACAATGGGCTGTTTGCCTTTCTCCCCAGTAGACCAGGATGTTTTTAAAACTCTGTGCTTTTATGTAACCTGTTCCCTCTGCTTTAGTAAGTCCTCCTTCGCACCCCTTTCCTTCTATCTCTGGCAAGCACTTACTCATCCTATAAGCCCAATGCCAGTCAACTCCTCCAGGAACCCCTCCTAGATGCTTTCCAGGAGTGCCCCTACCATTGCTGAAGGCAGACCTAGCCAGACTCCTTCTCTCCACCTCCTGAACACTGGGTACAGCCCTCAAACCCAGAACTTACTGCATTCAGTTAGGAGTGCCTCTCCTCCCTCTGTCTCCATCCCCAGTCTTCACAAGCCCCCTCTTCCATGTGAGCTGGGCAATTCACTGAGCAGGGCCCATGATGTTTGTTCAGAAAACAGTAAGGGAAGTGGGGCCTCTTCACACACAGGCCCTTCCTGCCAGTTTAAGTGTCTGGCTTTCTGGTGTTTTTCCAGTAGCTACTCTTGGAAGTTGCTGTAGCCAAAGCTACTCCTCCCTGTGCTGCCTCCTGAGGCCGCAGGCCGCTGCTCTGCTCCTGGGCTAGGCTTGCTGGAGAAGCCACGTGCAGGAAGGGTTATAAAAAGCCTTTCCATAAATTTTCTGCATGACTTGCCAAGAACTGTAAGTTGTAAATCTGTTTTCTTGCTTCAGAGAGAAGTAGGGAGGAGGAAATGGCTCCTTTCTATTCAGCTCTGGAAACAACCCTTGCCTTATGTCTGTCCTGGGCTACCCCTGCCGTTTTAGGAGGCCTCAGGGTTGTCAGCCTCAGCAACTGACTACTGTGGTCATTTCCTCTGTGGCTTTTAGATCTTGTCTACAGTACTCACATTTAGATCATCAGAGCCACCTAGTGGCACCTCCCTTCCTTGCTGCTTTCAGTCATCCCTGGCTCTGGTGCATTTGGGCTACTGGGCCGTCCGCCTCCCCTAGCAGGACACGCGGCTCACCTAGGCGTGGGCTCTGCGGAGGAGGGCTGCTGTCAAGAGGATGTTGAGTGAGGGAAGACAGGTTCTTTTTTTTTTTTTTTTTTAAGCGAACCTTTTAAAAATGTATAAAAACAGTATAATGTCATTACTTTTATTACGAATTGTTTAGAAAATAGTTGTATTTGCAAGGAGGGATAAGGAACATATATAATCCTATCTCTCCAGTAGTAGCTATTTTTACCTTTGTGAAATTCCTCGTAGTCTTTGCCTCAATTGTACAATTTTTTACACGATGTATGTAGAATTTTTTCTGCCTTTTTTTAACCTCCTAATGTATCCTGAACACCTGTTTTGCTGCCAGCCATAATTATAATTTTAAAGGATGCACCACCATCAGTTAAATGGATGGGCTGGGGTTTAATTGACTGCCCCTTCCTTATGTGAGCTGTGCGAGGCGGCCAGGACGCCGCAGAGGAGGCAGAGTGCACATGAGGACAGGGAGAGGAGAAGGGGCAAAGAGGCTCCCAGAGCCGGCTGCACCTCACAGCTGTTCTTTCCATTCTGCCTGCTCTGTTGGGGGATTCCTGCAGCTGGCTTCCAGTCTGTACCCTCTTGATGGATGGGTACGAACGACAGGTGCCTTCTTACTACGCTCTCATCCTGTGCCAGGCGCTGTGTGTAGTGTATTCTCTCAAGCAATCCTGCCAGTCAGAGCTTCTCCTCGCTTTACATACGCAGACACTGGAGGAGGTGAGGAGAGGAAGGAACATTTTCACCCAGAGCCTTGAGGGCCACGGAACAGTAGGGCCTTGGCTCATTCTATCTGGCCCAGTCTCTATGTCCACTTGACTTAACCATGTGGCCATGTTAATTCCATCTTGAAGGCAGGGAGAGGTCATGGGCAGCCCCACTCCCCCTTATGGCACTCTCATGTCCCCAGTCACAGCTCTGGGTCTCTCTCCACAGCCTTACGACAGTCTGCCTACCTCACAGACCTGCTTCTTCCAGCTGAGGCTGCCCCCGTACTCCAGCCAGCTGGTCATGGCCGAGCGCCTGCGCTATGCCATCAACAACTGCCGCTCGATCGACATGGACAACTACATGCTCTCAAGAAACGTGGACAACGCCGAGGGCTCCGACACTGACTACTGACCGCGCGGGTGCTCTCACCCTCCCCTCTGTCCCTCAATAATGCTCACTTCTGATTTGATGTTGATATACTTTTATGGTAACTACGTAGATGTTTTAGGAACATAAACCAACATTATAAACAGTGGCCACATTTAGTTATTCTAAATGTAACAAAGAAATTAGATGTTTTTATTTTTCTGTGATTGTACAAAAACAACAAAAACAAAGTGCTCTCAGTCAGGTTTTTCCCTCCATATTTTTGGTCACTTTTGATAAGTTTGCATGAAACCATTTTGGTGCATTTTTAGTTGGGAATGGTACCTTTTTGTAAACCCACCCAGTGAACATGAAATTGTACATTGTGTATAATTGTTCATTAGAAAGGACAGTTTTACATGAATATTCATATATTTATTTTGTTTTAATTTGAATTGCCTGTTCAGGGTTCCTTATGCAGAGAAATAAAGCAGATTCAGGAACTGGAGCATGGCTGTTGGTATTGCTTCCTGCGGAGCTTCTGACTGGGGGCTACCATTGAGGCAGACATGAGCCCAGAACACAATGAGCTTCCAGGCTGGTCTTGCTCTCACGGCTTTTTGACCCGTTCAGAAACATTCCTTTACATTGAGGGTGGGCTTTACTTGGAAATAACATAGCAGGGAACCATGTGATTCTAGGAGACCCCTCTGGGTTGGAAGCCCCTATTTTCCATTGTTCTTCTGTCATCCTGGGTCTCTCTCACTTTGTTCCCTCAGCTGCTCCGCCCTCTCAGCACCACCCGTCCTTCTCTGGACAGCCCCAGCTACCTAATGTGGAGGGCGACTCTACCAGACAAGGAGGAAGGGGACCACAGTAATGTCGTCTGGCCCTTCCTGTGAAGAACCTACAAAGACAAAATGAGCACGTGATGGAATTAAAGAACAGGGCAGTTTACAACATGTCTCTGTGGGGAGGGCAGCCAAGGGGAAGGTGTTACAGAAAGGCCAGCTACCGCTAACAGGCACTTAAGCATGTATCAATGAGTGAATGAGTGGGTGAATGTGTGAATTAGCGTGAGAACTGATGAGTGGCTTTCACATCCTTGAATGATGGAATTGTGCAGAGGGCTGGGGAAGGGGTTACATTCTTGGTGCTTACACTCAGCCAGCCCCTGCGGGCCCTCAGTGCTGTGTGTGTGTTCAGCAGCATCAGGGTGAGCGTGTGTGAGCATGTGTTTCTGGGGGAAGGGGCCGTCTTGAGAGCAGCTGGGAGGGCTCTGGCTTCTTGGAGTGTGTGCAGGAAGACGGGCAGGCCCGTGGACAGCGTGTCTCCCTCACCTACAGGAAGTTCATGCCACAAGCTGCTTGCACTGTACTTCGTGGACAGGGTCTTTGCCAACAACGTGCTCAAATGACGTGCCAGCCAACCAGCCCTCTGCAGGCAGTTATTTTTTTCCACAAGGAAGATAGAAGGTGTATATTTTCAAAGAGAAATAGAAAAATAAGGTTTTGCCAGCTAAGATAATGTGGTAAATGGATCTTTCCTAGTGAGGATATCTAAATATTTAGAATGGTGACATCTTTGTTTTATTGAAAAAAGGCTTCAGCTAGAATTGGGTCTCAGGGAGGGACTGCAGCTTTTGGGGGAACCCCCGGAGGTCTGGGTAAAGATGGGCCTTTAATACCGATCTAAGAGTGTAGTCAGTAGCATCGTCGAAGGGCTCTGGGCTTGAAGCCCTCCTGCTGGGGGTGGGAAGGTCCTGCCTGGGTCTCTGGACCAGGAGAGAATTTCTCTAAGAAAAGAAAGGCACCTGTGCTGCCCAGATCCTGGACGAAGCCAGGAGAGGCCTCTTAGGGTCTTCTGAGCCGCTTCCTACGTCCCTCTTGCTGAGGTGGGCTAAGGACATGCAGAGCAAAGGATATATCTGCAGTCTCTGAATTCAAAATAATGCCTCACCCTGTGCCGCTGCCACAGTTTGCTCTGGACTGAGGGGCAGGAGCACCCCCAGAAGACCGGCACTCATGGTTGCAGGTCCTGGGCTCAGGACTAACGGACAGCTGCTCAAGTTTGACCCTGTGAGGGGAATCTGCACAGTGCCATGGTTTTACAACGCACACTGTTTCTTTGCCAGAAACCTGTTATTTCCTCATTGTCTTGACTTTTTTCATTTTTGCTAGTTGCCCAGGCTGGTCTGGAACTCCTGGCCTCAAGCAGTCCTTCCACCTTGACCGCCCAAAGTGCTGGGATTATAGGCGTGAGCCACTGCGCCTGGCCTCTCTTGACTTTTTGAAAATTCTGGAAGAGGGGGAAGCACAAGTCTCTGATCTGAGGAGTTGAAGTGGGCCTGGTCAGGCGCTTCCCTTGGTTCACTTTCAGCTCTTACAGAGGCTTAGGCAGTTGTTTGCTGGCCTCATTCACTTAACAAATACTTGGCAGTTTTTATGACCCTTAAGCAGTCTCAAGAAAACTTTGACCATCAGTTTTTAAAATTTAAGATTTCTGGCCAGGCGCGGTGGCTCACGCCTGTCATCGCAGCACTTTAGGAGGCCGAGATGGCCGGATCACGAGGTCAGGAGATTGAGACCATCCTGGCTAACACGGTGAAACCCCGTCTCTACTAAAAATACAAAAAATTAGCCGGGCGGGGTGGTGGGCGCCTGTAGTCCCAGCTACTCGGGAGACTGAGGCAGGAGAATGGTGTGAACCTGGGAGGCAGAGCTTGCAGTGAGCCAAGATCGCGCCACTGCACTCCAGCCTGGGTGACAGAGTGAGACTCTGTCTCAAAAAATAAAATAAAATTTAAGATTTCTCCTGGCATCCTTCAAAGTACGGCTTTGTTCTGGGCCTCCTAGCTTTGTGGCCTTTGCCCAGGACTCCTGGCCGGATGAAGCCTACATCTGGTGAGTTTGGTTTTTAGCCAAAAGCAGATCTTGGGCATTGAATCCTAGAGCTGGAGGGAAAGTCTCTAAGGGGCCAGATGATCTCTGCCTCCATAAACCAGGAATCCAAGGTCAGGAGAGGGAAAGCTGGATCATAGGTGTGCCCTGGCTAGAACTGGGAGGCTTTGCGTCCTGTCAGTGTGCCGTGGTAGAGCCAGGGGGCTAGTCACTTCCCCTCCAAACACTCATCCTGTGCAGAAACAGGCCAGTGTGTCCCTGCAAGACAAACCTCAGAGCACCACCTCCTGCCAGCAGCCTGCTGCCTCCTGGGAGGGATCTGGAACCCTTGACCTAACAGCGTGTGGCCCTGGTCTCTCTGCCGGCACTGGGGCCCCTGTGCAGACCAGCAGTGTGGTCACAGGTCAGCCTCCAGCCAGGGAGCAGTATCCTGCCCCAGTGGTGAGGTTCTTCCTGTTCTCTCCCACCACCTTATCCTGCATGTGACCATTCGCTGCCTTGGCCAAACCTTAGAAAGAGCATTCCAGGAGTTGAGGGAGAGGCTGTGAGGGCACAGAAAATCCCAAGCCATTTCTGGGTGGCTCAGGAATACAATCAGGCTCCCATCAGCCCTGGCTCACCCCTTCCCTGGAAATGCCTAGGGCTTCTTGACCTTTGCCTTTGCTGTGCCATGCCTGCCAATGGGAATATCCTCCTTACGGTTGGAACCTGTGGGAGCTGGGGTCAGCCCACAGGCCCAACTCAAAAGCTCTGACTGCCACAAAGGGTGCCTGGCTTACCCACAGATAGACCTGGCTTGCTTTTTCCCAGTGCCTGGAATTTGTGCGTTGTACCAGGCACTCAGCTTTTCTAGCCCCCCAAGGATATGAGGATACCTCCCTCTATCCCTGTCTTCCAGGCAGTGCACATTTAGACATAATCTCTTTTTTTTTTTTTTTTTGAGACGGAGTCTCACTCTGTCACCCAGGCTGGAGTGCAATGGCCGGATCTCGGCTCACTGCAAGCTCCGCCTCCTGGGTTCACGCCATTCTCCTGCCTCAGCCTCCCGAGTAGCTGGGACTACAGGCGCCCGCCACCTCGCCTGGCTAGTTTTTTGTATTTTTTAGTAGAGACGGGGTTTCACCGGGTTAGCCAGGATGGTCTCGATCTCCTGACCTCATGATCCGCCCGTCTTGGCCTCCCAAAGTGCTGGGATTACAGGCTTGAGCCACCGTGCCCGGCTGACATAATCTCTTAACAATGTCACAGAGAGGGTAATGGTCCCATTTTACAAATAAACTGAGGCTCAGAGATGTCATATCTTGTCAAAAGCTATGGATGACAAAGCTTGGAGATCACTCAAGAACCCCCTTCAACCTCAGCTGCATGTCTCCCAACTAGGGCTGAGTCCCTCCAGGTAGGGCCTGGCCCAGCCTATGGCCAATACCCAGTAAATGCTTGTGAGATGAATTAGTTGGTGGATTAAGCCTGCAGGGGGCCCTTATCTCTATGCTAACCTGAGTTTGAAAGGGTTGTTTTTACTTTTTAATTTAGTGGGAAAGGGGCACAGAGATTCCATGCCCTCCCTGGACATACCACCCTCCCTCCAGGAGCCTCCATGCATGTAGCTATCTGGAAGCTCCAAAAGTGGTTTTGTGATTAAGTGAGGTATTGCGCTCTGTTAAGTGCTTTGCTCATGCCTGGTGGTGGTGAACAGTGTCTGTTAGAAGGCAGAGTGGAGAGCCATGTGTCTCCATCAGTGCCCACCCTCTGGGGGCACCTAAAATGACCCTTCGCTTCAGAACCCAAAGCTCCTCTGGCTAAGGTGGGGGCCAATTTGGGTCCCTAGAAACAGCACTGGACACAGTAGCACTGCTTGAGTTCTGTGATCACTATGCCTTGGGATGCAGGGGAGTTACTAGGCATTGGAGGGTTAACTGGGAACTTAACCCTCTCTACAAAAGAGCTTCCATGGGAAAGGGGGGTCACCGGGGAATGCAGGTTGCCCCATTCTAGCTCAACCTACAGTGACCTCTGCTTTACATAATCACAATCCTTACAAACACCCCAAAAGCAAGGTTCCCTTGTTATCCTTAGTACTCAGATCAGAAAACTGAGGTTTGCAGAGGGCCAACCTGTCCTTGGTCACAGGGCTAGAAAGTGAGGGACATGGGATGGAAACCCAGATCCATTAGATCCTGAAGCCAGGATCCTGTTGTTCTCCAGGCTAAGCCACCAATTTAGGACAAATAGAACATGCTGGGAATTGGGGCTTATTGGAGATGATGAAAACAAAGGCCTGAGGTTTAAGTGGCTCTGTTGTAGACAAACATTGAACCCCCTGGAAGCCTGAGGTTTCTTTCAACAGTGTTCAGAGTAATGGGAGAAAAATTAATTCCCAACAAGGCCTCTCCGAGTGCAAAGCAATGGTGAGCAAACCGGGAAATCACCAAAACGCAGCCTGGGTCTCACAGGCTAGTAGCAGGGTCCTGCCACTCCGCCGCAGCTGGTGGTGTGACAGAGCTGGCTCTCCTGACATAGGGATTAGAAGGGATTATGCTGGGCCAGGGCTTACTGTGGCTACCCTGTTTCTGGAGTAAGCACTGCCCCAGCCAGGAGCCCTTTGGCAGTCCCCAGAGAGGCTGGGGTGGGACAGGGTGCTGCTTGCCTGTCCACATGTTCTGCCTGGAACAAAATCCAGGGCCTCTGGGACTTCACCTGACTCTCATCTGTACATGGGGCCCTGGTTCCTTCTGGGGGTACATTGGGCTGAGGGGGAACGTTCATCTCTTGTTTCATCCTCACATTAATCTGTCCATCCACTGCTACCCCCATCCCTTACCATAACCAAACAAAGCAGGTGCAGATGTTTGAATTAACAAGAGCAAAGTCTGATAACAAAAAGCAAATTACCCAAAACTAGTAAAGGGGGAAATAGCCAGATTGCTATTTAAAGTAACTGCTTCAATTTTTAGTGGGGAAAGCAATTTTGGGGGGTTTTAAAAGGGAAGACTTGATAAGGAAGGCATGCAAGAACTGGGCTGAGTATGATGTGTGTGTGTTTTGTCCTGGTGGCTAGCTTGGGTTTCAGTCCACCTGGACTTCGGATTGACATTATTTTAACAATGGCCAGGTTGTTAATTAGCCATTTTGAAGTAATTTTTGGAGGTTTGCAGCTGGGTCTCCAGACTTGGTCTGTCTCAAGACTAGCCCCTGAAACTTCTAAGACATCACACAATTAAATAGTAGCATACAGTTAGATAAATGAAAAGGGAGCATATCCTGTGAGAAAGGGGAGGGATGTGGAGTCGATTTTAAGGCTAAGGAGAAAGGCTTTTGAGTTGCCTCAAGGTTACATTTTGAAACCCAAGAGAATGGGGAAAAAAAGGTTTAAAATGCATGAAGTTAAGCTGCGGGCTACATTGCTTCTCTGATATCTGCTACTCAGCTTCCCTGCTCGTTCACTCTGCACCAGCCACCCTGACCTCCTTGCTGTTCCCCTAACACATGAGCCGTGCCTGTAGTCCGCGGCCTCTGCACTGACTGTTCCTCTGCTAGGAGTGTCTTGGCCCCCTGGCTCACTTGATACCTTCAAATGTCATCTTCTCAGTGAGGCTTACATTGGTCAATCCTTTCTCAGAGGCTTCACTCCACCCCCCAATCTCTTGCCAGCAATCCCTAATAGCCCTTGTTACAGCCTGCACTTTTTTCCAAATACTTTCTACCTTTTTTTTTTTTTTCTTTTTTTTTGAGAGGGAGTCTCACTGTGTCGCCCAGGCTGGAGTGCAGTGGCGCGATCTCGGCTCACTGCAAGCTCTGCCTCCCGGGTTCACTCCATTCTCCTGCCTCAGCCTCCCGAGTAGCTAGGACTACAGGCGCCCGCCACCATGCCCGGCTAATTTTTTTGTAATTTTTTAGTAGAGACGGGGTTTCACCGTATTAGCCAGGATGGTCTCAATCTCCTGACTTCGTGATCCACCGTCTCGGCCTTCCAAAGTGCTGGGATTACAGGCGTTGAGCAACCGCATCCGGCCCTTTCTACCTTCGTATATACCAGTTACCTGTTGTCTCTTCCCCCACTAGAAGGTAAGCTTCATGAGAACAGAAGTTGTCTTTTTCCTTGCTGTTTCCCTATTTAAGCAATGAATTCAGGAACCTGTGAGTAGGGATCAAGCTCCTCTTTCACACAAAGAAACACCTGGCCTTGGATGGGTGAAGGGCTTTATCGCAGCTGGTGCTGGGTGGAGCCGGAGTGTGAGCAGCGCCCATAGTGCTCCTCGCCTCTTCCACCCACCCAGAATCCTCCCCAGTGACCCAGGACCAGGCGGCTGCGGGGAGGCCGAGAGCCTTCACTAAATGTGACGCATCAGTGACTACAGCCCTGAAATTGAAATTGGAAGCCCAGGCTTGTGTTCACGTCCAGCAAATCCAACAGGTGAAAAATCTAGCTTGTCATCAGCTTATAATAGTCCCATTATCAAAAGCTTAGCCAGGGCTGCTGATTTTGCTTTTAAATGTTTGAGGCTTTTTTTTTTCTTCCAAATCATTTATTTTTCTCTTATGATATGAGAACAGTAGAAAATATGGATAACTATGCAGTTTATGTAAGCATTCAACAATTGGGAGCGAACTTTCTACAATCCCGAGTGCGGTCACTCCGGGAGCGCATCCGCCCCAAGAAAGGTGGGCAGGCAGCCGCGCGTGCGGGCAAAACCTCAAAGAGGAGCGGCTCGGTGGCTCTTTCTGCCCCTGCTTCCCCTCCTCCTGCTTTACCGAGATCACTACCGGGGGCCCTGGAGACGGCGGTCCCCAGGGCACTCCGGGAGCCGACCGAGTCTCGCGGGGTCGCTCCGCCCGGAGGCTCTCCAGACCCCTGCGCGCGGCAGCCCTGGCCCCAGTCACCCCTGCGCGCAAGCCCGCGAACTCCGAGTGGTCAGGTCCTCCCCACCGAGGTGATTTCGATTCAACGGCGATCAGAGTCCCCGAGAAAGGTGCAGGCGCCTCCCGCCGCCGTGGGGAGCGCACAGCAGAAAGCTTGGGGCGTAAGCAAGAGGGGAAAGGAGGTGGTGTTGAGTGAGAACCAGCCGAGTGTTTTCCAAACATCCATTTAATCTTGGGTTTATCCTATGTATAAAATCTTAACGTGAGGTAGGCTTTCTTATTCCCACTGTGCAGACAGGGAAAATGAGGCTCAGAAGATGCGGTGGTGGTCTGCAAGGTGGAAGAGCTGGGTTCGCAGCCAGGACGGTCTGAGGCTGCGCTCCTTCCCCGGGGGCCGCAGCGGGGCGGCGTCTAGCGCGGCAGAAGCTTGCCGAGGGCCGCGGCAGGCGCGCGCGGGCTTGGGGGCTGGTCGGGCAGCATGGCGGCGCTGTGCTCTGCCCGCAGGGCTAGGCGCGGGCACGCGGCGCGCAGGTGGCGCAGGCCGGCCGCGCTCACGTTGCGGCAGAAGTCCACGTGCAGTGTCTGCAGCGCGCGCCCGTCCGCCGCCACGGCCGCCAGCGTGCGGTTGGTGACGCGCGCGCAGTTCTCCAGGCGCAGTGCGCGCAGGCGTGGGCAGCAGCGCAGCAGGCGGGCCAGGCAGTCGTCGGTGACGTGGCCGCAGCCCGACAGCGTGACAGACGCCAGGTTGGGGCACCTGTGAGGAGAGTGCGGTGACCCGGGGCTCACTGGCTTGTTAAAGCCACCCAACCGCCCCGGGGACTGGGTGGACTCATTTACCGAGGAGGACTCGGGCCCTGCGAGGTGAAGACACTTGGCTGCGATGACACGGCAGGGTTCCACGTCGACTTTCTGGCCGACCCATTTTCCCTGTTCTTTCTGCCCCTGCACCCCACCGTACCTTCATTTGCGTGGGTTCTTGGCTCGTAGCCTCGGGAGCCCTAGTGGGAAGCCCTGACCCCGGCCCAGCAGAGTTCTGGGGCGGCTGTGGACAGAGGGAATGCCGGTTCTGGGAGCCACAGCCCTTGTCTCTTTGTTTCACTCTGGATGTGCTGCCTCGCAGGGGAGCGGTGCGTGGCGACTGACTGCTCCAGTCTAGCTTCAAGCCTGAGGCCCCTGAATGTCCCGGCGGGACGTGAGTGGGAAGAGGGATTTGTTTCCTTGGAGGTGGTTTAGTGACAGGCCCATCCCAACCCTCGAGGCGGTGGGGGCACGCGTCAGCATTGAGTCCGGGTTCAGCTTAGTTGACTAGAGCTGTTTCTGCATCCCCTGGGCCACCAGCCTGGAAAAGGGCAGGGATTGGAGGCAGCTAGACGCAGGCCCTGAGCAGGTACAATCAGGGACACCCACCCAGGTGGCTTGCCCAGAAAGCTTGGGGGAACTCTCTGCTGCAGCCTCACCAGCCCCTCCCAACAAAAAAAAGATCTTGAGCCAAGTTAGACTTGGCTTATCGCCGTGTCAGTCACTCAGAGAGCCTTCGTTTGCTCTGCATGGGGGAATAATGTCTACCACTGGGGTTGGGAGGAGCCTGCAACGGGGCCTTCCACAGGCAGTCATAACCCGCTTTCCCTGGAAACAAACGGGACCAGCCTGCTCCCAGTCCAGAAGGACCGACTAATGGGCCGGGGCCTTGGCTCCGCGCAGCCAGAGGGAGCTAGAGTCTGGACTGGGGAAGCGTTTCCCTTTCCCCTCAGCACCCCCTGCAGCTCCGTGACTGCCCCTGGCTGGGCCAGCTCAGCTCCTTTGTGCCTGGGGTGGGAAGTAAGGCACTAAAATATGCTGGGCGCAGCCAGGTGTCACACCGAGCCCAGGCCTCCTTCAGGTTCATGCGCCTTCGTTAGTCACCCCGTCAACCTCTGCACCCCTAGTTTTGTAAGTGGAGAAACTGGCCCAGGGAGCTCAAGGGACTGGCCGGTGACTGACTTGCTGTCAAACCCAGGACAGATGTCTGAACCTTGCTGAGCGCCACTTTCTCATTTGTCAAGTGGGAGGAATTGTTACCTTCAAGGTGGTTATAAGGATTAGCTGTTTAAGCCTCAAAGGTGTTGGGTGATCTTTTCCTCTAAGAATCTTGGAATAATTCTGATACAGGGAAAAAACAAAGAGCGGACTGTCTCCCCTCCCAGCCATCCTCAGCCGTTCCTCCCGACCTGAGCCGAGTGCCAGAAGAACCAGATTCGGTAGGCGTTCCTCCGTACCTACTATGTGCCAGGTGCCACTGTGTCATTCTCTTATCGGATAAGAAAAATTTAGCACATTTTACAGAAGGAGAAATGAGGTTGCAAGAGTTTAAATGTTTGAGCTGGGATCACATGGTTGGACGAACTGGGTGACCCAGCAGAGCCCTGACAGCAAAGCCTTTTGCTTTTTATGTGACAGCAGGGCCCCTTGCTTGATCAGTACAGTGGCCTGGGAGGTCCACTTCACACCTGCAGGTTTGGAGCATTAAGCTCGGTTCTCTTACAGTAAGAATGGGACAATTTCAGGACATGTTCTGCCATTCGCACCCTGCTCCGCCGCCGCCCCCGCCGCCCCGCCCCTAGCCATATCACTCTCTAGTCTGATTCTTGGGCCTTGTTAAGCCCATGAAAATGGCCTTGTCCAGTCAGGGCCCAGCCCCAAGTCCATCTTCTGTTTTCTCCCAGCTCAAAAGAAAGGTGGGGTCATGACGCTGTTTCCTTCCACTCCTGTAGTGCTGCCAGCAAATAGCAACTATGAACTTGGGTGGCAGTAAACTGGCTGAGCCAATTTTCCATGAGCAGCAGGCCCAGTTTGCTAAGTGATCAAGGGGGTGTTATTCCTCAAAGGCAGCACAGGACTGGCAGAGGCTCAGTGAGAGGCTGGTTGAGTAGCTCCGTGTTCTTGCCTGGGTCACTATACCCATGAGGCTGGGGCCGTGGGGGGAGCCTGGCCTAGTGGTTCAGCGTCTATGTCTGTGTCTGGGGTGGGGTTAGCAGATGAACACAAGATGTACTTGGGATGTACTTATACTAAAATATTATTCACTGTTTATCTGAAATTCCTATTTAACTGGGCAGCCTATATATTTGCTAAAACCTGGCAACCCTAGACTGGGCAAATCACACCACCTCGTGGAGCATCAGTTTGCTAATTTGAGAAATTAGGCTAAGTCACCCTCCTTAGGAGTACTGTGTAACTCAGTAATTCATCTACTCCTGGAGTCTGGTTTGGCTTAGCTGACCCCAGCACCCTGGCTCCCCCACCTCTCCCCTCCGCATCGTTTCCCAGGCCTCGGGGGCTGCTTGCTAGGCCTAAGGGAGGGGTGAGCTGATTGCTGCATCTGGAAGCCTTTTCCCAGAGCCTGACCTTGAAAATCCAGGCCCAGCTGGACCCACCCAGCACTTAATGACTAGCAGTATGGAGGCCCCACTTCTTGGTGTTTGCATGAAGCAGCTCCAGGACCTGTAAGGCTAAGAGGAGGATTAGCAATTGTTTCCCTCTTGATTTTATCATCTCCTGGGGACCATGCTTTGGGCGGGTCTGGATGTCTGCCTTGGGCCTGCCTAGTCTGAGGCACCCCAAAGGTGGAGCCATATTGGTCTCGTAATTTGCTCTTCCCTGCCCCCCAAGAGGGAAGCCAGAGCTAGCGGGGCCAGCACTGCTCAGGAGGCAAGGTGGCCTACCTGTCGCACACCTGGAGGAGGAAATCATTGACCAGGCTCTCGTGCCGGCTGCAGATGCTTCTCTGGAAGGCACTCTTGAGCCAGTCCTCGATGCTGCACACCTGCACGCGGCTGGAGTGCCAACAGATGGAGAGGCTGCGGAGGGCCGGGCCCAGGAGGAAGTTGTCCTTCTGGAGTTCAGTGAGGGAACGGAAGTGCAGCAGGGACCACAGTGCAGGGTCCTCAAACACGTCGTGGAGCTGGGAGCAGGTCCTGGCGAGGCTCTTCCTGCTGTCCTTGTCTAGGAAGGAGAAGAGGTGCAGCAGGCACTCCCGGTTGAGCTGGGTTATGTGCATGGTGAGCAGTGGCCACATGTGAGTGCAGCTGCAGCCAGGGGACGGGCTGACCTGCCTGCTCTCCTCCTCCCCGGCTCTGGGCCGGTGGACATATATGGTTGAGGAATGGTGTTTATTTTTGGCTAACAACTGGTGCTGCAGCTCTGCGGAGGGGTGAGGGAAGAAAAGCCAGGACCCAGACATACGTGCGGCAGTCTGTGGTTCGGCTTCTGTTCAGAGGGATTGGAGGTCCTGGCAGAAAAGGAGCCTATTGAAGTTACTTTCCTTAAAAGGGATTTTTTTCCCCTTTAGCTGACAATGGTGTTTAGCGGCAAGCACTTTTGGCTTTTCCCAAGGCATTTTCATTGGCGGTGGCAGTGGCGGTGGCCTGGCCAGCTCCGTCTGGCTTTGCAGTCTCTACTCACGGGGAAGGAGTCTAACTGTCAATGTTAACTGTGTTGATTTTCTAGTACATCAGTGTGGAATCTTTTGCTCCACCCTTACTAGGAAGAAACCTGTGTGTGAAGAGCTAAGGGTGACAGCTGTGAGTTGTGAGCAGAGTACATGGCTGCTGCCTCATTCCTGTGGTTTTGTGCCATACAGTAATTGTCTCCAGGCGAGGCTGGTTGGCCTTCAAGTCCTGCTGCCTGCCACTAGGCAGGGGGATTTTCCTGGCCTCCCCAACAGCTAGATTTTTACCCTGAGTTGTTTCATAAAAGATTTTACTGAAGTAGCTTCTTTCCAAAGTTGTGTGTCTGTGTTTTATTGGTGTTTTGTGGTTGATTGTGTAGTTTTGGTCAAGCAGTACTGAGTGTGTGTTTTAAATTTAAATTTACTTGGCTTTACATTTTCTCACTGGTAAGGCCTTCTACTGTGTGTGTATAACCTGTATTTCCCAAAATGTCAGGATGGATGAGGTAGCTCTTAATGTGAAACTGCTTGAAACAATTTTAGTATTTTAGTCCATCTTTGCCTTTAAGTTGACCACACACCATCCGCTCTGAGTGCCCTCTGTTCCCTCTTGGAGAAGCCAGTGGGGCCACCCCTGCGCTCTCTGACTCAACTCTAGGCCAGGTTGCCTGGAGGTACTGTCCTTCCTGAGTACCCGAGGCCTCACGATATGGCAGACCCGTTTCCTCATGCTGCTTCACTCCCAAACCCAGGACCCAAACTTAACTCCCTTCTTTGAATCCCAGGCGTTTTTTGGTTTGCTTGGGGGATGCTGATATGGTGCAGCTGTACAGGCCACGTTCTGCCTAGGCAATAGTGAGAAGAGAACGGTTTTTCCTCTGTCAGCCCAGGGACTACCACCTCAGTGGTTACTTTTGCTTGTTCTCCCATTTGGAACAAGAGGGAATGGGAATCCTTTTGTTTTCCCATAGACACAAATGAAGCAGCCTATGCTGAACCCACTTCTGGAACTAAGGTTTGGTCAGGGCTGGTGCAGCTTTGCCTTTAAAGGCAGAAGGCAGTCAAGCAAAGAAGAAAGTAGCCATTGTCAGTGGCTTTCCTGAGAAGCCAGCCTCAGCTGGTGCCCCTGTGCCTGCATTACTCCACCGTGCCAAGATGAAGTGCAGCGGGGAGCGGGGGTTCTCTTAAAAACCAACCAAGGAACAGTCAAAAGGAAGCATTTCCCAAGGAAGGTGAGCCAGCTACTGCTGCTATTTCAAGCTCATCGATGTGGTTCTCAATCACAGCTGACACCCTAGTTTAGGCTCTGTCTAGGTGTACTTCTCCACGTAAAATGGATGCTGCAGTGCCACAGGTGGTGTTATTAGAAAGCTGCATTATCTTCACTTTCCCTCCCCAATCCTCCGCAAACCAATGCTTTTCAGAGGGTTGGCCCTTAGGAATAGGTGGTTCTTTCAACTTCTTGCAAGGCCAGAGCGGTACTTGTGCCTTCCACTGAGTAAGAGCCACTGCTTCAGCGTGGCTTCCACGTTGCACTACTGCAGCCCTGCTGGAATGGCAAAAGATTGGCAGGGAGCACATTTAGAGCCTCGCCTCTCTGCTGCCGCTCCAGGTAGGCTGCAGGAAGCATCCTGGACTACCAGGGCCGGGGGGAACATGCTCCTGCATGCTGCAGAGGGTCTGAGGCACAGCCAGAGGAGGTGACGAAGCTCTGCCCCTTTGGCCTTGTCCAGAGCTAGGCGGTTTGGCAGCAGGGACAGCAACCATGCAGCCTCTGACCAGCACAGCTGCCAAAAGAGAATGTGCCCCATGGAAAGGACGCATAACAGTTTGAACTGCAGGGACCTGTGTCTTCAATTTTAGAAGACTGACAAGAACAGGCAAAGGACGAATGTCAAAACAGGGTTCCGTCTGCAAGAGGCATGGGGGCAGAGAGGTAGTCTACAGGAACTTAACTGTAAGCAGGATGTTTATTTAACAGTTATTTGCCTGTTTTACCTTAAAAGATGACCAATATCCTTTGCTCAGAACCCCAAAACTCATGCCTCAGGGTACAGTCTAGCTCTAAAGGGGAGGGAAGGGGCCTCATTTTTGTAAGATCAGTAGTCACAAGAGGCTGAGGTGATTTCACTGAGCAAGGGTGAGTGGGACCTCAGGCACCTGACTGCAGGCACTAATCTCCCGGCCATCACTTTGCCCGTACAGGTCACTTCATCCTGTTCCAGGTACAGCAGCTCCAAATCGTGGGGATTCTGTAAGATCTTCCTACCTGTTGACTGAGGAGGCCCACAAGTTGAGTAAGTACATCATCATTTATGTGGCTCCACTGAAAAAAGGTGTTCAGAAATAAGTCAAAAGGAAAGAGAACAGACTTTTAATGATACTTTTTAAAACAGTTCAGGTTGGTGAAGCAGAAAAGGGATGTGATTACAATTTAAATGAATCAGTCACTTGCACAATTAATCTTCTTGGCATCATACACACTGGGTTTTAATGGAAAATGATGACATCACAGCATGACCAACGCTCATGGAAGGCAGTCTAGAGTCCATCACGCTCACACCTGAGGGGGAAGGCATTGCACCCACTGACGAGACGCAGAGACCTTGGACTACAGACGACACCACATGCCCACTTTTTCCTCGCCTGCCTATGGCTACTCCTAGTCACCTGGGACCCAGGCCTTGGCTGCAGGAACAGACTTTTTCCATGGGCTTTTCCAGGGCCCAAGTGAAGAGGCCACTTCAGCAACAGAGGGTACAGGAGAGAGTTTAGGGGCTGGTGGAGATTAAAGTGGGATAAGTGTATCTAAATAGACTTATGTACACTAAACCAATGAAGGAGAGGTTTGGCTTTAAGAAATAAATATGTCCCCAACCCCAGAAACCAAGCTGCTGAGTAGGTTCCACAGGTGAGATACACATTTAACACTCACTCTGGGCCAGTATACTTGACTGGTTTAATTCTAGCATATTTGTCATCACTATACACTGAGTAGAATACAGTGGATAAGCAAAGGTTTCTCCACCATGGAGAGAGATTTGTGTTGCCACAAACTGTTTCTATCACCCACCTGTGTGGGAGGACTTCTGAGAAAGTTTTCTTGTTCCAAGGAGCCATGTGACTCAGTGCGAGGCCCTGCCTCAGCAGAAGCTCTGAGCGAGAAGCCACATATATTGCTGGAGACAACATGGCACACGGGAAAAGCCCTGAAGAGCACAAAAGATCAGCTTTCAAAATAGGTGTGGTAAGGCTACACAGTTAAAAATTAAAATACAATAGGCACATTTACATCACTGGTGTTCAAGTGCACAATTCAAATGGATCCAATCACTTTTCTAAAGAATCTTCATACCATTCAAATGCTTCTGTTCAAGTAAAACCAACCAATAAAAACAAATTCAGAGAGAAGACGTGTTCATCTCTTAAGCCAACAGCATCACCTGTCTGAAGACCACTCTGCCCGACAAAGTAGTCCAATGTTGCTAAAGTTCCATTTGGTATAAAAATACAGCTTTTTTTCACCATCAACTCTGCCCAGGCCCTTACTGTTCAACAGCTGCCCATTCAGAGACTGAAGATGGAAGGATCAATGCTAGAGGTTTCAGCTGTCTACCTTCTAAGCAAAAGAGCCCGGATTCATAGGAGATACTTCGCACGATCACAGGAGACACTCACATTTTAGGTTCAATTAGATGTGGTGTTAATGTGTGATACATCAGATCAGGTTGGAGCTGTCATTTTTGTAGATCAGAACTCGTCAAATAGCAGAGTTTCATACAGTTTAACCTAATGTAATTTAGCACTGTAAATTAACTTAAGCACACATTTCCCTATTATCTTTTAGGACTCCAAGTTGTAAGACCTAAACATGATGGCAAAGCTTTATTCTTTGGAGTGAAAATTTAGAGCAGCACTGTCCTACGCTGTCTGCGGGTGCTGAGCACTTGAAATGTGGCTAGTGTGACTGAAGGCACTGAGTTTCTAATTTCAATTTCAATCACATGTGGCTAGGGGCCATTGTACTGGATGATATAAGTTTACACATAATTGCAATTTGCTCCTTGTCATCTTAAAGCGTTTAGCAGATGTGTTCTGGGAAGATGTGGGATTTATCCAGTTAATATTAAAATGGAAATGGAGCTACATCTGATCCCACAACTTCAGATACCCAACCTGAGGGAAAGCCATCAGACTGTTCTTACATTCATAAACTTAAAAATAAAAAATGATCAAGATGTTTTTAATAGAACAGGCTGGGTGTGGTGGCTCATGCCTGTAATCCCAGCACCTTGGGAAGCCAAGGCGGGTAGATCACTTGAGCCCAGGAGTGCAAGACCAGCCTGGGCAACATGGTGAAACCCCATCTCCAGTAAAAATATTAAAAATTAGCTGGGTGTGGTGGTGCCAGCTACTTCGAGGCTAAAGTGGGAGGATAGCTTGAGCCTGGGAGGTTGAGGCTACAGTGAGCTGTGATCATGCCACTGCGCTCCAACCTGAGGGACAGAGTAAGACTCCATCTAAAAAAAGAAAAAAAAAAGTCTGAAAGTTTTATTGGCTTAATACAAGATACATTTTGTTCCTTGTGGAGAATTGGTAGGCTACATCTACCAACGCCCCCACAACCAAAAAAAAAAAAAAAAAAAAAATCAAAGGACTGTCTTAGAACACTTGTAGAAACTACAACTGCTTTCTTTAATTGGAATTCTGTTTCCAAATTTGAATTTGAGTTAAATCTATTTTTTAAAAACAAAACTGGCTGGGTGTGGTGTGGTGAGGTGGGCAGATCACCTGAGGTCAGGAGTTCGAGACCATCCTAGCCAACGTGGTAAACCCCTGTCTTTACTAAAAATCCAAAAAAAAAAAAAAAAAAAAAAAAATAGCCAGGTGTAGTGGTGGGCACCTGTAATCCCAGCTACTCAGGAGGCTGAGGGTGCAGTGAGCTGAGCCCATGCCACTGCACTCTAGCCTGGCCAACAGAGCGAGATTCTTGTCTCCAAAAAAACCCCCAAAAAACAAAATGAAAACTCTCCTTACTCAAAATGAGAATACTTTCAACTTCTCCTCTCAGGATAGGCCAGTGAGAGGTGTTAAAACCCAGAGCAGCAGAGATTCTAAATGTCCTCCGGTGGAAGCACACCCCCAGTGATAAACTGAAGTGCAGGTGATGAGCCAAGTAAATCCCAGAGGCTCACACCTCAGACTCAGGTGCCAAACACAAGTCTAAAATGGACATGCCGTGACTTCCAGTGCTACAACTAAGGGGGAATGAGAGACTGATTCAAAAAGGAGGCAGACACCATGGCTTTACCTCACTGTAACACCTATACCATGTCAGTGAGTCACAACATTTTTTTAAACATTACATGTATTTGGTCTTTACTCCCATCTTACCTCCCCGCAAACAAGTACGCCCCAAAACCAAAAAACCAACAAAGACAGTAATTCTTGTATTTGCAGGACAAGTACAACTGAACCAACAAATTTATTTAGTTAGTGCTGATAAACAGCAGCCTTGAGAGACAAGCAGTAATTACCTGGTCTACTTAATGATGCCCTTTGTTATCTTTTACAGGCAAAAAGAATGATTACTCAGCAGTCACTGTGAAATTTTGTGGGCCACAAGTTGTGTGCACACATGATCCTTGATTTAGAGACAACCTGATCTCCATTACAGCTGTGAAAAGACAGCAGGCAGTTGTGTCACTCTTCACAATAAGGAACATATCTTGCTTTCAGCATGTGAGAGGAACAAAAGCATTGATGTAAATGTGCCTCATAGTGAGAACTGAAAACATTAACATAAAATAAAAAAGTCAAATAAGACTAAGTTCTTAAAACTACATATAAAAATTGAATTATTACAACTAAAGCAGCAAATCAAAACGTCTGCTGAGGTTTTCTGGTAGAACAACAACAAAATTAGTTGGTGCCCATGTTCAGTAACTCACTACCATTGACAAAACTAAACCCAAAATAGGAAATTGAAAAGTGCATAATGAAATTAAATCTTGGATCAAGTATTTGTGGAAAACTGGAAATGTTTCTCTGGTATGGTTGATGAATGATGATTTGGAGGAGGTATTAAAGTTTATCTGATCCAGCTTTGGCCTGGCGTTCCACGTAGAAAAGGATGTAGGCCTTTGCCTTCACCACAGTCTCCTCGTCAGTCAGTGTTACAGTACTGTCATTGAAGTGGAACCAGCGGCCTTCGTGAGTTGCGTATGCTGTGTAATGTCCAGAACCAACCCTGTAAAGGCAAAAGACCAAAGGAAAAAAAGACCTCAGAAATCACAAAAAGACCTGTAAACTACATAATGTTAGATTTAAATTTTAGTAAGAATACATCCTAGACTTTTGATTTAAGATGCTTACTAAACTCATGTTTTTACCTTCCTCCAAACTGACCAGAAATCGAGGGTTTGCTACAATGCAAAGCAGATGGCCCTGGACTAATGGAGAAAATACAGAGGAGGAACTCTCAACCTAACGAGCACAGGTCAAGGCCTATGGAAACATGGAAAACTACGTACCAGGTTTTCCCATCAGAATCTTAGGAAAAAACTAAGCTTAACAAAGAAGGGCACCCTTCTCTGACACCGTGGTCATCGGGGCTCTCCCCGATCAGCATGACCCACCCACTCACACACGGAACCTTAGAGTCAGCCCTCCAAGAAAGACAGAAGGCCTGCAGGTAGAACAGACCTTCGTAACTGCCAGCAAAACCCTATTTAAACAATAAAGATCCATCTCATCATTTACTAAGATTCAGAATAAACCACCAAAACCAAATTTTAAAAATATTTAAGCCTTTTGCATGCCTACAAAATCAAATTTTTGAGAGGAAAGAAATACCAGGAAGAACAAGTAAAGCGATCAACCCTGAGGAATTGAATGCAGAAAACCTAGGGGAACTTTAAATTTTTTAATTAGTGCTAATAGTTTCAAAAAGATAGTGCAATCATAAAACAAGAATAGGCTGTTATGAAAAAGTTGTCAGAAAAATGTGATTGATGTAATATAAATATTTCATGGAGGAGCTCATCTTTTATTTGGATACAGATGAAACCCAAATTGGTGATTTGGAAAAGTAGGCCATGGCAGTCCTTAGAAACAGAGACAGAAATCATTAAAGAGTATTTAAGACATGTGGAAGAGAGATCCAGGAAATTCACTATGCATATAATAGGAAGGTACAGAGAACAAAGAATGGGTTCAGACCTACAGTATAAACATTTTCATGAGCTGAAGGCACCAAACTAAAAGTGTCCCTACCAACTGCCAAGCAGGAATACATTTGATGATGTTTAAGTCCAAAGATAGAGGATCCTACATACTTCCAAAGGGAAAAAAGCCATGCGCCTATAAAGTAGTGAGAATCAGACTTGTCCTTCATAACACTATGTGAGTGTAGATGTTACTTTATTGATCTCACAGCTGTGCGGGAAAAGGATTTTCAACATGGATAGTCGTTTGCACACATATAGTAGTCTTAAGTTTGAAGGTAGAATAGCAACTCTCAGACCAAAAACCAGGTTAGACCCCTAATACAAACTTTTAGGGAAAAAAAATAGTGTTATTTAATAAGACTTAAAATGAATCTTTACAGTAGATGACATGGAGTAAGTTATTCCAAATAATTTCCCCTCTTGCCCCATTTAAATTTCAATTGGTAAAGAAATAAGCAACTTTGGAGTCTGTGGACAAATAGACTGGGTTCTAAATACTGGGTTCAAATGAACCATTCTCCATTTCACTTTTATTTACCTTCCCTTAAGGCTTCACAACATCATCTCAAGAGTACTCTTCTACAGCAAAACTGAAGGAAATTTCACCTACTTTATCTGAATCCATTTTTTAGGGAGAAATATCAAGAGTGGTACAAAACTGCAGCATTAGGCTGGCCACCAGGTATTCCCACCCACCAGAAGCTAGCTGTTGTACTCACCCGGAACCATGGTGCACCACCACAGCGGCGAGGTCATACAGGCAGCTCTCCGGGCCACTGTTCTCAGGCTACAGAACAAGGAAGAAGGAGCAGTGGTCAATGACATCAGTATGTCAATGACCTCTAGCCTCTCCGTGTGATGACAATCTTACTGAAGAGCCATTTTTTCACCATGCTAAAAAGGTAACCACCTTACCTCTAGTAAGTAGCATTTCATGTCTAGGCCTCTCAATGGAAATTCTACATATGTATCAACTTTATTTCTTAAATATGCTGTCCAGTGAAATCTTTTCAAATGTAAGCATAGCACCTGGAGGACAGAGATGAGGTCAAAGATTGTGAACACCTAAGTTACTTTTCAAAGTTTGATACTACTATCAGTTCAGTAAATAACATTTTAGCTGCCCTCTCAATCATTCTTCCATGCATACCTTATGCATTCATTCTGTAAAGGGTTTAGCTTTTACTGAAAATCCTAGAGACATACAGAGCAGTTCACATAGTGTAAAGTTATAGACATAGTCTTAGCAGTCAAGCATTTTTCCCTTGAAATTGCTTCGTAACTCAAAATTCAACACTCACCTTGGGTAGTTTTTGAATCCAAAACTTTTTTGTGGACTTTTGTTTCTTTTTGCATTTATGGCACATATATAACTCTGTCTCATCAAGTTCTTCTAAGTCAGTAAAACTGCGAAGACAATCTAAACAAATTGATTTTGGCAGCATTAAAACAAGATACCTTTTATAGAGCCAATGTACTGTAGAAAAAAGACTGAACTTTGAAGCTGAATGACGCAGGTTTAAAATCTCAGCTTTATTAGCTATACGACCTTAGAAAAGTTAACCTTTCTCAGTTGCAAACTGGAGACAAAAAACAATACCTACTTTGAAGAACTATTGTAAGGGAGACAAATAACATGTGTAAAGCACCTGGCATCATGCCTGACATCTGGTGATCAATTGTGTTGGTTTTACTATTAATGAAAATTCATCTGGATAATTCTGATAAAATGGTTTCCTGATGAATTTAAAGTTTCAATTGTGGTTTTCTGTCAATATGTTACATGATAGAGGACAAAGCTCCAAGCTCATAAAAAAAAAAAAGTCAAATTTAGATCATTTAAAAATCAACATAGATCACAGAAGGCTATGCTATCAACATTCTCTGTCCAGACTCTCTACTCTCAGTTCCTAGATAAATCACAGCTACATTTTTTTTTCGTTTAAAGATGTAATTGTGTAACCTGGGGTTTAGTAAACTACAGCCCTAAAACATCCAGCCAGCCACCTGGTTTTGTAAATAAAGTTTCACTGGAACACAGCCATGCCCATTTGTTTACATTACTGTCTGGCTGCTTTTACACTACACCAAACTGAGTCACTGGGGCAGAGATCTTATGTGGTGCAAAGCCTAAAACACAGCAAGTCCTCACTTCATGTCATGACAGGTTCTTGAAAAATGTGACTATGTGAAGCAATTTTTTTCTCATCAATGTTATAACTAAACGTTAAAGGAAACTGTTACTTCAGGAGCTGCTGTATGTCATTTTGCTTTAAACTTGCAGTTTCCAAGAAATTACTGATGACATTAAATGAAGACTTACTGTATTTACTCTCTGGCCCCTTTGCCAATTCCTGATGCAATCAGATAGTCATAAATCTACATAAAACGCACGTTATTCTGTAGAAAAATATGAATGCCTATGGACCCCACACTTGGATTTTCTCGAGTACTCAAGGAGCCAGGGTCTCTGTGCATGGCCTCTCCTAGAGTTGTGCAGTGGGCAACCTGTGCGGCCATGTGCTTCTTACCAAAAATAATTCCCCTTCCTCTGCCCAGAAGTAGCCATTATCCTGACTTTTATGTTAATCATTTGTCTTTACAGAGCATGTATGTATCTTTAATGTATTAGTTTACAGTTGGGTAGCAAGCAGAAACCTAGCTGTGTACAGAAAAGCACTCTTGTCTCTGTACTCAAGTTTCCAAGCCATAGTCAGCCTTTGTGTCTGTGACAGTAGCAGACGGCGCCCTTTCAGGGAAAGTTAGTGGAGGCAAGGTGTGGCAGAGGACTAGACAAAAGTCTTGAATATGCCTTTGTTGCCTGATCCCAGTACCTAGAAGGCACATCCTATGCCTGCCTCCCTACAACTCAATTCTCACTTCTTTCTTTGAACCTTTCTCGACCTCCAGTGGACAGTTACCATTCTTTCCTCAATTTTCCACAAATACTAGAATTGCCAACCTGCTCAACCTGCTATTTTATGTCAAGGATGGTTCCTGGGAAAGGATATATTATATTTTGACATTACATTTCCTGAAGAAAGTCTCAGACTCTACACTCAAATGTTGTTCTCAGGAGCCTCCCAAGTCCCACATCTCTGGCTACAAAGAGCACTAACTACACAGCAGACTGGCTGGCTGGCACTGATAATCCCTTCAGACTGATCACTATGGTACTTGTGAGCTCTGCAGGTGAAGTCATAGATGCTTTCATCAGCAAGTATTTGTTACATCATGTAAAAAGCTATGGCCTTGGCGGGGACAGGGCGGGTCATAGGGAGAATAAGAAACGAGGAAAGGAAACAGAATTTTCCACATTTAAAATCATCATTTGAACACTCAAACTAGAAAAAGGAGAACTTCAACATGACAAAGGCCATATATGAAAACCCACAGTGAACATCACACTCAATGGTGAAAGACTGAAAACTTTTCCTCTAAGATCAGGAAAACAAGGATGCTTGCTTTTGCCACTTCTGTTCAACATAATATTGGAAGTTTTAGCTAAAGCAACTAGGTAAGAAAAAAAACATCCAAAATGAAAAGGAAAAAGTATAATTATCTCTGTTGACAGATCACATGATCTCATGTAAAAAACCCTACAGTTACAAAAAAATTAACTGTGCCTGAAAGCTATGAAATGTTGCTGAAAGAAATTTTAAAAGACATAAAGACATCCTGTGTTCATGGATAGGAAGACTCACTATTGATGTCAGTTCTTCCCAACTTCATCTATAGATTCAGTGCAATCTCAAACCAGCAAATTATTTTGTGGATGGTGACAAAATTAAAGTTTATTATGGAAAGGCAAAAGACCAAGAATAGCAAATACAACATTGAAGAAGAACAAAATTGAAAGACTGATATTACCCAACTTAACTTATTACAAAGCTATGTACCAAGACAATGTGCTGGCGAAAGAAAGAAAACAGATCAGTGGAAGAGAATAGAGCACCCAGAAATAGACTCATACAAATATAGTCAACTGCCTTTGACAAAGGAGCAGAGACAATACAATGGAGAATGGATAGTATTTTCAACAAATGGTACTAGAACTGGACATTCACAGGCCAAAAAAAAAAAAAAAAAATCTAGACACAGACCTTTTATTCCCTCCACAAAAACTAAAAATAGATCAAAGGTATAAAACTTTCAGAACATAGGAAAAAATCCAGATGACCTTGGGTTTGGCAATGGCTTTTTAGATGCAACACCAAAGGCATAATCCATGAAAGAAGGATTTATAAGTTAGACTTCATTACAATTAAAAATTTTTGCTCTGTAAAAGATACTCTCAAGAGAATGAAAAGACAGGATACAAAATCAACATACAAAAGTTAGTTGCATTGCTACACACTGACAATGTATTCATTGTTAGGTATTTCCAAAAAGGAAATTAAGATAATTTCATTTATAGTAGCATCAAAAAGAATAAAATACTTAGGAATACATTTAAGGAGACAAAAGACTTATACCTGAAAACTACAAAACATTGCTGAAATAAAATTTTAAAGACATCCTGCATTCATAGATTGGAAGACTTGATGTTGTTAACATGATTATTACTACCCAAAGCAATCCACAGATTCAGTGCAATTCTTATCAAAATCCCAATAGAAATTTTTGCAGAAATAGAAAACCCATCCTAAAACTCACATGGACTCTTAAGGAATCCTGAATAGCCAAAACAATTCTGAAAAAGAACAAAAAAGTTATAGGACTCACACTTTTGATTTTAAAACTTACTACAAAGGTACAGTAATCAAACAGTATGGCACTGACATAAGAACAGACATACAGACCAATGAAATAAACTCTTGGCCGGGCGCGGTGGCTCAAGCCTGTAATCCCAGCACTTTGGAAGGCCGAGATGGGCGGATCACGAGGTCAGGAGATTGAGACCATCCTGGCTAACACGGTGAAACCCCATCTCTACTAAGGAATACAAAAAATAGCCGGGCGAGGTGGCAGCGCCTGTAGTCCCAGCTACTCGGGAGGCTGAGGCAGGAGAATGGCGTGAACCCGGGAGGCGGAGCTTGCAGTGAGCTGAGATCCGGCCACTGCACTCCAGCCTGGGCTACAGAGCGAGACTCCGTCTCAAAAAAAAAAAAAAAAAGAAATAAACTCTTACATATACAGTCAACTGATTTTTGACAAGAATGACAAGACTACTCAATGGGGAAAGGACCATCTTTTCAACAAATGGTGCTGGGGAAACTGGATATCAACATGCAAAAGAATTAAGTTGGACAGTTACACCATATACAAAAATTAAAATAGATCAAAGGTCTGAAACGTAAGTCTTAAAACTATAAAACTCTTAGAAGAAAACATAGGGAAAAAGCTCCATGACATTAGATTTGGCAATGATTTTGATATGACACCCAAAGCACAGGCAACAAAAGAAAAAATAGATAAGCTGAACTTTATCAAAATTAAAAAATTGTGTATTAAGGGACACTATAAAGAGAAACCACAGAATGGGAGAAAAATATTTGCAAATCATGTATCTGGATAAGGGATTAATGGCCACAATATATGAAGAACTCCTAAAACTCAACAACAAACTGATTCAAAAATGGGCAAAGGACATTAATAGACATATCTCCAAAGAAGCACAAATGACCAATAAACACATAAAAAGATGCTCAACATCACTAATTACTAAACTCAACGACAACAACAAACTGATTCAAAAATGGGGAAAGGACTTTAATAGACTTTTCTACAAAGAGGCACAAATGACCAACAGACACATAAAAATGTTCGACATCACTAATTACTAGGGAAATGCAAATCAAAACCATAGTGACATACTACTTCACAGTTACTAGGATGGCTGTTTTTAAAAGACAAAAACAAAAGCAGAAAATAACGTGTTAGCTAGAAAGTGGAGAAATTAAAACCATTGTACCAGCCAGGTACGGTGGCTCATGCCTGTAGTCCCAGCACTTTGGGAGGCTGAGGCGGGTAGATCACGAGGTCAGGAGATCGAGACCATCCTCGCTAACATGGTGAAACTCCGTCTCTACTAAAAATACAAAAAATTAGCTGGGCGTGGTGGCAGGTGCCTGTAGTCCCAGCTACTTGGGAGGCTGAGGCAGGAGAATGGCATGATGAACCTGGGAGGTGGTGGTTGCAGTGAGCTGAGATCACACAACTGCACTCCAGCCTGGGCAACAGAGCAAGACTTCATCTCGAAAAAACAAACAAACAGAAAAACCGTTGTACCTTGCTGGTGGGAATGTAAAATGGTATAGCCACTGTGGAAAAATTTGGCAGTAACTCAACAAGTTAAACAGAATTATGATCCAGCAATTCCACTCTTAGGTATATACCCAAAAGAACTGGAAGCAGGAACTTAGATACATGTACACCAGTGTTCATAGCAGCATTATTTGTAATAGCCAAAAGGTGGGAACAACCCAAGTGTCAACAGATGAATGGATGAACAGAATGCAGTCTATACATACAGGAGAATATTAAGCCTCAAAAAGGAAGTAAATTCTGAGATATGCTACAACATGGATGAACCCTGAAAATATGCTAAGTCAATCACAAAGGGATAAATACAGTATGATTCCACTTAATATGAGGTGCCTAGAATAGACAAAATTCAGAGTGTAGAATAAGAGTTACTGAGAATAAGAGAGGAAAAATAATGAGTTACTGTTTAATGGGTACAGAGTTTCTGTTTAGGATGACAAATTTTTAGAAGTAGTAATGGTTGTATAATATTCTGGGTATGCTTAATGCCACTGAATTACACACTTAAAACAGTTAAAATGTTACATTTTATTCTATGTATATTTTACGACAATTTTTTTTTAAAAATTGTTTTAAGAGACAAGGTCTTCCTCTGTCACCCAGCTGGAGTGTAAAATAGCTCACTGCAGCCTCAAATTCCGAGGCTCAAGCAATCCTCCCCAGTAGCTGAGATTACAGGCGTGAGCCACTGTGCCTGGCTTTTTTTTTTTTTTTTTTTTTTTTTTTAATAATTGACAATATCTGCTTGAAAATTTCACAGGCAAATAAGAGGGCAGGGAGAATATGATGACTCCGAGATACTGTCACCCCAGCCTCTCCATCCCATTAGCCAGATGGTTGTAAGATTCACCAGCAAGACACTGTTGCCCATGCTACCTAGCCGCACAACACTGAGAAGGAGAAACGCCTCAACAGCCGAGAAGTCTTTTTCCCCTATATTTAACCTGTACAGACCCACTTTCTGAAGGGGTCTCCCCATGTGTGGAAGCATGGGGTCATTCAGAGAGGGCTACTACTGAGTTGGTGGGTGGTATTCTAAATCTCCTTTAGTAACTATTTAGAACCTTTAATTTCAGGAATTTGATACCCTGAGGAGCACTGAGATTACTGAAAGAATGTATCAACATTTCACAGTAACTCATCTGCATTTATGTGAAATGCACATAAATATTAGACTGCTCTCTTGTTCCTTCTCCCTGCCAGGCAAAGCCCCTGCCATCACCCTGCTCCTTTTCTGAAACCAAAGCGCCTCTCACAGCCTCCCTTCCTGTCCTCATCTTCTCTCCAACGCAAAGGAGGTTCTTTATGCCTTCTCCTAGCATCTTCTTGCTTTCCAACATTTTCTTCCTCCCTGCCTTTTTGAGCTGCTTAAACTTACAAGGTGACCATGTAGTGGTCTCCCTGCTGATTGATGCACAAGATAATGGAGAGTTAGTCCTTTTCATCTAAGGCCATGTGAGATACCAAAAAGGAATAGACACAGTCAGGTCAGGCCCATAAGATGATTCATAAAGAGGCAATATAAGCTGAGCCTGGTTTTTCAAACCCTCAGTTTAAAAAATGATGGCGCCACCTAACTGCCTTGAGAACCCCTCTCTGTTCTCCGTGCTGTTACAGCCTGCCAAGAGGTGGGGACATCCTCAGGATCCCAGCTGAAGCAGAAGGTAAGGAGACTGTTGTGCCCAGGGGGGCCTCCTGGGGAGTTCCATAAGGAAGTGCTATTATAGTAAACCCTAGTTGGATTAGTAGAGAACAATCTGCGCTACCACTGTCATCTCTTCATGGGTTTTAAAAAGTTTCTTGAGCATCCCTGGAAACCTGTGCCTATTTGTAATCCTCAGCCTCCCACAGTGCTGGGATTACAGACATGAGCCACCATTCCCGGCCCTAAAAAAACAACTTTTAAATCACAGTTTTTAAACATAAAATTTCTGAACTACAGTATGTCTGGATGATAAGCTTATAAGGGATGTGTATGCTCCTCTTTTTACTTTTTTGAGTTTTCTCCAAATTCCTAAATGAATATATGCATAAAGAAAACCATTATTAAAACATATAGGCCAGGCGTAGTGGCTCACGCCTGTAATCCCAGCACTTTGGGAGGCTGACGTGGGGGACCATTTGAACCTAGGAGTTCAAGACCAGCCTGGGCAAAAGGGCGAAACACTGTGTCTAAAAAACATACAAAAACTGGCAAGCATGGTGGCATGTGCCTGTAGTCCCAGCTACTCAGGAGACTGAGGTGGGAGGATCACTTCAGACTGAGCCATGATCCTGCCACTGCACTCTAGCCTGGGCAATAGAGTGAGACCCTGTCTTTAAAAAAAAAAAAAACATGGGCCAGGCACAGTGGCTCACACCTGTAATCCTAGCACTTTGGGAGACTGAGGCAGGCGGATCCCGAGTTCAGGAGTTTGAGACCAAACCAATATGGTGAAACCCTGTCTCTACTAAAAATACAAACAAACAAACAAACAAAAAATTAGCTGGGTGTGGTGGCGTGCACCCGTAGTCCCAGCTACTCAGGAGGCTGAGGAAGAAGAATCGCTTGAACCCAGAGGTGGAGGTTGCAGTGAGCCAAGATTGCACCACTGCACTCCAGCCTGGGCAACAGAGCAAGACTCCATCTTAAAAAAAAAAACCACACACACACACACAAAACCAACACACACATACATATAAACGCATGAACACATATTTCTTTAAGAGGAAGACTATCTGATATACCCTTAAACATTCACAGATTTGGCAACTATTTTAACTATTTGAAAAGCCTGAATGACCCTGAAATGTACTTCAGTTCAATATTTTGCAGCAGCATGAGTGTGAATTTCACCTCAGAGCTCACATGTGGAAGCGAATCATATGGCCGGTAAAGAGTCTATTAGCAACCAGGCATGGTGGCTTACGCCTGTCATCCCAGCACTTTGGGAGGCCGAGGCAGGCAGATCGCTTGAGGTCAGGAGTCCAAGACCAGCCTGGCCAACATGATGAACCCCATCTCTACTAAGTACAAAAATTAGCTGGGCATGTTGGCACATGCCTGCAATCCCAGCTACTCAGGAGGCTGAGATAGCAGAATCGCTTAAACCTGGAGGTTGTAGTGAGCCAAGATCGTGCCACTGCACTCTAGCCTGCATGACAGAGCAACACTCCATCTCAAAAACATAAATAAATAAAAGAATCTACTAGCTAGTAAATAAAAGAATCTACTAGCTATCCAGTGTTCACATTTCAGTAAGGATCTGAGGAAGCTGCTTAATGTTTCATTTGTACTTTACCGCATTTCCTAAAAAAATAAATATATACTTATATAAATATTAAAATAATATATAAGTATATATGCTTATAATATATTCATATATATATATGTATGCGTACCAGTTTCTGAAACTCTTAAGATTCTCAAAGATTTCAGGGCATATATTTCACAACTGTCAGTCTTCCACATGATATAAACTGTTAAAATAGCATCTCTATGGAAAGCAGAAAATAAAGCTAGTTTGTTGAAGTTATTAGATCAACTTTATATACTATATAAATTTAATTTAGCAAAGCAGTAGTTTGGAATTATACATTAAGTTAATATGCATTTTTTACTCTCCCCCAAGTAGGTATTATAAAGGTGATACACACTGGTTAAAACAAATGAAAAAATAATTCAGTTCCATTTCCCTCCTGAATCTCACTTCCCTGAGATAATCACTGTGAACAGCACAGTGTATGCTGTTTAAGAATTTTAGCACCCATATGTTTTTTATCTTACACAAATGGAATTATTCCACACACATACTTCCATGGACAGTTTTTTACTACACAATATTTTGTAGCTATGTTTCTATGGCGTAGTTATTGGTCAACTTTATCTTTCTTAATTGTCACATAATACAATTTATTAAACCAGTGCCCTACTGGTGAACATTTAAATTGTTTGATTTTTTTCAATAACAAAGAGTGTTTCAATTAAAATCTTTTACACATATTATTGTCCACCCTTGTAAGTGAAATTAGTATGTCTAAGGAAATGCTTATTAAAAATGGTGATCACTACCCTCCAAAAACAATCATGCCAATTTATACTTCTAACACCAACACGAGTGTCCTCTTCCACTGACATCCATCTTTATCCTTTTCATCAATCTTGTTTTACATTTTCTTGAATATGAGGATTAACACTTTTTAGATGTTATAATGATCATTTATATCTTACTCATGTACTCTGCCTAAGTCACCTTTTTCATATACGTCCAAATATTTGTCTCAAGTTTATCATCTCTTTTCCACTTTGTCTATGGTCTTTTACCATTGCTCAATTAAATTTATGAAGCATTTCCCATTATAGGTTCTGGCTTAGAAAGATTTCCCCTATGACAAGATCATAAAGATGCTTTCCTACAGTGTCCTGTGGTTTTATGTTTCATATTTAAGTACTGAAACCTCAAATTAGGGAAAGGATATGAGGCAGGGAGGAAATCAGTGTTTTCCCAAATTAATTTTCATTAACACTAACACCATTTATTGCCTAATGTCTTATTCGTCCCACTGATTTGACATTCTTTGGCATATTGTAAATTTCCATAAATATTTTACATTAGCACCTGCTCTATATTCGTAGTTCTAGGACATTTCCTATCCCATTGCTATGTTTCTACCTTACTTTCATTTTAAAAACTTCTTTAACTCCTCTTGAGAATTTCTACTTACAGAGGAATTTTTTAATAAATTAGAATAGATGTAGGGAGTAATTTGGGAGAAAATGGACATTTCTGCAATATTGGGTCTTCCCATCCAAGAATATGATGTGGCTCTTTTTATTCAGGCTTTATCTGTCCTTTTATAATGTTTTACTAAAGTACTGCATATTCCTTATTACATTTATTAAGTACTTTTGAGTTTTTATTGCTACTGTGAATAGATTATTCTGCTATGTACAGAAAATCAGCTGCCTTTTTGCCTAAACTTTTTAGCTCCATGTTTAGAACATATTTATCAAAGTATTACTTGTGTTTGATTTTTTTTAAATTGAGGGCTTCTAGAAAAGCAGGTGTCCTCCTGCCCAGTCTCAACTCTCCATGACAACAGTTAATATTTCTTGTAATTTTCCAACTGATTCTCCTGAAATATTCTAGGTATATAATCAGTCTGTCTGCAAATGTTAATAATTTGGTCATTCTTCTTCTATAATTTATTCTTATTTCTTTTCCTAGTTTATTGCCTTGTTTTTCCAGAAGACGCCTGAGCAGTATTTCAGTAGGTCTCTTGGCTTATTTCCGGCCTTAATGGAAAATCATCAGTGCTTCACCATTAACTGTGATGATCACTGATAGCTGTTAATAATTGTCATCAAGTTAACATTTCTATTCCTAATAAAAGTTTTTTCTTCTCTTTGTTTTTGAGACAGAGTCTCACTGTGTTGTCGAGGCTGGAGTGCAGTGGCACGATCTCGGCTCTCTGCAACCTCTGCCTCCTGGGTTCAAGCCATTATTCTGCCTCGGCCTCCCGAGGAGCTGGGACTACAGGCACATGCCACCATACGTGGCTGATTTTTGTATTTTTAGTAGAGATGGGGTTTCTCCACATTGGTCAGGGCTGGTCTCGAACTCCTAGCCTCAAGTGATCCACCCGCCTTGGCCTCCCAAAGTGCTGGGACTACACTGCGCCCACCCCTTTATTCTCCTTTTAATCAGTAATGGATTTGGGATTTTATCGGTATCTTATTTGGACATTTTTGGTTTTTTTTTTTGGAGACGGGGTCTCACTCTCTCACCCAGGCCTAAAGCACAGGAGCAGTGAAGGCTCAATGCAGCCTCCAACTCCTGGGCTCAAGTGATCCTCCTTGCCTAAGCCTCTCAAGAAGCTGGGATTATAGGCATATACCACCATGCCCAATTAATTTTTCTTATTTAGAGACAGAGTCTCACTCTGTCACCAGGCTGGAGTGCGGTGGCACGATCTCGGCTCACTGCAAGCTCTGACTCCGTGGTTCAAGCTATTCTGCTGCGTCAGCCTCCTGAAGGAGTAGCTGGGATTACAGGCACTTGCCACCACGTCCAGCTAATTTTTGTATTTTTAGTAGAGACAGGGTTTCACCATGTTGGCCAGGATGGTCTCAATCTCCTGACCTCGTGATCAGCCTGCCTCGGCCTCCGAAAGTGCGGGGATTACAGGCGTGAGCCACCATGCCTGGCCTTCTTATTTTTGTTTGGTACAGACAGGGTCTCACTATGTTGCCCAGGCTGGTCTCAAACTCCTGGGATCAAGCAATGCTCCCATCTTAGCCTTCCAAAGTGCTGGGATTACAGGCATAAGCCACTATGCCCAGGCATTTGGCCTATTAGAGCATTTTCATTTGTTTTCACCTAATTATGTTTCTAGTATTAAATCAGTCCTATTTGATCTCTGTATATTATTGTTTTAGTACACTACTGAGTTGTATTTGCTAACACTTTATTTAGAATTTTTCGATCTATAATATAAGTGAGATCAAGCTATATTTTCTTTTTCATGGTATCTTTGTCAGGTTTCAGAACTGGGGTTATTTAATGCCTTTTGCAATATGCATATTTTTAGTTAACTTCAAGTTATTTAAGTTATTTAAGATGGGTCTTTCTCACCATGACTTTTGCTTTTTAAAGGAAAACTAAGCTTAACAATTACAAATCCAAAAAGTACACAAGTAGTTCTTGTCAAGTGGACTCAAAACATGTAGAAGACTTACTAGGTAATCACAAGTCTCCATTTCCAGTAAATAAAGAAAGGTCTATGAGTCAAGTGAAGTCCATGACATTCTGGATGTCCAAGAGAAGTGCCCTTAATAAGGGTGGTCAACAAAAACACAATGAGGAGGTACCAGACCCTGTCATGGACTTTTTAAAGCCAACAGTAAGCTCTTAAATAAAAATCAAGCCTGAGGATTCAAACAAAAGCCAGCTGATATTACAGGAAACGCTTTTCCGGCCAAACCCTAAACTACTTAGGATGGTCTGGGCCCCCTGAAGCTAACACCAATCACATCAGAGTTCAAGGATTCTGTGCCAAGGACAATACTCCCTGGGATGCAAGGCGGATGCCACTTGCCACTTTTGTTGTTTGGAGAATAATCGGCCATCTATAAGCTGTGTCATGCACTCTCCTCCTGGATGGGCTCAAGAATTGAGACTCTGCTTGGTATTCAAGTATTCTGGGATAAGTCGTAACTGAAATGTTACGAAAGTCAGTAAGAACCACATATAGAACCACCTCAGAATGAGGGAAACAACACAGAAGGAAGGAAGGAAAGAAGCCTAAACAAACTAGTGTCTCTGAGTTTTCTAGCCAAAGATCATCTGGATTTACTAAGTTTTGTTAAATATCAGAAAGTACTGTTCAGGCTGGGTGCGGTGGCTCATGCCTGTAATCCCAGCACTTTAGGAAGCCAAGGTGGGCGAACCACTTGAGGTTAGGAGTTGAAGACCAGCCTAGCCAACATGGCAAAACCTCGTCTCTACTAAAAATACAAAAATTAGCCAGGCGTGGTGGCATGCACCTGTAGTCCCAGCTACTCAGGAGGCTGAGCCAGGAGAATCGTTTGAACGTGGGAGGTGGAGCTTGCAGTGAGCCAAGATCGCACCACTGCACTCCAGCCTGGGCGACAGAGCAAGACTCAGTCTCAAAAAAAAAAAACCACAAAAAAACAAAAAGTATTGTTCAGATATATATCCATGTATATATAGTGAGGAACAGTTTTTAAACTAATGTGATTAGTACTATTCTTACTGAAGAGTTTATAAAATGATATAGTTTGAGGCTAATTCCTTTAATTCTCACTGACTTCCACTGTAAATAACCAGGTATTTATGATTAAGTTAGCTTGTATTCACATGCCCTAGATATAAAGAGAAAATGTGTGATATTTGACAATATCAAGCATACTGTGAATTTTCTTAATCTCAAATAGGCCAAAAACAGTTTTGGAGCCACATACTATAGCCATATATTTTGCAGAGAAGTGGAGTGGGGCTTTTTCTTCTGTATTCCTGTTAAGGAGACAACACTGGTCGTGTAGGTAAGGAACAAACTAAGAGCATCCACAAAATGTTTCATATACAGAGTTGTTCCGGTTCCTTACTGGAGTGTAGTCTAGTCATCCCACGTATCATCTGATGGATTTCTAGAAACTACCTGAGCAACAAGTGTCTGAGACCTCTGCTGCTTCTAACAAGCCAAATGCCTCACATTACACAGAATGCCAGTAACGCAGAGAAGCCTAGCCCTTCTCCAACAGAAAGTTTTATTTCCACTAGGATAATGTGATTCTAGAGTAGTGCTGTCTAACGCAGGAGCCCCCTACTAGCCCCTGTGGTTTCTGAGCACATGTGGTTCAAGTGTGATTAAGCAACAGAATTTTAAATTTTAATTAATTTAATAGCTACATGACTCATGGTTATCATATTGGACAGTGCAGTTTTGCAATAAAAAAAACCATCATGACAATACTCCCTAAAATAGAGAAAAGAGAATTACTTTTAGTGAACATACAAGTCAGAGTAGAAACTGTTAGCTTCAGTGTAGAGTTTCTGATAAAATACAGACTCGGCCCTCTTTTGTCTATCCTAGCTGCTTCTTTATATAACTAGCAAGAACAATTAGCCATTTTAATTGTGACCTGTGTGTACACTTATGGTCTACGATAAAATTTTAAGTAAGGTCTTCTGCCTTGATTACAGTAGCTAGTACTCATCAAGGAAAAAATATGTTCAAATCTCCCTAAATAAATGTGAATTTTAACAGTCTTAAAAGCAGGGCCTCAGGCTTAAGCAGCAGTTATATCATCCAGAGATTTCTCAAACTATTTGACAACAATACATAATACCGTAATTTATAAGACTCTGCTGAGTATTTTCTTCCTATAGATGCTAGTGGGATAACCACAGAATAACTTCTGTTTCATCTGGTCAGAAAAACTTCTGCTACAGACCTTCTATTTTAAAGTCAGTATTAAAAAGAAGAAGAAAATGCGAAATATTTTATGCTTCACACAATATCTTATGGCAGACATTCTTATTCAGTAACATTTTGGAGGGTAGGAAAAGACATTCAAGTTTGACTTTTAAGTTATAACAGAGATTTATTAAGGATATTAACCACACAGCACATATAGATGAAGCTTATCAATCTATTCCATTATTTAAAGAAAAAATATTTTAGAACATTCAAGTATCTTTACCTCGTAATGAACAAACTGGTCCATTTTCTTGATTCTTAGAGCGCTTACTTCTGAACTGACTTGGAATATCTAATGAAAGGTCTTAAAAGGAGAGATAAGTAAATAAAGAGCTGTTAAAGGCATATATGTCTACTCAAAAATAATTTCACAAACTGATGTATTTCTAGATTTCTCTTTACACTTATTTTTTGAAGGAAACATTAAAATTATTTTAATAAAATATTATATAGCCACATGCCACATAACTTACCTAGGAATGGATCAAACTTTCTAGATTCTGTCCCACATATGAGGCAGTTAACCTCATTTTGGAGAATGCCTCCGAATATAGCCGTGACAACAGTAGATGCTCCATTTCTAAACAAAATCACCATATAGGAAAATATCTCAGTAAGAAGCCATCTCTTTGACACTTAAAAAACTACAAATATTTGTTAAAGCCCTACAGATGACTCCCTTTGAGGGAATATTTAAATCATTTATTTCTAAGTTAAAAAATAATATAAAAATTTCAAAACCATAGACACATACTAAATAAAAGGTTTAAGCCACTGACCTCCCCCAATGCCTTCATCCAATCCCACTACTTTCCCCAAGAGTAACTAACACTGGCCATTTGCTATCATAACAGATCACATGCATGAGTCTGCACAGGGCGACATGACTCCTTCCATTCCCTCCCCAGGTTAGGCCTCAGAAGGAAGAAACTGCCTTGTATTGGAATCTTTGCAAGGCCTTTCATATTTCACAGGGAACTCTCACAATTACTTGACTTTGAACATCCTTGATCTGAGATAGTTTTAGAGTTTTTATACAGCCATCTGTCAGATTTGGGGAAAAGGAAGTAAAGGAATTTAATACAGATTTAGTAATTACTGCTGTAAGCAGGACTTCACAATTGAAAGTGCTGGATATTACTGTCAAAAACACTTTTTAAAAAGCTCAATACTGCAAATAATTTCCTTGTGGAGATGAAGAATATACTGTTTTAAGAACAATTTTCAAAACCATCTGCCCTAATGTTACTTAACCTTTTCATGCCTCTGCTCCATCAAATATAAAACAGGAATACAGAAGAGCACCCACCACAGAGGCCCAGTGTGGAGACGAGAGAGTTGTGTATGTGAAGTGCTTTTAGAAGAGTACTTACCAAAAATAAAGCACTTAAAGTGTTTGCCACTATTTTATTCGTATGAAGTCAGATTACACCTGCTTCTTGCTTTTATGTTTTTCCCTGAGTGTGTATCTTAAACAGGTACCTCATTCTTCCTGACAGCTACATGGTGTGTACACCATGTATTTCCGTGTGTACACGGAAGCAAGAACCACCAAGGAAGTGTACCAGTGAGACCTGGAGTAGCAGGCACTTATTATAGCACTTACTACATGCAGGCTCCATTCCAAGCACATTCTTTCCATCTATTCAATCAATTAATCTTCACAACACATCAGAAAGGTAGCTACTGTTCGCCCCATGTTGTAGATGAGGACGCTGAGGTTAAGTTGGCCCAAGGTCATACAGCTGGCCTGGCCTGAATATCTGCTCTAACACGGCTCTTTCTCTTAATTTAACCAATATAGTATTAGTGGGTATTGAGGTAGTTTCAATTGTTTGCTATCATTAATAGTACTACATGTCTATTAGCCTTCGTGCACTTATGGAGTTACTTGAGCCAATACACACTCTTTTTTGCTAACAGCAATATAATGTGGTTTCCGTCACTTGAATCAATTACTCCTAAAACACTGAACTGTATTTTCTAGGCCACTTTAAGTTAAACCTACTGCAATGATGACAAAACCTACTCAAACAATTCTATTTGAAAAGTCTGATTCCTTTTCTAGGAAAAGGCTTCATTCTTTTACTGGCAAAATAAATAGGCTGTAACTTTATTATTACTTTTTAAAGTATTGTTTGTAAGACATACTGTCTTAATAAGTTTTTTGTTTTTTGTTTTAAGATGGCACTGGGGAAGAAGCATTGGGAGCTGTAGGATCTAGTGGCCATTTCAGGTTTAGGTTTAATATCTGTGTCACTAAAAAAGTACATAGCAAAAAAAAAAAAAAAAAATCCTGCTGAAAATGAAGGGACTCTAACTGACCCTTTCATGCTGATGTTCACTTACAAGGTTGCCTTTAATTAAAATGGAAACTGCTTCATTAAGAATTACATTTAGACTCAATGTAGTTCTTCCTTATAATCACTTCCTCTGAGAAATGGATACTAATCAAGTTTTTAGCTGCCTGACCTGTTTGACATTAAGTTTCATACATACCATGACTTAATATTCAAAATCAGTTTCATTTAGTATAACCACAAATGTTTAAATATTGAATACTTGGATAGGCTCTTATAATTCTAGGGTCCTTTAACTGGCACGAATGATTTTCTATGTACTATAAAAATCACATCTGCCACTTACTTCTTCCATGCCACCATTCTCACCTTCACCTTCAGTAGGGGTAGGTGTGTGTGTGCACAAGTCAACAAAGACATTACACAAGAGAACCTTTTTCTAGTTGTAGCAAATATTCTTAGATCCTGAAATGGCTTCTCCAATGCACTGAACGAAATCTGAATTTTTAATATTTGATAATGTTTGGTTTCTGTCCCTAACTCAGTAATGAAACTTGCAATTCCTAATCTTTAAAATGTCATGAAAAGGGATAGATTAATACTGAAAACTCATGAGGCACTAAAAGAACATTCTATGAGTATTACACAGTGTGATTCCACAGGGTGCCCCAGGCATCATGTAAAATCATAAAGACATATACCCTCTCTCACCTCACACAGCCTATCCATGATAGAGCCCATTTCAATATCCTTTGTGGATGAATATGCCATGATAAAATACAAAGCAATTTTTCATTTAATACTCTTTAATTTGGTGCTAGCAGGTAGAACAATTCTCCCAGGTCACAGGTCCTTCCCTTTCTATATTGTATTCTAATTGGAATCACAGCTACTAGGACCTAGAGGGACAATCATTTTGAGAAGTATGGCAATTCACATTGGTTGCCCTTTTCCAACACTGCTTGGTTAGCTATCAGCCTGCTTTGCCATTAAAAAGAAGTAGTCCTACTACATCCGATTCATGGGCTGCCAGGCAATACTACAATGACACCTACATGTTACTTACTCTTTTCTTTCTTTTTGGGGGGAGTTTGTCTTCTTGTAAATCTCTCCCATGTAGCTCAATAGTGGTGAAACTTTTCAAAACATCTGAATAAAGGAGGCTACAACTGACCAAAATCCAGGCTAAAATAACAGTAAATCTTCCCTTCTTCAAGCAAAATAAGTGTTCTGATCTCAGTGTATGTTTGTGGGCTACTAGTACATGGGAAAGCAATCCAAAAAACTTTATTCATATTGAGAAGCAAGAAAAACTTCTGAGAACTTACAAATGCCTCGACTTCATTAAAGAACAGATAAACTTTAGGAAAGTTCAAGTCCACAATGAAGCTTTAGGAAAGTTCACATTCGAAATGTTTTAAGCTTTTGTTTTTAGTGAACAAATATTATTTTTGTATATGAAAATTAAGTCTTCTGCCCATCATTCAATATATTTGGAGGAAATCTTTTAAATGCTAAACTGTACAAATATTGTACAAATATTTTCTATTTTTTCAAGATTTAAAATAATCTATACCAAGTAATCACAGTCAGAACTAAATCAGGATGCAAATACAAGATGCCTCTGGTCTGGAAGCAAGAGGCATGTGCTAGTTCACTGGGGCACAAAGTTCAAGAGCACGAAAAGTTCCAGCAAATGTCTAGGAAACCCCTCCATCTTCTGTTATAAATCCAACACACAGTTAACACCAACAGAAATGTCTGAGGCCTTCCTAAAATCAGAAGGAAACGAAATCTTACATGCAACACTTGTTACTTGCAGATAGAGTAGAATTCTCCTGCAGAATTGCTGAGCGGGAAACACCATTGAAACCGCCCTGGAGTTCCAAGTGTAGGTGGTCCAAAAGGTAGCGCATGAATTCATGGGCGTCTTGCTGTTGATAGCCCCTAAAGCAAACAGAAACGGTCACTTATAAGGCTGGGGGGAAGGGCTCTGTGTGCCCAGTCACACCAGCAAGAGGCCAAGGCGTGGGAAAGGACGGCAGCCCCATGCTCACAAGCACAGCGAGGTTTCCTTCACGCCCGCAAGCTCTACAGGTAACAGAATTTCTCTTCAAGAATGAATTCTGCTTAAAGATAGGTTTGAAAACCAAAAAATATTAGAGCTAATTGGACTTGCAATGATCTCCTCACTTCAGAGGTGAGGAAACTGTGGAGGTGGGGGGGCGGTATGTGACTTCCCCAAAGTCCTACAGCAAGAGAGTAACAGAGATGGGACTACACCTGTGTTTCCTGGTGGACTCTGACTCTTCTCCCTGCCCACATAACCTCTCTAGAAGATGCTCCAATGTCACAGCTTCATCTCTTACCCTCACTAGAAAATCAGGTGTGAACCACTACTATAAGAAAGGAGAATTTAAAATTATTAATGACTCCTTAGATTGAAAGATACTAATTTTTAAACACTGGCTGAAAGGAAGAAAAACTTCACTGAAAGAGTTAAAGATGTCTAACCTTCTCTACCTGCATCCTAACTTCTGACTTAAGACATCTTTTAAATAAATAAATACTTTTAAAAAATGCATTGGCTCACATACAGTTATGCTCTATCCTAAAACTTGAATTTATATAACAACATATTCTTAGGTTACTTCTTACAGTATAGTCAGACAGGAAACTATATGAAATTCTTATACGAATACAGATCAATGACAGAACAGGAATGAAGGCAGACAAAATGAAACTGGTACAGGTGGAAGGTCTGGGAAGTTACTTGGATAAAATAAAGCAAGCATTGTTATATAAAGTACTTTTATAAAACTAAAATAAAAAAGACTTCCGTCTACATTTTGCCAGCATGGAAGGTTCTCTTTAATCTAAATCATTAAGTTTTTCTGGCCTGGTCTTAAGATTCAAAACTCCCGCTACTCTTCCAGGCAGTGGTTCCACAAACAAAATTTCTTCCAACCAGAGTTTCTGTCAATATATATTCTCCCCCTTTCCTGGAAATTCTAAATTATGAAAACAATCTCCCTAATAAATGGAACTGTGGAACTTAAAGTCAGAAGTTACTCTGGCATTTCACTATAGCTTTTTCTAAACTATCTGGCAACTAAATTTCAATATATATGTTCAAGTACTTCTTCTAAGGCTCATCAATAAAAATGTTACTTTGCACCTGCTTGAGTGTGAAAAGCAGATGTTCCAAATAAAGTAACATCTCAGAATACAGACACATAAAAGGACTCATGTGATCCCACCACATACTTAACTGTGACGTGCCTGCATGTTACTGACTATTCTGTGTCTTGGCAGTGCCAGTGTATAATCTGTATATATTGTATGTAGAAACAGACATACATATGTATCATCTAAAATACCTAAGATACATTAGAATTTTAGGTTCTGCTCATATTTAAAATATCCTTGACATTAAAAAAAGAATTATAAAGTTGTTGTTTTGGCCAAAATATCTGCAAATAAGTTAAATGTATTCCTACTCGGTATTTGGCAGCAATCATGACTGAATTTCCTCAAAACAAAAACACCAGAAAACAAAATGACAAAAATGAACACAAATGAACTTGTGTTTACAAACACACACACTAATACAAAAGCAAAATTCTTGGCTACAAGAATGAAAATGGTTTAGATATAAAATATCAACAGCATAGTATTTTAAAATATTTTTACAAATATCCCAAAAAGACTATTGTCAAATAAAACTTTAAAGTATCACACGTGGCCAGGCATGGTGGGTCACGACCGTAATCCCAGCACTTTGGGAGGCCAAGGTAGGTGGATCACGAGGTCAGGAGTTCGAGACCAGCCTGGCCGACATAGTGAAACCCCATCTCTATTAAAAATACAAAAAAATTAGCTAGGCATGGTGGCACGTGCCTGTAATCCCAGCTACTTGGGAGGCTGAGGCAGGAGAATCACTTGAACCCAGGAGGCAGAGGTTGCAGTAAGCCCACATCATGCCACTGACTCCAGTCTGGGCTACAAAGAGGGACTCAAAACAAACAGCATCACATGCAAAGATCTATTTTTTGTCTACAAAAATCCTTTACATTGTCTATAAACCTGAGAAAAGCAAGCAAACATAAGAATTATGTTTCAATGCTTATGCATCATTTTAAAACAGTAATTATAACAATAACTGATTAAAAAAATAAAGTTCCATCTTGGGAAGTCAAGGCAAATATATTAAATCAGACTGTACAAAAAGACCTGATTTGAATCATCAAGAGAGTTTCCTGAAGAGTGTTAGCTTTAACCGGGACCCTAGACAAAGAGATAGGGACCACAAGCAAATGCTGTGGGCAGAAGCACGTGACACAGACAGCAAAGCAGCAAGACAGAGCTGTGTTAAGAAAAGCAAGGAGTGACAAAGTCAAGCAAAAAAGACTATCAAAATTACAGAAGCACATTTGCTTGAGCCTAGCACTTTCTCTCTTAGATACCTGCACGTGTATGTAAAAGACTACTCACTGTAGCACTGTTTAGAACAGCAAAGACTAGAAACAGTCCATAGAGCCACTGGGAGGGACTTGGACACAAATGATGATAGAACTAGAAAATGGTCTGAGGAAGCTGTTTGTATACTAGTATGAATCATCTTAAAGGAGGGAAAAACATGATACATCACCAATTACGTTAAAAATTCCATAAACACACACACACACACACACACACACACACTTGCCTGGATATGTACACACAATATCTGAAAGGATACAGAAAACTCTAGTAACTATGGTTGCTTCCAGAAAACAGAATGAATGGCTAGAGAACAGAATAAAACATTCACTGCATATTCTTTTGTTACCTTTTGAATTCTGAACCACATATGTTTTTGCCTATTTAAAAAAATACACTTTAAAGTATTTTTATGAAAAGCAAAAGGATAGAAAGAGCTGAATATACTGAGAAATCAAAAGAAGTGTGGTAAGTACACATGTATATTGGAAAAGGTCAAAACTTCAAGAAAATTTTCCCTGCTAGGTAACTGGCTTTTAGTTTCAGTGGGGAAAAAAGAATAGGCTTAATGATTTCTCTTTCCAAAGCTGCTGATTACATTGAGGGTGTGTGTTTTGGGGGTGTGTGTATGTATATATATTTGTGTATTTAATAGATGAAAGTTGTTTCTACTTCTACATGCATGTTTGTATTTCAGAGTCCTCATATTTCATCCCAAAGGGATCAAGTTCGCTAGACACTGTCATGTGTTAACCAAGGAAAATGGGCTTTTTAAACCTAAAAAACATTCCTTTGGGATTATAAATAAACATAAATCAAGATTCATGCACTTACACACAGGCATGCTATAAGAATCTGACCTGCATACCTCGTAGAGTAAGAGCTGTAAAAAGCAAGCCCCACCTCCCTGCCTCACACCTGGGCATTGTGCAGTGACCCTGCACTAAAGCTTTATCCATGTTATAATCTCAAGATCCAGATCTGACCAAGAGAAAAATTGTTCTTTGATTATATATGGGGAACAATCTCAATTATTGCAGAACTAAGAGCAAGCCCAGCTAAGAGTACAAAAGCACCCTATTCTCATCAGCCATTAAAGAAATTTAAGAGTTCATGATATCTGAAATCTTCCCCAGACACTCCACATGCTAAATTCCTCAGCCTGGTTTCCTTATTCCTTCATCAGTAGGAATATTCCAATATGAAAATTAAACAGCTAAAAACTAAATCATGCTCACAGTTGGGCTACAGAAGCTAGAAAGGACAGAGACGTGGAAAGATGTACAGGAAAAGCAGATTTCTACTGTATAAAATATGATAATGTTTCTAAGCTTTCAAGAATGAAGGATCTTGGTCACCATGGGGATCAAGAAAACAGTATCAAATTAGTTAATGGGCCTTGTTCAAGGTATGTGGGCAAATCACTGTCAATACATCTATTATTTGCCAACTCCACAAACACCTGGACTCTAATTTTGGTCATTACCCTACTAGACGCATAAGCTTAAACAAGTTGCTTCTCCTTTCTGTCTCAGTTTTGTCTCCTCTAAAATGGGGGCAATATTTCCTACCTTGACTGGAATTGTGTTCTTGCTTGTTTTTTAATGAAGACCAGATATAAAATACCCAGTGGGTGGCACACAGCAGGCATTCAATAAATGGAAACTATTATTATGTAATAATAAAACACAAAGACTAAACCTCTATCAAGAGTCTACCAGGTGATTATGTTAGAATTTTTTTTTTATTAGGTCCAGACTTGACTAGTGGTAACTTAACTGTCATTCCTACCTTTCACACTTAGAGTCAAGACATTCTCAAATTCTTATGTCTTTCCTGAGAGGAGATCTAAATGGTATGATACATAAAAGGAGTTTCTTTCAAAACAAAGACTACGGTTAACTCGAGTTACTCACGTCAGATCCTTAAGGCTAGACTCTTTAGCAAGGCAACAATTTAAAGTCCTTTGAAGTTAATTACCTTTTAAATATATCTCTATATTAACAATACATCTTTTTAGGCAATAGAGCAAGAAAGATCGCTAAGTTTACTACAGCATGGTGTTTTTTTGTTTTGTTTTGTTTTTTAAAAAGGAGAAGGGATGTACATTAGGTGCCAAAATTGTAACTAGTAAGAACCATGACTTGCTTCAGAAGGGTAAAACGGGCAGAAGGTGGCCAAGGCTGCTGTCAAACACCTGCAGTGCCTCAAAGCTGCCATCATCTGAATCCCTACAGGGATGACAGGCCTACGAGAAGAGGCAGGAGACTCCTCTAATAGCTAGGTGTATAGCAGAGGTGTATTTTGCTCAAGCGAGGCGAGACAGAAAGCATGGGCACCACAGCAGCTCTCTGGCCACACCGGGATGTGGCACAGCCGCCTTCTAGAGAGTGCGTCCCAGGCCCTTGACAACAGCCTTCCCAGAGCTTCCAAACTCAGTTCCAAACAGTTCATATAATACCATGCACTTCTACTGATCATACTAATTTTTTTAGCTGGAGTAACAAGACAGTGTGTGATTGTAATTATTCTATGTTGTGAAAGGATTAAGGAAATTTTGTCCAGTATCTTTTCCTAGTGCACATAAGTTATTTATAAGGGCTTTATGTTTATAGCAACAAAATACCCCACCTCTTGTTAAAGACATTTCTACAGTCTATTATTTAAATAAACACATTTGTTTAGTCAGATGTATTCGATTTCTACTCTTCTTCTTAAAAAGAAAAAACACCAAACTAGCGTTAAGTATTTAGAATATTTAGAATACAACCACTTCATTAGGAATTATTTCAGGAACAGTATAGACACTAATATTAATGTTTTAAAATACCTTTCTTTAAATAATACTTACCTAAAGTTTGGCATAATCTTCCAAACAACATAAAATAAGGACTCTGGGCTAAATGCAGTCTGGCTGCCTTGCCATAAAGCACAGAGTGTCTTTCTAAACTCTTCTACCAAAGACCTGCAAAAGAGGAAAGGACAGTGCCCTCAGCTTAGTGAGAGGCTACAATTCCAACACAGCATCCACTCGTCTAAAACGCATAACACATACAAAATGAACACTTAAAAAGGATTTGGTCTTTTCTGAAGAAAGTCTGAAAGATAAATAAGAGCATCTCAAAAACCCACATAAATAGCAGTAATTCTGACAAAGCTAATCTGTAACCATATGGTTAACTCTGAGTGTGCCAATGTACCACTGTATTTCTACACTCTGAGTTAAACCATGCAAGCAAACAATACAGCACTGGGTGAGTTATAGGCCAAATTACTTAAGAATGTACGTTTTCAAAATGCAAAACAAGCATTCAGCTCTCTTTCTCCCCCTCCTGCCTTGTCCTTCTTGCCACTCACTAGCACCCTCAGACTCCAGCCTGTGTCACAAACCTTCACCACTCGGCTCTCCACCAGTGACCCTCAACTCCAAAAGTCAGATTTTCTCATGACTATTTTTACGTAAACTTCTCCAGTTTCCAGCAGGAATTTTCTGCTGGAGATCCTGTCACTTTCACCTCTATGTGCACTGACCTGCTCCAGCATCTACTGCTCTCTGTACACCCTCCTATCACCCAATATCCACACTCTTCTCGCATAGGAATAGAACTCTCATTTTTTTCCTGGGCATATAAACTCTCAAAATAAAAAATTGAGTGTGTCCAAATTCTGGGAAATGTCTTAAAAAGAAGAGTAGTCCTATATTAATCCTTTCCTTCTTCCTGCTAGGAATGGGGACGGAGTTGGGGAGCCCCAGCACCATGGTGGACTATGTGGATGGATAGGGCCTCTGGAGGTTGGTGGAACAGAAAGCCAGGAGGAGCCGGATGGCTTTGTCAAACTACCCTGGACAGACAGCCTCTGACTTTTATGTGAGGAAACAAACCATGGATGTTTAAGTCACTTAACTCTGGTTTTCTACACCTGTGGCTAAACTGATCCAACTCAACTTCAACTTCCATAGCTGTCAATATAAGCACCATATTTTTGGATACTTGATTGATATCCCAGAGAATCTCAGTATCTTCTTTCTCAACCCTCACGATCACGTAGGACCCTGGAATACAAATCATGTTTTTGACTTCCTAATACTTGAACCCTCTTCCTATGTTTGAGAATCCCCACTTTAAGAGTTTGCCTCCCACTTCTAAAGCTAAACAGCCAGACACTTGCCTTCTCAGGCTCCCTTGCAGTCAGAGCACAGGTACATAGCCTGTGACACAAAGAAGTGACACATAGTGACACAAAGAAGAAGGGACGGCACCAAATCCTCTCTGGTAGCAGTGGGGACAAAGAGCACCATCCGGAGTGCAGGGCAGCAGCATGGCCGCGTCCGCCAGCACCCATCTCCAGCAGTGCTGGCAACAGGAACTCTGCTGCTGCGCTGGGCACCAGAGGCAGTGGTGGCCTTACAGGACAGTTCTGTGGGGTGACTGTGACTGCAGTGCTGCTGCCTTGGACTCCAGACCTGATTTTTCACTCACCCATTATGATTAGCTCACCAATATCCCTGCAGTAAATTCCTTTTCTGCCTAAATCAGCCAAAGGCAATTTCTGCAGTCTGAAACTCAACCCTGCATGACACGAATACATCAAGTACTACGTTAATTCTTCTCTTAACTCATACACATGTATTTTTTCTGCTGTTTCACTGCTGTCCCCTCTGACCTGATTGCTGTAGAGTGCAAAGCCTCCTTGAAAGTAGGCACTTTCAACTCATCCTAGATGCTGCTCAACTCATCCCAGATGCTGCTGTGAAGGAAACTCCCTTCAAACACCACTTGTAGTGATGTCATTCCAGCCCTGCTCCACGCCTGGCTTCCCAGTTTCCCTGCACTGTGACTCTGGCCCTGCTGCCCACCATTCTGACATGTTGAGTCCTACTCTCCCTCAGCCACCAAGGCAGGACAGTGTCAAATCACAGGATGGTCCCTCAGAATGAGTGAGAATGGGAGTGTGTGGAAGTGGAGGAGCAGACAGAGAAAACATTCAATACATAAGGAGTATGAGCCACAGTCCTTCTGAAAAAAGAGCTGTAAAATTAAGACACGAAAAATGTACCCCCTACAATTGTCATAATGATAGATCTTCTGAACCACAAATAACGGAGGTCTACACCAAATGAGGATACAGGACTGGTTCTTAATGAGCACTTGTCTGTTTTTTCCCCCTCTCTATATCAACCAAAAATTGACTTTATTCCCCCACAACTAGTTTGTTGACTACAAATTAATTTCAGTATCCAAGACAGGATTACCTAATACTGTGAGACAAATCAGTTCACAGGGACTAATAAGATTCATCGTTGCCTACTGGTAGAACTGCATTTCACATCTAGATGCCAATTCTCCAATGCCCAAATCTGCAGTCAATAAGCAGAATGCTAAATTTATCCCTCCTGTTATGGTAAATAAAAGAATCCCAATAAGGTTTTTTGTTTTTTTTTGTTTTTTTTTTTTTTGAGATGGCATCTCGCTCTGTCACCCAGGCTGGAGTGCAGTGGCGTGATCTCGGCTTAGTGCAAGCTCCGCCTCTTGGGTTAAAGCAATTCTCCCACCTCAGCCTCCTGAGTAGCTGGGACTACAGGCGCCCGCCACTACGCCCAGCTAATTTTTGTATATTTAGTAGAGATGGGGTTTCACCATGTTGACCAGGCTGGTCTTGACTGACCTCAAGTGATCCACCCACCTCAGCCTCCCAAAGTGCTGGGATTACAGGTGTGAGCCACCATGCCCAGCCGGAATTCCTACAATTATTAAGATTGCCAGCTAGATACTTAAACACAATTTTCAGAAGATTTTTTTTTAAGGCATGTGCCTGTGAGCTCACATAATATAATGGGAACCACCAGTGAGAGTAATTTGTTTTGTAACTCAAAGCCAAAAGGACATATTCTTGCAACTCACACATTGTTATCCCCTTGGCTCCTGGTGTGGTATGTCCGCCTTCCTGCTGTTTTCCCATTCCTTAACTCCACAGCGGGCAGTTCTTTGAAATAACAGCAAAACTGCTCAATGTTACTATTTTAAAAGGAAGGGAAAAATATTGTAAAAAGAAAAGAATAGGACTGTAAAGAAAGTTGATGAAGCCTACATATACATTTTGAAACTGCAATTTTTCAATTGTCTCATTTAAATTGTATTCAATGCAATCTCTTGCATTCAGTTTCTTCATTATGATTCTTCCTTCTAAGAAAATAGTATAGACAGATGACTTTGTAAAAAACAAAAACAAAAAAGAACTGAAAACAAAATCCCTTTTCAAAACAATCCCCAATTTTCCCTCCAGTTATAGGAGTCACCATTTCTTTCTTTACAGTTGCTTGTTTCCAGGTATTCAGTAATTTCCTCAAATAAAAACAAACCATGAAGCTGACCATATTATTTTGATACACTGTACAGAATCATAAGGAGAATTCGGTAGTAACTATAATTTCCTCTTTGAGCAAGAAGAGGTAAGCTGAGAGGCAGTGCCTTCCCGGAGAGATCAAACATGCCTTCCGCTTCTTATCAGCAGTGTCACCTTGGGAAGGTCATTTATTCTGGCCTTTGATGTCTCATTAAAATCTAAAAGTATGCAACTTTCAAAATAATTTATTCTACAAAACTTAGATCAGCCTTGTTGACTATTTTATTTTTACTACTTGTCTCATATTTTGAAGACATCTCATCTTATGACCTTGATTAACCCATTTATGCCTAGTGTTCCATTATTGGAATGCTAAGTTTCTAGGAGTTATTTATATCTTACTGCTCAGGGTCATCGACAAGGTCTGGTTTTTCATACAAAAAAAATTGCAACTTCTGGCATAAATGGGTTAAGACTCAACTAATGACTGAAATAAGCTCTTTGAACAAGGTTCTCTGTAATCCAGGGTCTGCAAACTGTGGCCCACAGGCCAAATCTAGCCCTCCACCACGCAGCTCTTAAAGCGAGTTTAACATTTTTAAAGTGTTGTTTAATTAATTAATTAATTTATTTATTTATTTTGGAGGCAGAGTCTCACTTTGTCACCCAGGCTGGAGTGTAGTGGCACCATCTTGGCTCACTGCAACCTCCACCTCCTGGGTTCAATCGATTCTCCTGCCTCAGCCTCCCAAGTAGCTGGGCCTAGAGGCACACGCCACTACGCCCAGCTAATTTTTGTATTTTCAGTAGAGACGGGGTTTCACTATGTTGGCCAGGCTGGTCTAGAACTCCTGACTTCAGGTGATCTGCCCTCCTCAGCCTCCAAAAGTGCTGGGATTACAGGCATGAGCCACTGCATCCGGCCCTAAAGTGCTGTTTTAATAAAGGGCAGGGTGGTGGGGGAATATATGAGAGAGACTGTAGCCTGAAATACTAAAATGTTTACTATCAGGCCTTTCACAGAAAAAGTTTGCTGACCTCAGTTCCAGCCTATTCAAGAAGCAACCGGAAATAACCGCAAACAACTATTCACTGCCGGACACTGCTGTAAGTATGTTAGACAAATTACATTATTTAATCTTCCCAACTACTCCATGAGGTAGGAACTACTGTCCCCACTTTTACTGATGAGGAAATGAAGGCACAGGAAATTAAGGTATCTTGCCCCAAACCATATGACTAGAGTCAGTGGTAGACAAGATAGGAAGCCAGAGCCGTTGCTCTTAACCTTTAATGTCAGACGCTTAAGCTCTGACTGCAGTGTTACCTGAGTGACTGAAGGATGGCGTTCATGAAACACGTGTTCCCCAAATTCCGAAGGCCTGTGGCACAAATGGCAGTGGTGCTTCCCTGTAAGTGGTGCAAGAAGAGGCCATCAGTAATGCCAAGGAAAGGCCAACTGTTTCAAACATCAAAGCTAAGGCAAGGCCTCTGAAACTCTAGCACCAAGCCAATTTGGAATTGGTCCTTTTCTGTCCAATGAATATTTGAAACAAACTAGTCTCTGTATAAATGTCTGGATATTTTTAGAAGGCTGTTTCTGATCCTGGGGTTGTTCTAAAAGGAAGTATTTTATGGAAAGCTTATGAGGAAATCACCATTAATGAGTACCATGGAGTACACAATGCAAAAAACAGGAAATCCTTAAAATAACATTTAAGATTTAATGCCTTTTTAAGATTCTATAAAAACTAAGAAAAATGGAAAAATATAAATATATATGCCCCAAGTATTTTTGTCCCCAAACTTTTAACTCTAAGCCATATATAAATGACCAACACGCATTTTCCTAACAATGGGATATTAATCTTGAAAAGCTGCCTGAGGCCAGGCACCTCACCCCTGTGATCCCATCACTTTGGGAGGCTGAGGTGGGTGGATCACCTGAGGTCAGAAATTCAAGACCGGCCTGGCCAACATGGGGAAACTCTGTCTCTACTAAAAATACAAAAAGGCCGGGTGTGGTGGCTCATGCCTGTAATCCTAGCACTGTGGGAGGCTGAGGTGGGTGGTCTGCCTGAGCTCAGGAGTTCAAGACCAGCCTGGGCAACACGGTGAAACTCTGTCTCTACTAAAATAGAAAAAATTAGCCGGGCGTGGCGTGCACCCATAATCCCAGCTACTCGGGAGGTTGGGGCAGGAGAACTGCTTGAACCCAGGAGGCTGAGGTTGCAATGAGCCAAGATCATGCCACTGCACTCCAGCCTGGGTGATAAGAGTGAGACTCCGTCTCAAAAAAGAATATATAAAAATAAAAATACAAAAATTAGCCAGGCGCGGTGGTGTGCACCTGTAGTCCCACCTACTTGGGAGGCGGAGGCTGTGGCAGGAGAATCACTTGAACCTGGGAGGTGGAGGTTCCGGTGAGCCCAGAATGCGCCACTGTACTCCAGCCTGGGCTAAAGAGCAGGACTCCGTCTCAAAAAAAGGAAAAGCTGCCTGAACCTAAAGACTTAGTCTTAAAAATGAAGGCTGGGTTTCCTGATGAGTAAGGAGTGTGAGCAGGTATTAAGAGTGAACTGTTTTCTAGGGCAGAGGAGCACAGCAGTAATGCTGATGGGAAGAAGGTGCTGACAGATGGACTCACTGGGGTCACAGCAATAATCGACAGTACAAGTGGCAAACATTGTGTAAAATACTCCAAATCCAAGACACACATTTATAAGAAAGTCTGTAACAGGTAACTTTACATGTTAGAGTTGTAACAAAACAATGATTAAATCTCAACTAACTCTTATATTTGAATAAATTTTAATTACTTACATTTACTTTTAATAACTTGCTGTTTAGTGTGGAGTTTTCCAAAAGTTTTCTTTTCCTATGCCTATCAGCTGTGAAAGCTGAGCTATTAAAACACAAACAGATAGTGAAAAAGTTATTAATATATGCATGCTACACCACAGGTCAAAGAATAAACTCCAGCTGCCCTCAAGACCTAGGGCAGGGAGACCTCCCTGACTGCTTCGTCAGGCCCACTGGGGCCCACACGTATTTGAAGTTAACTGAGGAACTCTACTTCCTTGGAAATCCCCACTGCTCCTCCAGCAGAGGTGGGCCAGACACCGCTCGTCCAGCAGAGGTGGGCTGGATGCTGCTCCTGGCAAAGCTGGTCAGAAGATGCAGCCCGTGGGACACTCCCCACCACCACTCTCACTGTCTGACCCACTGCGAAGCTTCACAGAGCAGAAGGCTCATTCCTCACAACAAAAGGAAAACCCTGGCCTGACACAACTGTTCTGAAATTTAACAGTAAGTCTCCACATGCTATGTCTTTCTTAATTTCGATATAAAGATGTCATGTTTTGCTCATTTGTCTTAATAGATGAGGATATGATCTGAGTTTGAGGAATGATAAATAAGTTACAGGAATATAGGCACATGTACATTCATTAGATGCAGCTACGCGCCAAAGGACATTCCAAAACACGTCCTTATCAGTGCAGAAATTCTGAATTAAAATCACTCAAAATTTTTCTTGATGTAAGAAATATTTTGCTTAAAATTTATCAGAAAGTTATTTCTATTTTCAAAAGGTCACTTTAAAATTTTTGTATCTCAGGCAAATTAATCTAAAGCAAGTAAAAATTATGGTTAAACAACACAGACTTTTAAGGCCGCCAATTATTTCCCACCTTCTAAAAGTACCAAGTTAATCCAAAGTAAATACATAATTATTTTTTCTTACAGAACTTCCACATGAATTATGTCTTTGAAACATGAGAACTAGTGACAGTTGCTTCAAACCTCAAAATATTCTTCAGAACTGTATGTCTCTCTCACAGTACTGGTAACTGCAAGAGGAAGAGACCGATTCCATACGCTACAGTGTTCAATTATTCCTCCACAAATTCTGTGAAGTGGGGAAGGTAAACCACAAGCATAGTATGTATGCTCTTTATGACAATGCCTAAGAGTTCATTTGCAGTTGTAACCTGTATCAATAAGGCATTTCACCTTTTAAAAATGTAAGTTACTACATTTTATCCTCAATGACTCTCAAAATGCAGAATCTTCTAGATCCCTGCTATCTAATATAGTAGCCACTCACTCCAGGTGGCTATTTAAATTAATTAAACTTGAAGTTTAAAATTCAGCGTCTGAGTTGCACTAGCCACTTTCCACGTATGGCTAGTGTTACCATATTAGAGTGGATAGAGAACACTTCCGTCGCTGCAGAAAGTTCTGCTGGACAGTGCTGCTCCATGGGGCATGTGGAATAGTCAAAAGTTAAGTAAAACAAATATGATGGTAGTTTCTAAATTCCACTACAGATTAAACCAACGTTTGCAAAACACACAAATGAATCTAGGTAATGTTTTTCAACATAGGAAATGGACTGTAAGGTAGACTTTTCACTGGGGCCAAGCAGACGTGTAGACAGGTGGTCTGTGACACCTTTCATCTGATGAAGTGGTCAACGGAAATAAAAGATTTCCTAACTATATAAATGCATGCAGGTTCCCAAATGCCCTCTTTTCCCTTTGATTTAGTTCTGATTAATTTATTTCAGACTGAGAGGGTAGTCTTTACCTAGAGAAAACCATAAGTGGCAGAAAAAATATTCTGGTAGCCACCCACTTCTATAACAAATAATCAAGTTACTAAGACCTTTACAATGACATCACCACACCAAAGAGTGATACTACACATACATTCCTTCAGGAATCTCAGACTTCATGTTTATTGTGAACACTTTCAGAGAAAATTAAATATTTTGGATCTGTGTGTATCTGTCTCTAATCCTAGATAGGGCTCATCAAATTAGAAGAGAAGCACTCTGAAAAAGAGCCAAAAGACGACAAACCAAAAAGTACTTAAACCTGAAGTACTTTAATTGGTTTAAAGAAATCATTATTCTTCCAGTATCGGCTTTATAATCTAGTTAGTCAATGAGACATACATGTCTGGTTTTAACAAACACTACGCAGTATTGCCCTCAAAGAAGTTAGGTTATTTCCTTTCAGTATGCAATTTTGAAACATTCTATGGGCTTTACACTTAAGTTTGTTAAGGCATTCCTGCTTTGTGCATGTTTTCACAATAACTTCTACACACCAACTGCCAAAATAAATTAGATGGCACTTAATGATTTGGTGTGATGTACACAGATTTCACTTGAGTCAGCAGTCATTCCACAGCCATGCTTCTATGCACTGTAGCTTCAAAGGCATGGCTAGCTGGGTTTCTGTTTATTGCTTCAATCTTGGGTCCAGTGAGTTTTCTCTAACTAAGCTATTTGACTATACCAAGAAAAGTCTGTTCACACATAAATAGTTTCATTTCTTTATGATGACAAAGTATTCATAGCTCCTTGTTAATGTCAAGTGATATTTAACTGCCCCTAACAAGCAAGGAAAAGAAACTAGGATCCTGTGCTATTGCATAGATGCAAAGTGGACAATATGTTCATTAAACCTAATTTCCCTTAAAAATGATGCATAAATATTGCATTGGGAGTTATACCTGATGTAAATGACGAGTTGATGGGTGCAGCACACCAACATGGCACAAGTATACATATGTAACAAACCTGCACGTTATGCACATGTACCCTACAACTTAAAGTATAATAATAATAAATAAATTAAAAAAAAAAAAAAAAAAGGCCGGGCGCGGTGGCTCAAGCCTGTAATCCCAGCACTTTGGGAGGCCGAGACGGGCGGATCACGAGGTCAGGAAATCGAGACCATCCTGGCTAACACAGTGAAACCCCGTCTCTACTAAAAATACAAAAACTTAGCCGGGCGAGGTGGCAGGCGCCTGTAGTCCCAGCTACTCGGGAGGCTGAGGCAGGAGAATGGCGTGAACCCGGGAGGCGGAGCTTGCAGTGAGCTGAGATCCGGCCACTGCACTCCAGCCTGGGTGACAGAGCGAGACTCCGTCTCAAAAAAAAAAAAAAAAAAAAAGTTAAAGGACAAACAATAAAAAAAAAAAAAATGATGCATAAATAATAGTGCTTCCTAGTAGACCTCACAATACATTTGACAAGGGTTTTCTATTATCAAAAGTAACTCTATGATGATTTCACACCTTTTTCTGCCCTTTCCTTGTACCCTCAAAATTCCCCTTGCAAATAAATAAAACTCATCGACAAAAACCCCACTCAAAAATTCTAAAAAATACTTCAACCCCATTCTTAGACCCTTCTTTTTCCAAAGGCCTCTTACTTACTTTTCCAAGTTCTGTAAGTGTTCTCTGACTTTCTGTACCAGTCCCAGCTTGGTGTCATTGACCACAAAATCATCACAGCGATAACTGCAAGGAAAGTATTAATCAATGTGTGTAAAGAGCTTGAGGAAACCACAGTAATGAAATCACTAAAAGGCCTGGCTGCTGCCAAGATGATCACATGGCTCTGCAGGCAGTTACTGCTGGTGGTAAGTTTAAAGAGGACCTGGAATTCACAATGGAATGTTTTTCAAGAGTCTTTTTAAAAGCCACGTAGGCAATGAACATGAGCTTCTTTTCACGTTTTTTACTCAAAAGCTCTTCAATTCCTCCTTTGAAAATGAAATAAGCTGCTACACGTGTTACATTCTTTTTAGTGGTGCCTAATACATGGAAAATGAAATAAAAAGCACCGAGTCTTTTCATGTAGCATTAAGCCTAAAGCTTTAAGGTAACACTTCCCAACCCAAATTAATGGGGAATTGGGGGGAGGAGAGATTTAAGTGAAAAGCAGTGAAAAGGTAATTAGCCTGTAGGGATATCTGAATAGAAAAACTAAAGTTAAAGCTGCACATTTTAAACAGAATTTAATTAAAAGAGATTGAATTCAGATGAGTTGAGAAGAATGATCTTTCATTCTGAGGCACTACAAAACAAAAGTATAAAACAGTGACTATATCATTCAGGCAATTGATAAGTGCTTTGAAGAAAAATATTTAAGCTATTTTTAAAAACCAACACTCTGTGTGTTTTACAAGACAATAAGCAAATAATGTAACAAATCACACATAATATAAACTTTAACTTGTACGCATTAACATTTAATTTTTTCCTGGGATAAGGCCAATTTTAACAAAAACAACTGACAAGCTGGCACTAAGATATTCTTTTGAATATGCAGCTTTGCATGAAACCACTTGTTATTACTACCAAAGAATAATAAAAATAACCCTGCCATTCTCAGCAAACAAAACTTTGAAAGCACAGCAATTAGTAAAAATTAGGTCATCTCTAGCAGAATCCCAAAAAATCTTATATCTGAAAACCATTTTATTAAAAAGAGACAGAAAGAAAGAGAGAGAAAGAGGTGGGAAAAAGCAATTTTAAAAGATTACACAAAAAAGCAGGCTTGTGTCTTTTACTCAGAGAAATGAAAATTTTAAGTGGATGCTTTGAAAACTGTCACTACAATGTTATATATGTAATTATTTAACACATACTCTCATTAACTGACCACCCAGGCAGTCATTCAAGATTTCTCTAACATATTCTGAGTGTGTAAAGTCAGTTCCCAACAATTCCACAAATAGCAAAAGCAGTCTTTTATATCCTGGACCATTTTCTATTATCAAAGTACTACCAGCAGGAGAAAAAATTCTTCACTGGTCTTATAACCACCACATAAAGAAATTAAATTAGTGCAAAGTTTTAATTTTTTGCTCCCTCTCAGCACAAATATTAAGAGGATAAGATCTACTTTGTCTGTAAATTTGGGCTTAAGGCATTTGGTACCTCTATAAACCTTAAGCATTCACTGAAGAATGAAATTGTATCGTTACTCTACTCGAATTTCTGCTTACATTTTCATTTTATGTTTGTATAAATTTATGCATGTAGTTTGAATAAAACAATACTCAGTGTTCAAAACTCGAAATGCTAGCATTTATCTGGAAAGTGAAGTCTAAGAGCAAACTCAGATCGCTTTTTATGTATTTATAGGATGCCATTAATATCTAATTGAAAACTGAACCTCTAACTGCCACAAATAAGTGGTTGTTTAAACAAATAAATTATTTCAAAGTAAATTAAATAACTGATTTATTTCTTTAAATTAAAGTAATCCTTTTTGGTATAACATGAAGTCAGCCTTGGATATAAAATTACATTTGTTAAAGTACAGACTCATTTACGGACTTGCTCTGTTCCTCCAGGCCAACTGGGTCCAGTTGCTTTGCCTCTCTACCCTTTCATCACCAAAGTAAGCTGATCTATACTCTAGAGCTGTGCAAATGTGGCTACGGCAACTGAGGAATACAATTTTAAGTTTTAAAACTTTTAATTAATATAAATTCTTAACTGAAGCAGTGTAAAATCTTTTACAATTAAGCACAATGTTATAGTTTGGTAGAACTGTATTCTGCTTTTATTATTAAATTGTGCAAGATATATGGCAGTACACAGTTGGGTAAATGTGTCATTTCTAGCATTACACAAAAGCATATCACCAATCTAGAACTGATAGAATGAGTCAGTTCAAATGATTTTTCTATGCAACAATGTAGCACTGTAATGGGTTTATTTGAACCTTTTATGCAGATACCATAAGTTACAGTGACACTTATGTAAATCATAATTGGCAATTAAATTAAAATACTTATTTTAATTATTTTATAATTAAATTATTTTTCTAGCTTAAAAATAGAAAAATGTTTACTTTCAAGTGAAGGTATACTACTGAGGAAGAATCAAATGAAAAGAAAACAGACTCAACAAGGTATGTCACAAATTTTACAAAGAATGGCAATTGCAATTTGCTGCAGCAAAGCAAAATTAAAAAGCTGCTGTGTAAAAAAAAGTTTTAAGATAACAGACAACAGTTACGAGACATTTTCAGCAAATGCATTTCAATTTAATACAAAATGGCTTGAGTTAAAAAATAATCAATAAAATGAGTCACAATCAGTGAAATCAGAATTAAATGTAAAACAAAAAAATTCCTGAAGATTTTACAGAACTTGAGCTTGTAAGCGGCCAGCTGTAAAACAGCTTGGGTTCTTTTTTTCTTTATTTTTTAAAAATACAGCTGGGGTATCCTGTTTCCCAGGCTGGTCTCAAACTCCTGGCCTCAAGCAATCCTCCCACCTCAGCCTCCCACAGTGTTGGGATTACAGGTGTGAGCCACCGCGCCTGACTAGTTCAGATTCTTGTTCAATGTAGAAAACAATTTTAAGATGGTGAGATGAAAAATTAAATTATTTCAGTTAAGGAAATTGTATTTTTAAATTATGAGGAAAAAAACTAAAAAGATATTTTACAGAAAGTGAAAAATCTTTGAGACATCAAGCAACTGTCAGTGAACAAAAAGGCCCTTCTAACAATACTAAAGATCAATTAAGTCAGCATTTGAAAAGTTACAAGTATTTTTAGCTTTAGATGAATTTTAGAAGAGATAATGCCCAATTAATACTATAGGTATATCTGTCTCAAATGACCTTCAAATTTACAGAGAAATGTCTTCATCTATTTGCAATCTTAAATTTAAAAACTGATCTTATATTGTAGATATTTTTGAATTCTCTACATGTGTAACTTTCAGCTAGATATAAAAAAGTCAGTTTCCAGCAACACAGTGTTCAAACATCTGTATTTGTTGGATTTATTTCTCTGATTACTTTGTTCTGCTGTGTGAAACACAATGCAAATATCTGTGCCCTGAGGCAGACTGTATCATGGAGGCAGCTATTAAAATTGTTCAGACTGGGCATGGTGGCTTATGCCTGTAATCCCAACACTTTGGGAGGCCGAGCCGGGTGGATCACAAGGTCAAGAGATCAAGACCATTCTGGCCAATATGGTGAAACCCCATCTCTTCTAAAAATACAAAAAATAGCTAGGCATGGTGGCACATGCTTGTAGTTCCAGCTACTCAGGAGTCTGAAGCAGGAGAATGGCTTGAACCCGGGAGGCGGAGGTTGCAGTGAGCTGAGATCACGCCACTGCACTCCAGTGCACTCCAGTCTGGCGAAAGGGCTAGACTCTGTCTCAAAAAGACCCCAAAATTGTTCAGTACATATGCACAAATGCTCTAAATCATCACCAGTTTATGGAACTGTTAAAAGAAATAGAAGACAATGAATTTAATGACCACATTATTAGCTACTGTTGGTTGCTTGAGTCAAGGAAGAGTTTTGCAAAGATTTACAATTCTGGTAACTCTAATTCAGATTTTCTTGAAACAAAAGAAATGCTTGCCAATATTCAACAATCAAAGAGTAAACCAGGAATAGATTTTTAGAAATCTCAGTGTGATTTACACTGTTACCCCTATATCACAATGCATATCAATTAGCTAGATTTGAAGACCCGAGGAGAGAAAAAGCTTATTTATGACCTAGCTAGACAAGTACAAGAATTTATGTTAAAACTGAAGCTTTTTATAATACAAATCAATGATTGTACACATTTTTCAACATGAATTAACATGCAGCAGCACAGCACTGTGTAAACTGGCTGCAAAACCTATGAAAAAAAAATACAACAAATGCTTTGTTGATATGGATAAACTTAGTTGATTTTCAATTTATATGATGCCCCTTTGAATTTCATGTTGATAATAATAAGTTTTTACAAGTGTTAGTGGACTTACTTAACCTGCATGGATATTTTGACAGTGCTGCACTTCTGAGTCAAATCAATTATTCTGAAGAGTAATTTTTGTCAATACAGATACAAATATTGGAGAAAAATGATTTGTTTGGTACTCGATTTATTGGAAAACAATGTTTGAAACAGTGTGAATCTACTTTTTTAACTGCAATTTTTATGAATCTAAATACAGATCAAATTTTTTAATGAAAATTTCACGAGTTGAGGTATACTTAAAATGTAAAATACACAATGGATTTCAAGGATTTCATATAAAAAATGTGCAAACTATCTCTAATAATTTCATATTGATTACATGTTGACACAGTATTTCTGATATACTAGGTTAAAAAACATACAATCAAAAATAATTTCACCTGTTTCTTTTTGCTTTTTTAATATGGTTACTAAAAAATTCAAAATTACATATGTGACTTGCATTAGTTCTCTTTTATATAGCACTGCTAATGTAGGGAATCTAAGATACTACCTGCCCCAAAATTCTACAATACTAGCATAAAGAGATAAGAAATTAACTTTATTGAACTATAAGAACTCAATTTTATAGTCAGGCATGGTGGCATGTGCCTGTAATCCCAGCTACTCAGGAGGCTGAGGCATGAGAATTGCCTGAACCCGGGAGACAGAGGTTGCAGTGAGCAGAGATCATGCCACCACACTGGACAACAGAGTCAGACGTCAGACTAGTCTCAAAAAAGGAAAGGAAGAAAAAAGACTCAATTTTAGGCCAGTCGGGGCAACAAAGCAAGACTCCATCCCTGTGAAAATTAAAAAATAAAAAATTCACTGGGCAAGGTGGCTCACACCTGTAATCCCAGCACTTTGGGAGGCCAAGGTGGGTGGATCACCTGAGGTCAGGAGTTCAAGACCAGCCTGGCCAACATGGTGACACCCTGTTTCTACTAAAAAATACAAAAATTAGCCAGGAGTTGTAGTGTGTGCCTGTAATCCCAGCTACTCAGGAAGCTGAGGCAGGAGAATCGCTTGAACTCAGGAGGCGGAGGTTGCGGTGAGCCGAGATTGTGCCACTGCACTCCAGCCTGGGCAACAGAGTGAGACTCCATTCCAAAAAAGCAAAACAAAGCCAAAATAAAATAATAAATAAATAAATAAATAGCCAAGCATGATGGTGTGCACCTGTAGTCCCTCCCAGCTACTCGGGAGGCTGAGGTGGGAAGATCACTTGAACTCAGGAGTTGGAGGCTGCAGTGAGCTATGATCACATCACTACACTCCAGCTGGGTGACTCTCTAAATTTTTTTTTTTTTTTAGTTTTTTGTAACTCTATTTATTTTTTTGAGGCAGGGTCTCATTCTGTCACCCAGGCTGGATTGCACTGGCCCCATCTCAGTTCACTGCAACCTCCATTGCCAGGGCTCAAGTGATCCTTCCACCTCAGCCTCCCAAGTAGTTGGGACTGCAGGCACCCTACCATGCCTGACCAATTGTTTAATTCTGCTTCCCAAAGTGCTGGGCCTACAGGCATGAGCCACTACATTCCTGGCTCTCTCGCTCACGCACTCTCTCTCTACTGAGACAGGGTCTTGCTTTGCAGCAATGCTATCACAGCTCACAGCAGCCTTGACCTCCTGGACTCAAGCGATCCTCCTGCTTCAGCCCACCGAGTAGCTGTGACTACAGGCATGAGTAACCATGCCTGGCTAATTCTTTTACTTTTGTAGTGGCAGGGTCTCACTGTGTTGCCCTGGCTGGTCTCAAATTCCTGAGTTCAAGCAATCCTCCCACCTCAGCCTTCCAAAATGCTGGGATTACAAGACTAAGCCACTATGCCCGGCCGTAACTCAACTTTATTTTGGCTGGATTTGTTTTTCACTGGTTTAAATTTTTTTTTTTTTTAGGTTTTTACAACTATCTCTATTTCTTAAGACCCAATTCTAGGTGTTCCTATAGTCAGTCACTAAGAGGGACATTTATTTTAAGAATATAACTTTTCTACTGTTTGAATTTCATCTTATACAAGTTGTATATATTACTATGATTGTTGTTACCGCTATTCTTTAAGGAAAACAGCTGCTTCCACAGGTCCAAACTTCTAAGGTGAGAGTGCCTGTCACATGGTAGAGGATTAGTAAATGTTAGTTTCCTTCCTCTGTGTAACTGCTAGCCTCACAGCACATTCCTCTCTAGCTGCCTACATTCCCCTGGTTTGATTTCTTTTTCCTCTGTGGTCAGAGGTCAAAAGAAAATAAGTAGCAAAGGTGGGAAATAAATGAAAATGTAAATGTTGCCGGTAGTCTTCAGATGAGAAATTGTCCCACTAATAGTGGTGTTTAAAAAGGCAAACAGACGGATTTGAAAGTTCTAAAAATCTTTTCCTGATTCACTACAATTGTATTGAAGCTTTTTGGTCAGAATTATGCATACCTCTGACACCAGGAAAAAAGTTTAGCCACTCTTCTTAATTTTCCCTTTAAGAAGAATATGTCAGAATAAGTGGTACAAAAAAGTACGTAACTCATAGGTTGTGTTTTAAAAACATGTAGATTGGTCCTCTGAAGCCTGGAATGCATATCCCACTTTGAAATAAATGCTATGAAATGCGGTTAAACATTCTAGGTGGAAATAAATGTGTCCCAAAATGTAGCTGAAATCCATAGTATTTGAAAACACTCGATTTCTCCTTTCTTCTTTATATACTACTGGTGCTGAGAAACTGACAGGAGAGGCTTAGGCAGGATTCAGATAACCTGACTGGCCTCTAGGAGAGGAGGCCGGGCTCAGCATCTTCATATACATAGGACTTCATGTGATAAACAGAAGTCAGGAACTGCCTACATTATATGACCAACTTTTAGGCTATAAAATTTATACCTAAGCAAGTTTTGACTTACTGATTTTAAATTACTCTTCAAGAAAAGATGAGCTCTACTTTTTTTTTTTTTTTTTGAGACAAGGTCTGGCTCTGTCACCCAGGCTAGAGTGCAATGGTGTGATCTCGGCTCACTGCAACCTCCACCTCCTGGGCTCAAGCCATCCTCCTACCTCAGCCTCCCGAGTAGCTGAGACTACAGACAAGTGCCACCATGCCCAGCTAGTTTTTTTACTTTTAGTAGAGATGGGTTTTTGCCATGTTGTCCAGGCTAGTCTCGAACTCCTGGGCTCAAAGCCATCCACCTGCCTTAGTCTCCCAATGTGCTGGGAGCTACCGTGCCTGGCCTAAAGATAAGCTCTACTTCTGATGGACTTTTTGTCAGATAAGGACTGTATTTAATAGAAAGAAAGAAGTATTTAAGAAAAAGTGAGTACACTGAACATTAAAAAAAAAACTTGAAAATTGTAGTTGGGTATATATTACAGATGTTAGATAAGGAAATAGGATATAAAAAAGGAAGGTAAGAAGGAGACTGGTGTCTTTCTTTACTTCTAAGACTGAGACAAGTAACATTATCATCTTGGCTATGTAAAGATTAGTCTCAAATCCAAATTCATTGAGCCAAATATGATCATAAAGTAGTTTTAAACTTATTTAAGCCAACAGCTAATAAACTCCTAATTAAATGTACAGTATAGTATAATATGCATACTGCTGTTAGACAGGATATATACAACTGATTTTACTACTGTGCACTGAAAAAAGATACATCAAGTAGCAGGTAAATTTTCATAACAAACACAAGCTATTTATTATATTACATAATTAGGGAGGTAAACAATGAATAAAATCAGAGCTTGAAAGTTATTTCAAGTTGACACTAATAAACAACAAAAATGACACTGCTCAATTTTCTCATCACACATACTTTATATGTGCCTTTTTAGATTCTGATTTATTTCTAACGTATAGTATTTAACCTTGCCTAAACCTTGCTACTTTTCTTTCTATAAACTCTCAAAAACTCATCTTTTTTCTCTTCAAACAACATTCTTTTCTATACTTTGGTTATTTCCTTTGGTACATATTTTTCCCTTTTCCCTCAGAAACATTCAAATCCATAGCTATCTGTAACTGAACTAAGTATAGTATTTGATGGTCTCCACAATGTCAGCCTTGCTTAGATATTCTTATCTCCCACCCCTTCCCTCCCAATCTTCCTTTTCACTTCAGTGTTACCTGCTCTAGTTTTAAACTTTCATCCCATATACCACAAACTCTCTTACCCCTCAATATTTTCCATTTCGCACCATTCACTTATTTAATGGCAAAACAATATTCTTCATTCGGTCGTCTCCATCTTCACATTCTTCTCTCCTTCTCCAAAAATGAAAACACGCAGCATGGCTCAATCGTTTTCTCGGCCTAACATTTAATGTAGGTTTACTTCCTTTAAAAAATTCTAACTTTAGAAACACTTGTTTCCTTCCTGTTTTTGCCCTGCACTATATGCCCCCTCTAATTCTAAAAGAAAAAACACTAGTCTACTAAAGTCAAAACAATAACTTTGGATAGAAATCCGGCTACTTCCCTTTTTACTAGTTTTGGTTAATAAAGTTACTTTCTTTCTACCAGACCTCACTTGTATTAACTGGACTTTACAAGCAGTGAGCATCCAGACCTGCATTCAGTTACAAAGGAAGCCTTCAAGCTATTTTCATCAGCTTTCTAATCAAGTTAAAAAATAAACCACAAAACTGAGTATCCACTATATTCTATATATATGTATATACATATGCATTTGTATTAATAAATTATATAAGTAAATCTAAATTATATATTACAAAAAAGTAATTTTTAAAGTGAGCTAGAAATGAAATAAACTATTTTAAATGTCTTGCTATTCACAATATCTTCATACTATTATTAAACTAATTTCCTTTTTTTTTTTTTTTTTTAAAAAGATAGTGTCTCCCTATGTTGCCCGGGCTAGTCTCGAACTCCTGGGCTCAAGGGATCCTCCTGTCTCAGCCTCCCAAAGTGCTAGGATTATAGGTGTGAGCCATCATGCCTGGCCATAATTTCTCAAAGTGCAATATACTATAAGGTAAAGGTTTGACATTAATGAGAGTGAATATAGATTCATACTTCCTATCATCTTCATGGTAATTTTTAAACATTTTGTCCAACTTATTAGGTCTTATTAGTCTGTGTTTTTATTAGATAGCCAATTTTATCCTGTAATGTGTCTGATGAGCACGGAGTAGGAAAATGTGTCCATTTGCCCTTTTCTTGTGTTTACATCATCGTCATTACCTTGCAGAATTTAAGACCTTTTAAAACATGTGTCCATTTGGCTAAACATGTTACATGGAAGGAATAAATCCATATAACTAAGCAGATATATAATGCAAAATGCTCAAAGTAAACAGAGGACATCACAGGTGAAACTGATTTAGGAGACTGTGTGTAACCCATGGCACACAATCATCAAATCTACAGACCTCTGGCAGCAGGTGTGAAATATTTGACAAAGGTTTTTCTCTCCTTCCAAATAAAACGGTGCAGTAGTTCTAAATGCTCTTCCCATACTGCCAGTGCATTATTTTGGAGACCACTGCACTAGAAACTAGGTCCCTAGCACATAGCAGCTTCTCAACAAATGTTATTTATTGAGTAAAAAGGTGTGTTTTTGTTTTTTGTTTTTTAATGTTCACAATATGTTTAAGGACCATCATGTAAACCAGGATCTGTCCCAAGTAAACATTTTGAAGACAAAAACTGAGGGAGAAAAGGACTACTTATTATAATATCAAGTTTTCTTCATAAGGGGCATTACCTTCACTTTGTACCTTTCTTTAACACATTTATTCCTAGGTGTAACTGATAGTTTTGTCATTCTGTTGAATACTTTTGCTTGGTCATTTCCATTTTCAACTGATGACTACTAATAAAGAGAAAGCCATTAGTTTGTTTATATTTCTCATACATCAGCTTTCCAAAGTGTCTTATATTTAATCCTCATTGCTGTTTTCTACTAGAGTCCCCCCGGGCTTTCCAGCTATTCTATCATATCATTTGAAAGTAGAAACAATTTTTTGCTTCCAATATTTATGCAAATTATTTGACTTACTGTCTACTGTCTTACTGCAATGGTTAAAACTACCAAAACAATGCTTAATAATAGTGACAATCATGTGAATGATTTCAGGAAGTATTAGTCTTGTTTCTGATATAACGGAAATGGCTTCAGCATTTCCTCATTTAGTATATGATATCTGCTTTCTGGTTTTTGGCAAACTATAAGGGCTTAAGATTCCTTTTATTTCAATGTTATTAGTTGTTTAAAACAAGAAATGGCTCTTGGAAATAAAGTATATTTTGCTTCCAATGGGACAATAATCTGAGGTTTCTTTTAATAATGAATATGTTCATAGAACTCAGGTGAAATTAACTCTACTTGGTAATTATATATTTTTCTTTCTGATAGCTAACTGGGTTAGCTTTGCTTTAAGTCATAGTTATTTGCAACTACAGTATTTTATTTAGTAAAACTGGCCTATTTTCTTTTTGGAGTTTCTGTTAGATTTCTATCTTAAGGTTTTGAAAGTTTATAACATTAATATACTTAATGTTACATTTTAACAGTTTGAGGCTGCACTGTCCAATAGTAGCTAGTAGCTACACGGGGCTATTTAAATATTAAAATAAAAAACACTTAATTCTTCACACTGGCCACATTTAATTGCTCAATTGCTACCATCCTGAATAACATATATGTCATACCCAAGCCAGAGAAAAATCTCTACCTCTTTCTCAGCTTTAAAATTCTAAGTTTTTTTCAATTCCTGTTGTTAGTGCTATTGAAGTTACCCAAGTCAAGATTTCCACATTGGCCAGGCGCGGTGGCTCACGCCTGTAATCCCAGCACTTTGGGAGGCCGAGGAGGGCGGATCACGAGGTCAGGAGATCAAGACCATCCTGGCTAACATGGTGAAACCCCATCTCTACTAAAAATACAAAAAATTAGCCAGGCGAGGTGACAGGCGCCTGTAGTCCCAGCTACTCGGGAGGCTGAGGCAGGAGAATGGCATGAACCCGGGAGGTGGAGCTTGTAGTGAGCCAAGATGGCACAACTGCACTCCAGCCTCAGCTACAGAGCCAGACTCAAGATTTCCACATCCTGTCCTTGAAGAACTAAGAAAATATTCCCAAAGCAAACCATTCTTCACTCACAAGAAGGAATAATCATACAAATAAAACCTTCTTTATGCAATAGTAAAGAAACAAGTCTTTTAATTTACTGGCTACAAAGCTATCTTTCTACAGTAAGCCATGCATAATACTAATACCAATAAATAAATACATAAATAAATAAAACCTCTTATGCAACAAAAACCCCTGAAACATGACAGATCCTTAAGTTTCAAGCTCCTTTTCATTCACTTCTATGACATTTTGATATTTACAGGCAAATTTGACCTCTGGTTTTATTATAAATGACAGTAATACTGAAAAAAAAAAAAAAGGAAGATGATATTCTAGTGATTTCATCTATTTCAAACTGAGAAAGGTTAAAATCTAAAATAATTTGTTTAGGAAGCAAGAAGATTTTAAATTCTCTTACTAAACTCTGATGTATTGCCACCAAAGAAGCCAGTTATGGAAAATTAGAAGAATACCTGCAGAGCAAACTCATATCCATTGCTTTGTTAAAAGCAAACAAGTACCAGCATATCTTAAGGAAGAGCCTTTTATGTTTTTAGATTACCTCTATTAGAAAGTTTCTTCTTAAACTTCAAAATGTTATTGTTAAATAAATAAAACTCTCCCTGTTGTCTAACTTTTTACATTGAAAATATGGATCCAAATAGTTTATAAGAACAGTCAACAAAATATTTTCCTTTTTAAAAATTTTAAATCACAACTGCTGTAGGAAATGATTCATTATCTAAACTCACAAATAAAGCTTTATGTTCACTTTAATTAAAATTGTTATTTATTACAAGTGTTTAAAATCTGAAATTCAAGCCTCTTTTCTAGACAAATGATTCACATTTCACAATATTTCTTCATTTGAAAGGATGCTTTAAAACATTACCTGCCCTAAAGGAATATACTTTTAATATTCCTTTCATAATTCTTCATTCTCAAAAATTCAGCCATTACTGATAAGGATATTAAAGTTGACAAGACTATGTCAGACGTCAAAACTTATTGGTTCAGTATTTTAAATCTATTAACTCCAAAAGTCTACCTCCATAAAAAAAATCAAAGGTTCTAATTTTAATCTTTGTTTCTTCTCAATCACAATAATGTACACCACATAAAATTCCATATGTATTGGTTAGGGGAGGGAAATCGGGATGGGAGCAAATGAAATACTACCTAACAAACAGTAAACTAAACACTAGCTCTTGTGTGAAATCTTAGGAAGATTTTTATTTTCATCGAAATCTTAATTTACCTTTCATTTTCAAGTTAATCTGCTTATCTCCTTAAGAAGTGGGTTTGTGTCAAATCAGAATCGTTCCTTTTGGCACTGCTTTCTCTCTTATGAAACAGTAACCCGATTTATATGGTTCTGCCTGGTTAATGCATGCTTCCTCCCTGGGCCCCTGTTTACATCAAGGTGGAGGGGCACTGCTCTATGAGGGTGTCCATCTTGGGAGGGAAATGAAGTAGTTCACCTATATCATGATTTAAGTCTTCTGCAGGAAAAATGTTATATGGCTCTTTAGTCCCTCAAGATGATCAGGGGACACAGTATTACAGCTCTGATATAACCTTCCCCGTTTCTGAAAGACAGTTAACAAAATTCAGTCTTTCAAACATATGTCGCCTACTCTGCACCAGACACTGCATACTTGGGAAGAATACAAAGATCTGAGATATGGTGTCTGCAGTCTCCAAGGACATTTACAACTAACGAACGTGCAGCAGGAAATTATAAGGATTCCAAGAGCTGTGAGTTCAGGAAAGATTACATTCAGCTACAACTGGAACTGGGGGAAGAGAAGAGTTCAGTGATAACTTCATGAAGGATTGCAAACATAGGACAGGGCAGGGAGTCTTGACAAGGGGAAAGTAGGGAAAGAAGAACTGAAAGCCTCAGAATATGTTGTAACTTCTCTAGGGACAGAGCATACTGCAAAAAAGGCTTTGACTTTAGTCAAGATATTTATAATCAAACACCTTAAACCTAATGCACCAGTGTTTTACCTCTGATATCAATTGTTCAGTCTAACCACAAGAAATTAGTGTACAAGGAAAATTAATAAATTGAAGTAAAATTACTAACGGGCACTAGAAAACAACACATGTACACACTCCACACAGAAATAGGAAATCTGTTTGTTTCTTCATCACAGTGAGGTGTGGGAGGAATGTTAAACTACATCTTCATCAATTTACAACTATCACGGATTCCTTTTAGGCCTTCAGTGTAATGCTACAGGGTGATTCCCTGGCATTTCGTTCTAAAACCCACAAATGAGCCGATAATGCGACCAGCTGCAGCTCCCTTCCTGAATTCAGCAGCTCTGGGTGTCCACACACTTGCAGCTCTGTACAACTTCACACAAAAGCCTGGCAGTCAGCCAAGAAGACTCCATCACAGTATACGCTCCCCAAGGTTCAAGATTTTCCATTTAATTCCAATTCTACCATGAAACAACATATACCTTAGCAGACTATAGCGATATAAAACCAATTCAATTCCCATTTCTAGTTAATAAAATATGCCCCTAAAATGCAATGGATAAAGATACTAAAATATATAATCTACATTTTTAAAGGGCCTTGAATATAATTTCACTCCATCAAGATAATTAAAATTTTCTTAAAGAGTTAGTTTCCTCAGAATCTTACCAACAGCAAGAAAACAACGACAAACTTGTTATAGCACACAGTGATTTAATTGTACTTCCAAAGTCCCCCATTAAGCAATTCATTCACATTGCTAACTGAAAATCAAGAATGAATGTTCTCAGTATCTGGTACTATAGGACGATGTGGCCCATGACAATGTGAGACAGATACTTCAAGAATGATATTAATTTCTGTTGTCTAAAGCAGAAATACAAGCACACAGAAACACACAGTTCTGCGAATTAGGTAGCCACATCACTCTAGTACGGAAGTTTCCTGAGGGAAAGGGGAATGCAAATGTTTGCTTTAACTGCCTGGCTAATGCTTAACTTTGGTAGGAGTGTTTCACAACAGCAAATACAATAAACTGAGCACTAACCTTTGTGTGAAAATCTTGGGAGGATTTTCATTTTTACTGAAATCTTCACCTACCTCTAGCTTCTCTCTCTCCAGGTCTGGACACCTTCCACACAAATGATCATTAAAAACAGTAGTGATCTGAATGAATAACCCTTAAGATGTCTATTCAATAGCCAAAATTTAATGGTGTTGAACCTGTAAAAATGTAAAAGACCCTTTGGGAGGCCGAGGCAGGTGGGTCACGAGGTCAAGAGATCGAGACCATCCTGGCTAACATGGTGAAACCCTGTGTCTACTAAAAATACAAAAAAATTAGCTGGGCATGGTGGTGGGCACCTGTAGTCCCAGCTACTCAGGAGGCTGAGGCAGGAGAATGGCGTGAACCTGGGAGGTGGAGCGTGCAGTAAGCCGAGATCGTGTCACTGCACTCCAGCCTGGGCAACAGAGCAAGACTCTGTCTCAAAAAAAAAAAAAAAAAAAAAAAGTAAAAGACCTGGCAAACCACTGACCCTTTCTTCTTCCTTTTGATGGGTACCTTCCTATGATACAATTATCGACTAAGGACAATGTGGAAAGGATTCTCACATCATTTCAGTAGAAAGTGAATTAAAAGTGTTATCTGGACTTATCTAAAATCCCCATCTCTACCCAATAATGCCTTCATGTAACATTAAAGGGCTGTCTGGCAATAAAAAATATCTCTAAGGCGATCCTTTAAATGGCTTATTCCCCCCCTTTAATGTCAACAACCTTTTGAATCCAGGGAAAACTGATTAAAACAAGAATTGTTCATCATAATTTACCAGTCACAGAAAGAAATTTGCTTCACACCAAAGTTAAAACTGCAAAATACACTTTCTGAGCATAACCAAATGGATATGGATCATTAAGCATCACTCACAACCTATATAACCTAGTTCTAAGTAGTCACAAAAATAGATACCTACTTCGTAATTTATATGAAATAGACATGAATATTATATTATAAAGAGAGAACAGAACCTGTTGCCAACCTCTTTTTAAAGGATACTAAAAAAAAAAAAAAAAAAAAAATAGCGCCGGGTGTGGTGGCTCATGCCTGTAATCCCAGCACTTTGGGAGGCCAAGGCAGTCAGATCACCTGAGTTCAGGAGTTCGAGACCAGTCTGACCAACATGGTGAAACCCTGTCTCTACTAAAAATACAAAATTAGCTGGGCGTGGTGGCACATGCCTGTAATCCCAGCCACTCAGGAGGCTGAGGCAGGAGAATTGCTTAAACCTGGGAGGCAGAGATTGCAGTGAGCTGATATTGCACCATGGCACTCCAGCCTGGGGAGCAAGAGCAAAACTCCATCTCAAAAAAAAAAGAAAAAAATAGCCTGTAAAGCTACATACCAAATTCTTGACGTTCACCTTTGGGGGAGTAGAAGAGGAGCGTGGAACTGCACTGGGAAAAGGGAGACTGTCAGAATAATCTTTTTTTTTAAACAAAGCAGTTAAAATTTGTAAGATTATATGACAAAAATGTTAACTGGACAGGGGACAGGAGGAACATGGTTTGTTGAGTTCTTTTGAACATGGGTTATCACATTATCCTTCAATTTAAAATAACACAAGAAAAAGAAATTATAATAACAACAAAGAAGTAGATCTATTTCCCTGAAGCTAGGATGGATGAGGAACAGGAGGTGGGAGAGAAGAGGAGGCAAAGAGGAGGAGGCCTAGAAGTTGAAAGGAACAGTGCAAAGTAAAATCTGAATGAATAAAGACAGGCATTCTGGATGGCTCCAGTCCTTTGTGAATCCTAATAGTTCTAAAAGGAGGTAACAGCAGTAATAGCTGGCTTAAAGACTGAGGGCAGGGAGGGGAGGGGAGCACACTTGCACACACATAGTAAGAAATACCATTTCCAGAAAATGTTAACTTACCAGTATGTACTGTAGCTACTGCAATCCATGCATACTGTGTGCTGAGCTTTATCTTGCTTTTCTGATTTCTTATGGTTGGTTAAGGGTACTTGTGCATCTTCATAATGTTTTTTTGCATGGCCATTCACATACCTTACAAAGACCAAATGAAAATTTACTTTAAATATTGCTTTGGAAATTAAAGGAATAAGAAATGATAAAATTAAACATTAATCAAATCAAAATAAGAAAGAAATCCTGTAACAGCAGTCAATTATGTAGTGATTTATTATATTGAATACTTAAAATATGCTCTTTTTTTTTTTTTTTTTTTGAGACGGAGTCTCACTCTGTCCCCCAAGCTGGAGGAGTGCAGCGGCACAATCTTGGCTTACTGCAAGCTCTGCCTCCCGGGTTCACGCCATTCTCCTGCCTCAGCCTCCCAAGTAGCTGGGACTACAGGCGCCCGCCACCACGCCCAGCTAATTTTTTTATTTTATTTTTATTTTTAGTAGAGACGGGATTTCACCACGTTAGCCAGGATTGTCTCGATCTCCTGACCTTGTGATCCACCCGCCTATGCTCCTTTTTTTGCAACCAAATACTGTAGTCAACTTTTAATTATATATAAGAGTAGGCACAGGCAAGGAAAGGCATAATCTATGCAAATTGGTTTCAACACCATAGATATTATTTATAAATTCCTTTGCTGCTGCTTTCACTATAGCTTTTTTTTTTCTCTCAGGCCACTAACCCCCAACTTGGGCTATTATCAAAGACAAGCTCTGTTAAGTAAATTACTCAGCCACTTCCCACAGGGCCACAGACTCTGCTCAAGTTGCTGCTTAACATAAAGTGTGAGAGTCAGAGAAACAGGACAATGTTCCAACTCTCACCAATATAGCTTCCAGTCTTTTATTTAAATGCCTGAATAATCAGCTCCTCTCATATGGAAACATGTTTGTTTAGAAATAACCCAAACAAAACACAAATCACCTTAAGCTTACAAAAACTGCTATTTCTCTACATGGACAAACATAATCAAAAGTTGATTATGTTCATAAAAATTGTGTAACACATTCCAACTCAGATTTAATATTATAGCAAGCATAATGAAACTGAAATAAGGCTCCCTCTGCACATGGTGTACATCCAAATTCATCTACGCCTTCATCTAGAGACTGCACAATTCTGTCACTGACTACCAGCATGAAGACCCTTAAGAGGCAACGTTTCCCAGCTCCTAGAAAGCAGCCAATGTGTGGAAGGCCCACTCGAAAACTCAGTCAAAACAAATGTTGGTTAAATGGTACCAAAATAAAGAGACTTAGATGACATTTTCATCATGAGGCACCTTAACTGCACCAGGAACACTTACCTTGAGGAAAGTAGGAGAGTTATGGTAACTGGGAAGGATCAACTTCAAATCTAGCCCCTCTACCCAGGAAAACTGGGCACATTCAAGGCACTATTAACCCCAACTCAGAATGTGATCATGTTCTTTCTCCATTTTTTCCCTGTACTTTACACTTTTGCATATACCTGAGTCCTCTGTTTATAAAACTGTACTAAAGTGAATTTCAGAGTCAAATAATGATTAAGAGGATAAGTTCGAAAACTAGACTGCCTGGGTTCAAAAGCAGGCTTTATCACATCCTGGGCATGAGAGCTTGGATGAATTATTTAACTTCTCTGTACTTGTTTTCTCATTTGTAAAATGGACGTAATAGTACTTTGTGTGTCATGAGTTTTTAGGTGATTAGATGATCCATAGTTCATAACAAATGAATGTTAGCAATTATTTTATTAGCATTCTTCTTTCTATGCTTAACTACTACGTATTCAGAATCCAAACAACAATTGCTTAGAAGGCAGGCTCATTTACAACATATTTCAAGATAACATGTAACTGTATAGGTCAAGAAACACTATTTAATAAAAGGTAAGGCCGGGCACAGTGGCTCACGCCTGTAATCTCAGCACTTTGGGAGGCTAAGGCAGGCAGATCACTTGAGGTCAGGAGTTTGAAACTTGCCTGGCCAACACGGTGAAACCCCATCTCTACTAAAAATACAAAAATTAGCCACGGTTGGTGGCACATGCCTGTAATCCCACTACTCGGGAGGCTGAGGCATGAGACTCACTTGAACCCAGGAGGCAGAGGTTGCAGTGAGCCGAGATCATCCCACTCCACTCCAGCCTGGGTGACAGAGTGAGACTCTGTCCAATAAATAAATAAATAAAAATAAACGATAAACTCTAAGGTATCATATGGGTTCAATACTTAATCATCTTAATTGCCTATTCTTATCATATATTTATAGTACTCAACCATGAAAAACAACAGTAATTCATTGCCACAGTAATAATACTGAATAAGCACATTACCACTTGCAAATTTTTGAGAACTCATCATCTTTACATAGTCCATATAGTTCGTTTAACTACAACACTGTAGTTTCTAAATGTACTAGATATATAAATAGTTCCGGTACATATCAGAGATAAAGTAAGAAGTATGATTACTGATATTAAGATTAGCAATGTTTTGCCTAATACCTAAATACATTAGTCAAAGAGGTTAACAGTTTTGTATAAACTAGCTAACAGGAAATTAAATATTTCCCTCATCTAGTTTTGAATTTTAACTAGACATTTTGGTCTACAGCACAAGAGGAAAAATTTCACTACATACGTCACAAATTTCCAATAACAATCACAAAAATTTGAAAAATAACTTAAATGGGATGGGGTCATGAAGACCAGCAGAATTTATAACCCATGTATGCTATTGATAAACTATGTTTTCTAATGGGAAGAATATTCACTTTATGATTTCCCTAAAGACAAGCGGTCTAAAATTACCAAAAAATCAATAAATTTGGCAATGAACACCTGGGATTGCATGATAAAAGAATATTAACCAATCAGCTATGTAAAATGGAGATCCAAATTCAGGCTACTCTGAATTTTCTGTTTAATCTACTTCATCATATTTCTCCAAAACTACGTCAAATTTCTAAATTTAAGCTTGCTTGCAACTGGCAACAGTCCAACTGCAGAGTCTAGAAATTTTTCCATTTATTTTTCCAAAACCTATTTTAGTTTGTTGTTTAGGAACATTAATCTCTAATTTTTGAGTTTGTCAGGTCTTTTGATTGGCACGCGACCATCAAGATTTAGGTTGTAGAGCACTATGAGACTTCTGGAGAACAGAACTACATAAATTTTATTGCATTATAATTCTCACCTCTCAAAATCTAGGAGAGGAATCTGTCTCTTCAAGTGCAGAATTTAAGTGCTTCTACTTTTCTTCTTTTTTTAAAAAAAGTTATCTGTACAAAGTATTTTCAGGTTCCCCAAATCCTAGAGATTTCAAAACCACAACAGCCACAATTAAGAAATGCAGTTAACATTCCAAAGGTACTCTTAAGTGCACATGGAAAAAATAATTCCAGGACTCAAAATGTGAAAAATCAAAACTTCACCGAACAAACAAAGATGCTCTCTTCATGCAATGAGGATTTAAAAATAACAATGGGGAAATATTCCAGATAAATACAATATATATTTCAGCCTATGTAACTCAGTATGATTTCTCATTTCCTTACTACTAAGCTATTTAACTTCTACAGTAAATTCAAAGTAGATTTTCTAAGCTAGAAGAGCAGTGGAAATAAATGGGCTGCTACCAGGCGAAAAACCATAGACAATATTTACTTGAGTTTGTGCTAGAAGAGTTACTATTTAAATAATATTATTTTGAGGCCAAGAACTGGGAAGAAATGCTCAGGTTTAAACTGGGGTGGGGTGAGGCAGAAGATGTTGTCCATAGAAAGTAGTGTTTTAATGGAACAATGAAACATTTGACGTATCTTAGGAATTAATAATGAACTCCACAATGAGATCATTTTCCAAAGGAATTCCTTTATCCGTAAATATTTTAAGTTTTTTTTTCTTTCCCAGAAGAATGATATCATACCCGGGATTTGATTCAAAAGTCAGTAGAGGTGGGGATGGGGTAGGTAATAGGTGAAAAAAGATTGCCCCATGTTGATAATTGCTGGGTGAACGGAACAGGGGGTTCAATTATACCATCTCTGTTTGTGTGTGCTTAAATTTTACCCTAATAAAAGGTTTAAAAAACAACCATTAGGTAAACTTGTACTTCAAGAATTCCCTTAGCTCATCTTTCCACTCAAATATTACTAACAAATTGTCTTGGTCATCAAACTAATTCTTCTGAGTATCAATATCAATAATTCTTCTGAGTATCAATGAGAAAATCAATATTTTCTCTCCCAGATGTTTTCCCCGGTTGTATCACAAAACAAAGGGATTCAACTGGAGAAGGAAGCCCTACAGAGAATTATGCATTATGATTAACAATGGTACTAAACCCAAATCAATAAAACTCTGACATAAAGCTTAAAGACAAATTTTAAAAAACAAATAGGGCAGTGAAGTAATAAGTATTTCACCTACCTTCCACAGTGGACACTTGAACAAGTCAAACAGACCCAAGGGCTTTTGTTGGACCGGCACACTAATAAAAAGAAAAATACACAATATACCAATTGTATCATGTTACTTCCCAATTTCTCCCCATTTTCCTGTGATTAAGTTATAAATTCCATGGCTATATAGGAATGCTGAAGTTGAAAATCCGTGCTTTTTGAATGCATTTACACAAAATGGCTGCCTAATTAAGTTATATTGAAAAGAATTTAAATGCATGTCCACAACAGCGGCTCATTTTAATTGCTGACTCAACTCAAATAGCTTAACCACGTTAAACACATATACACTTGTCTCCTTTATTACTTATTCCCTTTTGCCACAGTCTCTGACCAGTCAACGACAGTCTATTTTCCTATTAAAAAACATTTTTTTAAGTCTAGTCATTTAATCACATGTCTCTGCCATGTAGGTCATATACTACTATAAATGACAACTCTTTCGGTTTATTTACTAAGAGGCACAACGTAAGGTTACAATTAGGAAACTAAGCCTAGTTTTCCTAAAGTAATTCTTAGTTGCATAAAATATATGACAACTGCACATAATTCTTGCTGATGGTATAATCAAGGCATTAATTATTTTAGTTGATGCATTATAGCGGTGGGGAAGGCAAGAAGGTATGGAAACGAAATATTGATTAAAATTTTGCTTGCTGTTTACTCATTCATTTTTTAATAAGTCCTATGTAAGTAACAATGATATTCAAAAGGGAGGGATAGCAAAATCACCTGGAAAGCTTTTTGAAAACACCTATGTTCTACTCAAGTATATCTACATTGGGGTGGGGAAAGAAGTACAAAGAATATTTTGTGCAAAGTAGCTTCCCAGGCGACTTCCTAATACAACCCCTTGGGAACCACTAGTCAGCCTCCTAGAGGCACGGGAGGAGCACTGCAGCACAACCACACAGGATCACAGTAACCACCTAGCACGTTGTAGACGCTCAATAAATATTTGTGGAAGAGAAAGTGTAAATTTCTTAGTTTAGGATACCCATCTCTTCCAAGATCTGGTCTCTACCTACATTTCTCTTGCCCAATTCTGTATCACAACAGGCCTTTCTCACTGTTAAAAAAAAAAAAAAATTAACCAAAACTGGAAATAAGGTGAATGGAGAACTGTAGGCCCCTTCAATGTATACTGAAACACTGTTTAATAGCTCCTCCCAAAGATAGTTAATTATAGTACCACTGACCTGTTTACTTGACTAGGACCCAAATTCCACGAAGTTACAGGTAATGTAGTTTTTAAATAATTTCTGTCCAGCAGACTCCAAAGGTTATAGTTATACTACCCTGTAGGATGTTAACCGATTTTGTATCTAACCTAGCAATTTTATTTCAACGCTTTTATCTTCACTGTCTATACACATTCAGTTCCCAAATACCCGTGGAGCCAGCTTTACCATCTTACTACTGGTGCCCTCATTAATGAGTTAAATAAACCTTTGACTATGTTCATCTCATATTTGTATGAGAGGACGGGACAGGAGGTGAGAATAGAAGAGCACAGTGATTACTGCCTGAGGGACTCCACAGTTTGGCCAGCACAGAACTTTAGTTTTGAACATGAAAGCTTTGAGTGGTGAAATCCCCTTCTACTTGCCAAACGCCTTCCCCTTTTCTTAGTGCATTCATATATTTATATTCACTATCAGGGCCATCCTTGAAGGCACCGAAGGCATTTTTTACTCAACTGGGTCTAATTTTGTTATATGTGCATGTAAACCACATGACAGAAAGGTGTGGAAGAATACCTACCAAACTGCTAAAACAACTCTGTTAGGCAGGTACTTGGGAAGACTGCTGTGAGGGAGACTGCTGGCTTTTTATTTGTACTCCCCCCATGGTGTTTGCCTTACAGCAATGAGAATATGATGTTTTTACAGTTTGAAGAGAAAGCCCAATAAAATGTATTTTACAAAATAAAAAGTAAACTAGGAAACAGCTCACTTGAACAGCTATTCATGGTTTAAGGTATGATTTGGAGGACTGAGATATTATGAACATTAATATTTTGTTTCTCCAGCAAAGCTTTTTTCTCTTAGTAAATATTAAGAACTTTGGGGCCAGGTGCACTGGTACATGCCTGTAGTCCCAACACTTAGGGAGGCCGAGGCAGGCAGATTGCTTGAGTCTAGGAGTTCGAGACCAGCTTTGGTAAAATGGTGAAACCCCATCTCTACGAAAAATACAAAAATTAGCCGGTGTGGTGGTGCGTGCCTGCAGTCTCAGCCACATGGGAGGATCAATTGAGCCCAGGAAGGTGAGGCTGCAGTGAGCCATGATTGCACTACTGCACTCTAGTTTGAGTGAAAGAGCAAACCATGCCTCAAAAAAAAAAAAAAAAAAAAAAAAAAAAAAAGATGGATGGAAGGAAGGAAAGAAGGGAGAAGGGAGGGAGGGAGGGAGGGAAGGAAGGACGACTGTAACTCAAATCTAGGAGAAAAAACCTCCTATAGGTTAATATTATCCTGAAATAATTACATTACAAGGTTGCGTTTTTGTTTTGTTTTGAGAAAGGGTCTCACTCTGTTGCAGAGGCTGGAGTGCAGTGGCATGATCACAGGTCACTACAACCTCTGCCTCCCAGGCTCAACTGATCCTCCCACCTCAGCCTCCGGAGTAGCAGGGACTACAGGCATCTGCCACCACGCCTGGCTAATTTTCTGTTTTTCTTTTTTGGTAGAGACGGGGTCTCACTATGTTGCCTAGACTGGTTTTGAATCCCTTAGCTCAAGCAATCCTCCATGCCTCAGCCTCCCAAAGTGCCCAGATTATAGGTATGAGCCTCTGCACCTGGCCTAGGCCCAAGTTTTTAACTATCCAGAGATATTTTTTTAATTATGGAGGATTTTGTCCCTCCTTTGTACAAGGAAAAAGAAATCTAGAGCAGAATCCCCACGACTTTGTTTTGCGTATGTTTCCTACCAAGTGTTCCTTTTTTCCTCACTCTAGGATTGTAAACCTACACATAGTACACACAATTTGATGATCTCCTTTTCCCCACTTAACGTGTATGAACACATTTCTTCATGTTACTGCATTTATAACAGGGTATTATAAAGCTAGTCTTATAATATCAACTATCTCACAAGGCTTTATTTTTTTTTTTAATTTCTCAATTCAATTACACATTTAAAAAAACCAAAAAACTCTAAGGCTGAGGAGGTCAAGAGAATGGGAAGTAACTGTTAAATTGGTATAGAGTTCATTCTGGGGTTGTGAAAATGTTTCGGAACTAGACAGAGATGGTAGTTGTAAAAACAATTGTGGATATACTAAATGCCACTGAATTGTTCACTTTAAGATGGTTAATTTTATGTTATGTGAACTGTGCGTCAATTAGACAGACAGATACTTAAGGAGAGAAAGTAAAAGGGAATAAAGTATTGACTTCCAAAATCATTGGAAACAAGTTATTGTGGACTGTGCCTTTTAATATATCTCAAAAACAAAACAAAACAAAAAAACCCACTTTACTACCTGCCAAGTGTGGTGGTGATTGCATCTGTAGTCCCAGCTACTTGGGAGGCTGAGGCAGAAGAATCACTTGAGCCTAGAGTTCGAGGACAGCCTGGGCAACATACAGTACTCTCTGAGGGCATAATACAGTCACACCAGATAAACATTTGAAGGCTAGAAAGATACAGAGGATAGGGTATTATGAGGGATTCTGAAGCCAATAGATGGCATTGCTTTGGGGAATATTCACTCTGTTTATACACACTTCATCCAAATCAAGATGTACCCAGGGCAAATATAAAACAGAATGAAAAACATTGCTTTCAATTAAACTCAATTATTGTTAAGAATAGAACAAGTAATTGCACAAATCAAACAATACTACAGATAATCTTAAAACCATTTATTTTAATCACCTTTAGGGGGACTATCTTATTATAAAAGGTAGTTTCAATTTACAGATAGATGAGATTCAAAAGTTTACCTGCAGGATAAACACATCTCCCATGGAAACAGTATTAAAGGTTTCCAGGGTCGTCTGTAAAGCCCTAAATGAAACATAATATAGCTGAAATACTCATATACACGCACATACTTATACATATCCCCACGCAATAAAACCACACAGTAATAAAAATATTTTAGGCTCTGAATATAGTATCCAGCAAAACACAAAAATATTAAACCAAAGTGTTTATTTTTTTAATCTTAAATGCTAGTACTTGAGAGAAAGGGTGATAAGGACAGACACTTGTGAAGGCTCAAAAAGTGAAATCTGGGAATTTATAAGGGCTCTTTAATACACCCAATTACACTTCAAGGTGATGTCAGGGAAAAGGAAGCCATGCAATTTATCTCTCACACTGTTATACTTGGCCATAGCAGCGTGATTGGGAGTCTCATAAATGAAACTCATCTTTTACTCAGATTGTAAAATTTCCTCAAACCAAGATACCCTGTCCTCCAGCAAATTTCTTCGGTTTGCTTGGATTCTTCCAACCCTGACCGCAGTGTCTCACCTCTTGGCCCAGAGGCTGGCACTAACTAGGCTCCTTTCACTGCCTCCTTTTCAGCTACAGCTTCAGAATCTTCTTCTATCCCTGTTCTCACCTCAGCCTCAAGTTCTTCAAGTTGGCAGGAGGGCCCCTTTGTATGGAGGAGATGAAGAAGCTCTATCCTCTCCTGAGCTAGAGCCATTCTCCAGAAGGTAGGAGCTATCACATATGCTGGGCCATGGGGAGGGTGGGAAGAGCCCCAGCCTCTAAAACATGCCTCAGACTCAAGTCTTCCTCCTAAAACCACCTAAACATTTAACTATCCTGAAAACCAGATAACTGAAGGTGCACAAAGGCATCTAAGTGACCTAGAGGCCAAAAGTGGTTTAGTCCATGCTATACTTCCAAACGGAAGGGCAGGATGGCCCTTTATCAAGAGAGACCGGAGCAGAAACCGGGGAGTTCTGTGCCTACAGAGGCCTAGTTACACATGAATCTTTTCAGGTTGTGTTCACAAGAAAAGGAGTTCTTAGAACAAAAGCACATCCACACTGAATATGTTATTTTTACATAGCCACTGATCTTCAACATCCTCTTAGTATGCATATAGAGAATCTCATAATAGAGGATATTTGATATTCGAGGCCTACCAACAAGTCTGGAATTCTAAATTTTTGGACAAAAGGTCATACATGACTGCTTATGACACAACTTCATCACCGTCTCTACACAGAATAATTTAAGCACATAGCACGGACAGGTAAGCCATATATAGTGCATCCATTATTCACCAGCTGTTTCAATTGGGAGAGAAGGCTCTTTATCTTCTCGAGAATTCAGAAAGAAGAGGATCAGATGACTGGGATTCTAGTACTGGCTCTACCATTACTAGCTACAGAAGAGAGAACATCACTACCATTCTGGGTCTATTTCCTTAGTGTAAAATGAAGAGTAGTTGATGATCATGTTCCCTCTAAATTACAAAATTATGCAAAGAACATGCTGGGCACAGTGGCTCACACCTGTAATCACAGCACTTTGGGAGGTCAAGGTGAGAGGACTGCTTGAGCCCAGGAGTTCGAGACCAGCCTGGGCAACACAGGGAAACCCCATATCTACTAAAAAAAAAAAAAAAAAAAAAAAAAAAGATTAGGCGGGCATGGTGGTGCACACCTGTGGTCTCAGCTACTCCAGAGGCTGAGGCGGGAGAATCCCATGAGCCCAGGAAGTCAAGGCTCCAGTGAGCTGAGATCACACCACTGCACTCCAGTCTGGGTGACAAAGCAAGACCCTGTCTCAAAATAAAATAATTTAAAGAATGTACGGATTGGCAAAAGTTAGATGAAACAATCATATCATCCTCCTCCATAAATAAAATTCTTCCAACTCTACTTTCTACCTAAGTCTCTTAAAAGGCTTAACAAAAATATTAACTGCTAATGTAGTATAATTTCCTAAACCAATGGTTTTCAAGTTTTTCTTGCCTGCCATCATCCCTGAGACACAAACACATTCCTACCACATTGCCCATCAGTAATAGCAACTCACTGCAACAAGGGCGTGGGAAGTGCGTGGAATTACCGTTCAGGATCATTACAGACAAACATGCTGCTACAACAGTGAAACTCAGAAACCACCCCCCTACACAATTTTTAAAGTGCAACACTCTAAAAATATTAGCAACCCATAAGGAAACATCTAGGGTATGTTTTTTAAGCAGGTTCATTTTCATTTAGTTAACATTTATATAGTACATCCTGTGTGCTATAAACAGGTGCTATTTAATCCTCTACAATCCAATGAGGTACAGACCATTATTTGGCCTGTTTTACAGATGAGGAAACTGAGGCACAGAGAAGTAATGTAATTTGCTAAATTACTAAGTGATAGGGCTGGAAATTAAACTCATAGAGTGTTTCAACGAACTGACTGTTACAAAGCAGTCGTCCAGGAGACTAAAACTTTTGTTTTAAAAAGATAACATGCTATGTGTTTCTGAGTCTATGTATGTATTACATACCTGCATATAAATTTTTTAAAGACTGGAAATAGCTGTTATCAGTTATGTAAAAGGAATGAGATGGGGATAGGAGCCACTATACTGTTTAAAGTTTTTCAAACGGCATCATTTCTTTTATAATAATAATTAAATTTAAAGTGTTTTTAATTTAAATATACTGGTATTATAAACTTGTCCTAATAAAATGAACTTATTCTGAATTTTCAAGAGTGAGTGGAAAGTTAAATCAAAATCCAAGATTATAACTCTATGGATCTATAAAACTACAATCAACAAAAATTTTGAAATTTTGCAGCAGTTATTAAAACACACAAACACACCGTGAAAGTATCAATAGTAGAAGTGTTATTCCTCTTAAAACTGGAGGATAGGCCAGCATCATCATAAAAATTCTATAAATATTCCAGTACATGTAAGTAAAAATATATTCCAGACAGACCTAACTTACCTTCCAAATGAAACACTTTTAGATACTTAAGAGCAAGACAAAATCTTCGGTACACTGTAAATCCTCTCTGAACTGCATGTCCACAAGCCTATTCTATGCTAAAAGTTGAGAAGTCTCTTCTATCTATAACTTGAATCCCTTGAAATTATTAGGGGGAGGAGTTGGTGAAGTCACAAAAAGAGAGAAAGAACTGAGCCGTAATGTAATCCAGAAAAGAAGGAATCAAGCTACACGAAGCAACTGCCAAGGTGCCCAGGCAGCCCGAGTGCAGCCAAAATCAGTGTCTGATGTCTCCCCAGCCCCGACAACGCTGCTCATTCTGAGAGGGGATGGTTAGGGTTCCCAGGGAACAGGGCAACAGGAGAGTTCTCATAAAGGGCAACGGGAGGTACTCAGGGCCAAAGCGGTGACCAATGCAGAGCTCAGGGAGCCAATCAGAGGTCCCAATACTGGGGAGGAGACAAGGCATGACCACCAAATCCAAAGTGGTCAGAAGTGGCAGCCTGGGACTCAAGGCCAAGATCACAGTACCAAGACTTCAGGTCCAAGGCAGGAAAGATAAAATTATGAAGCAAAGCTTATCTTGGTTGCCTTTCCACTTTCCCACAAAAAATTTTCCCACTTTCCTCTTTTGCCTCTATCCCTGTCTTATTTCTGACAACCAGTCTCTTCTGAATCATTAGATAAGCAGACTTACATTTGCTGGTAAAGTCAGTTCAGCATTTGTCATAACAATCCTCTCCTTTTTGCTTAATGGCTAATGGTAGATTAAAGATGGCCACAAATTCTTTGACATTCTTCCCATGGAGAGACAGGTTTATGTCCTCATTGTCTGAATCTGGGCAGGCTCTGTCACTGCCCCGACACACTGATTATGGCAGAAGTGGTTCTATGTCAACCTGCAACTCCGGGCCTTATGAAATGCACAGCTCCCTCTTGCTATCGCTTGAAATGCTTGCTCTTGGGAAAGCCAGTCGCCATGTAAGAAGTCTAATTACCCAGAGACCAACATGCTGAGAGAAGACCAAACCATGTGCAGGGAGACTGGGGAGATTATGACACCACTGGGGGACAGAGAGACACCACAGAGCATAGAGGTACCAGACAGGTGAGTTAAGAAGACTCTGGAACATCCTCTTCCAAAGTGTCTTCTCAACGCACAGAGTCTGTTAACTCTGTGAGCCCATGTTCTCCACCTGATGCAATCCCAGCCAAGTTCTTCCTGAATTGTTGGCCCGCAAAATTATAAGCAAAATAAAATGGTTGCTTTAGGTTTCTAGGATGTATGGCTATTTGTTATGCAGCAACACATAACCAGACCACCACTTACAGAGAGAGCAGTATCAGTGACGCAGCACCATCCACAACCACCAAACAACTCACTGGAATGACTGATCTGTTGTTTAGGAAAAGTGAGGATGGAAAAGAAACTTCAAAAGGTTTTGTCCAGTAGGATTCAAAGCTATCCAACGACTATACTATTCTCTCTACAACAGAAGTAGTGACAGTAAAGACTTGATATTTATCTTCAACTAAGCTGTAATTGTCCTTTGGACTAAATCTTTCTGTATCACATCAGTATTTTAATAACTCAAATCTAGGTGTGCCACCTCTACCTCAGGACAACCTAATTCTCGAGCACAAACATCATTCCTAACAATAACTCAGTAACAAGTTTAAAACCTTCAAATTGTCAGAGGCACTATTTCCAAAGAAATCCCAAACTCTAGGTAAAGATCCTTAAGAAAGTGCCATAAACAGTGGCAGAAATCCCTTTTCTCTTCATTTAAAGGCACAAAGCCTTATCTTTCATTCCTTTTGCTTCTTTGGATTATGTTACTTAATGAGCATTCTAGGAAACCCCAGGTTTTACTGAAGGTTGAACTTGAAAAAATGCTTCTAAACAATTATAAGAGCTGAGAACATTACTAATTCTGTTTATATTTCTCTTTACTACAAGAGTTCTGACATATGCCTCCGCCAGCATGACTTGATCCCCATTATGCCCAGCAATGCCTGATCCCAGGCCTTTGTAGCTGGAACCACTCACAATTTTCTCACAAAATTCCTAGCAAATTGTTCCACAACTGACCTAAAAAGGAAGGGGCACAGTGACCAGGAAACTCTCCTCCACATTGTTTTGGTTGAACCAGGCAAATTCCTTTATCACCTGCCCTTGAACCCTTCCAGAAGAATTCCGTCCCTCTTTTACACAAAAATGTACCAAACAGAATGAGTTGCCTTTGTAGGAATTTGTTCCTCCGTAGACTCAAAATAAATACGATACAGGTCATGTGACATAATGAACCAAGCACGGGCTTCAGAACCAACTGTCTTAAAGTTGTAGCTCTACCATTTTAGTCTATGACCTTAAGCGAAGTTCGTTTCAGAGCCTGCGTCCTCTCTGTAAAATGGGTCAAATCCCACCTTCTACCTCACATGGCTATGGTAAGGATTTCACAAGACAAACTACATAAAGTGCACACAGCACAGGGCCTAATCAATGCAAAGCACTCAGTGAATGTCAGTTCCACTCCCTCAAACTCCTCCTATACCAGACCTAAAATTAAATTGTATTCAAAACATCAAATACTCAATTTTAATAAGCTTATTTCAAAATTGATGTAACTGTTATAACCACCTTAAATGTCAGAATCATTGAATTTTATGTATCCAGTGTAAAATACTTCAGGAAAAATGCATTTCAGAAGCATATTTTAAGAGATAAGGTTTAGATAACAGAATGGCATTTAAGTACAGAAGCAACTCAAGTGTCAAAACTTTATTAGAATACATCAAACTCAGAAGTATTCAGAAGAGACATTAAATCCTGGTTCACTAATCTAATCAACCAAAATATACCCTGGGTATCTACTTCATTTAGTTCACTGCCAGTACATTATCAGTATAGCAATGAATAAAATGTCAAAATTCAAACGAAGATGCTAAGTTCATTAATGTGAACTGTTCCATATTCCAATATCCAATAAAATGGGGTTACAAGCCAAGTCACTTAGAAATATATTTTAATTTCTAACTTTTGTTTTAGCAAAGAGGCGAGTAAGAATTTCATATCACACCAGATTAAATATATGGTTATCAGCTTATTTTTATGGACAAGTAGGTTTTAACCTCTACCCTAAATAATTCAATTCCTCTTCACTCTATTACCTGGTTCTATTTAAGGAGCAATATCTTTGGTTCTTAGAGGCTAATTTTGGGACTGTGCTCTAGCCTACCTTCCCAACCTTTCCCATGTCAGGGGACACAGAGAAAATAATATCTGTTGGCCGGGCGCGGTGGCTCAAGCCTGTAATCCCAGCACTTTGGGAGGCCGAGATGGGCGGATCACGAGGTCAGGAGATCAAGACCATCCTGGCTAACATGGTGAAACCCCGCCTCCACTAAAAAATACAAAAAAGAAACTAGCCAGGCGAGGTGGCGGGCGCCTGTAGTCCCAGCTACTCGGGAGGCTGAGGCAGGAGAATGGTGTAAACCCGGGAGGCGGAGCTTGCAGTGAGCTGAGATCCGGCCACTGCACTCCAGCCTGGGCGACAGAGCCAGACTCCGTCTCAGGGAAAAAAAAAAAAAAAAAAATTAATATCTGTATGACATATGCACATTAACTGAAGAGGCTTCTCACAGCCAGAAATGATTTGTCTGGGAGCACAGCCACCTCTAGGCTGAGGGGATCATTTATTTCAACACATATGTAATCCATTTGTGGCCCCTCTGATGGGAAGCTATGCTAGCCAACCTTTTACATGGTTATCTAGCAATGCAGGAGGACGTCTCCCGTCTACTCCAGTGTTCACTAGCTGGAACAAAAGACTAGACGTCATTAATCGCTGAGAGGGCTGGGCACAGTGGCTCATGCCTGTAATCCCAACACTTTGGAGGCCAAGGCAGGAGGATTGCTTGAGACCAGGAGTTCTAGATCGGCCTGGGCAACATAGTGAGACCTCGTCTCTACAACGGGAAAATAACTTGAGCGTGGAAGGTAAGGGTTGCTGTGAGCTGAGATAGTGCCACTGCATTCCAGTCTGGGCAACAAAACAAGATCCTGTCTCAAACAAACAAATCACCGAAGGGGACCAGCAGCATCATCTGGGAATCCAAGATGCCATTCCTCTGACGATCTACAGTTAATAACCATCAATCCTCTGAGGCCTATTAGAGAAAACAGATGCTGAAATCCTTATTTCTATCCCATGTAGAACTGTCTTGTCCTACTGCAATTCTATAACTCCAGGGAGTGACCAGTCAACAGTTCAGCATGAAGGAACCTATTGTGAATTAAATTAAATGTAAGCGAGAAGTATCCGAAACAGCTGGTCTGAGCTGAGGTGGCAGAAGAGCACTGATGAGTGTGTACAAGGAACAGTTAACTGCTTAAAACGAACCCTGACCCGGGGTCTATGATCAGCTACTACTTGAGGAAAAACGTCCCCAAGGCTACTTCCAGCTCTCTAATTTCAAGGTTTCCCAACAGAAAAAAAATTACGATAGATAAGTATTTCACTTCAACAGCCTTGGATACAACAGACCGCAGCGGAAGGGAAGTTTGGAGTAGGCAGACAAATAGCTTGAAGTATTATCTTACATATTACTGCTCACACAATTAAAAAGTTAATTTTTTTGTATGTTCTTCCCTGAAGAGACCTGATAATACAAAAATATCTTTGTACAACGGTATTAACTGCTGCATTATTTGTAACTACAAATATTGGAAACAACCTAAATGCCCACACACAGGAGATGGGTTGAATTCACTGTGGCACATCCGCAAATGAAGTACTAGAAGCTGTTTTAAAGAAGAGAATAAGGAAAATTCCTACAAACATGGAGTGACATCCAGGATATACAGCCAAATGAAAAAAACGAAGTCCAAAAGAATGTATTTAGTTTGCTATCTTTTGTGGGGGGGAAAAGAAAATACCCATCTGCTTTTCTTTACAAAAGAAACACAGGAAAGATCAATCAGAAATTAATGAAATTGGTTATCTACAGGGGGTGGATAGGAATGAGTGGCAGGCATTAGTAGTGACACTGTTTAGTACAGCTTTTTGTATAGTTTTAACTTTTGGAACCATGATAATGTTTTATATACTCAAAAAGCAAAATAAAATCAGTAAGGATGAGATTTTAAAAATCTAAACTGGGGCCAGGCACGGTGGCTCACACCTGTAATCCTAGCACTTTGGGAGGCCAAGGTGAGCAGATCACTTGAGGTCAGGAGTTCGAGACCAGCCTGCCAACATGGTGAAACCCCATCTCCACTAAAAATACAAAAATTAGCCAGGCATGGTGGCCCACGCTTGTAATCCCAGCCACTCAGGAGGCTGAGGCAGGAGAATCGATTGAACCCGGGAGGCGGAGTAGTGAGCCGCGACTGTGCCACTGCACTCCAGCCTGGGTACAAGAGCAAAACTCCATCTCAAAAAAAAAAAAAAAATCTAAAATGGAAATCAAACACAAACAAATGAACAAATTTTATGTCAAATAAGTGTATTAAAAGGGAGACTAAAACTAAACCAAGTAACTTTTTAACATAATACTTTTTATGTTGTCAGTATACAGACAAAAAGAACTGTAAACAAGTTTGAACTCTAGTTATAAGGGGTTTTCTTTACAATGGTATGGTTCTTACAATTCTGGAACTATATTCTCTGATTATAGAATTGAGCAAATGAGTACATACTCGTAGATAATGGGAACCAGGTTCTTACTGTTGGAGAAAGGTGTTACAAATATGGAAGGGGGCAAGACTAGGCCTGTGGTGTTGAATGAAATTTTTGGTATCAATATAAAATCATGGTGATAAACACACAAATACACACAGACATAAACAGATGTAGATATGTTTATTTATTTACTTATATTTCTTAGCTCTACTGTGCTGAGAGATTTTAGTTTATAAACGTTACTCCCAGCCAAAAAGAATAAGGGCTACTTGGAGAAATGGCTAATTCCAAGGCTGGAACAGGCTAAGTACAAGATGAGCCTGGAACATCTTATGCCAGAAAGTAAGAAAGGGCTCAAAGAATGATAGCGCGTGTACAAATTACAGCTTAAGGGTGCTCCCACCAGCCAAATATAAGCTAATTTGAGTCTCAAAATAAATAATGAGTACCTTAGAATAAAAAAACAACGATGAGTCCTTATTAAGTAAGCAAATTAACAGTGAGGAGAGAAAGTTCTTTCTTATAGTAGAATGCAAACTAACATGTAGAAGAATTATGAGTCAGAAAATCATCACCTTGCAGTCATCCTACTAATAATTGATTCAGGCAAGAACCATCAATGGATGTGAAACTATTGGATAAAACTTTGGTAAGAAACAGGGTATATACATAATCTAAAAACATTTCCCACAAATTACTTCTTAATAACAAAGGAGAAAACAGTAACTTTATAGCCAATTAACCTACCAAATATTACCTTAATAAAGTAATCAAAGTTAGTATCACCAAAAACAAGACAGACCAATTCTTGATACGATGTCTGAGAAGACACAACATTACTTCTGTGATATTCCTACCAAAAATGCATTAACAGAATCTAATCATGAAGAAACCTCTGAAAACTCAAACTGAAGAACATGATTTATGAAATAACTGAAATGAACTCTTCAAAAATACCAAGACATTATGATGTTGGCTGTGGGTTTAGAATAAGGGGAAAAAAAAAAAAAAAGCCAAAAGCCAAGACATGAAAAACTAAGGCTGAGGAACTACTGGAGATGAAAGAAAACTAGAGTTATGACAACTAAATATAACACATGATCCTTGATTAGATCCAGGGTGGCTGGGGAAGTAAACAGAAAGGAGTAATAACTATGAAGGCCATTGTTGGGACAATTGAGGAAATCTGAACATGGAATGTGCATTAGGTAACAGCATTCTATCAGTATCAAATGTCCGGATTTGACCAATATTCTGTGCTGATTGAAAAGAAAAACCTGGCCAGGCTCGGTGGCTCACGCCTGTAATCCCAACACTTTGGGAGGCTGAGGTGGGCAGATCACGAGGTCAGGAGATCGAGACCATCCTGGTTAACACGGTGAAACCCCATCTCTACCAAAACTACAAAAAATCAGCGGGGCGTGGTGGTGGGCGCCTGTAGTGTCAGCTACTCGAGAGGCTGAGGCAGGAGAATGGCATGAACCTGGGAGGTGGAGCTTGCAGTGGGCTGAAGTCGCGCCACTGCAGTCCAGCCTGGGCGACAGAGTGAGACACCCTCTCAAAAAAAAAAAAAAGAAAAGAAAAGAAAAGAAAAGAAAAGAAAGACCTGTTCTTGGGAAAAAACAAAACTATGGATAAAGGAGTGTTATATCTGTAAATTAATTAGGGGAAATATATAAACAGAGAGTACATATATACATGATAAAACAAATGAGGCAAAATGTGAATGACTGGCAAATCTAAGTATACGGAAGTTCTTTTTACGTACTATTCTTAGCAGTGCTTCTCTGAGTGTAAAGTTATATCAAAATCAAAAGTCTTTTTAAATTTTGAGATTAAAAATCTGTGTTCTTTACTTCCAATTAACAGTTTTTAAAAACTAAAACACAAGGGAGAAGGTTAAATTACCAATGTACAGAGCCAAAAATCTTATAAACCTGGCACCAACTTCCCTTCATTAACGAACGATGAACTAGTCCAATAAAAGTATTACAACGCATTAACTGCAGTAGTCCCAATGACCTTACAACTTTCTTTCACAGGCATACATCTATCCAAAGTCTGGCCTGTGATCTGGCTTTCCAAGCAAGGTCGAACCCCCTGGCTTGCCTATTTTCTCTGCTAACTCTGATAATAGCAACAATATTTTGTTCTGTTTATCAGAGAAGGTAAATCTGAATATAACTTTTTATTCAAATAATGTAAAATTTCAGTTCCGTGATTTAACTCTGAGTAACTAATAAGATCCATTTCTGACAGGGCAAAACATTTTGCCCTAAAAACTGGATTACAAATGACATACATTTAAAAATGGACACCAAACTAAACGTGGCAGACAAATTCTCACTTAGCTCCTCTCCCACCTAAGACCCACTTAAATGACAATAAAGGAAAAAAAAAGATACAAACTCACAAAGATAAAAAGAACATGTGAGGTAACCAAAGCAGACAAAAGATTTCAACAAGTTTTTGAAAGTGAGAAAGAAGTTAGGGGAGCAGTAACAATCTTAGTAGTGCAGAGGAAGCTACAGCCTAAATGTCAGCCAGGAAGAATGCAGATGGGAGGAGCTCTAGGTACAGGGACACAGCAGGCAGCAGGTAAGGACAGGACTGAACATGAGATTAGGGGCTCTAAGGACAACTGAGTCATGGAACTTCTGCAATCTGATCTCAGAACATGAGTGGCCAGGTGCACACCTCCCAGAGGGAAGACCGAAAAACTCAATGGTACCAGAAAAAATTCTCAGCACAGATATGAGTGTCTTCCTCCAATGAAGAAGGTGACTTGCTCCCCACCTCACAGTGAAGCCGACTGTGGACAAGCTCCACCCAGTTACAAAGCTTTTTATATGAAAAAGTTCACTGTTATATGAAAAGACAAAGACAAAACAGATCTTTACAGAAAATCTCCAATCTGAAACAATCATTTTAAAAAGAAAAAGATGAACCCAGGAGAAATAGAAACCACACAGGGAGCACAGCAAAACTTCAAAACCAACACACTCTGAACTGCTGGAGTGGTGAGAAGATAATGCAAAACAATAGCAAGAGGATATGTGAAATGACCGGGAAACAAGAAAGAGCTCTTAAAAATTTTAATTACAATGATCAAAATTCAACAGAAGGGAGGTAAGAAAAAATATCAAGGAAATATACCAGAAACTAGAACCAAAAGGCAAAGAAATAAGAAAATCAGAGACTCCACCCGGGACACCCATCATCCAACTAATAAGAGTTCCAGAAAGAAAAAAAGAACAAATTGGGGGATATAAATGCATGCGGGGAGGAGCACGCTATCAAATTTATAATGCAAAAAAATGTCTTTTAACTCAAGGATGTGAACCTCTACATAAAAAGTCCCTTCAGTTCCCATTAAAAATAAAAGAAAATAAAAGAAAAACTACCCATGCCCAGACATATTTTGAAATTTCAGAATACTGAGGATAAAAAGAATACCCTAAAGAATTCTAGGAAAAAGAATAAAAGGACGTATATGAAGGAGGAAATCAGGAAGGCACCAGGTTTCTCAACAGTAACACTGGAAGCCTAGAAACAAACCAACAATGCCTTTAAAACTCTAAAGGAAAATTATTTTCTTACTAATATTCTCTATTCAGCCAAGCAATCAAGTATAAAAGTAAAATAAAAATGTCAGACTTGCAAGGGGTCAAAAATTTACCTCCCTTAATGTGCCATGGAATTAGAGGAAAAAAAATTTACCTCCTGTGAGAAGGGAGCTTGATGTACTCCAGCAAAACAATGAAATAAACCAAGAAAAAGAAGACATGGGATCCAAGAAATAAGCGATCTAATATTATAAGAGAACGACAGAGGGAAAAACAGGATAAAAACCATCCAGTAGTAGGCCTGGAGAACAACTATTTCAAATGAGAGCAGAGGTCAGAGGGCTCTGGAAAGATGTTTAGAAAAGAGTTAGTGCTTGGAGATTATCTAATCCGTTGAACGGGTTGGAAATTATATTCATAGACCTCTGACAGGCTTAAAGGAACATTTAAGAGAAAATGTGTATAAGGTAAACTAAGCAATTTTTAAAAGACGCAATTATTAACTCATGAAAAAATGAAATGTTGGACAAGAAAGAATAATTAATCACTATAGTAACCAAAATATGTAATCTAATTATATTGGGCAGTGGAGAGACCGAAGGGCAAGCGGTGCAAACACTGAAGTCTTCATTTACCACAGCAAGATATCAAGGAATACTACCTAAAAATGGCAAATTAAGAAATAACAGAGCATTGGTTAGAATTACGCAGGTAAATATGAGACAGAAAGCTAAATAGAGCTTACAGAGATTGTCTGTGGACAGCAGGACTGAAAGTGGAGGCGAGGAAGACTACAATTCTATTTTAAGCCCTTTGATACTATTACCTGTCTCTTTATATTTCAGAAATGTGTATTACTGTTCTGAAAACATGAATTAATCTTCAAATAGTAAATTGATGTAACACTCATATCAATTCATAAAATTGCTCAATTTTTATCTTTTTTATAAAACAGTCTAAAATATATTACACAGCATAAAAATTAGAATAGCAGTTTATCATTGGGGGTCAGGCACCTACTGAATTCCTTATTGCCACTGCAGAGTTAATATGTGTCCTCCACTAGCAAATGTAATTTCAAAGCTGGCCAAAATTTGTCATCTATATGTTAAGAGATTCAGACACCTACAGAGCCAAAGAAGAGAGGGGCATCTGGTCCTGCTGACTTCCCACACAGAGGCAAATTCTGTCCAAGGGGCTGCCCCCAACCCCCAACTGACTCTAGCATTTTACTCTATCTTTAAATGGATTCCTTATGCTTTCACCATGAATGGAAACAACATATAGAAACAATGTGTGTGAAACAACATATTCTCAAAAACTGTAATGCAGTAAACAAATTTGTTATGATTCCTTCTACCACAAATTCAGACTTATTCAGACCTATTTTGGTGAAAAACACCTAATGAAGCTATTATGCTACTCTTGATCTTTATTTTAAATACTGGAACTGTGCTCCTCCTACTTCTAAATGAGGGAAAGGACAGTGGGAGGAAGGATTAAAAACCACTAAAGTCAAAGCAGATTACTAAATCAGAGTCAAAATGGGCCATTTTTGCCTTTGGAAGACTAGACACAAATATCTATAAAAAATTATTAGGAGCTCAAATTGTTTCAAAAATAACTTTTCCTATGAAGCTGATCATAAAGAAAATAAAAACAAAAGCCATGAACTATTTAAAAAATTTTGACATCTAATATCTTCATTTATTTAATACAGCAAGATCTGATGCAATTCCATGCTGTTGCCAACAACCTGAGTAAGCACGTCCATGGTGAAACAGTAGTGGCGCTTCAAAAGACATGAATCAGGTCATAAATGTAAACACCACTCAACTATTATTTCAAAATAATAGTTGCAAGTGTAAGCAATATAAGAAAAGACTCATATATATTTAAGGAAGCACCCCCTCTCACAAGTAAATAAAATAATTGAGAGGTTTAGGGACCTCTTAACATCAAATACTTTCCTTGGAGAACAGTAGCCTTAATATCTGCATTGTACAATTCTCTTCCTCATTCTCTGTGGTTATGTAATAAAGGTTAACACTAAAGTGCAAAGTGGAGGGGGAAAAAGTACAGCACTTGTACTTACTAGGAAACTCTTTATTCTTTTAAAATCAATGGGACTTATTTTGAAGAAATAGAAAAAAGAAATACAAACTTGGCAAACACTTATACTCTGCCCGAGGGTTATATAATCAATATTTCAGAAAATAGGCACTTGCAAACTCCAAAACCATTAACTATTTCAGTTTTTTTAAATAGCTGTTCTAATTATTTAACCAAAACCAAGAGTCAGAATTTTTTTACAATCAATAGATAGAATTTTCAAACATGACCCACATTTTCCCAAAAATCTGTACTATATATTCAAAGGAAAAAACTAGAAATACATATATTTTTTAAATGAGGCTCTAAAAAAACTATATATAAACAAAACATTCAAAGTGAATAAAATGAAACTAATGCATTTAACCCCTCAGAATTAAATTCTCAGAGCACCAATGTTGAGGTCTAGCAGCTACTTCATACACTTAAGGTGAAGTTTGATCCTTCAGTTGTTAGAAAGCAACTTCTCCAATGCTAAAGTATCTCACTGTTAATATCCAAAATAATTCCCATGGAAATAAGAGTTAATCTCAATTAAACCAAAGAACATTTTATTGTGTGCAACTAAAATTAAAATGTGCTCAATCAGCAATTTTTACAATTGTTGGTCTCACAGTCTCTATATTACACAGTTATTTTTTAAATGCCTGATATCATAGTAGAACATTTTTCTAACATGTTGTCTATCAATTATCTCAGGGAAACATTCCAAGTCAGAAATTTGTTTTCTAGAAATTTCAACTTCATCTTCAAAAACTTTAATCAAAATAGTACCCCAGCATTGTGCAACAAATGTTCAAAACAAAGTAATGAACAATTTAAAATCTATTATTTAAAAAAGAAAACCCACCCGGCCTGGTGGCTCACATCTGTAATCCCAGCACTTTGGGAGGCTGAGGTGGAAAGATCACTCAGAGTCAGAAGTTCAAGACCTGGGCAACATCGAGACTCCATCTCTACAAAAAATTTAGAAATTAGCTGGGCGTGGTGGCACGTGCCTGTAGTCCCAGCTACTTGGGAGGCTGAAGTGGAAGGATCACTGAAGCCCAGGAGTTCCAGGCTGTAATGAGCTATGACTGTACCACTGCACTCCAGATTGGGTGACAGAGTGAGACTCCATTTCCAAAAAATAAATAAGTAAGCAAAAATAAAAACCTGAGCTTGGTCATCAAGGACAAAGATTTAAAGAAGCTAAAACAATAACTGTACTTTCTTATAATCAGTTAAATTAAACCTGCAGGAATATGACGGTTAATTTCCAGCCTGCTTTTTCTGGTGATGAGGCAGTACAAGAACAGTTTATAAAATTAAGAGTCTTCAGGGTGGGTGAAGGATAAACAGGCAAGCAATTTCTACAAAGGCTGTCTTAAACCCAGCTAGAACAAAGAAAAAATAACAGGAGAAAACTTCTACTCAAAAATGGAAACAGCTCACACTGATAGAGCTACTGGATTCTAAAGCAGAGTACAAAGTCTCCAAATAAAATCTAGTTGGTTACAATATCTTTGATATAACCTGGCTTATCTTAAAAATAAACTCTCAATTCCCTCTTCAAAATGTCTTATAAAATTATATTAGATAGCATTTATTAATTTTTAAGCATCTAGCTAACGCAAACACTTAAGACAACTGCAAATTTGATTTTTCAATGTCCAAGTTTAATTTAAACAGTTTTCAAAATCTGAAATTGCCTTCCTAAATTCATCTGCGTTGTATATAGCCATAAAAAGCACATTGAAAAGATACACTTTTCCTTGTATCTTAAGAAAGGGGGAGGCCAGGTGCGGTGGCTCACACCTGGGATCCCAGTACTTTGGGAGGCCGAGGTGGGTGGATCACGAGGTCAGGAGCTCAAGACCAGCCTGGCCAACATAGTAAACCCCATCTCTACTAAAAACACAAAAATTAGCCAGGCATGATGGTGGGCACCTGTAATTCCAACTAATCAGGAAGCTGAAGCAGGAGAATCGCTTGAACCTGGGAGGTAGAAGTTTCAGTGAGCTGATACCACGCCACTGTACTCCAGCCTGGTGACAGAGTGAGATGCCATCTCAAAAAAATGAAGAAGAAGAAGAAGAAGTGGGGAAATCTATTTTAAGATCTGCAGTTATTGGCCAGGAGCAGTGGCTCACACCTGTAATCCCAGCACTCTGGGAGGCCAAGGCAGGAGGATCACGAAGTCAGGAGTTCAATTGAAACCCCGTCTCTACTAAAGATACAAAAAAATTAGCCGGGCATGGTGGTGTGTGCCTGTAATCCCAGCCACTCAGGAGGCTGAGGTAGAGAACTGCTTGAACCCGAGAGGCAGAGATTACAGTGAGCTGAGATCGCGCCACTGCACTACAGCCTGGGCAACAGGGTGAGACTCCATCTCAAAAAAAAAAAAAAAAAAAAAAAAAAAAAAAAAAGATCTGCAGTTATTAGTTTTTATGGTCTAAAGACTATAACTTTTACAAGAAATACAATTGGAAAATCTTAGAATAACTAAATGGAATCAACAAAGTACACTGATTAAAGCAAAGATTTCAAATAACCTCTGAGCTACTGGAAGCAAATGCAAAATCCTATACCTTAAGAATTCTCTCCTTCCTCCACCCTACAACAAACCATCTCCAAGAAGAATCTTCTCTAACAGAAACAAAATGAAAAAATATGGGGGGTGGAGAGACTTCAGTAACTGAAACCCATTTTTAAAATAACCAAAAGCTAATTGCATTTTATCCATAGCTATAGTGAGGAAGCTGGTTTATTATGTCTGAACCAATGCAATATGAATTTCGGCTTACAAAAATATTAGATCTGAGTATAACAAGGTTGACATTTAAAATAGTTGTTTCTTCCAAACTATATCACCAATTCCTTGCTCTAACTTGCCAGCACTTTCAATATTAAATTGGGTGAGGGTGGTAATAAAATACCTAATTTTAAAATAAGTAATTTTTGAGATGTGGAATTTAAAATATATTTTCGTATCAAAAATCTTCAAAGGAATTAAAGTATGTGCTCCAAACATTTTATATTCATTAAATTGTCAAGCATTAAGATACTGAATGACAAAATGAAGACTCCTTTTTTAAAAAAAAAAAAAAAGCAAGCTAAAAGTCTGAACAATATTAGAGTTTAAGCTTTGGGCTATTTTTAACACCCCCAAGCATCTTAAGCAACTCGTAACCTTTGTCTCAGTTTCATAATCAATAAAACAAGAAAAACTAAAAGAATGCATAATTAACTAAATTAGTCAGCATTAAATGCTAGCAAACTGCTTTGAAGTTACTTTATGTTGTTCTCAGTTCTCCTCCTACTCAGTAAAACCAATAGATGAGAAAACATCTGGAATTACTACAGATAATCACATCTGCAGACTCGCAGCAGTTAAAAAGATGATCTCTCCAAATTTCTAAGCCAAAGTTCATTCAACAACCCCAAAGATTTTAAGATACAACTGCAATGAATAATTTTAGGTGAATTTCTTTTCAGTCTCAAGGATACCTATTCTTACCTACATTCTCAAAACAAACCACTACACAGGAATCTCAGAGCATCTTGAGGGGTCTTGGCACAAGACAATTCTAGGTAAGATGAACAAGCTGTTACTGTTGTTAATGCTATTCTCAGCATTCTAAACTGTCAATCAAGGTAAGCTTAATCACAAATACACCCTCCAAAAAGTACTAGCCCCTACTGAGAACCCATCAAAGTACTTCCTTCCAAGCCATCTGTCCAGGAAAGCTCTTTTAACACACCTAGAATGCAATTGCTCTCCTGTCTAAAGAGGCAATGCATAACCATAAAATATAAAAACATGTTAAACAGCATATCTTTTCCACTTCAAACACTGATAATCTACCAACTAAATCTATTTATTTTAATGCCTTGGTTGAACACAAACCTCTATGTATATAGGTCAGAGACTGCAGCTTAATCAAAGGAGACTAACGTTTTGTTTTCAAAGAAGGAAAAATATTAAAAACAAACAAGCTCAAGAAGCAGAAAAAGCTCAAAAGGGGAAAAAAAAGAGCAGGTTAGGTTAGGGGAAATGTACATGTTAATTAGTCCCTGATGGAAGAGGGACTCAAATTTTAAAACAGTAATTTAAATTACTCACTAAGCTACACACTAAATTACTCATTGGTCTATTCACTGAGCTGCAAACACTACAAAAACATAAGTATTTCTAAATCTAGCTTGAAGGATCCAAAATCAATCTTTTATATTCCAGTGGAGAAGGAAATTACATAAATTTCAATGAGGACAAAGTAGGCTGTTACATGAGTCTAAGGCTAATGGTGTACAAGCAAAGAACGAGGAGAAGAAATTATTTTGAGGATAAATAACAGGAAACCACACCAAAGAGTTCGAATTCTTCCCCCAACTCCATCATTTCTTCTGCTTAGACCATGAAGGATGTTCTTTATACACTATTAAGCATATTACTAGGGAAATAACTTCTGATCAATGTGTCAAAACTTTTTCACAACAAGGAAATGTTAAGCTCAATCTCTATACTGCAGCCTCTTTAAACAAAACACATACATGGAGCACATTGTAAATTTCACACATTTCACATCCATGACCAATCATTTAGAGATTCTGGAAATAAGCTGAGACTGCTTTAAGATTCTGGCGGATGGGGTGGGGGAGGAATACTGCAGAAAGACTAGAAAGACATTTGACTTAAGCTTTATAAATATTACAAAAAAAGCTTAAATTCTTCAGAAGGATATATAAAACTCAAATACTAGTTTTTAGAATTAATGTTAAAAAAATTATCACCTGTCCACTGATTTTTAACTACCCCATCCACATTTACAACTAAATTGTCCACCTGCCCATCTATAAATACAGACTACCAAAAGAACACAAATTCATTGTGATAACAACACTGCAGATGGTCACTTGCTCACAATCCAGCCAACATTTACTGACTAAAATACTGGGAGTGCGGGCTAGTAAAAGCATTCTGGGGGAAAGCTCACTCTGCATTTCTTTTCAACATAAAGACCCTGCCAGACACATCTAAGTTAAAGTTCCTTTATTTATTAGGCAAATATTTACTAATTGCTCTATTGTTAGGCACTTAATAAATTCATCACAGAATGTTACTAAAAAGCAGTAAATGCATTTGACCTAATGACAAGCAATGACTGTATTTAGAAAATTTAGTTCACTGGGCAAACAAGAGTGTTAAATGTAGGTTGTGGAGAAATACGATACAAAATAACCCATCACTCCATCAAGGTTGATGTCTTACCTTTATCACAACCTGATCCGTCCATTACAAATTTATTACCACTGACAACCAATAATCAACACCTCATCCTACTGAATGGATCTCTTAAAAAAGGGTTTATCTCCAGTATTTTGGGTGGAATTATCTGCAATTTTGGGTGCAAAACTGCAGAACATTTACTTGATCTACACTTACTTTTCTTGGGCAGAGTAATATGAGGGCAAGTGTGTACTGAAAACTTAAAGAGGCACTCTCAACTCGTTGAAGAATTAATCAGGGAAAAATTAGCATACCTATCCTACTAAATATCTCTAATTTAACTGGCTGTTTAACCCAAACCCTCAAGTTCAAATGCTTGGTCTTTGGCTTTCCTTAGTTATGAAAACACTTGTATTCAGGGCATCTTTTTAAACAATTTGTGTTTTTTCCCACTGGTTAAACTCTTTCCACAAAAATAAGGAATGCCCAAGCCTCCAGCTTCTGAAAATAACTAATCTGGTATGTGCACATAACAAAAAGCTTGAGAGAATGCCCTAGCTTTTATTTAAAACTTTTTCATTTAAAACTAGAATCCTTTAAGCAACAATTAGACAAAAATCAGCCTTTACGTTATTAGGAGATTGCTATTTTCAACATTTACCTTAAACCACATGGATGTATCTAACTAGTTAGCTTCCTGTCTCTCCCCCAGCTACATTAGACTGTTACCTTTTTTGAGAGCAAAGGACTACTAGACCCCATGGTTTATTTCCCAGCTAATACATTTCAAAAACCTCAGGTCTCTACAGAAACATAAACGTTGCTAGCCTTAAGGATTTCTCTAACTTTTTAAAGTTATTGTGATATGAGCAGGTGTCTAACTGTTAACTATAGCTTACACAAGTGGGTTCTCAAAGTGTGGTCCTGGACCTTTGAAAGTTTCCAGGACCCATTCAAGGGGTCCAGAAGGTCAAAATAATTTTCATACATAATATTGAAGATGTTGCTTTTGTTTACAGTCATTCTCTCACAAGCATGCAGTGGAGGTGTTCCTGAGGCTACATGATGTGACATCTCAAGAGACTGAATGCAGAAGCAATATAACAATCCAGCTGTCTTCTATAAAGCTGAACAGTTACAAAAATGTAAAATGATGCCACTCTTCCCACTAAGTTTTTGTTTTGAAAAACATTTATATAAACTCTCAATTTATGTTACGGGTAGTGGGTCTACTATTATTTGTGAGCATATTAATAAATACATATTTTTAAGTTTTTCTCAGTTTTAATTTCTAATAAATATCATCAACAGATATAAGCTACACAAAGGCTCTTTGGGTGCTCAATGATTTTTAAGAGTGTAAAGGGGTCCTTAGCACAAAAAATGTAAGAACTGCTGTAATACACAATTATATAATCTAACACACAGTGCCTTCCATGGATAAGAAGCTCATGTTAATTCTGATTTTTAATTACTTCTTACTTCTTGTAATCTTGTTGAGTTCTGTATCTCCCTGTAAAGCATCATTCAGCATAAAGCCAGTCTGTTCTAGTCCCCATTTAATGGGCTTTGGATATTTAATTATTCAGAGTCCTGTTTATAAAGATGTTCTGACCTCTTGAATAGTGTATACACACACTCTCAGAGTTTTCACACACAAAAATTACCTTGTTCATCCTAATAGCAACCTGTGAAGTAAATACAAAGTATTACCCCCTTTTTTTTTTTGTTTTTTACAGATTATATAAGGAAACTGATACTCAAAGAAAATAGAACTAGCCGGGCGCGGTGGCTCAAGCCTGTAATCCCAGCACTTTGGGAGGCCGAGACGGGCGGATCACGAGGTCAGGAGATCGAGACCATCCTGGCTAACATGGTGAAACCCCGTCTCTACTAAAAAATACAAAAAACTAGCCGGGCGAGGTGGCGGCGCCTGTAATCCCAGCTACTCGGGAGGCTGAGGCAGGAGAATGGCGTGAACCCGGGAGGCGGAGCTTGCAGTGAGCTGAGATCCGGCCACTGCACTCCAGCCCGGGCCACACAGCGAGACTCCATCTCAAAAAAAAAAAAAAAGAAAATAGAACTATTTGTCCAATTAGGTACTGCTAACTGGTAGAACCTAGAATGTTGTAGCATTTTGCAATTTGCTTGGCTGTCTTGCTGTGGTATAATTGCAAACTCGCAAAGAAAATAAGGCAAGGGCATTACTTTTATTGTCCCAGTGCCAAAACAGGGATTTTCCCCTCCTGAATAAGAACGTAATCAGACTCAATACCCAGTCACAGTATTATTCAACACATTGGCTACCCTTTTGGTCCCCTACCAAAAAACCAAAAATAAAATAAAATCAAGAGTGTGGGAGAAAAAAAAAAACACGACTATATAACACTCCAAGATAATGAGTTAGTTAAGGACTCACAGATTAATCATTTTAATCACTGAAACAACAGGCACGCAAGAACAAGATCAAGCTTAATACAATAACGCTAGATTATATCAACAAATGGATGCCAACAGGTTAAGACGGGAGGCCTACATAAAATGGGTTCAATTCAGAATGTGGACTCACACAAAGTTGCCAAACTCGCTTTATTGGTTCTACAAATTCAAGCAAGTGACTAGAACCAGGCTTGCAAAGCTGTATGTCAGACACACTTTGTTGCAAGATGCAAAGACGCCATTCTACCCGTTGGAGAGAAATCACCCCACACTAGTTTATTCTTGTTATCGGCACATCTCGTTATGCTCCATTTTAACTTATTAAGTTCCTCAAGAGATGCTCAATTTCCTGCATCTCTTTTTCACAGTCAAGTGGACTCCCTGACTGATAGAGGCAAGACTGACTCACAAGAGGGTATCTGCCACTTGCACAGTTCTTTTCCTTTTTTTAGATGTATGTGCTCAGTGAAGCCATTTTTAAGTTTGATGAGATTTTACCTAGAAAATGCCGAAGTGTGCTAATTGTCCATTTTGTCTTCCTGTAGTTTACTACTGATGAGCAAGAGTAATCCCACCTTTCCCTGTGAGGTAGGCTTTTCCTAGTGTTTACTTTGGTCTTTTTTTTTTTTCTTCAAATTTCTTTTGGGAAAAAAAATAAGTTATAATTATAGCACCACAGCAATAGCTACAGTTATAGCTAATGTACCACCACAACCAATTTGTAAAGCAGTGCCATACACCTTATTTGTTGTTCCATACTCAACATTCCGACAGATTTACAGGTAAAAGCTAATTTACGTAAGTTTCTGCATCCTCACAAAAGAACTGTAATATTGCTCTGTGAAACCAATTAACCGTTAATTTTTAAAGGCTTCATACAGAAAAACAAATCTCACTTTACATAAGGCAAGCAAAGCATCAGACGTCTGAGCACGCCAGGAAACCGCAGTTATTTCTATTCCTTATCCCAGAGTATATTTTTCTCTGTGGACCTACCGATGTTTTTTCCAAGGACATAATCACTATTTAAGTAGTAAGCTGTCAAAAGTGCTAAGGCATTCTCTAAACTATCTTCCCAGCTCCGGCCCACAATGGAACATGTCACAGCTAAATCATACCATTGCCGTTTTTCTGTATTTCTTCAAATCAACTTAAGATTTTTGAAGTGCACAGTTCGAATTGTACACTATTAATATAACCCCAGATAGCAGTGATCATCTCAAGCTAATAAACAAAGACTAGCGGTGGCACCAGGGCCCTACCAGGAAGTAATCAAAGCCGTGTGGCCGGTGCGATCCTAAGAAGTCGCTTACAGCAGACAATGAGAGGGCACTGGGGCTTCCAAGGGGGCCAGCAGGAGGAGTTAAAACGCTTAAGTACTCAAAAGCCTTATATAAACCTAATAACTGTTTCACAACACAGGAACTCGGGAATCCCAACGCAATTTCGGACAACCCAAAAGGTCTGAAAAACAAACTCGAGCCGCCCCCTCCGAAGCAGCTGTTGGCTCAGCCTCCGAGCTTCTCAGCCCGCAGCCTGTTTTCAAACTTCACCCTTCCTGACAGATGAAAGACCCCGACCTCCGCCGCCCGAGCTCCGAGCGCCTCTCGGGGTTTCGAGGTGCCCGAGCCTGCGGAGAAGGGAAAGGAAACCCGGGCTGGGGTCGGCGGCGGAGAGGGGCCCCGCGCGCCCCGCAGCCCAGACAAAGCTGCGCCCGGAGAGCGGCGCTCTTCCCGTCCTGTCCGCGGAGGAGCGCGGTGCGAGCCCCGCCACACGTGCGGCCGCCCCTCGGGGGCCGGACACCCGCCCCACAGGCGACCCCGCGACACGGACGGGCACAGCCCCCGGCCACAGCAGGGCGGGGCAAGGGTGCGCGCAGCGGGCCAGGGTCCCCGCCCGCCGCTGCCCCCACGCGCTCGAGGCCTCCGCGGACTCCCGCCCCTCGCGGCCCTCTCCTTCGCTGGCCCGGCCGTCGGGCCTCGGGAAACAAAGGAGCCGCCGCCGCTCCCGCCCGCGCCCGCCTCATCGCATACCCTCCCCAGCCCGCCGGGCCCGGCTCGCCCTCGCCCCTCTCCGGGTCTGCGCGCCGGCCGCCTGCGGCCCCTAGACGGCAGGCCCGGCAGAGCCGGGGCCTCGGGTGCGCGGCGGGGCCGGCCCGTGGCCGCACTCACCGCTGCAGCACCAGGACGACGGGGAGCCGTTGGGGAACTTGGCTGCGTCCGGAGCGATGCAGACGCTGGAGCTCAGGTGTGGACACTCCATGGCCACGAGGAGGGCGGCTGGGAGGACCGCTGCTCCAGGACCCGGCGAGGTGGGGGCGGAGGAACTCCGGAGGCTCCGTCTGGGGTCGCTCCTAGCCGGGCGCTCGGCCGACGGCGGCTGCGTCTCGAGCCCTTGCGTCAAAGAAAGCACGGGCTTCCGGGCGCCGTGTTTTCTCGCCCGCCGTCTCCCGGCGCCCCGCTCCGTAGAACGTGTAACTCCGAGATCCGGGTTCTGCAGCCACCCCTAGACTGGAGGCTTCCGCCTTCCCAGGCCGGCCCCTCCCCGCCCCGCCCCTGGGCAAGCCCCGCCCCAGGGCCCGCCCCTGTCCACCCTGCGGGGTGGGGTCCCGGGGCGCTCCAGCTGGTGGCGCAGAGTCCGGCTGTGCTCCGAAGTGCCTTCCCTAGTCACGCCGCTTCCCCGGCCCCGGGAAGGGTGGGGCGCCGAGTAGGGCACCCCGGGCCGTCCGCGGCGTTTCCTGCGGTGGGCGGAGGAGACTGAACCTACGTGGTGCGGACCACTCCGTGGCTTCGTGGGAAAAATCCGGCCGCTCCAAGAACATTAAAACCTCTCGGGCAGACAGGCACTACGGCCCTCATTTTATACACGAAGAAACAAGCTGGGGAGGCCAAGGGCCTGGCCCCGGGGGAGGCGGGCAGCGGGTTTCATGGGTGCCAGGGCAGTCCAGACTTAGCGTTCGGCTCCTTGCGGCAGGTGCGATCCGTAGCCCTTTCTAGGTTCTGAACACGTGGTGTTAGCCAGCCACCTACATGCTGCGTGGCTGGGCCCACAGGGGCGCCCACAAACCCGCGTTCAAACCCTGTCACTGTGACTCACCATCTGCGTTACCTCCAGCGCGTCGTAGGACTTACAAGCCTGGAAGTTCAAGTGAGATTAACGTAGCCTGGGATTGCTGGGCAAGCTAAACTCCCCATTACCAGGCTAAGATAAGAAGGGAAGGGATCTAGCATTTGTTAGACACCTAAGGTCTCCCAGCCAGGCACTTCACATACTGCATTTAAGCCTCGTAACAGCCAACCAGCTGTTACCATTCCCTTTTTCCCGCGGGGGAAACCGAGTCTGTAACTTGTTAATCTGTATGGAGATTGGATCCCTGACCCTCTGACCTCTTTTTAGTAAGTGATTAGGGAAGAGGGCAAGCCTCAAGGGGCCCCTTGGGCTGGCATACCCTGGATGGAGCCTGCGATCTCACTGGGGCACTTGAGGACGTCCGGGGCTATTACAAATATTGCTTCCAAGTTGGGGCTCCTTGTAAAACCCGGCGAAGGAGCCTCGGGGCCAGAAGGCGAGCAGGGGGAGGGGGAAGACTGATGTGGCAATCCTGCGGCCACGGCGAGAGGAGGAAGGAAGGTCAGGAAATGATTAACCGGGCAGGGCAGTGGTTAGAGCCGGGCACCTCCCCGCAGTGCAGTCCTAGAGCAGCCAGGGACGCCCCGTCAGTCACTTCTCACTCCTCCCTACCTCCCACGCCACAAGTCGGCCTCTTCCGCATAGACCTCTGCCTAATGGTATCCACCCACGGGGGTGCGGCACCTCTGCTCATCCTTTCCCGAGAAGTATTTCTGATTCCTCAAAGATCTGCCCTTTTCCAAGTGGTATTTGATTGCTGTTAGAGCAAGCCTCGGCCTAGGATTTTTATGGCAGTGAGGCATTGTGGAAAGTGCGTCTGCCTAGGAAGGCAGGCCGGCACGGGTTCAAATCTTAGCTCTGCTGCCTACTTGACGGCCAGGCTTAGCAAGTGTCTCTAGCCGTTCCAAGCCTTTTCTAGATCTGTAAAACTGGAAGAAGAATACTTGTCTCGCAAGGAACGTGGGAATTCATGACAATTGCCACCCCATACTAGGTGGCCAATAACTTATAACTTTGTATTTGTTTTTACTGACACTAGATGAGAACTCCTTTCCTGGGAAGTGGGAGGAGGAGAAACAATAATATCTGCCCTTGGCTCAAGTTTTTCCACCCATCTCTCCATGTCAACCTATTTGTCTTTAAGACCTTGGTCCACCAACCTTCTGTTTCCTCTGGACACCCACCCCCACTTAGCATCCATAGCCCCTTGTTCAGCCCTGGAGCATGACCTCACTCAGGCCATGCTTCATACTGGTATATAATATTTCTTCACCCTCTCAGAGACTCCATTTCCTAATCCCCTAGACTTCAGTTTAAACATCACTTCCTGAGGGAGTCTTTTCCCAACCCTGTCCCACCCCCAGGGTACCTCCCAGTGCGTGATGCCCTTGTCTGCCCCAACACCGGCTTTTAAAAACACTTTAAAACACACACACACACACAACAACAACAACAACAACAACAAAAACCAGAGACAGTGTCTCCTTTATTGTGCAGGCTGGTCTCAAAATCCTGGGCTCAAGTGATCCTCCCACCTAGGCCTCCCAAAGTGCTAGGATTACAGGCATGAGTCACCGTGCCCGGCCTAAAAACACTCTTAATGCATGTAATCATTTGTTTAATGTCTCTCTTCCCCTTGGAGGTCCATAAGGTAGCAAACAAGTCTGTCTGGTTTTCTGCTTTATTTCTAACATGCTATGTAGAACATGGAGGATGTCCAATAAATAAGGGAATACATGAATGAGTGAGTGTGCGGTGTGTTAGCCATGTCTGCCATGGGCAGGAGCTTAGCAAGTGGCCCAATATTTGCCAATATTTGACCCCTAGAGATGATCTCTAAATTTCCTTTCAGTTCTAGCTTTATAATTTTAACGGGATCAGGAATGTGAAAGTGCTTTGTGTAAGGTGTAAACTATTTTAAGGAAAAAAAGAAAGTTTGTATTAGTGACTGGTCTCCCCAGCTAGAATTAAAAACCCTTAGGAGCAGGGGCTCTAATTTAGTCCCAATTGTGATAGTCCCCCGAGGGCAAGCTCTATCAGGCAGTCCAGAGAAGTTGGGCAGAATCAGAGAGGCCCTCCTGGGGCTTTTGCTAGATTTCCCTAAAACAGCGAACTTTCCTGCGTCTTTGAAAGTTTTCGTAATAAGAAAATAGTGGAGAAAAAGAAACCCGCAGTGAGTAAATGAGTCAAATGGGGGAAGACCATGATGCACACTGGGAAATCTGCCTTTTCAGTCTCTAGTTTCTTCAGCTGCATTTAATACAGCATTCGCGTTTTTATTCTTGGCCCGCATCCCTCTGGCACTGAGGAGCTCTGACTTACATCCCAGGGAGCCCTGATGGTGACGAGCCAGCCTCCAGCCTCCAGCTCCCGTGCTCTTGAGTGCGCGGCTCCCGGGATTCCCCACCCAGCCCTCTGGACATCCGGGGGCGGGGAGGGAGGGTGGTTTCCGCGGCAAAACCTGCCCGAAGCGGCGGGCCTGTTTTAAAAGTTTGCATTTTTCAAAGGGGAGGAATGCAAAATTGCAACCGTACTATCAAATGTTTCTCTCTTAAAGGATAATTGTATATATACATGGAAGTGGTGTGGGTAATGAGGGGAGGGCGAGGTCATATGTTGCAGGGGAACCACTTCAGGAAAGGTCTCAAGGTTGCCGCGATTTTCCTAATACCTTAAACTTAGGACTTTTGGTGGAATTGATGGTCCTTAACCGACCATTACAAGGCAGACCAGGCCCTGGGGAAAACTAGCTTTGACTATCCCCACCCAGGGAAGGCTCATTGGAAACACTCCGAGAGGTGGCTTAATTATTAATATTTACCGTAGAGATTTTTCTAGGAGCAACGCCTCCTTGGGAAGCCAAAGTTATATCAAGAGAAGTCTTGGTAAGTGTTGGGGGCAGGGAATGGGCCGCTGCCACTCAGAGACTCTTCTGTTGCCTGGTTTAATTTTCCTAGTGGCACCTATCTGATATTTCCTTGCATGTTTACTTGCTTATCTATTGTCAGTCTCCATGAGAACAAAGATCTTGCTAGTCCTGTTGGTTGTCTGATTTCCAGCCCCTGGAATACAGCCTGGCAGGCCCTCAGTAACTATTTGTTGAATGACTAAATAAATGGAAAGAGGTGGGTGTGGCCTCCAACCACCCAGTTCTCCCTTCCCCACTCAGGAATACTGGTGGTGTCATTCTCCCCACTACCCATTCAGCCCTTTCACATCGTCTCCCTGCTGGAATTCTTCAGTGGTTCCCCATCTTTTGGATAAAATCCAAAACCCACTGCTCTCACAGGTACTAGGCCCCTCCCTTTTATTATAGCTTCTTCTTTTTCACTGTTACAGAAGTGCTTCAAATAGTCCCCACATAGAAAATGTGCTTCCTCATACCTCCGTGTCCTCCCCTGTCTCGTCTCTTTCTTCTTGGTCTGCTCCTAGTCCTTCCCCATGAAGCACATAGCCTCTTCCGGGAAGCCCTCCATCACTCACCCAAGCACACTTCTCACATGGTGCTGTTATTTTCTGTTCACATTTCAGTCTCTCTTGGGAATAGGTGTTTGTGTGTGTGTGTGTGTGTGTGTTTTCCATCTGAGAATTCTCAGCACCTAGTTCAGCAAAAGCAGATCTTAAAAAAAACGATTTGTCCACTGAATGTTGTTGGAAGTGCTCCTTTTTAAAGCGATTACAGCAATAATTGTATGATATGGTCGCCTAAGTATTCAGAGAAATGACCTCAAGTGTTTGAGAAGAGAAACCTATATTTTATTGGGTCCCAACTAGGTGCCTGATACTGTGGCACCTAGTTGGGACCCAATAAATACTATGATTTTTATTTCTTTTTTAATCTTTCTGCCACCCCTACCCCCCAAAAAAAACCTGGGAGGTAGATATTATCATCTCCATTTTACTGGTGAGAGAACTAAAGCTCAAAGAATGTTAAATAATTGCACAAATTTACACAATCAATAACTGGTCTTTTATCAAAAAAGGTAAAGTTTCACCCCTCATGCACATGGTCATGTATATGATTTTGCAGTGTTACACAGGAGAAGCCAAAGTTCCGAATAATGGAGATGCTTCATGACCACAGGACACAGACAAGCCTCTGAGTAACTGAAGAAAGATTTGTGTTTGGTGCCATTGTCGTAATTATAAACGGCTTTTAATGCTTTCCTCTTTATCATTGAAGTCTCCTTTTATGAAGGAGATGAGATTTTCTTGTTTAAAGACCCACTTTGCAGATAAAGCACTGACAGATTAAGCAAAACAGTGTGGCTCTAGCACCAAACAACTTATTTATTTATTTGTTTGTTTATTTATTTATTTATTTATTTGAGAGAGGACCTCTTTTGCCCAGGCTGGAGTGCAATCACAGCTCACTGCAGCCTTGAACTCCTGAGCTCAAGCTATCCTCCTGCCTTAGCCTCCCAAGCAGCTGGAACCACAGACATGTGCCGCCACACCTGGCTAATTTTTAAAAAAATTTTGTAGAGATAGGGTCTCACTATGTTGCCCAGGCTGGTCTCCAGCGGCGCCTGCCTCAGGCCCCTGAGTTGCTGGGATTACAAGCATGAGCCACCTTACCTGGCCCCAAACAACTCTTTGAGAGTGAATAAGTCACTTCTCTCTGGGCCCCAATCTTTCTTTCCATCTGTAAAATCAGGGGATTGAACTAAATGACCATTGAGGACCTTTCCAGAGAGAGAATCCAGCAATCCGGTGATAGTTCACAGTCGTCCAGTGACACGAGCAGAGGCAAGATGGCCTTTGTATGCTGTGGGAGAGACTGCTGTTTACACCAAATCTGCTTTCTTTTCCCCTTGGTTTCACAACTCGTAATTTCTCAGCTTCGCTTGTAGCTAGGTGTGGCCATTTTAGCCAACGATGTCTGAGCTGAAATCACAAGAAAGCCTTGGCTAGGGCTGGGCGCGGTGGCTCACATTTGTAATCTCAGCACTTTGGGAGGCCGAGGCAGGCGGATCACAAAGTCAGGAGATCGAGACCATCCTTGCCAAAACATGGTGAAACCCTGTCTCTACTACAAATATAAAAATTATCTGAGTGTGGTAGCGTGTGCCTGTAATCCCAGCTACTCGGTAGGCTGAGGCAGGAGAATGACTTGAACCCAGGAGGCGGAGGTGGCAGTGAACCGAGATCACACTACTGCACTCCAGCCTGGGTGACAGAGTGAGACTCCATCTCAAAATAAATAAATAAATAAATAAAGCTTGGCTGGGGCTGTGAACAGCTGCCCATGACAAAAATACTTCCATGTCCAGTTTTGTTTATCAATAACACATGAAGGAAATGGGAGAAATACATTAGGCCAGGCCTAGAACGAAACATGGGCCTTCTAGGCTTGTAGTCTGCCCTTTTTGTGTTCCCTCTTCAAATATTCATTTATTTGGCACATCTTGTCTGTGCTCCTACCACGTGCCAGGCACTTAAGATTCAGCAGCTCAGTGCTACATCAGTCTTCCATTCTGTCGACATCTCTTTGCCACTATCAGGATGGAAAAAGTTGTGGTATCACTTATTTCCCCTTGCTCATTAGTTGCCTGATTAGACATCAGAACCTCTGAGTTTCAGTCAAAGGGCTGTCTAGATTCAGAGCTTTAAGCCTTTTAATTGTGAAAATGACATCACCATAAAGGGCCTGGCCTGGTGCTTGGCACACAGTAGACCTTCCATAAATGTCTGTTTTCTTGAGACCTTGACAAAGAGGAGGATTGATGTGGGAGGTGGCACAGAAGGTTAGATTTTTGTCCTTTTAGAGAGATCTGAGCTGGATCATTCATTCAACAAATATCACTGTTGCACTAGGCTTTGAGATAGAAGAGTGTGAAACACACAGATTAAGCCTCAAAGGGATGAGGCAAGGTATAAGACAGATAGACTAGCAAATAGGCAATTGCAACACAGTGTGATAAGTGCTAGGAGGGGAAGTACAGGATGTTTCTTAGCCACAAACAAGGGGCAACTAACCCAGGCTGGTGAGTGGGGGTGGGGGAAGCATCAAGCAAGGCTTCCTGGAGGACGTAGCATATGACCTGAGACTTGACGGAGACCTAGACATTAGGAAGGTGAAGTATGGGGAAGGAGTGGGGAAGGGTGCATAGTGTCCCAGGCATACGGAACAGTTTCTACAAAAGCTCAAAGGCTCAGAGAGGATTGAAACTGATAGTCTGGCTGAAGAGTCATGTACAAGGGGATGGAAGGCTGAGAGATGAGGCTGGCAAGGTAAGATGATGAAGGGCTGCTGAAGGGTTGTCACAGAACTGTGAGTAGAGGATTCTGGATCCCAGGACCCTGACATCTTTCAGGGTGGCGTTTTGCGAGGTCCTGGGAGAGGGGATAAGGGGACAAAGATACAGAAAGAAAGGGGAGACAGAGTAAAGAAACAAACTAACAATTACTAAAAATCTATAAGATGTTCATAGCCTGGGCAACATGGCAAAACCCATCTCTACAAAGAATACAAAAAGTCATCAGGTGTGGTGGTGTACACCTGTAGTCCCAGCTACTTGGGTGGCTGAGATGGGGGGATCACTTGAGCCCAGGAAGCCAAGGCTGCAGTGAGCTGTGATCGTACTCTTGCACTGCAGCCTGGGTGACAGCGTGAGACCCTGTCTTAAAAACAAAACAAAAAAAAGTTTGATTGTATTAGTCATCTGAGAAATGCAGATAAAAACCACAGTGCCTACCTAGCTAGAAACAAATAGGCAGGGGTTAGAATGGAGATGTGACTCTCAGCCTCACGCATACCTTATCATTACCAGATCTCTCCCAGACTGCGTCCCTGAGGAGTTTACAACCCACTGAGAAGGAGAGACTTATAGACTTTAAGAAGTGAATTGTGATGGGGAGAAGAATCCAAGGCTGAGGGAACCTCCACCTCTGTCTTCCCCTCTTCCTTCCTAACCCTAATCTGAAGTCTCCATTTTTCTATTCAGAATATTCAGCTGACCAGAAAATGAATTTCCCAAACATACAGAACATAGATTTTCATAGTCCCAGACCTTTCCATGAGGTGCTTGATGCATTGGAAAAAAGCGGGGCCAAAAGTCAAATATCAAGCAGGCTGGAGTCCTGCTTCTACTGATCTTGGACCAGGAGCCTGACCTCTCCTGAGCCTCCATCTCTGAAATGAGAATTAGCTGCTTCCAAAATGGTGCCATCCCTACTTTATCTCCCTCAGCCAGATACTTAATGTTTGGAAAGAGAGAGTAAGGATTTCTATGTTATGATCAGCACCATTTTCTGAAGTTGCTTTTGTGCATTTGTGTAATCATACCACAGGTTATAAGCATATTTCATAATGAAGTCATTAAGAAAGCTCTGTGCTGACCCTGTTATAAATATTTTCTGGCAGCAATAGCAGGGGGAAAAATACATGTATAGTTAACATTACTACTGTCCAAAGAACAATGGTGAGAAAGTAAGGAAAGGGGCTTAGAGCTCTTTGGCCTTTCTCAGTTACCTGTGGGACAGCTGGGGTCTTCCGGCTAGAAATGGAGCCCAAAAGCAGCAAGGCTTCATGGAAAATTATGCTTCCTAAAAGCCCCTGGGGCAGAGCAATTAGAGAACTGGCAGGGTCAGGAGTTTCATAGAGGAGGAAGCTGATCCCAGATCCAGCATCACAGAGTCCTCTGGTCAGCTTCTGATACCATAATGCTCCTTGCTTGCCAGGTTCTGTGCAAAGCAAGCTACAGAAGAGGTTTTGGGGCTCTGAATTGGCCTTTTTCCAGTGTGCAAACGGTGCAAGCTGATTTTACTGGGGGAAAAGATGACTGCAGAGGGAAAAACACCAAATGCAGCAGTCAATATAGTAGTTCCCACCATCAACAACCTCCACACTCATGCCCAGGAGCCCTCTGAAGGCAGTGGCAGCACCAGGATAGAGTGCCTGGCACAGATGAGGCACTCAGGGAATTACATTGATCTGGAAAATAAATGTGCATTAGCAGTGAAAAGCTTACTCTAAAGCTGGTTCTGCAAGGAACTGGGAACAGCTGTTGGCCTGGGGGTGGGGAGGCTGGGAGAAGAGAGGGAGGGGGAAATTACTTTTTCATTATATACCATATATGAATTTTGTACCATTGGTTATCAAAAAAGTAAGCAATATTTAAAAATTTTTAAGCCTAATGTTATTCCCCAATCAGGGAAATTTGCAGGACAATGGGAGGGAGAAAGTGGGTTTTTAGAGTCAAACTAACTTGGGTTTTGACTCCCAGCTAATCCTACTACGTCCTAGCTGTGTGTCTGAAAACAAGTTACTTACCTTTTCAGAGCTTTATGCTACTTAACTGTAATGGGGAGAATGAGCCTCCGCTGCATTGTGATGTAGGTGAAAGTGATAACAGCAACACTTAGGAGATTCACTATGTGCCAGGCACTCTTCTGAATGCTTTCTGGCTGTGTGTGGATTCATTTCATCATCAGGACACTACAAGAGGGATATTTTTCTTTTCTTCCTCCCCATTTTACATATGAGGAAACTGAGCCATAGGGAGACTAAAGAACTTGCTTTAGTCCTTTAGTTCTTTAGGCAGGCTGTTTACCTCCCAAGCCCAGCTCTTCCTACCTCTACACTGCTGCCTTGAACTGTTAGCATCCTCTTCCTTTCAATTAGGAATTCTTAAAAATGCAGACATTTTCAAGATCCAAAGAAATGTCTTTCTCATAATGGGCTGTTGGATATGGTCACAGGCTAGCGAGGGCAGTGCTGGTTGGGGAATTAGCAAAGCAGGTGAGAGAGAGAGCATTTCAACTCTAATGAAGGTAAGAATTTTGCAATCAGAAAATGTAATTTAATTGTAGCATAGCACAATCATAGCTCGCTATAACCTTCAGCTTCTGGGCTCAAGCGGTCCTCCTGCCTCAGCCTCCCAAGTAGCTGCGACTACAGATATATGCTACTATACCCGCCTAATTTTTTAAACAATTATTTTTTTTTTTTTTTTTTTTTTTTTTTTTTTTTTTTTGCTGTTTTGCCCAGGATGGTCACAAACTCCTGGGCTCAAGTGATCCCCCTGTCCTGGCTTCCCAAAGTGCTAGGATTACAGGTGTGAGCCACTGCACCAGCCTATTTTTATTTTAAAATGTTTAATTATATATTAGAGGAGGATTCCATAAGGTCTTCAGGACTTAGGGCCTCCAAAAACATTAAAGGGTGGAGCAAACTTTTAGTCAGGGTTGCCTCCTCGATCCCCCTCAAATGGGTCCTCGGCTGAGTCACCTTCTGCTTATATTGCTGACTCTGTGGTCACCCATAGTAGGTCTTTTTGTGGTTGACATCCTGATACTAACTTGTCTGTGGTCATTTACCTATTCTACTTCTAAGATTAAATCAAAAAACAATCACAGGGCCAGGCGCTGTGGCTCACGCCTGTAACCCCAGCATTTTGGGAGATCAGGGCGGGAGGATTACTTGAGCCCAAGAATTTGAGATGAGCCTAGGCAATATAGTGAGTTCCTGTCTCTACAAAAAATATTTAAAAATTAGCTGGGCATGGTGCTGCATGTATGTAGCAGTCCCAGTTACTTGTGAGGCTGAAGCAGGAGAATCTCTGGAGCCCAGAAGTTTGAGGCACTCCAGCCTGGGCAACAGAGCAAGATGTTGTCTCAAAAAAAAAAAAAAAAAAAATTCCCAGTGACTTGAATGTTCCAGGCAGCTGGTTTCTCAATTTCATTGACTTTTTACTACACTTGGAAAATAAAGCGTTTTTTTTCCCTGCATTTCTTTAAAAGAGTTTCAAAGAAATGAGCCTGAATGGGCAAGGGGTAAGGACACTTTTTTTCCTTAGGCTGAATTGAAGATTCTTCCTCCCCATGTCCCAGAATGGTTCATTTCCTTCCAATTTCCCTTGTGCATCCTCACTACCCCTCCTACTCTAGGACCTTCAGTGTTTCCTTTAGGTCTTTCCTTGTCCCTAAGAATTAGGCCACTCGCCCTTCTGAGCCCCTCCGCAGGCCTTGGAGGGGCTTTAGGCTCAGCCTATGCTCAGAGCACTCCCAACGCTGGACCATCCCTCCTCTTCCTGCCCCCTCAAGTGTCCAGCCTGGTGGTGGACCTTGGCCAAAGAAGAGATGAACCATGTGAAGACCTCATCCCTGCCTCCCACCACCAGTTTTCTTTGCAAGCTTGCATCATCTCTTCCTGCCTGTCATGCTTTATCGATAAGCAGCTTTCAGCAGCTCCTTACTGCCCCCAGAAGCAAGCCCAGACTTTTCCCCTGGCATCTGGACTCTCCTCTATTCGATTCTGACTGACCTGTCAGGCTTGCCTCTCTCCACACCCCGACACAGACCTGACTGCATAGCAGATCCTGAATGCTGTCACCCTGGCTCCCGGCTCGAGCTGTTTCCTCTGCCTGTTTCTCTCCAGCCTGCGGAAGTTGACCCATCTACCAGGGCCTAGCACGAAGCCCATTTCTAGAAAACTTCAGCACTTATTCATGTTCTCTCTCCTTTCCTTCCCTCCTTCCCTCCTCTCTTCCTCCCTTCTTTCTGTCTTTCTGTCGAGCTTTCTCTCTCTCTCTCTCTGTTTCTCTCTCTCTCTGAGTGTATATTGATCTCCCTCCTCAGCCACGTTCCTATGGGACTCCCCTTCTACCTCTGAGACAGCACTTACTTCAGGCTGCTTTGGAGTAGAGTTCTTCATGTTCACACCACCTCCCAGGTTAGAAATTGCGCTCCTGGAATTCAAGAGCTACCCATTCTTCATTCATGTGCATATTGATCATCTGCTGGCCACATCCAGGGTTTTGCACCTGGAATAGGTTCCTAATAAATGTTTGGCACTTGGTACAGTGGCTCGAGGGACAGAGTGAGCCTTGGCTTTAGCAATGGACAGCACACCTCCTAATGTGTGACCTCGGACAACTGACTTACCCGCTCCAAACCCCTTAGGTCCAAAACCTATAAAATGGGGCTTAAAATAGTGCCTACGCCATAGAGTGATGAGGGATAAACGAGATAATGTGCAGAACATGTAATGCACACTTACCACTCATAAACTAGGCATGAGTCACCAGCTTCATCCTACACACACTTTCAGAGATTTACTTTTGCCCTGGATCCTCTGGAGTGGGTACTGGGGAGAAAGTTACTAGGATATTCATGTTGAAAGACAAAGATGACCTCGACGCAGCCTGGTCCTGGCTACAGAAAGGATGGTTAAGTCTGAATGGATTCTAAAGAAATCAAGGGCACAAAGCTGGCAGCCCCAGGCCCTTATAAAAGGTGGGGCCTCTCTCTTCCCAACTAAAGAAATCAGACACTACCTAGAAAACCAGCTCCTTTAATCTCCTTACGCTAAAGATTAACACCTACCAGAGTCCCCCCGCAAAGCCGTCTTCGTACTTTAATGTGAGCCTGAATAATTGGAGTACAGGAAAGGCAATCTGGAGCATGGAGAAAGGGAATTTTCAAAGGAACCTGGCCATTGTGTCTCTGGCACTGAGGTTGAGGGGAACAGAGGCCAGGAGGGTAGGACTCTAGAAAGCCAGGGAGCCCCTCCTGTCATTGAGACACACACTCCGGCCAAATGGACTTCTGCCTTTTCCTTGGATTCCAGGAGCAGCGGTCCTGGACAGGGGCAGTGGAGGGTGAGGTATGGTGGGGAGGGAAGGGTGGGTGGGAGCAGAGCAGTATCCTCCCTCTGGCCACTGTGGTTCTCAGCGCACATTCTTACATGGGTGTTTTGATATATTTCAGCCTCTGAGAATGTTGGCAGACCACCAGCTTTTCTCAGGGCCAAGCTCCCTTGAATAAGTCGACATACTTCTGCACACCATCCCCACTAGCCTGTCCACCATCTAGGTTCCTGCGATGGAGTGGTGGTGTGGGATTGGAGGAGGGGTGGGGGGATTGAGGCTGGGGACAGAGCAGTTGCTGTGGAAGATTTGAGTCCTGTGTGGCAGCCTTTCCCTTGGAGACAAGATCCTGGGCTAGGCTGTTGGCACATGAATGACTTTTGGACTACAATCTACCCTTTTACAGATGAGGAAACTGGGACCTAAAGAGCCCGAGCCAAGAGGAAAACCTAAATCTCACCCCAGTCCAGGGTTTCTGTCCTGTTTCTCTATGACAGTCCCATAAAGAAATTTTGCTATGACATGATGCACGTGTCACAAAGTTGAAAAGGACAAATCTGGATTTAACTAGAAAGTGTGAGTCCTGCTTGCTCAATCTCACATTGGAGCCACAACTTGCTCCTCGCCTGACTTGTAGCTTCTCATCCTGTGGTGTGGGGAGGGGTGGGCAGAGGGAGGACTGGTGCAAACAGTGTCTAGATTTCCTCTCTGATAGACCCCTGGGGTGGAGTTGGAAAGGTCCAAGGTGAGGTGTGAGGGTTTTGACTTGATGGGTCTGCTCTTTTGAGTGCTGGGCAGGTAAGCAGGCATTCCATTCCTCCTTCCCTTAAAGATCTGTAGCTTCTTTAGGATCAGAGGAGGCTGGTGTGCAATGGGAATGCCACTGAGAGGTGGCGCCTAGCACCCATCCAGGAAAAGGAACAGAGTGAAAAACTGATGATGGTGACTCACATGAGTTAAAAAAAAAAAAAAAAAAAGCAGAAGTAAGCAAAACTGGCATGGGTATGACCAATGGAAAGGCTCAGAGAATGGGGATGTAGAAAGGATTGATGAAACTCTCAGGAGAAATTCATTCACTCAGTCAAGAGCTCTTTAACTGAAACTTACTCTGTACCAGGTTCAGTTGTCGGTACTGGAGAAATCACACCAAGAAGGCTGCAGAGACCCATTGCAAGTGACCCGGGAAGAGGAAAACTCAGTCATGGGCAGACTCCCATTTAAATGGAAATCAGAGTTAAAGGAGGACAGTGGGAAGAATGAGATCTTGAAAAATCCATCAGCAATTTCGGGATGATAACGTCTGCACAGATGATATTTTTAAAAAACCTGGGAGAACGGAGTCAGAGGGAGACACAATTTGAGAGCTACTGTGGCACTCTGGGGACTAAAGTGTTTGCACCACATGCTGGGGTAATTCAATCACTCAGCAAGCACTATCTGAGCACCTGTGTTTCTCTGGCCACACTAGTCTCCCTGCTGTTCCTTGTCCTCACCAGGCATGCTTCCCTACTCTGCCTTTAATCTACAGGGGCACTATCATAGCTCATTGTAACCTTGAAATCCTGGACTCAAGCGATTCTCCCATTTCAAACCCCCCAGTAGCTGGGACTACAGGCCTGCACCACCATGCCAGGCTATTTTTTTTTCTTTTTTGGTATAGGTGGGGTCTCACTATGTGCCCAGGAGGTCACTATCTCCTGGGCTCAAGCCATCCTCCCGCCTTGGCCTCCCAAAATGCTAGGATTACAAATGTGAGCCACCACACCCATCCAGAGTTCCCCCCTTTTTTTTTGAGGGCTTCCCCCTACTCAGTAGCACCATTGTCTTAGGTCATTTTCTGTTGCTGTAACATATGCCACAGATTGGGTAATTTATAAAGAAAAGAAATTTATTTCTTACAGTTCTGGAGGCTGTAAAGTCCACATCTTGTGAGGGCCTTTTTGCTGGTGGGGACTCTCTGAAGAGTCCGCAGGTGGTGCAGAGCACCACAAGGCGAGGGGACTGAGCGTGCTAGCTCAGTTCTCTCATCCTCATCTTATAAAGCTGCTAGTTCCATTCCTGTAGTAACCCATTAGTCCATCAACCCATGAATCCATGAATGGATTTATCCATTTATGAGAGCAGAGCTCTCATGACCCAGTCACCTCTTAAAGGCCCCACCTCTGAATATTGCTACATTGGGGAGTAAACTTCAACATAAGTTTTCGAGGGGACAAATATTCAAGCCATAGCAACCATTTAGCAAATGCATAAACAAGCGGAAATTGTGGTGACAAGAGAAGGCACATCACTGTCTCTCATTTTTCTTTGTTTTTATTTTCTACTTTTATTATGATTATTTTTTAGAGATGTGGTCTCTCCATGTTGCCCAAGCTGGCCTTGAACTCCTAGCCTCAAGTGATTCTCCCGCCTTAGCCTCCCAAAATGCTGGGATTACAGGTGTGAGCCACGAAGTCCAGTTATCTCACTCATCATTGTACCCTAGCGCTAGGCACATAGTAAGCATTGAGGAAATGTTGAATGAATGAATACAATTTTTAAGCACTGAGGAAACCTATTTTAAAAATTGTAAATGTTATTATCACAACTTTGTAAAAAGTGCATTTTAAAATGTTTTTAAAATCCTCTAATAAACACCAACAGTAAGCCGGACATGGTAGTGTGTCCATAATCCCAACTACTCAGGAAGCTGAGGCAAAGAGGATCATTTCAGCTTAAGAGTTCGAGGCTGCAGTGAGCTGTGATTGTGCCACTGCACCCCAGCCTGGGCAACAGAGCAAGACCCTGTCTTTAAAAAAACTTGTAAAAAGAAATACCAACATCTGTTGAATGGTGGAGTTCTGAGAAATGTTTTCTTGTTTCTTTTCTTTCCTTCCTTCCTTCCTTCCTTCCTTCCTTCCCTCTTTCTCTCTTTTTTTTTTTTTTTTTTTTTGAGACAGAGTCTTGCTGTCGCCCAGGCTGGAGTGCAGTAGTGCAATCTTGGCTCACTGCAACCTCTGCCTCCTGGGCTCAAGCACGCCTCAGCCTCCCTAGTAGCTGGGATTCCAGGTGCATGCCACCATGCCCTTCTAATTTTTCTATTTTTAGTAGAGATGGGGTTTTGCCATGTTGGCCAGGCTGGTCTTGAACTCCTGACCTCAAGTGATCCATCTGCCTTGGCTTCCCAAAGTGCTGGGATTACAGGCATGAGTCCCTGTACCTGGCCTTTTTCTTTCTTTTCTATATTTTCCCCATTTTGTGTACTATAGTAACATTTTTAATAATGAATAAAGTATATTTTAGTCCCCTCTACACCTTCCTTCCTCCCAAAAAAGGAATTGTGAGAATTACAATTAACAACCTAATATTTTAAAAGTCTTGTGCCATGTAAAGTATAAATGATGAAGACTGAGAAACCATGACCTGAACTTTACAATGCAATGAAATAAAGTTTATCACACTGATGGGTTTGACAGTATGCGTGAGGATTGTGTAGCTGGGCATAACCAACAGTTCTCATAAAACACTTTGATTGGTATTTCTTGAAACAGCCAAACTGGCCTCTGTCAGATGCTTGGGGAAGGGGGGCAGGAACTGGATGGGGGGTGTGTGGCTCTGTTGGCCTCAGAAGACCTCTGGATCTATAACCCAGGTATGCCACTTTGCTGGCAGAGAAGGCCAGGACCTGGGAGCTCTGAGGACCTCCGGCTGACAGATTTGCAGCCTCCAAGTGGAGCTGGTGCTGCTCAGACTTCACAAAGAAGCTTTTCACCACAACAGGAACAGCACGAACACCCCATCCTCTCCTTTCCTTCCCTTCCCAGCCTTCTGGATATGGAGAGCTCATAAGGTACTGCCTGAAATGTCATCAATAAAAATGTGTTGGGGCAGCAGAATGAATGCCTTTGAGAGGATTAGAGGAGAGAATATTCATTCACACAACAAATGTTTATTGAGAATCTACTATATGCCAAACATAAGGGAGGTCCTGTGCATACGTGGTATCATTTCCTTGCATCAGCCTGATGAAGATGGTATTAGACCCACTATACAGATAATGAAACAGGCTGGGAAATGTTAAGTTAGTGACCCTGAATCACACATTTAAGTAAGTGGTGGTAGTGGGGAGGGAGGTGGAGAGGGAGGTGGAAAGGGAGGGAGGAGGGACTCAGACACAGCCCTCTCAGCGGTGGAACGCCTGTGTTCCCACACTGCGCACTGCACCACAGCGAGGCATCCAGACTTCGTGCTTACAGCCTTTGTGACCATCAGCAGCTACTCCGGGTCTCGATCTCCTCGTTTATAAAAATAAAGTGCTTGAGTGTCTCACACATGTAGTCCCAGCACTTTGGGAGGCCAAGGCGGGTGGATCACTTGAGGTCAGGAGTTGGAGACCAGCTTGGCCAACATGGCGAAACCCCCTCTCTACTAAAAATACAAAAATTAGCCAGGTGTGGTGGCAGGCACCTGTATTCCCAGCTACTTGGGAGGCCAAGGCAGGAGAATCGCTTGAACCGGGAGGCAGAGGTGGCAGTGAGCCGAGATTGCACCACTGCACTCCAGCCTGGGCAACAGATCGAGACTCCATCTCAAAAAAAATAATAAAATAATAAAGTGCTTGAGAAAATACGTTTCCCAAGTGTCCCAGCGCTGGGTTCTTTGTTACAGTGTTTCCTCCTCTTGCCTTTTTCCCCACCGTGATCCCTTTTCGGTGATCCTCTTGCCTTTGTAAAAGCTCTGCCAGACCAATTCTCTGCCGCCAGCTCAGAGCTCCCCTGGGGACTCCGGTCTCTCCCCAGCTCGCCCCCTAGGGGACACAGGTGGTGCTGCGGGAGCACGGGCTCCCAGTGAGAGTCCATGCAATTGTCAGACCAAGTCAATATAATCACCGGTTTGAATTCAACTTCGATTGCTGCTTTACCTTTTAAAAAAAACCATGGATCTAGAAAATATCCAGCCCTTCCCACATTCACCAGGGCAATGCTGCTGAAACATTTAATGACGGGGAGTATTTGTAGCCTGAAGACCTACTGGTTCTATGAGTCATATTTAAAAATGGGATTATATGTTTACTTCCTACACCTCAGTTTCTTTTAGGTTCTGTGAAACTACTGATTGATCCAATGCTGATTTTGCAGGGATGCCAAAATGTGATTATAAAACAATATATTTGTCTCTACTTGGTTATTTTTATTAAAATAATCAATTTTTGTTAGGTAATATATGCATGTGGCACAATATCCAAAAATCGCTAAGAGGTTTTCAGTAATTATCATATGACCCGGCAATTCCACTCCTGGGGATATACCCAAAAGAACTGAAAAACAGGTGTTCAAACAAAAACTTGTATACAAATGTTCACAGCAGCACTTTGCATGATACCCAAAAGGCAGAAACAACCCACATGTCATCAACTGATGAATAAACAAAATGTGGTTTCTCTATTCAATGGAATATTACTCAGCCATAAAAGGGAAAGAAGTACTGATACGTTCTACAATATGGATGGACCTTGAAAGCATTTTGCTAACTGAAAAAAGACACAAAATGCCACATATAATTTCATTTGTATGAAATATCTTGAATAGGCAAATCCGAAGAGACAGAAAGCACATGAGTAGTTGCTGGGGCCGGAGGTAGGAAGGAATAGGAAGTGCTAATGAGCACTGAGTCTCCTTTTGGGTGATGAAATGTTCTGAAACTGGATGCTGGTGGTGGTTGCATGACATTATGAATGTACTGAATCATACACCTTAAAATAGTTAAAATAATGCATTTTATGTTATGTGTATATACCACAGTAAAACAAATAGTACTCTTCTCTATCTTTCCAGAAATGATGATGATAATTATTGCTATTTTGAGACAGAGTTTCGCTCTTGTTGCCCAGGCTGGAGTGCAATGGTGTGATCTCAGCTCACCTCAACCTCCGCCTCCTGGGTTCAAGCGATTCTCCTGATTCGGCCTCCCGAGTAGCTGGGTTTACAGGCATGTGCCACCATGCCTGGCTAATTTTGTATATTTAGTAGAGACAGGGTTTCTCCATGTTGGTCAGACTGGTCTCGAACTCCCAACCTCAGGTGATCCATCAGCCTTGGCCTCCCAAAGTGCTAGGATTATAGGCATGAGCCACCACACCTAGACTGTAATAATTTTTATTAGTTTGTTTTTTGTCTTTGTTTGTTTATATGTTTATTCTTCAGAAAATTTTGAAGTTTTTTTGTTGTTGGTTAGGTTTGTTTGTTTGTTTGTTTGTTTGTTTTTTAGACAGAGTCTCACTCTTCTCACCCCGGCTGGAGTACAATGGCACGATATCGGCTCACTGCAATCTCCGCCTCCCGGGTTTAAGCAATTCTCCTGCCTCAGCCTTCCAAGTAGCTGGGATTACAAGTGCCTGCCATCACGCCCAGCTAATATTTTATCTTTTTAGTAGAGATGGGATTTTGCCACGTTGCCCAGGCTGGTCTTGAACTCTTGGCCTCATGAGATCCACTTGCCTTGACCTCCCAAAGTATTGGGATTACTGACATGAGCCACTGCACTGGACTGTAATGATTTTTATTAGTTGTTTTTTTGCCTTTGTTTGTTTATAGGTTTATTCTTCAGAAAATTTTAAAGTTTTTTGTTGTTGTTGTTTTTTGAGACGGAGTTTTGCTCTTGTCTCCCAGGCTGGAGTGCAACGATCTCAGTTCACTGCAACCTGCCTATCCTGGGTTCAAGCAATTCTGACTCAGCCTCCCAAGAGGCTGGGATTACAGGCGCCCTCTACCACGTCCTGGCTAGGTTTTTGTATTTTTAGTAGAGATGGGGTTCTGCCATGTTGGCCAGGCTGGTCTCGAACTCCTGACCTCAGTAATCCACCTGCCTCGGCCTCCCAAAGTGCTGGGATTATAGGCATGAGCCACCACACCTGACTGAAGTTTTATATACTCAAATTTGATAATGTTTGCCTTTATGGTTTCTGTATTACATGGCATGCTTAGACAGAGCTTCTTCATTCCAAGATTATAAACATATTCAACTATATTTTCTTCTTGTACCTTTTTTTTTTTTTTTTTGAGACAGGGTCTTCTTCTGTTGCATAGGCTGGAGTGCAGTTGTGTGACCATAGCTCGCTGCAGCCTCTCCTGGGCCAAGATTCTCCCGCCTTAACCTCCTAAGTGGCTGGGACTACAGGCACACAGCACCACACCCAGTTAATTAATTAATTTTTTTTTAGTGGAGAAGAGGTCTCACTAAGTTGCCTGGGTTGGTCTTGAACACCTGGGCCTGGGCTATTCTCCCGCCTTGGCGTCCCAAATTATTGGGATTACAGGTGTGAGCCACTGTGCCATCCCCTTTACTTTTATGGTTTCATATTTGACATTTAGGTTTCTATTCATCTGGGATTGATTTTGGAATCAGGAGTGAGGTAGCAGTATAATATAAATGGTTCTCCTAAATGGAAAATGATGTGTAGCCTGTTGTCTTGATACTATTTACTGAACAGCGCTTTTTTCTTCTTTGATTTGAAATGCCAACTTTAAAAGTATTAATTCACATATACTTGGGTCTACATCTGGATTTTTTTTTCCTATTGGTTTATCTATTTCTCAGTCTACAATGCTTTGTTAACCAGAAGTCCGCATTCAATTTTATAGGGTCTTCAATATAAATACTACTAAATTTGACATAGGTAACTCTTGAAAGTTAGAACACAGGAAAGGGAGGGTAGAGTCTCAGAGTTTCACTAAGGCAGCAGTCCTCAAAGTGTGATCCAGGGACCCTCAAGGGTCCCCAAGGCCCTTTCAGAGGGTCCACATGAGCAAAACTATTTTCTTTTTTCTTTTTCTTTTTTTTTTTTTTTTTTGAGACATAGTCTTACTATCGCCCAGGCTGGAGTGCAGTGGCACAATCTGGACTCACTGCAAGCTCCTGGGTTCAAGCGATTCTCCTGCCTCAGCCTCCCGAGTAGCTGGGATTACGGGCACACGCCACTATGCCCGGCTAATTTTTGTATTTTTAGTAGAGACTATGTTTCACCATGTTTGCCAAGCAGGTCTCAAGCTCCTGACCTCAGGTGATCTACCCGCCGTGGCCTTCCAAAGTGCTAGGATCACAGGTGCGAGCTACCGCTCCCAGCCACAAAACTATTTTCATAATAATTTTCACTCTCATCCTGTCAGGGGTATGCTGTGGAGTTTTCTGGAGGCTGCATGACACATCCACAATTATCTGAAAAGGCTATTAAAATACTCCTACCTCTTCTAATTACATATCTGGGTGAGGCTGGAATTTTCTCATATACTTCAACCAAAACAACATATTGCAACACTTGAATACAAATAGAGATTCTAGTTATCTTCTAGTAAGCCAGACAATAAAGAGACTGTAAAATATGAAACAATGCCTCTCATCTCCCTAAATTTTAACATAAATAGTTTTTTTTCATAAAATGTGTTAACATCCATTGAGTTTATTTTTATTTTAAAGGTGATTAATAATATTTTAACTTTTTTCAGTTTGAATTTCTAATACTGTAAATATAAATAAATATAGCCCACATGAACAAAAGCTTTTTGGGGTCCTTGATAATTATTATTAGTGCAGTGGCACGATCACAGCTCACTGCAGTCTCCACCTCCCGGAATCAAGCAATCCTCCCAAAGTGCTAGGATTGCAGGCGTGAGCCACTGTGCCCATCCTGATAATTTTTAAGGGCATAAGAGTCCTAAAACCAAAAAATATGAGAAGTAGTGCCCTAGGGTATATACCCAGGAGTTGTGTGACGTAGGGGCATATTCATCTTTAAATGGTAACTCTGATAACCACTGATGATTAAGTTGAGTTTGATATCATTTATATAGAGCCCCCAAAACAGCACAACTAAACTTTATACAGCTCAGAAATGCATGCATATTTACTAAAACTGAAAAAAAAAAAATAGAAGGCAAGGTTAAGCTCACAATGTAGGATAGTGGTTACCTTTCATGGAGAGGCAGGGGGATGGAGGGAGAAGGGGCAGATTGGACTGGTTCTTAGGTACAGTGTTTAGTACTGTGCTTTATAACTTACAGATATGCTGCATTTTCTTTCATATGTGTTCAATACTACATACTTTTTTATTTACTAAAAATAAGAAAGAAACAGTTTCTGCCCACAAGAGGTTCCCTGTCTGGTGATTGTGAGTGGAAATCACATTCCTCTTCCCTCTGAGTTTCAGCTCATTGAGAAACTGACCAGGAATCAGATAAGCTGAAAGTCCAGGCTCTATTATCTGCAAAGCTGGATTAGAGAAGGTGGAGGCCAGTGGTTTTCTCCTCCTTGCCTACCTGATCCAGTTGGTCCTGTGCAAACCAGGGAGTCCCCTGCTGACCTCTCCCCAGCTGGCAGGATCTGTCTGGTGGAGGAGGAGACCCAAAGTTATGCAGGCATTAGGGGATGGCACCTGTGATATTAGAACCCAGATCTATCCTCCTCTAAGGGTGATGGCTTTGGCTGACCCTTCTGGGCCTCAGTTTCCCTTCTGTAAAAAGGGAGTCACATATTACAGATGTGTCATGAGCACTAATTGCATATCTTAGCACAGGGGTTGGCTTTCCTCCTTCCCTTCAAGTGCAAGCTCAGGCTACACCCCTAGGATGACTGTACCCACCTCTCTGGGTTTGACTGTTCTCAGTCACTTTCAGGGAAGAGATCTATCCAGAGAGGGCAATACTATGACTCATGTCACAAGCGACACATCTCATTCCACATCATTCATTCTCCCATGTTTCCAGTGCTTACATCTTATCTCCTCACTGGGAAACTGTAGGGGAACTCCCCTCCCTCCCTCTCCTTCCTTCCTCCATTTATGCTGGGTCACTCTCAGGCTCCCCGCAGAGACTCACACTCGGGGACTTGATTCAAAGCCAGTCATTTACCCCAGGCAGCAGCTATGAGAAACCAGGTGGACGCTCCAAGTAACGAGCTAAGAGAAACACTCCCAAACCAACAGAATGGGCCCTCCTCCTCTCAGACACCAGACAAAGGTAGGCTCAGCTGGGCTGCATTTAAGAGGCTGATGGCCCTGATCTGCAAGCCTGGTTTAGAACCTGCCCATTCAATTTGGTTTTGATTCTATTCAATTAGATTTAATTCCTTTCAACAATGAAGTGTCAGGTGCTGGGCAAGGCCAGTGTGTTTAAACCTCTGAGGCTCACCTCCCCAGAAAACAACTTTGTCAGTGACAATTCCGGAAGTGGAGTCGAATGCAAAGGTATTTTAACTGGGACAAGGAATGGAAGGAGAGGGAACTGCAGGCTATGTAGGTTTTGTCATGATTGAGGAAGCGAGTTCTCTGCTCCTCCCACTGAGGCCTCCAAGCCTCACCAGGGAGATGGGGGATTCACATCAAACAGGCCAAGGCCACAGAGGGCTGGTCGCCCCTCGGTGTAGCTTGGAAACCTGTGTGTGCTGTGGAGCGGGAGCAGGAAAACCAAGGGAAAAAGAGCACATCATGAGGGAAGAGACAGTTCAAGCTGTCCCTTTTGGTATCCTCCCTATTGGAAAATTCCAATTCTGACATTCCAGTTCTCCTCCTCCTCCTCCTCCTCCTCCTCCTCCCCCTCCTCCTCCTCCTCCTCCTCCTCCTTCTTCTTCTTCTTCTTTTTTTGAGACAGAGTTTCGCTCTTGTTGCCCAGGCTGGAGTGTGCAATGGCGCAGTCTCAGCTCACTGCAACCACTGCCTCCCCAGTTCAAGTGATTTTCCTGCCTCAGCCTCCCAAGTAGCTGGGATTACTGGCATGTGCCACCACACCCAGCTAATTTTTGTATTTTTAATAGAGATGAGGTCTCACCATGTTGGTCAGGCTGGTCTTGAACTCCTGAGATCAGGTGATCCACCCTCCTCGACCTCCCAAAGTACTGGGAGTAGAGGCTTGAGTCACCTCTTGCCCGGCCTCCAGTACATTTCTAATACATTGAAAAAATTTCCATCTATTTTGAGGGAGCAAGTCTGATCACAAGACAGTAGGAAGAGGTATCAAAGTGAGTGGGTGAGAATGAAACAAGTTACACTAACTAGTAAATTGCAGGAGACACTGTACATGTCAGCCAGACCTCTAAAGAGACAAAACAAGATCAAGACAAAAAACCCAGCAGATCTGAAGGTTTACATTCTTGCAACCACAAATGGGAAATGAGCTCAGAGCCCAGTGGAGTTTAACAAAATAAAGTTCAAAGTGGAGGCTGCTCTGTGCATATTCCACCCCTTGGTTGCCCTGGCAATGAAACATCTGCCTTACAGTAATGAAATCATATTGAGAAGAAACCCACACACGCAAGAGAGCGTCTTTGCTTGCAGACTTGCTGTTGGTGTTGCATCTGCCTGCAGCCACCACTGCTTTACTCACTGACAAGGAACGTAGCGGGAAACCCCAGGAACCCAGGCCTGGGAGGTCTCAGGAGCTTCACCTCCTGGAGGCCTGCTCAAGGGGCTTGGCCTCAGAGACCTGCACTCAGGAGGGGTCAGAGACAGTAGAACCTGGGGTCCGCTCCTTGGCTAGCTAATTAATTCTTGAGCATGTCATGGAGAAGGTAAAATGAGTAAGATGAGATCCTTGTCCTTGAGGGGCAGAGAGAGTAGAGGTGCATGTATACAATTAGTTGTGATAGAAGGCTGAGTTGAGAGGGCAAACAGAGTCCTACAGAAACTCTTTTCCTCTTCATTGTTATTATTATTATTATTATTATTATTATTATTATTATTATATTGAGACGGAGTCTCACTCTGTTGCCCAGGCTGGAGTGCAGTGACGCGATCTCGGCTCACTACAACCTCCGCCTCCTACATTCAAATGATTCTACTGCCTCAGCCTCCTGAGTAGCTGGGATTACAGGCGTGCACTACCACATCCGGCTGATTTTTGTATTTTTAGTAGAGACTTGGTTTCACCATGTTGGCCAGGCTGGTCTTGAACTCTTGACCTCAAGTGATCTGCCCGCCTCAGCCCCACAAAGTGCAGGGATTACAGACAACCATCGTGCCCGGCCTTCTTTTTCTTATATAGGTCATGTTTTTATGGAAAGAAACTTAGCAAGGATGAAAATAAGCAAATGGAAAAAATGAAAATCACTCCAAATCGTATCAGCCAGAGAGAACCACCATTAACATGTTAATATTACCATTAAAGGTGTATCTTTTCAAATGTTTTCTTATGCAAATAGATGCATATGTTAAAATATATATTTGTTCTGTCTATATAAACATATTTTTTCTGAAACAAGATTATATTATATATAGCATTTTACCTTTTGGCATCTAAAAATATACCATAAGTATATTTTCAAGGAACACATATATACAACTGGCACCGACATATTTAATATCTGCACTGCTTCCATTATTTGACCTTGAAATAACTTAGCCAACCAAAGTGGAGAGATGGGGGAGGTTGCTGTCCTTTCCCTCAAGTCGAGTGACGGGGTTCCGAAGGCAACACACGTTGTGGTGCGCAGAGCCCGCGCTGGTGTCGAATCCCGCTTAAGAAATCTCAAGGGCATGCAGTCTGGCTGGTAGCTGATGGACGGGATAAAGGGCAGAAGCTGTGCTGGGATCAGCCACCACTCCCAGGGTTGCCAGAGCCCAGGATTTGCAAGCATTTCCCAAGGACCACAGGGCCAGAGAAACAGGTTGCTTGGTGATCAACATAAAGGTTACAGCAGAAGGGAGCTTGCACTTTATTTTGATACTAATGAGCGTCCATTGGGAGGCTGAGGAGGGAGATAGTTCTCTTAGAGCCTGGCGGTAGGAGATGAATGTCACTGTGTGTAAGACACCTGGAAGGAGGGAGACAGGAGAGCAGGAAATCAGTTCAGAGGCTGTTATCAAAGTCTGAAGACAGACATTTCCTCCTTCCACAGGAGTTACAGAATCTGGGCTCAAGTCCCACCTCTCCCACTGATGAACTTGAATCAGTCACTTCACCTTCCTGAGCCTTAATAGCTCACCAGTAACATGGGCATAAAAACAACCTCAACGAGGTATGAACATGTTTCACAACTTGATAGAAGTGGTGGTTGTACAATATTATGAATGTACTAAATGCCACTGGATTTTATACTTTAAAATGGTTAATTCTATGTTATGTGAATGTCTCCTCAGTTAAAAAACAGAATAGTCTGTAGGGTTGTTGTGAGGATTAAGTGAATCTGGTGGGTTTGTTTGAATAGTCACTCTTTTTCTTTTCTTTTTTTTTTTTTTTGAGACAGAGTTTCACTCTTGCTGTCCAGGCTGGAGTGCAGTGGCGCAATCTTGGCTCACTGCAACCTCCACCTCCCTGGTTCAAGCGCTTCTCCTGCCTCAGCCTCCCAAGTAGCTGGGATTACAGGTGCCTGCCACCACACCTGGCTAATTTTGTATTTTTAGTAGAGACAGGGTTTCACCATGTTGGCCAGGCTGGTCTTGAACTCCTAACCTCAAGTGATCCACCAGCTGCAGCCTCCCAAAGTGCTGGGATCACAGGTGTGAGCCACCGCGACTGGCCATTTTTTTTTTTTTTTGAGATAGGGTCTGGCTGTGTTGCCCAGGCTGGAGTGCAGTGGTGTGATCTAGGCTCACAGCAACCTCCGCCTCCTGGGTTCTAGTGATTCTCCTGCCTCACCCTCCCAAATAACTGGGATTACAGATGCATGCCAATTTTGGTATTTTTAGTAGAGATGGGGTTTCACCTTGTTGGCCAGGTTGGTCTCTAATTCCTGACCTCAAGTGACCAGTCCACCTTGGCCTCCCAAAGTGCTGGGATTACAGGCATGAGTCACTGCAATTAGCCTGAATAATCACTTTTTTTTTTTTTTTTTTTTTTTTTACAAAGTCTCACTCTGTTGCCCGGGCTGGAGTGCAATGGCGCCTTCTTGGCTCACTGCAACCTTCACCTCTCAGGTTCAAGCAATTCTCCTGCTTCCGCCTCCCGAGTAGCTGGGATTACAGGTGCCTGCCACCACGCCCAGCTGATTTTTTGTGTATTTAGTACAGACAGGTTTTCACCATGTTGCCCAGGCTGGTCTCGAACTCCTGACCTCATGATTCGCTCGCCTCAGCCTCCCAAAGTGCTGGGATTACAGGCGTGAGCCACCGTGCCTGGCCCCAAATAATCACTCTTATGTGAGCAAATGTGAAACTGCCTTTCCATCTGGCTCCTGGCCACAGCCTCATCCCAGTGCTGGTGAGAAGAGGGAGGGTCTCCACCTGCTTCAGTCAGGAGTCCACTGAAGAGACAGTATCCCCATGGGTGCTGTACAACGTGTCCTAGAGCAGCATTCAACCTGGCTCCCACCATGGAGGACACCAGAGGGGGAAGCCACATCTGTGCTGGTGTCGGTGTGGGCGGGAGAACTAGAATCCCTCCTTCCAGAGCTCCTTCAGTGCTGGCTCAGCTGAGTGACCACCCAGGCTGCCTGAAGGTTCTTGCCTCCCCAGATCCCCAGCACCCAGCTAATGCTTTCTTTTGAGGGTCCCTCCCCATGTCCTCCCTGCTCCTGGTCTTCCAGCTCTTAGGGAGAAGCTGTTCTGCTGAATTCCAATCCAGAACTTGCTTTCTCACTCACCACTAGTTAAGAGATGCATGTAAATCTCCTCCCCCCAACCTCATGCTCAATATGTCATTGATTCCAGGCTAACATTTTCTTTCACTGACTCAATGAGGACAGATGACATCTGTCATTGATGGCTCCTCCCTCATCTATCCCTGGTCTGTCATGGTTATCACATGATGAACTCTAGGAAAATAGTCATTGAGGAAAAATGGATGGCAGAGAACGAGGAAAAAGAGACCTTCTTAACATTTGTTCCCAAGCCAGACCATGTCAGCTAAAAGCACACCCAGTAGCCCTTTGCTTGCCAGCACTTTAGACATCTGGCTTTTCTGGAGGGAGCTATCGCAGGAAGACAGATGTAAAAAAGTTAGGGCTTTTCAGACTGCAGGGGAAAAGGAAAAGGCCAAGAGGCCAGTCTCAAGCCCCTGCCTTCCTCCTAAAGCTAAAAGTGCCCATCACGCTGAAATGGCACAGCAGAAGAACTAGCAGTGACCTTGCCTTCCTCGTTTCAGCATGAAGAGCTTCTACCCATACTTCTGGGAAGCTTTGCCCATCCCCCACAAGGAGATGTTACGACTCCCTCCTTTGTGCTCCTCAAGGGGTTGTGCCAAGGCTCCATGTGATGTCAGGTGTGGAAGAGCAGAATGCTTCGCACAGGGCCCTTCGTCTCTCCCCGTCTCTCCCCTGCGGAAATGTTTCCATGAGGGTCGCTGGACATCGTGTGGGTATGTGAATTGACAGTCTAAGCTATGAAACACTGTGTTAAAAATAATACTCATCTGGCTGTGTGTAGTCAGTTGCTTGTACCTATACCTGAGCTGTGAACTCTTTGAAAACAAGAATATTTGTTTATTTTTTTTTTAAAAAAAGGAGGCTGGGCGCAGTGGCTCACACCTGTAATCCTAATACTTTGGGAGTCCAAGGCAGGTGGATCACAAGGACAGAAGATCGAGACCATCCTGGCCAACATGGTGAAACCCCATCTCTACTAAAAATACAAAAATTAGCCAGGCATGGTGGTGCTCGCTACCCAGGAGGCTGAGGCAGGAGAATCACTTAAACCCGGGAGGCAGAGGTTGCAGTGAGCCAAGATCGTGCCACTGCACTCCAGCCTGGGTGACAAGAGCAAAACTCTGTCTCAAAAAAATAAAAGGAGCGTCAACACCTAGCACAATGCTGGGCACAAAGCACACACTGATGGACACAGAGGGCAGGGGGACTCTCTTCATGCAGACCCACACCTGGGCAGGAGGGCTGGCACCTGGCTCTTTAGAGCAGCCTTGGCTAGCTTTGCTGGAGTCAAGGCCCCTGACTGGCTGCTCATCTTCCCTTGTAGATGACTGTCGTCCTGCTTGCTTTGACCTGCTCCCAGCAGCTCTTGCTACCAACTCTACAGACTCCTGGCACTTCCCACCTGTTCACCCAGCATTCAAGCATGACCTGTTTCCTCAGTTCCTCCTACCACCCCCTACCGGCTTCTCTGACTGGACTAGTCCTCGCTTCCCCAGCACTGATCGCTGTATGACTGACACACGATGTCTTAGCAGGCCAGGACAATCAATGGATATCACATTATGGAGACCATCAATGCTATGGACTGCTGGGCGAGCGGTAGAAGAGAGAATATGGGGATATCTGGGTTCAAATCCTGGTTCTGCCACTAGCTAGTTGTGTGACCCTTACCAGTTGCTGAACTTCGAATCTCAGTCTTCTCATCTGTATATGGGGATTAAAATGAAAAAACCCAAACCCTATCTCATAGGGTTACTGTGAAGAGTAAATACTATGGCACATATTAAGTCTCTGGCCTTGTGCCCGACACTTGGCAGATTCTCAATAAGTGTTTGTTCTTTTCCCTTCCTTTTTTTCCACCAAGATCTCTTCCAAGTCTAAAAGTCCATGAGCCTTTGAAACATATGTTCCCTTGTCAAACTATAACTTGGAAAGGTCAAGAAGCTGCTAGAAAGTTTATCTTTCCCAGAGCAGCAAGGATCCCAGGTGACAGAAGCAGCCTGTGTGTCCCATATTACCCTGGAAAAGATCTCTCATTCCCTGTCCAAAGTCCGACTAATGAAGAGAGGGTGTTGTAGGCAATCAGAGTTCATAAACCACACTTGACTAAGCAGATGAAAGCAGGTTCAGTCTGCAGAGAAGCTGTGAGTGAACAGAAAGCCCAGAGAGGCCTGGGAATGCCCCCTGGGGTTCAGAGAGAGAGCAGTGACCTGAGAGTAGATGTGTCTGTAAACAACTGGGAGCAAATGGCTTAGCCAGGAATCCTCTGTGCTGGGTCAGGGAGGAGCCTGCAGCCTCCCACACAGACTCCCATGGAAACAGATAGGCAGAAGTGAGGGCAGCATTCGCCCCGACCCTCTGCTTCAGGCAGGTGAAATGGGTCGATTTTGGAGATGTCAAAATGAACAGAAAGAGGAGGAGCAAGAGGCAGTAGTGTCATCTTCTGTTAACCCCAAGAGCAGTGGTTCTCAGAGCAAGGTCCCAGGGCTAGCTGCAACACCAGCAAATCTGGGGTTGCCAGAAATGCAGATTAGCAGGTCCTGCCTTAGACCTAATGAATCAGAAACTCTGAGACTCAGACCCCGCAACCTGCATTCTATTAACACAGACTCTGATGCACACTAAAGTTTGAGATCCATTGGCCAGATGCTTTTATTCAAAAATGGGAAACTTCCTTCCTATTTTGAAGCGGTGGGAGATGGCACGACAATGGAATGGTCATAATCTTTAGAGACAAGATGTGAATTCAGATCCTGGCTCTGCCCCTACGTGGCGGTATGATCTTGGACAAATCCATCCACCTCCTTGGACCCTGATTTCCTCACGTGTGAGATGTCTACCTTGCAGGGTGTGGTTAGGTTTAGAGAGAATGTAAGGGAAGCACTTTTCAGAGTGCCTGGCACGAAGTGGGTGCTCTCCATCACCACCGTCATCATAACCACGATAGCCGTGGACAAGCCCCCGGGTGAGTAAGAGCTGCATGCATTTAGGGAAAATTGCCAGGCCACACGGGACCCATCTTGCTTTCTGAGTGTTTAACATGTTGCTCAGAATGGTATTTGATGCCATATATCACCTGGCTCCATTTTCATGAAGCTAGGAACCTAAAGACTTAAAGATAATATTTCCTTTTCAAACTTCATGAGAAACACATCTCTATCTAATTTGGACCCCAGTGAGGAAAACCACTCTCATTATAATATGACCTCAGTGTTTTCTCACCCTACCCCTTTCCCTGTTCCTTTTGGGTAAATCTCTTAAGCACACAGTAGCAGTGGGCAAATATTTGTTGAGTGTCAAATGAGTGGATTGGCTCAATTTGACTTTAAAATGCCCTGCTGTTGTGCAATACGAAGAACCAAATTCATGATCGGGCCTTTAGCCTCCTAAGCTGGAAACATGATGGGACTGACCACAGCACCCACGTGGGTAACACATAAAAATCTCGGGGAATCAGACACTGAGGGGGCTGTATGAGACCAAGTTGGCTAGCACAGGTCATGTAGGTGATGGTCTGAATTTACAATGAGATAGCTATGGCCCTTAGTCCCTGATAAAGGCCCATGCTCCAATAAAGTTCAAAAGAAGTGGACACTGGACACGTCCACTTCCCCACCTTCTTTTTTTTATTATTATTATTATTTGAGATGGAGTCTCGCTCTGTCACCCAGGCTAGAGTGCAGTGGTGCAACCTCGGCTCACTGCAAGCTCCGCCTCCTGGGTTCAAGCGATTCTCCTACCTCAGCCTCCCGAGTAGCTGGGACTACAGGCATGTGATACCACGCCCGGCTAATTTTTGTATTTTTAGTAGAGACGGGGTTTCACCATGTTGGCCAGGCTGGTCTTGAACTCCTGACCTCAGGTGATCCACTCGCCTTAGCCTCCCGAAGTGCTGGGATTACAGGCATGAGCCACTGCGCCCAGCCCACTTCCCCACCTTCCAAACCAGCTGGGGGTCTGCCCTTGCTGACCAGTCACTTGGTCCCATGGCCTCTGCAATGCAGAGCAAACTGGAACCAAAGCACCAAAAATGTCCTGCCAGTTTGCCTTCTAGGGGTGTGAACGTACATACTGCCCTTCCAGTTCAGGCCCGATGGGCTTAATTAATTCAAGCCCTCAGCATCTTCTTTTACCTCCAGATATCTCGATGGTCTCCTGGGCCTCCCCGACTCCTATCCTGCTCATCTCTACTCATCCTCCTCACTTTCTACAACATCTAGCCCATCATGCCCATCCCTGCTTACAGGATGAAGCCCCAATGCCTTGGCAGGGCATTTAAGGTCCCTTGCAATTTTGCCACAGCCTACATATCCATCTTTACTGCCCATATCCAGTGCCTCAGCCACACCTGCCTCCTGCCTGTTAGCGCCCTACTCACTCATACTTACTGGCCACTGACTGAAAGGCCCTTCCTCCTGTTCTCTGCCTGGAGGATTGTGGCACCTTTCTAGAACCTGCCCAAATGCAGCTTTCTGCAAAATGGGCCGCCATCCCCTGGTGGCTTAGAGACAGGGCCTTAGTGTGTTGGTTAGGCTGGAATACAGTGGCTATTCACCGGTGTGATCATAGCTCACTGCAAGCCTAGAATTTCTAATTGCAAGTAATCCTCCTGCCTCAGCCTTCTGAGTATCTGGGACTTCAGGTGCTAGTCAGCTGAATGCTTTCTTAAGTCTACTCAGCCTGCAATTAATTCCCTTTCCCCCCCTTATCCCACCCACAAATTCCCAGTCTCCTTCAGCACTTGGCTCTACTATCACCTTTAAATCGTTTAAAAATTATTTTTGACATAATTTCCGACTTGCAAGAAAGTTACAAGAATAGCACAAAGAATTCTTGTGTATCTTTCACCCCGATACCCTAAATATTGTTTGCGACATTAACCTTAACCTTCCACCCACTCAACTACCTACCTTTTTTTTTTTCTTTTTTTTTTTTTGAGACAGGGTCTCACTCTGTTGTCCAGGCTGGAGTGCAGTGGCACTATCTCAGCTCATGCAACCTCAGCATCCTGGGTTCAAGCAATTCTCCTGTCTCAGCCTCCCAGGTAGCTGGGATTACAGGCATGTGCCACCACGCCTGGCTAATTTTTGTATTTTTAGTAGAGATGGGGCTCTGCCATGTTGGCCAGGCTGGTCTCAAACTCTTGACCTCAGGTGATCTGCCTACCTCAGCCTCCCAAAGTGCTGGGATTACAAGCATGAGCCACCACACTGCTTCCCTTCCTTCCCTTCCCTTCTCTTCCCCTTTCCCTTCCCTTCCCCTTTCCTTTCCCTTCCCTTCCCCTCCCCTTCCCCTTCCATTCCCCTCCCCTCCCCTTCCCCTTCCCTTCCCCCTCCCCCTTCCCCTTCTCCCTCCCCCTTCCCCCTCCCCCTCCCCCTCCCCTTCCCTCCCTTCCTTCCTTTCCTTCCTTCCTTTTCTTTCCTTCTCTCTCTCTTTCTCTTTCTTTCTTTCTGTTTTTTTCTTTTTCTTTTTTCTTTGATGGAGTCTCACTCTGTTGCCCAGGCTGGAGTGCAGTGGCGTGATCTCGGCTCACTACAAACTCTGCCTCCTGGGTTCAAGCAGTTCTCTGCCTCAGCCTCCCGAGTAGCTGAGATTACAGGTGCCCGCCACCATGCCCAGCTAATTTTTTTGTATTTTTAGTAGTGACAGGGTTTCACCATCTTGGCCAGGCTGGTCTTGAACTCCTGACCTTGTGATCCACCTGCCTCAGCCTACCAAAGTGCTGGGATTATAGGTGTGAGCCACCACGCCTGGCCGCCCCTACCTATCCTTCTATGTACTGTATCTAGAATCATAATTTTACTTTTTCTGAACTACTTGTGAGTTACTTTACAGACATTACGCCCCTCTACTCCTTTAGTGTATATGCTTTGTAAAACCAAGGACATTCTCTTAGATAAGTATAGATAATCATCAAAATTAGGAAATTAACTTTGGCACCAACTATTTTATCTAATCCATAGATCTTATTCTGATTTCACAAATTGTCCCAATAAAGTTTTTTTTTTTTTTTCTTTTCAGAGACAAGATCTTGTTGTGTTGTCCAGGCTGGAGTGCAGTGGCACAATCATAGCTCACAGCAGCCTCAAGCTCCTGGCCTCAAGTGATCCTCACACCTCAGCCTCCCAAAGTGCTGGGTTTACAGGTGTGGGCCACTGTGCCTGGCCCCAGTAAAGTTCTTTAAAGCAAAAGAAAGTCCAAGATTAGACACCACATTTTCTTTGTCCCTCTCCTCTCCTCTCCTCTCCTCTCCTCTCCTCTTCCTCTTCCTCTTCCTCTTCCTCTTCCTCTTCTCCTTTCTTTTTTTGAGACAGAGTCTCGCTCTGTCGCCCGGGCTGGAGTGCAGTGGTGCGATCTCGGCTCACTGCAAGCTCCGCCTCCCAGGTTCACGCCATTCTCCTGCCTCAGCCTCCTGAGAAGCTGGGACTACAGGCACCCGCCACCACACCCGGCTAATTTTTTTTGTATTTTTAGTAGAGACGGGGTTTCACCGTGTTAGCCAGGATGGTCTCGATCTCCTGACCTCGTGATCCTCCCGCCTTGGCCTCCCAAAGTGCTGGGATTACAGGCGTGAGCCACTGCGCCCAACCTCCTTTTTGTTTTTCATGACAACATTTCTGAAGTGTCTAGGCCAGTTATTTTGTAGAAAGTACCTCATTTTGGGTTTGTTTGATGCTTCCTTGTGATGAGTTCTTGTTGTACTAATTTGGCAGAACTATCCCAGAGGTAACGCTCTGTTCATCTCAGTGTGTCATGTCAGGAGGTATGTGATGTCAATTTGTTTCATTTCCCGTGATGTTAACATGGGTCACGTGGCTGATTTGTTGATATGTCTGAGTCCTCCCCTGGCCCATGAAACCCTTCTCAAGGTCAAAGAGAGACTCCGTCTGATTCATCCTGGCATCATGGTAGCTGAGTACTTGGAATGTTGGGAGGTGAGGAATAAACACCTACAGAGCCCCTCCCACATGCCTAGCTCTGTGGTCACTTCTCATTTAAGACTTACAGAGACCCTATAATTTAGCCTCATTTTACAGGTGTGCTCAATGAAGATATATTATTTGCCTAAAAGCCCTTGACTGGAAAGTAGCAGATCCAGACTGAAATCCAGGTCTCTCTGCCACTTCCATAACACTAATTCCCTGGAACTGATACACCTAGTCAACATCATGCAATGCTTTGAATGAATGTTTTTAAAATATTAAACAGAAAAATCTAACACCAAGATGACCAAGAAACTTAACACCTTTCTATATCAGCAAGGATTCATTTTTTCCTTCCTTTTTATTCATTTATCCCTCCAACAAATATTTACGGTGGGCTTACTATGTACCAGATGGTGTTACAGATAATAGGGATATAATAGTGAGTAAACAGCTTACATTCTAAGTACTAGAAAACCCAACTAAGGTCATTTCAAAAAGAAAAAGGCTAGCATTAGAGTAGCTTCAAGGTTGGTTAATTTAGTGACTCAAAGGTGTCGTGGCTAAGGTTTGGGTTCTCTGAGACTCTTTCAGTCTTCTCCATCAGGCAACAAGGTGTTTGCTTTTGTTTTAAGCAAGACATCCTCAAAGGAAACACAGGGGATGTTCCTGTCGTTGTCCCTTTATATTAGCAAAGAAAGTCTTGCTAGAATCCTCCTGGCTGACTTCCCTTCCACCCCATTGCCAGAACTACGTCATCAACCCATGCCTAAATCCATACTTGGCAAGAGGATTGAGCCACATGCCTGGCTTAGGCTCTCTGCACTCACACCCCCACCCCACTCCAGACCACCTCTGAGCTCAACTTTCCCCAAAGCATTTGGTCATCAGAAGAGTAGGCAAGTGAACAAAATCGCAACTTTTTTTTTTTTTTTTGAGACAGAGTCTCACTCTGTCGCCCAGGCTGGAGTGCAGTGGCGCAATCTCAGCTCACTGCAAGCTCCGCCTCCTGGGTTCACGCTATTCTCCTGCCTCAGCCTCTCAAGTAGCTGGGACTACAGGCGGGTGCCACCACGCCTGGCTAATTTTTTGTATTTTTAGTAGAGATAGGGTTTTACCATGTTAGCCAGGATGGTCTCGATCTCCTGACGTTGTGATCCGCCCGCCTCGGCCTCCCAAAGTGCTGGGATTACAGGCGTGAGCCACCGCGCCCGGCCTGCAACTTTCTTTTAGGAAGGAAAGGGGGGAAAGATTGTTAAATAGCCTACTGACAAAATTTTTCAAATCTCCCCTCTCCTAGTTTACTAAATATTTAGACTCTGTGGCTTCTCAGAAACTCTTGTTTATACAAATATAAATTTGCCTCACTGCTATTCCTTGTATTAAGTTCTGCTTTTTTTACTCACCGTTAAGTCACATAATGTCTTTCTCTATATATTCCTATATCTTGTCCCATTCCAAAATAAGGTTGCTTTTCCATGAGTATACAGAATCTTAGCCAGGGGAGGTTTAAAAATATTTAATAGCTAGTACTAAGATGTTCATTGACCACTGCTTCATATGGGATCCTGAAGGCTGCTGGGCCAGGCATTTACTATTTAGTTGCTGGATCAGGGGAAGCTCAGGAGGATCCCAGTGGAGGGGCAAAGGAGATTTGGAGGACACTCTGGCCCTACTGTTTACCAGCTGATATGAAAGTATTTGTTTTAACAACTAGTATAACAGTCCCCACGTGACAGGCTGGATGTCGGTGCTAATCTGCATAATGGCCATTTCCAGTGTGAGGATAATGACCACGGCACAATTCTCCCAGCTTCTGCCCCACGGTCGGGCATCTGGGCTGTCTCCAGTTTTAACTGCAATATCAAGCTCAGTTCTGCACAACTCTATATGTGCTTTTGTTTCATTTTTATATTTTATAAACTTATTTATAAATATGTATTTCATATTGTTTCCTTGGAACGTATTTCCCAAAGTGGTATTCCAAGGTCAGAGGGTCTGATCAATTTTATAATTTGACTTGGTGATTTTAAAAGCATTTAACCGTGGGTTCAGAAACATCCTTGCCCATGTTTTCACAGACTCCTGTTGCTGGAGAGCTGGCAGGCAGTACGGTATGGTGGAAGGAGGGTGGGTGTTGGAGTAAGGAGAGCTGGGCTTGGGTCTGGGCAGTGTTTCTCTACTAGGAGTTGGGGACTTGGCAGTGTCTTAACCTCTGTGAAACTTGGTTTCCCCAACTGTGAAATGTGAAACGGGGGAGGTGCCATCTCTCCCAGCATCAGGCACAGCAGGCATCAGTTGCCTACATCTGTTCCTGATCTTGGCCTGAGGCCCTGGCCATCCTTGTCACACCCTTACCCTGGCCAGCCTTTGTGGAGGGTGGGCTGAGTAACTTGAACAAGTAACTGTCCAAATGTCAAGGAAGGTGTGGGTTCTGCACCACAAGGAGGGGTGTAGACTGCCATCTTCTGGTGCAAAGTGTTAGTGTCCAGATGATTTAGGGATCAAGCTACTCCCCCTTGTGTCCCCGTGAAGATCTGCCCCCACGGGGGAAGCTGCAAGAGAAGGAGAGGGAGGTTCTCCTAACACAGGCTGGCCCTAGAGTCTGGTACTTTAAGGTGATGTCCTCCTTCTGCCTGAGAGAGAGGAAGATGCTGGGTTTTGAAAGGCTGCTTGTAAATGAAGGTGCTTTTGGAGACTGTGGAGGTGATGGCAGAAGGTATCTTCGTGAAAACAGGGGGTCTATATCAGCGATTTATTAAACGGGTTCGGAGAGGCTGACAGCAGTGGTCAATCAGTCCACAAATATTTACAGAGCGCCTACCATGTGGCAGACACATGCTCTGGCAAACACTGTTGAACGAGACAGGCAGGGTTCCTGCTCTCATTGTCCAGTGGGAAACTTTGGTGATAAGGTTCGTTCTTTTTTAACTGATATGCTTTCTTTTTTATTTAGTTGGAGATAAACAGAAAATTAAAAGTAATTTAAACCACAATATTTTGCCTCTCAAACACTACAGCCGCTTTTATTTCAATACCTTCCAGCCCTCGCAGATGTATATGCACACTTTTAGCAGCGTTATGATCATAATGCATATGCGATCCTGAAGTTTGTTGTATTTGATAATAAACATCTCTACATTGCTATCAATCTTCATAATTATCCTTATCACTGTATAAGAGGCAAATGTGTGGCTGTACCAAAATCTATATAGCAATTCCCTCAAGTTTAGACTTTTTTTTTTTTTTTTTTTTTTTGAGATGGAGTCTCGCTCTGTCACCCAGGCTGGAGTGCAGTGGTGCGATCTCGGCTCACTGCAACCTCCACCTCCCGGTTCAAGCTATTATCCTGCCTCAGCCTCCTGAGTAGCTGAGACAACAGGAGCCTGCCATCACCCCTGGCTAATTTTTGTATTTTTAGTAGAGACGAGGTTTCTCCATGTTGGCCAGGCTGGTCTTGAACTCCTGACCTCAGGTGATCTTCCCGCTTTGGCCTCCCAAAGTGCTGAGATTACAGGCATGAGCCACTGTGTTGGCCTCTTTATGCAGATTTTTATTCCATTACTTCTGAATAATCATGGATATAGTTCTTCTTGTGTGTTTCCATATTAGTTCCCAAAGGAACTATTACTAATTTCCAATGCCACCAATATTGTATCAGTAAATCAAATTTGCTGCAATATCAGGCACATTGAGTATCATTGCTTTAAGGCATTTTTGAAAATATTTTTAAATAGAGTCCCAAATTTGCTTTCTGCAGCATATCTTTGGATGCCAGTAGGCAGGTTCTTTTTTTTTTTCCCCACATGTGCTATTTATAATTGCTGTTGTGTGAATGTCTGTTTATATTGTGGTTAAAAATATAAACAGTTGAATGAGTCCCTTGTTTGATGGCTTTTCTTAAGAGAGAAAAGCAATAGAAGATTGCATTATTATAGCCCAGAGGGTCAGAATGGCACATAGGGTGTTACTCATTGGGTTAATAACTCTGTCTGGAATCTTCCCAAGAAAACTCAGCTGTTTCAGGATCTAGAGTGCAAGTCTCTTCTGCTGCCCATAACTGCTAAGTGAGAAAAGTGATTCTATAACACCCTTGGTATGCTTGATTCAGTCATGGAAATGACATTATTTCTCAGTGTTTATGAAAAAGAGTTGGACACCAGCCTAGGTTACAATAATGCAAATGGAAAGTATGCAATTGGAGGGTTGTTTCCTAGTGACTTGGAAAAATGCATGGCATCCTTGAGTGTCTCAGTTGGAAGAAGGCCTCTTCAGATATGGCCCAACCCAGAGAAGTGAAGTGACTTGCGGAAGCTCACACAGCAAGCCAGAGGAGGACTAAATCCCTAGCTGGCGTCTATTTTAAATGAACCTGTGATTCTCTCCTTCCAGGCTGCCTCTCCTCTCCATTCCTTCTTCTCCCACCCATGGCCTGCCTCCTCCCAGCCTGCATAATTACCAAAGCACACTCTGGGAGCGCCTTCTGTCTTGGGAGTAGGTTTCCTTTTCCTACATACTCTCCAACAAGACCTCTGGGCCCTTCTCTCTGGGAGTTCAAAGTACTGTGCCACACGGTGTTCTGTGCAGTAGCTAAAATATTTTGCCAGAGCACAAGATCTTCTCAAAGAAGACTGCGGATGTTAGAAGCTGGGCCTGTGTGAGGGTGGGAGATCTTGACTTTGTCAGGAAGGCTTTTGGTTTAAAACCTTGCTGGGCAAGGTGACTCACGCCTGTAATCCCAGCACTTTCTGAGGCGGAGGCGGGTAGATCACCTGAGGTCAGGAGTTTGAGACCAGCCTGACCAACATGGTGAAACCCTGTCTCTACTAAAGTTACAAAATTAGCCAGGCATGGTGGCGCGTGCCTGTAATCCCAGTTACTTGGGAGGCTGAGGCAGGAGAATCACTTGAACCTGGGAGGTGGAGGTTGCAGTGAGCTGAGATCATGCCACTGCACTCCAGCCTGGGCAACAAGAGCAAAACTACGTCCAAAAAAAACCCAGCAAACACCTCACTACTATTTTCTGGGATGATTAGATGGAGAAAAGAACATTCGATTAACACTGACCATGTAGTAGGCACTACCTCCCTTAATTTCCTAAAAACACCTATGAAGTCAGAGATTTGGAAGTGGAGGTTCAGAGAGATTAGGGAACTTGATCGGCTCCCGCAGCTATGGTGTTACTAATCCACTGCTTCTGGGAAGGCTGATCAGAATCACCAGGGGCGGGGGAGCTTCAGACTGGTGCTCACATATGTTTCCCCGTGAGAACAGCTGCACCCTATGGTACTCAAGGTAGGATTTGTGTGCCAGGACACCACCCCACAGACGTCCTGGTCTGGACAAGTGTCAACAAACTGATGAGGTATAGCAGGAGCTAGAAATCCATATAGAGGGTTTGTGGCAAAGCCAAAGAAAATAGCATCTGGAAAAGTTCCTTCGGGAAGAAAAAATAGAAAAATCCTAAAGATTGGGACAAGGGGAGCATAACTCAAGACCAGAGGAGCGGGAAGCTTGGTGGGTGGGAGGGTGCAAGGGGGCAGGGCCCAGGACAGGCTGACCTGTTCCCAGGAAGGATGCTGGGGGTGGGAGGATGTGGCAGGGCTTGGGACAGGGAGGAGGTACCTGGGCAGAATCTCTGTCTACCACACTTGGAACAGGCAGGCAGCTGCTGTGCTAGGAGGAGCACTTGACCAGGAGGTTTAAGATGCAGTTCTGGCTGTGTAGCCTCAGACAAGTCACATTAGCTGTGACTTGCTTTCTTTCTCATTAAAAATAGGCATAAAAATAATCTTCTCTGCCTGCCTCTCAGTGGGATTATGGGAACTGACTGAGTTAACTCATATAAAAGTGTTTCATAAACTGTGAAACACTATACAAATGTCACAGAAGGATTATTAGATACAGCAGTAAGTTCTAACTCATTATTATTCAGAATTCCAGCAACTCGGCTTGTTCTTGGCTGTGTTTTATTGACAAGGCAGCATCTGATGCCCATTGAGATTCTGCTCATTAAAGCCTGGCACAGAGTTAGGCCCTCCCCACGCCAGCTCATTTGTCCTGATGTTCGTACACCCTCAGTCCAACTAGGATGGATCTCAGCTACGCAGAAAAATCTCTGATAGTGGTCTGACTGCCCTTGAAAAAAGCCTAACTCTCATTCTTAAAAAAAGCTTTTGGTGAAAACTTCATTCATACAAGAATATATATATGTGTGTGTGTATATATATGTGTATATGTTTGTGTGTGTGTGTGTATATATATATAATGTATAAGTACAGTTTACAGAATAATAAAACAAAACACACACTAAACTTTAGAAAAAATAATTACCAGTGCCTGCAAAGCTCCTATTGTCCTTCCCTGATGCATTCTCTTCACTCTCCTATCCTCGATTTTGGATTCATCTTTCTCTTGCTTTTTTTTGAGATAGGGTCTCACTCTGTCACCCAGGCTGGAGTGCAGTGCTGTGATCATGGCTCATTGCACCCTCAATCTCCCGGGCTCAATTGATCCTCCCACTTCAGCCTCCCAGGTGGCTGGGACCACAGGCACGTACCACCACACCTGTTTACTTTTTAATTTTTGTTTTTAGAGATGCAATTTCACTATATTACCCAGGGAGGTCCCAAACTCCTGGGGTCAGGCAATCCCGCCTCAGCCTCCCAAAGTGCTGGGATTACAGGCGTGAGCCACTGCGTTCAGCCTCTCTTACTTTTAGAAAGAGCTTTCCCTCCTATATATTATCCTTAGTTTTTCTTGCCTCTGGACTTTGATCAAGGGGATCATACTGTAAGTATTCTTTTATAACTTGCTTTTTGCATCTGTGATCTCTGTATGTTGATGCATACAGCTGTGGTTTATTCATTTCACAGCTATATAGTTTCCACTATGGGAATGTGTTAGAATTTATTCCTCCTACAGCAAATGGACATTTGACTTGTTTCCAATTTGGGACTATTTTAAACCATGCTTGTTTATGTCTCCTATTGCCTATACATGAGAGTTAATATTTATCTAGAAGTGGGATTACTGAGTCCTAAGGTATGCACGTCTTACATTTTATCAGATAAGGCCAAACTGTTCCAAGTGGTTGTACCAACCCACTCCCCCACCAACCATGTATGAGAATTCTCATCATTCTACATCCCTGCCCCTGCTTGATATTGCCTATGTTTTAAATTTCTGCCAGCCTGGTGGCTGTGGAATTGTATCTAATTTTTATTTTAGTTTGCATTTCCCTTATTACTAAGGAGGCTGAGCATTTTTTCATATGTTGGTGGTCTTTTTGTATTTCCTCATCCCTGAAATGCCTGTTCATGTCTTTTCCCCATTGAAAAAATTAAATTGTTCATTCTTATTGATTTGTCGAAGTTTTAAAAATAGATTCTGGACAGGAGTTCTTTGCCTGTTGTATGTGTTACAGTGATCCAGTCCAGTCTCCTGGCTTGGCTTCTCCCTCTCTGTATCATGTTTTTTATGACTAGAAGTTCTTAATTTTAGTGCAGTCGCCCTTCCTGTTTTCCTTGCACTTTTGGTGTCTTAAGTGATTTTTTTACCCGAGGCCCTAAAGACAGTCTGGATTTTCTTCTGAAAGTTTCAACATTCCAAATACCTTTCTTGGGACTGCTCTGCCCTGACTGAGCTCCTGAATCTTTCCACAACATGCTTCTGCAAGCCGGAGGTTATTTCCATTCCAGTGGGCCTCCTCTCTGCACAGAGGGCCCCCGAGTTCTGCCAAGTGCCCAGAGAAAGGCTCCATTCACAGGGCGGGCTGCTCTGCGTGGCCACGTGTGTCCTGCGCTCTCTGCCGGCCGCGGGCCCCTAGGAGGCGCCTTTGCTCCAGGCCTGGAGCTCCCTCCCAGGGCTCCTCTTGCACCCGGCTCCTGCCCCGGGGGCCCTTCCTTCCTGCAGACGGCGGGGGCGGCATCTCCTCTGCGGGGAGCCAGGATCTCTGCATGGGGCCACCGCCCTTGGGCCTCGCTAGCCTCGTCCTGCCCCTGACCCGCTGGAGCTGGGCCTCTCTTCCCATTCCTGCTACCTCAGTCCTGCTTTCAAACCTACCCTTTCACCTCCTGCTCAGACGCCTTTCTTGGCATCCTCTTGATTCCTCCCTTCTTGTCTTTAAGGGAGGCCCCGCAGTAACATTATTTTATGGGTCAGATGCTGCTGAGGGTTCAACCTACCCCAAACTGTTGCAGCATGTAACTGACGAAACTGCAGGCTCCCCAAAGGATCAGACACTAGGGAGCCTCAAAAGGTACAAAACCGAAGGGGGCACCGCATGTTTCAATGTTTGATTTTGCCTGACCTTTTCCGCTCCACCGGTTAAGAGTTGGCTCCATGGTTTCCTCTTTCCTCAGTTTCCTTATCTGGAAAACTGAGTTAATAATCACTACCTTCCCGTTTTTGTAAGAATGAAGTAAGATAACTTGGGTAAGGCTCACGGTACCTGGCACATAATAGAGATCCACAAATATTAGTTTCCCTTTATCTTAGTTTGAGACCCCAAAATAGACAGCCAGAGGCCGAGCTTGGGCACATATGCTTTTTTGGTTGGCTTCATATCTCAGGGAAGCAAGAGTGGAGGAAAAAGAGAAATGAAGCAGTCAAGCAGGAAGCAGATTCAGGGTGGTGTGGAGGGGCCGGAGCAGGTCAGGGGCCATGCGGGGTTTCCCTGGAGAGGCTGCATGGAGAACATGGAGGAGAGGAGAGCTCTCTGCCTGCCGGTGCCTGCCCAATTCCTATCTTTCATTAGTCAAAGTTCGCCTTGTGGGAGGTTGAGTCGCCTGCATTCTAGGCTGTTTCCCTCGGAGCCCTCTGGAGGACTTCTCGGGAAGCCAGACCTGCCTCAGGTCTGGGTGCCTGAGCTACTGCAGCTCCTGTTGCAGTGCGAGGGATGGGAGCCACACCACACCCTGACCGTTGTCCTTAGGGGAACCCGAGGCAACCAGTGGCATTAGCAGATGCGGTGATGGTGGTGGCTGTTAGGAATCCATGACCTCAGGAACAGTGTGAGTTACCAATAGGACCACTCTGGCCAAGAAGCAGGGTGAGGGGCCCAGATGCAGGATGGGAAAGGCAGGTGAGCCGCGTGGACCTGTGGCGTGAGTAGACTGCATTTGGCACACCTGTCACTTTTCTTGTGTTCATGCGAGCTCTGCTTCGCAGGACATCTAACATCAGGAACATTCACATTCATCAAATACCAATAGGGGTACAGAGATGAATGAAGCAGGCATGCGGTCTATGGTTTCATGCACTAAACAAATACTGTGTTTCAGAAGGATGGGGTGTTTTTGCTCATATCATTGTCCAGTGTGGGTCAGTTGTTCTCCTGAGTGGCTCTCCTCCATGTGGTGACTCAGGGATCCTGGCTGCCTTCCTCTTCTGAAACCATCATCTATACCATCCCAGTCACTTTGAAAGGGGCAGAGAGGATTGACGGCTCTCATGAGAGCTTTTAAGGGCCACATCACTTCTGCCTACATTGTCTTTGTTAGAATTCAAGTTCAAACCCAATCTAACAGCAAAGGCGTCCGGGAAAAGTTTTCCTTTGTGTCTAGGAGGAGGAAACATCATAGGAAAACACAGCATTGTCTCTACCACAGAATAGAGAGAAGTTAAGGTATGACCTCTGTCTCAGAGGACCTCAGGATCTAGCTGGGGAGAAAGAGCAACTCGAAGGAAAAGTTGAATAACAAAACATGATTGCAAATGCTTTGTCAACAGGATTCTGAAAATAGCAATAATAATAATAATAATAAAAAACAGGCTGGGCACAGTGGCTCATGCCCATAATCTCAGCACTTTAGGAGGCTGAGGTGGGAGGATTTCTTGAGTCCAGAAGTTCGAGGCTAGTCTGGACAACATGATGAAATCCTGTCTCTACAAAAATACAAAAATTAGCCGGGCATGACTGCAGGTGCCTGTAATCCCAGATACTCGGGAAGCTGAGGCAGGAGAATTGCTTGAACCTAGGAGGCAGAGGTTGCAGTGAGCTGAGATTGCGCCGTTGCACTCCAGCCTGGGCGACAGAGTGAGACTCCATCCCTCCCCTTCTCCCCCTGAAAATACTGTAAGAGTTCACATGACCAAGAGTGAATCAGAATGGTTGGATAAGGGTTTATGGAGAAGGTGGAACTCGAATTGGGTTTCGAAGGACTGGCAAGATTTAGCCACAGAATAGGAACTATTCTGCAGGTGGGGGAAGAAGCATAAACCAATGGCCACACTGGAGAAGGCAGGAAAGAGTTAATCCTGGTTAAGTGCAGGCACTAAGGAGTCCTCTTGATTGCTGGCCAGGGAGGAGGTTCCTATGGAGGGACTGGGGCGGAGTAAGGGAGGGCTGGACAAGAGTCAGAGAGGCTTCCTAGCAATTTGCCTCCCTTCCCTGTGCTGAAGTATTTCAGTGTTTTAACAACCAGAATGTCTTCATCAGTGCATATAGGCTGAACATCTGCCCTGTGTTAAAGACTTACAGTGGCTGAGGATGGAAAGAAAGGTTGGAACTAAATTGTGATAGACTGTGAGTGCCTGCATGTTTGAGATTTCCAAAACAGAGATGAACATCATTTATTTTCACAAAGCTTAGAGACACCGCCTCCCAATAATAACCAATAATAAACAAATGGTTACATAGAAATAAATGATAGTACATTCCTATGATAGGATACTCTGTAATCATTAAAATCCAACTTCTGAAGACTTTTAATGACAGAATAAGTGAAAACATAAAACTGTAGCGTATAAGATCAATTTAGTAAAGAAGAAATATAAAATTATCAAAACTAAAAGAATAAACATCTAACTGGAAATAGTGGTTATTTTTTAAATTGACAAATAAAAATTGTGTATATCAGTAACATGTTGTTTTGAAATATGTATAATTAGTGGTTATTTTTGAATGGTAGTACTATCATTGATGTTTCTTTTCATCAAGGTTTTTTTATGTTTTGACTTTTTCTATAATGAAAACATTACTTTTATAGTGAAAATATATAATAAATGTTATTCCTCAAAAGTATAAACATGTGGAGTTTGGTATGGTGGCTGCCATTGCCATTGTTTTATTCTTTCTTGCAGGTGAATCCCATTCTCATTTTTGCAGTATCTGAGAGCTGGGTGCCTACATGATGCGGTCCACAGTGGCTGAGCACCTTCTGCCCCTGGGATCTCAGACTCTGCCTGCCACAGAGCAGAGGACTGGAAAACCCCTCCCACTTGCTGTCATCATTCCTGAAAGGTCTTCAGGTGTGCCTGTAATTCCATGAATTCTCGGAGTGAATATCTACACCAGAAAAGCACATAACTACCATGAGCATAAGATGTGGGAGTGCCAAGGATTGACCATAGAACTATAGACAGTGGATCACAGCCAGATACAACTTCTCATTTTGTAGATGAGAGACCCGAGGCCCAGAAAGAGGAAGGCACTTGCCCATGGCCACACAGTGAGTTAGTGAGACTTGAGCCCAGGTCTGCAGGGTTCTGTGCTCTACTAGTCGCAAGCCGTTAGGCAATTGGCTTTCCTGGGTTCTGGTCAAATTCATTTTTTGCCTACTCTGCTCCATCTACACAGTCAGATGTGATTTGGGTTAAAGTTCATTGAATCATGTCTATTTCTCATCTGTTCAGTTTTGTGGCTCCCTGGGTCTCTTTGACTAACTTTGAGAACTTCTGTTCTTGTTAAATCCAATATGGTATCAATACATGGTGAAAATATTATCTGCAAACAGTCTGGCACTTCCTCAAAAAGTTAAACATAGAGGTACTATATGACCCAGCAGTTCTCCTCCTAAGCGTATACCCAAGAGAACCAAAAACATGTTCACACAAAATATGCACTCATATATTCAGCAGCATTATCCATAATAGTCAAGAAGTGGAAACACTCTAAGTGTCTATCAACTGATGAATGGATAAAGAAAATGTGCTATGTCCATATCACGAGATATTATGTGGCAATAGAAAGGAACGAAGCATTGATCCATGCTATAATACAGATGAACCTTGAAAACATTATGCTGAGTGAAAGAAGGCAGTCACTAAAGACCACAGATCATATTCCATTTACATGAAATGTCCAGAATAGGCAAATCCATACAGACAAAAAGTAGATTAGTGGTTTAGTGGTTTTCAGGGGCTGGGGGTGGGGCAATAGGAAGTGACTGCTAATGGATGTGGAGTTTCCTTACTGGCTGATGAAAATTAGATAGTGGTGATCATTGCATAACTCTGTAAATATATATATGTGTATGTGTGTGTGTGTGTGTGTGTATGTGTGTGTGTATATATATATAAACACTTTAAAAGGATGAATTTTGGCCGGGTGTGGTGGCTCATGCCTGTAATCCCAGCCTTTTGGGAGGCCGAGGCGGGTGGATCATTTGAGGTCAGGAATTCAAGACCAGCCTGGCCATTATGGTGAAATGCCATTTCTACTAGAAATACAAAAATTAGCTGGGTGGTAGTGGCACATACCTGTAATCCTACCTACTTGGGAGGCTGAGGCAGGAGAATTGCTTGAGCCTGGGAGGCAGATGTTGTGGTGAGCTGAGATGGCGCCACTGCATTCCAGTCTGGGCGACAAGAGTGAGAAAATAAACAAAAAGAAAAAAAAAAAAAAGGATGAATTTTATCGGATCTAAATTACATTTAAAAAAAGATGGTCTCTGATTAAAACCCAAGGAAAATGAAATTGGAGGAAATCCACAATGAGAAAAGTGTTACAGTATGAAGATCTATGCTTCAGCTAGACTTATACATGCCTAAAAAGAGCATTTATCAGTAGGTTTCCTACTCTGAAAAATGGAGTGGAATGGTGGAATGTGTCCTGCCTTATAAAGTAGCTACTCAGATGTGAATTAGATCTCAGTTCCTCTACTAAGTGGTTGCATGACCTTGGTCAAGTTACCTACCCTTCATCAACCTCAGTTTCTTCATCCATTAAATGGGATAATAAAGTCTCTCTTACAAGTAATGGCATGTATTGTGTCTTGCATTCACATTTAGTTGCCTTTGGTTTCCCCTTATCTCTTCCATAATCTCAGCAGTCACCCTGAGACTGCAGTGTTGGGGGTACTTTCGCTTTCAGTGTTTGGAAACTTTTCTGAGTGCTCCTTAAACTGTAACATGCATAGGAGTTCTTTCTTTCCCCTTAGCTTTTCTCAAACTCTATAGGTTTAGTGACTAGTACAAAGCTTCTCAAACAAAAATGTGCATAGAATAACTTGGGAATCTTCTTAAAAATACAGAATCTGATTCACAGGTCTGGGATGGAGTCTGAGATCCTGCATTTCTAAAAATCTCCCAGGCAATGCTATTGTTTCTGGTCCTTGGAAACACCTGACTAGCATGGTTCTAAGTCACCGGAACTGTGAAGCTAGAATGATTTATAGAATCTTCCTCGAGTAGCAAATTTAACTGGGTTTTATAACTAAAATGCTTTACAAAAATATAGTCCAAAATAGTGTCAAAAAGTTTTTTTAAAATTCCTTTTAGGGGCTGGGCGTGGTGGCTCACGCCTGTAATCCCAGCACTTTGGGAGGCCAAGCAGGTGGATCACCTGAGGTCGGGAGTTCAAGACCAGCCTGACCAACATGGTGAAACCCTCTCTCTACTAAAAAAATTACAAAAACTAGCCGGGTATGGTGGTGCATGCCTGTGATCCCAGCTACTCCGGAGGCTGAGACAGGAGAATCGCTTGAAGCTGGGAGGCGGAGGTTGCAGTGAGCTGAGATCGCACCATTGCACTCCAGCCTGGGTGACAGAGTGAGACTCTGTCTCAAGAAAAAAAAAAAATTCCTTTTAGATATTCACAGAAATCTCTGTAGCCTTCTCTGAGGGTACAGAGTTAACATATGAAATTCTAATGTGAACCACAAAAATTAATAGCAACACATATACTCATATGAAGTGTCAACATTTTTCAAGTGTAACTTGCATCTTGTATCTCCTTTATTCCACTTAGACCAGGTCTGGGAGGAAGGCAGAGTATGAGTGATTATCTCCATTTTGTAGATGACAAGCACTGAGGTGCAGGTAGGTTAAGTGGCCTGTTAAGGCCACTTAGATTGTCTGTGGCTGAGCTGAGGCACAACATGGAAGACCACTCCTCCCTGTACCTGTGTCCTGGGCCCACCCCCCTTATAATGACATGTCACAGGATTTTGTGTAACTTCAGATCTTCCCCCTGGTCCTGGGTCTATAAATAAGGCAACTCTGGGGATAAAGAGGCAAGAGAGGCCAGGCGCAGTGGCTCATGCCTGTAATCCCAATGTTTTGAGAGGCTAAGGCAGGAGGATCCTTGAGGCTAGGAGTTTGGCACCAGCCTGGGCAACATAGTGAGACCCCATCTCTAAAATAAAAAAGAAAAAAGCAAGACAGAGGACCCCCAGCAAAGGGTATCCTCGCATGTGCAAGATAATAGAGCTAGTAATATTTCTGCCCTTCTTCCTTTGGCCCCCACCCCAAAATTCAGAATTTAAAAATGTCACAGTCTTACCTACACTAAAACAAGCATGTTTGGGATCCAAACACCCATCTCGCTATCTTCTTGCCCTTGCTGTTTACAGGAAAGCAGGAAGGCTGCAGGTCTCCAGCCTTCCTTTCAGATGGCACACCACAGCTTAGCTGATGCAGGCTCCAGGAAACTCTCAGGCCTTTGCAGGGGGAGTAGAGGCAGAAACAAACTCTCTTCAGAGTTAGAGTTTCTCTCTGCTAACTCAATTGGACATTCATGAGTCTAAGAGTGTGACTTTCAGCATTGTAGGTTTCAACCTCGGGAGGTTTAAAAATGAAGTGTGGGCCCCACCCCCAGAAATCTGGGATTTTGAAAAGCTTTCCAGGCATTCTAACATATAACCAGGGTGGCAAACTGCTGAACCGTGGTCAAGAATTTGCATAGATCCCACCTACTACCCTGCCCTACAGGTGGGTTACTTCTATCCACTCTGTCCCACATACAGAGATTGTGCTCACCCTGAATTGAAATGTATAAATTCCACTCCTCACAAATGGGGTCATGTGTGTGAAGCGTGGGCTGGAAAGGAGATTGGTTCATCTCTCGGCTTCACCACTTGCTATTAGCAAAGCTGTACAGGGAGGGAGTTACAGGCACAGGCCTTCTGGGCCTGCATCCTGACTCCACTGATAACTAATTTAATGACTCTAGACACATTGCTAAGCCTTTCTAAGCCTCAGTTTCCTGATCTGGGAAATGGGGCTGTGGGTTGTTGAAGGGATGCTGGGCTGGGAAGAGAGCACAACTGCATGACCTGAGCATAAATGTCTCTTTACATTTTCCAACCTCAATACCTCACTTTCCCCACTCTGGTCACTGTTCTAAGAGGATGCAGGAGTTGACTAGGCCGGGCGCAGTGGCTCATGCCTGTAATCCCAGCACTTTAGGAGGCTGAGACGGGAGGATTTCTTGAGGCCAGTAGTTTGGGACCAGACTGGGCAACATGGCAAACCTCGTCTCTACAAAAAGTACACAAATTAGTTGGGCATGGTGGCGCCCATGGTCCTAGATACTTGGGAGGCTGAGGTGGGAGAATAGCTTGAGTCCAGGAAGTTGAGGCTGCAGTGAGCCGAGATCGCACCACTGCACTACAGCCTGGGCAACACAGCAAGACCCTGTCTCAAAACAGCAATGACAAAATAAAATAGATGTTGACTGGTAGCAGGAGTGGGGTCCAGCACCCATCTCCTAAATCTGCCGACCCACTCTATATATTATCCCACCCAATCAAATTAAATTGCATTTCTTCCTATTTAAGCTCATGTCTGCAACCCGATTCCATCTCTCCGTTCCACTTCACTCCCCATCTCACCCAGCCCTGGCGGCTTTCCTAACTGGTCAAAGCAACTGAATTTCATTCAGTTCAATTATTCTATATCCCTCTACTCGTAGAGTTGCCAGATTTAACAACCACCACCACAACAAGATACAAGATGCCCAGTGAAATTTGAATTTTAGGGAAGCATTGAGCAATTATTGTAGTACAAACATGTTCTGTGCTATGTTCAAATTTGAATTTGAGATCTTTTAAAATAAAAATTCCAATTTCAGCAAAATGTACTTTATCTGGCAACTCTACCCTGATATCACCGCTGGGGAAGAGTTGGCTCTGTGCCTCTGGGGCTTTTTCTTTCCCACATTATAGCGCTTGGATTGTAAGACAAATTATAACTGTTTCCCTGCAGACTGGGGGCAAGTAGGAGACATGTATGCAATTAATATTTCTTTTTTAAAATTACTTAGCATAGTTCCTGGTACTATTTGTGGAAGGTAGAAAGGAAGGAAAAGAGGAAGGGAGAGGCTGGGCGCGGTGGCTCACGCCTGTAATCCCAATACTTTGGGAGGCCAAGGCGGACGGATCACGAGGTCAAGAGATCAAGACCATGCTGGCTAACAAGGTGAAACCCCGTCTCTATTAAAAATACAAAAAATTAGCCGGATGCAGTGGCGGGCGCCTGTAGTCTCAGCTACTCGGGAGGCTGAGGCAGGAGAATGGTGAACCTGGGAGGCGGAGCTTGCAGTGAGCCGAGATCCCGCCACTGCACTCCAGCCTGGGAGACAGAGCGAGACTCCGTCTCAAAAAAAAAAAAAAAAAAAAAAAAAAAAAAAAAAAAGACAGAGAGGGAGGGAGAAAGGCAGAGATGACGGGGAAGGGTGTCCCTAGGTCTGAAGCCCCAACAGTACCTTTTAAGAAGGGGACTCGAGTGGTGGCCTTGGCCCCTTCTATCTGTAATGCCCGCAGCTCTGGTCAGGGCAGAAATCTCTGTGGCTCTGGGAAAGACTGTCTTGGGGCAATTAGCTTGGTAGGCACATTGTTGGCGTTAACATGGGACTGTATGGTGGACGCACCTGACGGCGATGCATACCCCGAGTCTACCCTGAGAATGACCCTGTATGGCAGACGCACCTGAATGCAGTTCTGAGCTAAGGAATCCAGGAGTGGCCAACCCGGAGTCATTCCTTATTTAGGAGGAACATCTGAGCCCCTGGCCCTTCCTGTGGAACACGTACAGGAAATTGAGGCCCTTCGTTTTGGCTTAAATGAAGGTTGCCAGGTGGAGATTGTTAGGGGGAGGGTACTAAGCGAAAATACTATGTAAACTACATGCCTTTTGCAAACAGTTGTTTCTCCCGTCCAGTCTGCCACCACTGGACTCTTTCCCCTGTATGTAAGCCCTTAATAAAACCCCATGTGTCCTTTGCTGGCTCTGGGTCTCTTCTTTGGCTTTTTGAGCCTGGTGCCATTCCCCAATGGAGTCGATAGGGGTTTGGCACAGCAGGGATCAATCCAGTAACCCTGCCCTCCCCCGACCCATGGGAGGAGATAGCGAAGAATGGTCTCACTTTACATCAACTGCACTCCCTACAAAGTTAATCATCAACCCCATCCCAATGCATCTTGCAGAGATTGGAGGTGGAGTGGTGGGGTTTTGGGGGAGAAATGAGGTACCGGTGCTGCGGAAATAGCGCTGTGCCTTTCAGAAAGTTTATACAGGGCTAGCTGGTCCCACAGCTGGAGGTGCTCTAAAAATGTTAAACGTTTCCAGCTGGTGGCTCTTGGGCAATTCTGGAAATGAGGAAAATCCCACTATCATGTCCTTAAAATACAAGGAGGCAGGTACTACACCAAGGACGTTTACCAACAGGACAGGGGCAGGGCCACCTCTGCTTGGCAGGGGTGAGGTGGAGTGAGGTGAGGTGAGGTGGGGCGGGGCACGGCTGAGGTTGGACAGTGACTTGAAGAAGCCAGGCACCTGCTCAGAGAGGGGAGGGGCCTTCCAGCCAGAGAAGAGTATTTGCAAAGACCTGGCAGGAAGGACAGGGAAGAGTCAGGAATTCTGGCCTGGCTGGCTGGTAGAGTGCCTGGGGGCAGAGGAGGGAGATGCTTCTGGAAAGTGGGTTGCAGACACTTGTGACGGTTATGCCTGCCCAAGTAAGGGGCACAGCCTTTTGTTGACTTAATGGGGCACTCAGTCTTTAGGTAGGAGAGTAACATAATAAAATGTGCGTTATTTCAACTTTTTTTGCATATTATCTCTTTATGATAAAGGGTATTACAATGGCCTGTATATTTAAACATTTTACATTTCTAACATGTTTTTAAAATTATAAGGTGTGGCAGGCGCCGTGGCTGAAGCCTGTAATCCCAGCACTTTGGGAGGCCGAGACGGGTGGATCATGAGGTCAGGAGATCGAGACCATCCTGGCTAACCCAGTGAAACCCCGTCTCTACTAAAAAATACAAAAAATTAGCCGGGTGAGGTGGCGGGCGCCTGTAGTCCCAGCTACTCGGGAGGCTGAGGCAGGAGAATGGCGTGAACCCGGGAGGCGGAGCTTGCAGTGAGCTGAGATCTGGCCACTGCACTCCAGCCTGGGCGACAGAGCGAGACTCCATCTCAAAAAAAAAAAAAAAAAAAAATAGGGTGTGCAATATTCCAGAACAAAAATTTCCAGGGGATTTTATAAAACAATTAAGAGGAGATACATTCTTTGTGGAGCTATTTTAATATAGTAGGCTGCTGTATATACGTTTTCATTTGTATTAAATTATAAGGGGTATTAAGTAATTGTAAAGTCTGAATAAATCTACGTTTATAGAAGAATATTGCCAAGGTCAACACAAGTTACTATTTTTATTTGCATTTTCAATTAAAAGATTAACTGAAACAAAAAAACCTCACCCAGTGACTCCTGACGTGTACCGGTGCTTACTTGACACACAATATTTTCCCACTTCTGCAGTAACATAGGCAAATAATTCAGTGACTTTTGTGCTTTTAGAAACAACAGCCGAGTTTCAGAAAAAAAAGTATTTTCTCTAGTTCTTCACAGCTCACCTTTAATATTACTTGTTTTTTTTTTTTTTTGTTTTGTTTTTTGTTTGTTTGTTTGTTTTGAGATGGAGTCTCACTCTGTCACCCAGGCTGGAGTGCAGTGGTTCAATCTCGGCTCACTGCAACTTCCACCTTCCCAGTTCAAGCAATGCTCTTACCTCAGCCTCCCAAGTAGCTGGCACTGCAAGCGCCTGCCACCACGCCTGGCTAATTTTTTGTATTTTTAATAGAGACGGGGTTTCCTTGTGTTAGCCAGGATGGTCTTGACCTCGTGACCTCGTGATCCCCCGCCTTGGCCTCCCAAAGTGCTGGGATTACAGACGTGAGCCACCGCGCCCGGCCCTATTTGGGTATTTCTAAAACTACTTGTACTTTTATTTAAAAAATTTCAAAACATACAGAAAAGTTGCAAAGACCATACAACAAGCGCCAGTATACTCTTCGATGAGATTCCCCAGTTGTTAACATTGGACCACAGTCTCTCTCTGCACCTCCTGGGTGTTGCTGTCTCTTCGGTTCCCACCTTTGGAGAACCTGAGGTCTTGCCCTGCTCTGAAACTTTTCAATCTTCCCTCTATCCAAAAAATTGACACCCACCAGCCTCCCAGTTTCTCGTTGTACTTCATTCTTTGAAATGAGGAGTAAGAAGATTTGAGCTCAAATTCTGGTTCCTCTACCTTGTGACCATGAGGAAGACAGTTTCTGGGCTCCAGTTTCCTCATTTTTAAAATGGAAAAATATGTGGGGGAAGGGGGTGGGGGAAGGGAGAGCACCAGGACAAACAGGTAATGCATGGGGGGCTTAATACCTAGGTGATGGGTTGATAGGTGCAGCAAACCACCATGGCACATGTTTACGTATGTAACAAATCTGCACGTTCTGCATGTGTATCCCGGAACCTAAAATACATTTTAAAAATAAAATGGAGGAATAATGCTTTTAAAAAAATGTATATGAAAGTGCTTTGTGAACCCTAATGGCTCCATAAACATGTAAGGGGCCATTATTACCATAAATGAAATCCTCTGATGTATTAACAGCTTAATGAGTTAATGCTCCCAAGTTATCAAGGCAGCCCGATGAACTGGGAACCACTTTGAAGCCTGAGAGATCTGTCTGCCTTTAATTACTTGTGTGACCTTGGGCAACGTTGTGTAACAGACTCTCTGGGGTCTTAATCTCTTAATCTACAAAAGGAGATCCCGATCCCTACCTCACAATGGAGTTATTTATGTTTGCTCAGCCCCACAGCTTGCTGGACTGACCAGGGCTGCAGTAGAAGGGAGAGAGGTGAGGGTTGAGTGTTGGGGTGAGAGGGCACAGGGGCAATGATTCTCAACCTTGGATGCACATTGAAATTATGTGGGAACTTAAAAAAAAATCCCAATGTCCAGGTTGCACCTGGAACAAATTATGAGACTCTCCAGGCGGGTGAAGCCAGGCATCAGTATTTGTTAAAGCTCCCAGGCGATTCCAATGTCAAGTGAACTAACAAAGCTAACTTCTGCTGTCCCTTCTCTTCTCTCCCTTTGGGACCATGACCCCAAAGAGTAACTAATGGGGGCAACCCTAGGCCTGGTGCAAAGTGGTGAAGAAGGCACTCCAGGGTAGGCAGGACGTTCAGATCCTCTCCAACACAGGCAGCTGCACGCTGGGGCTGCCTAAGCTTCCTGAGTGTATTTAGGTCCAAGTCATTAAGTGACATCATATGAAAGCTAAAAAGATCAGACTACAGCATCATGTTGATACCCCTTCTCCCTTACCACCACATCCCCACAAGTACAAAGGATCTTATTTTTAAAAACTCTCCTTAATGATAGCTATGTACTGAAATGTTGTTGAAGCTACCTGTTCAAAACATCAGCGATACACTTAAATGTATAATAAGCACATTATGCATTTAGCCTGGGTTTAGAATTGTCAGCCTGCCAACAAGCTGCGCTGTCAGCCAGGGCTTCCAGGAGACCATGTGGGCACCCTCCAGCCAGGTCCTCCTATGCCGGGCTGTTCCCTAGCCCGCATTTGAATAATTTGAGTTTAGGAATTACAATGAAGCTTTGCATCTATATTATGTTCTTGCTAGCATGTTTTGGGGAAGGCTATAATTGAGTGCCTCTGCCCCCAAAGATGGGGAGCAGAGTCCTTCTGCTTTGTCAAAAGGGTGGCAGGACAAGAAGGAACTAGACCCAGAAGTCTTGGCTCTGAGGATCCCTCTCTCCTTCCATGAGCAGTTGCCTTTGCTTTTTGGAGAGCTTTCCTTTCCCAGGTAAATGGCTAGTTTCACCTGGCATGACGTTTGCCGGGCAGATGCTGCAATAAATAGTGCAGGTGATTCAAATTGTCTAGGTGACCGAACACCTGGAGGTTGTGGTGCTTTTTCAGCTACTGTGCACTGATCACTTACTATGTGCCACGTGCTTGATGGACATTGTGGTATCTAAACTGCTGTACGTTATGCAAGGTGGATCTATCCCCACTTATTTTCCAGTGATGAAACAAAGGCTCAGAGAGGTAATAGTTGCCCAAAATTACACAGCTAGTAGATGGCAAGTCCAAGACCGGAAACATAGAGCTGATGGACTCCACTCTCAGCATGAAGCTACACTGTTTCATGAGGCCCGAGTTATCAGCCCCGCCACCTCCTCTGGCGGTGAGGCCTCCTCAGAAGCAGGAGGATTAATGAGCAAGTCTTGTCTCCACCTGAAACAATCAAACTGAGAGGTGGTACCTGCAAAAGTCCTCCCCACCCAGAATGATTTCCTCTTACCTCCACAACCACTACCACAGACATGACGATAATTACATGAAAGGCGTCAAAGAAAGACATTTCTTTCACTCTGGCATCGTGGGAATGTCCCCAGTCTTTTCTGGAAAGGTCTCACGTGGGCACATCTAGAACACAACACAGACTGTCAAGACTCATCTCTTTCATGCCCAATGTTTTTGGGCCACTTTTTGTGCCCACCCATTGCTGTTCCCCCTGGGTAGCAGAAGCCGGAGTTGTAATACATGTATCTTAACATCTAGTCTTGATTTTTAAAATTCAGGTCTATAGCACCTCACAATCACAGTATTGTAAAGCTGAGAAAGAACTTGAAACTCATCCATTTTATTTTGAGACAGGGTCTCACTCTGTTACCCAGGCTGGAGTGCAGTGGTGTGATTGCAGCTCACTGCAGCCTCGACCTCCCGGGCCCAAACAATCCTCCAACTTCGGCCTCCTGAGTAGCTGGGATCACAGGCATGCGCCACCACGCTTGGCTAATTTTTAAATTTTTGGTAGAGATGGAGTCTGTCTCTATTGCCCAGGTTGTTACTGAACTCCTGAGCTCAAGCCATCCTCCCACCTCAGACTCCCAAAGTGCTGGGATTACAGGCCGCTGCGCCCACCTCATTTTAAATCTCCCTTATTTACAGTTGGGGAAACTGAGGTCTAGAGCTGCTCAGCACTTGCTAAGGCTACATCATGTGGTTAGTGGTGAGGGCATAGTATTCCCACAAAAAGCTGCTGGATCATGGGCTCCTTTTCTCTTTGTCTCAGAGCTTTGTTCCTCTCTCACACTTGATTCTTTTTCTAGCCTGCTTCTGGGACTCCCCCATTGAGAGATAAAGCAAGCCGAGCAGGACCTGTGGGCACAGAGGACGGAGAGGGGCAGCCACTCACCTTCAACCCCAGGCTGCATCTTGGGATCAAATGCAGCCTGGTGAGAGGCTGGCCCCAGAGCATCTTTGCCTCGGAAGCAAACGTCCTGAGGCCACGACTCCACATGGAGATAGAGACACAGGTGAAGTTTCTCAAATGGACGCCAGCCTGAGGAAGCCCCAGTGGCAGGAAATTGAAGGAGGCCTGGATCCTGGTCCCCACTGATCCCGAGAACCAGCCGTGAGCTCCAGAGAGCTTCTGGTGTGTAGCAAACGCTTAGTGAATTACTGCCATTGAAACCACCTCCGAACCTCACAAGGAACCCAGACACATGTCTTCGGGCATCTCACTTTGTTTTGGACAAAGAAGGATGGCTCACTTTTAATCAGCAGATTCAGTGCTGAATGACCTTTAGCTGCTCTTCAAACATCCCACTGATCTTTAAAGGAAGATTTCTTACCATTGAAAAGCTTCAAAGGAAAGTGCCACAGACATTGAAAGTATTTCTACAAGAAGAGCTCCCCCAAAGGCTTGGCGCAGTGATTTTTCAACCCTCTGCATGTTAGAATCACCTGGTAAGATTTGAAAAGCCCCCAAGCCCTGACCCCACCTGCCTAATTCAGTCAGAATCTCTGGGAGGTGGGACCACCGGATATCAGTATTTTAAAGTACTTCGGCAGGTGATTCCAATGTGCCAAGGTTCAGCCCCACTGATGGAATCAGTGGAGTCTCCCAGGGTGAAAAGGGCAGCCATGGTTTGGAGACCGCAGTTCCCATGTGATTGCTCAAAACCCCCCCCCATTTAACTGCCTTGTTGTCATTTTCGTTTTCCACCCTCTCCCTGTAACACACACACCGTGGGTCACACCTGGATTTATTTCATTGCTCTGATTGGATTCAGGGGCAGTCAAACCTAGCACCACGGTTCAGCAGTTCTGGATGGTAACTTTATAGGTGGCTCCAGCCTGTTACACACCCTGAGGTGGGAAGGAGGAAAGCAACAGTTCACAAAAGCGTGGTCTTCCTGTTGTTCTGTTGGTTGGTCTCAAGCCTAACTCTCTTTGCCCCTTCATCCTTGCTGCTGGAGAAACCCAGGAGTCTGCGGGTGATCTTGGATAAGTTACCTAGTGTCTGTGGGCTTCAGTTTCTTCATCTGTAAAATGGGAATAATACTAACCTCTTAGCACTTAAGGAGCAAATGAAATTCTGTGGATCAAACACCTGTCCTAGTGCCTGCTCACGGGGAGAGGCACTCACTGAACAGTAGCTAATGTTTGTATTCACCAATTTGCCAGGCCCTTCATTATCATACAAAAGACTCAAAGGTAAGGACGGAAGTGGAGATGTTTCAAATCTCAGCAGATGATCCTAATGTGTAGAGGGTTGAAAATCACTGCTCCAAGCCTTTGGGGAACTCTCCTTTCAGAAATGCCTTTAATGTCCGTGGCACTTTCCTTTGAATCTTTTCGAGAGTAAGAAATCTTCCTTTAAAGATCAGTTTATTTTTAAAAAGGATACTACAGCGGTCAGTTCTATTTTAATGTGCATAGGAGAGGTGAGGAATTTCCGCTTCTTCACTGTTAACTGCTGAGATGTGAATACTGAGATCACAGTTAGCCACTTAAACTTGACAGTTAATGTCCCTTCAGTGGATGTTGGCCCAAGAGAACCCTCACAGGAGGGACCACATTTCGGTGCCATAACCAACAGCAGATACGAAAGTCTGTTCAATGTCAAGAGCTTATCTTTTTTTTTTTTGAGATGGAGTCTTGCTGTGTCGCCCAGGCTGGAGTGCAGTGGCGCCATCTCGGCTCACTGCAAGTTCCGCCTCCCGGGTTCACGCCATTCTCCTGCCTCAGCCTCCTGAGTAGCTGGGACTACAGGCGCCCGCCACCACACCTGGCTAATTTTTTGTATTTTTAGTAGATATGAGATTTCACCATGTTAGCCAGGATGGTCTCGATCACCTAACCTCGTGATCTGCCTGCCCTGGCCTCCCAAAGTGCTGGGATTATAGGTGTGAGCCACCGCTCCTGGTCAGTTTTTTTTTTCTTTTTCTTTTTCTGAGACAGAGTCTCACTCTGTCACCCAGGCTGGAGTGCAGTGGTGTGATCTCATCTAACTGCAACCTCTGCCTCCCAGGTTCAACAATTGCCTCAATAGCTGGGAGTAGCTGGGATTACTGGTGTGCACCACCATACCAGGCTATTTTTTTTCTAGTTTTAGTAAAGACAGGCTTTCACCATGTTGGCCAGGCTGGTCTCAAACTCCTGACCTCAGTATGGGCATGTCTGGAAGTCCCATCAGGAACTGCTGATCTGCCTGCCTCAGCCTCCCAAAGTGCTGGGATTACAGGTGTGAGCCACCACACCCAACCCTATCTTTAATGATCAAAAGAAACAATTCACAGCTATGTACTTGCAAGGTTCTAACTGCTTTAAAACTGGGGCACCGTAAGAGCTGAGAGGAAGAGCACCCCCCATCAGCAAGAGTTAGAATTCCTTAAGTTTACCAGAGGCTTTCAGTTTTCAAAGTATTTCCTATATTCATTGCTGTAACTTTGGGAGGAAGGCAGAGGCGGGGGACGTATACCCATTTTACAGATAAACTGTGGACTAAAGTTACTCAACAGAACTGGGACTGAAACATCTGACATTTCCAAGACAGCATACTGATTCTGTAGCCACCAGAGGAGAAATGGACTCCACTGGAAGCCTGCTATGAGCTGGGCACCGTGTTAGATGTTCAGAAGAACAGTGAACAAGACACACATGTGTCCTCCCAGGGCCCAGTTTAGTGGAACTTGACCAAGGGCCTCACTCTCATCTCCAGTTTACTCTTCTGTGCGGGGTGCTTGCTCTTGAACCTGACCTTAGCAGTGACTCTCCGTGAATCCCTACTGGGGACATGCTCCGGAAAGGCAGCTACGATTGCTCATCAGCCAGATATGCGGCTTCTCCAAGGCCACAGCTTATGGCCACTCTGTTTGGTCAGCTGGTGCCTTCACATGGCCGGTGATCAGAGCCCTGCACGTGTCATCCCTCACATCTCAGACACTTGGGGTCTCCAGGACCAAGCCAGAGCCCAGCGGTCAGAAGCCTGGCCTCACTTGTTGGTCCAAAGCTAACAGAGGAGCCTCCCTGGTGGGTATTCCCTTAACCACAGTCTGAATTACGACCCTTGGCCACAGACTGGTGACTTCTGTAAGTTAGGTGTTGAAGGTGGAAGAGTGGGGAGGAGGAAGGCGGGGGAGCTATTTTCATCTTGTCACGAGGGCTTAAAACACCAGCTTCTCTTGTGCCTTATTTAGATGAATAGTCTTGACCTAAAAAAAGTCAAAGCTGTGACTCAGTTGAGCTCCCAAGTTGCTCAAAATGCTCTGAGCTCCTGTCTGGGGCTATATTGAAGAATGTCTTTGGATAGTGTGAGGTGGGTACCCTATTTGGGCAAATGAAAGAGCTTTGGAAATCATCCCCATGGTTTTCCAGCCCAGGATGGAAAGCACAGGGGTTTGAGAGTCCAACTTGCTGTTTTTGTCCACTCTTAATTTTAAACAGCATGACGGTGTGGGGAGGGGCTTGACCATTTAAAGAGAAGTATGTTTCTAGCCTTCCAAGGCATAGGGTATGGGACTTCCAGACATGCCAAGGTGAGCCCAGAGGCCAGGCCCCCACTAAGGAACCACACAGGTGATGTGTACCGGGGATGAGGTCCCCTGGGCAGAAGAGCCATTTGGCAGGGCCATGGGTGGGGAAGGCATGTTCATCACCAGGATAGCCCAAGGGAAGATTGTGGAGTCTGTCCATTTGCCTCTGGTGTCCCGAGCTGCCCTATGATCGCTGCCCAGCCCCTATCCCAGGTCTAACTGTTGCGTCCTGTTCATGTCTTCTTTTCCAGAGAGTATCCCATACTCCAAAATGATCCCTTTGCCTGGCCACACCTGTGTCTTTGTACTATTGCTTTTTATTCATGTAGAACCCTCATTGGCGGGAGAACAATGTGCTCCCTCACTCTGTCCCAGTGTCCAGGCTGTCTGGGCTCAACATCTAAGCAGGATGTACACGACATGACCTGGTATGAAGGCAGATGTGTGAGTTCTGGGGACTTGGGTTAAAATCCTACTCATGCTGCTTCCTGGCTTGGTGACCTTGGTCTAAGGCTCTTAACCTCCTTGAGCCTCCATTTCCTTTTCTGTGACAATTTCATGGGCTACTAATCCATAGAAACATTTCTACCAATGGCTTCAGACAAATATGTGCAATAACGGTGGTCCTTGCACACATGTTGGAATCAGCCTTTGGTTGGAATGTCAATGCCAGTACCACCCAACCATCCCATCCAACACAGACAGGTTTGGCTGAGTTACAGTCAGAATCTAACGATGGCTTTGACACCCAGAAGAGTGTGTGTCATTCTCACAGCGCAGGCTCTGCAGCCAGATTACCTGGCTGCGTTTCTCAGGGCTTCCCCTACCTGGCTGAGTGATCTTGGGTGGGCATCTTTGTCTCCTCATTGAGGGTGTGGGTAATACCAGTGCCCACCTCATGGTGTTGTGAAGATCAAATGAGTCGATTCATGTAAAGCTCTTAGAACTGCACCTGGCACCAAGCAGGCACTTGATGAATATTATCATGAGTGGCTTATCTTCGTAAAGAATGCTCAGATGCATCATCTAATTTGCAACTTGATTTCTACAACATCCTGTGAGAGGTAGAGCATCATATCATTTTGCAAATAAGGAAACTCAGATCCAAAGTGATAAAATGTCTCACTTGAGAACAGAGCCCAGGTTTTCTGCCTGCAAGACGAGTGCTCTATTTTCTCTGCTGCATGGACAGAAGTACCCTTAACATTCAACAACAAAGGCCCCTCGCAGTCAAGTCACAAGTCAGTATTTTTGTAAATTCTCGTCAGGGACTGGATAAAAACAAGGATAGGTTTAGATGCAGTTTTTGCATAGTGGGTCCTCATTCCAACGTTAGCAGCGCAATAAGGTCAGGTGTGACCTGCCAGGTGACAACGTTTCTGCAAAGATGACCTCAGAGTTCCTCTAGGGCAGAAATGGGTGCTCTTTCTGGGCTGGTGGTGGGTAGGAAGGTGGTAAGAGAGGAGATGAGGGGTCAGGTGTATTCCCCTCTTTGGTGTCTTCCAACAAGCTGTGTACTGAGGGATTTTCTTCACTGGAGTTTGGCTGCTGTCATTAAATGCCCACTTCAATTAAACACAAATAATAATAAATTTGGTTAAAGCCGGAATCCAACGTTCCGAATTGAAAAACAGTTCCAGAAATACAGAGAGGCAAATGCAACCAGAACCCTCTGCCTGTGGAAGCAAGGATGACTGAGCACTGGTTCCCTTCATCTTGTCCCCATTCCTTCCAGTTATCCACCTGCCCGTCCATGCAGTCATTCTGTCATCCAGCATGCATTTATTCAGCTCTGCCTCTTACAGCCATCCCCATGACAGTTTCCTGTGGCTCATCCAGCAGTCACAGCCCCAGCTTAGAACAGTAGCCCTGGCGTCTCTCCTCAGGGGCAAACCTGGCCAAAAGCGACGGCTCAGCCTCTTTGGTTTCCCCCTTTTCCCTCCCTCTCTCCCTTTTAATCTGGACCAGTGTCCTCAGACATGGCCAGGATGGTGATTTCCCAGAGTACGGCTGTTATTTTGTTTCCAAATTTGGCCCACCTGGATGCCATGTGTTTAATTTCAAGGCACCATTGGGCCCTGTTTTTCCTCTGCTTCTCAGAAACGGGCCCTCTCAGAGTCACCTCTTGGGTCCTCTCCTGCCACACACAGCTGGTTCCACCCATGCCCTCTCATCAGAAGGGCCCAGAATGACTCCCCCCTTGGTCACTGTGTGCATCAGGGCCTGAGTCAGGAGATGCTCAGGAACCTGGACACCCTACTTTTCTCCAGTGACAACAGATGCAGTGGGCAGATGAGAGGGAGGCCAAGTGGAAAGCACAGAGCAACAGGAGGCAGGGACCTGGGTTCTTCTTGGTTCTTATCCTGACTGCCAGCAGCGAACTCGCTCTCAAACCCCAGGGAAGAAGCTCCACCTTTCTCTTCCTTGTTTCCTTATCTACACCTAGGGATGGGCACCTGGCCTTCACTATAGGGCTATAGAAAGGACCATGAGAGACAATATGGATGCCACATTTTAAGAGATTCCAGTCCTATCTGAAAATTAGTTATTATGGGCAACAGATTGATACAGGGACCAAAAAGAGTCCTGGCGATTCAGATGCCTGATTCTTACCACTGGCTTAATACTTTTATGCAACCAGCAAATAAGATGGACCCCTTCCATGATCTCAGGCTGGAAGTTCATGCCCAGACAGTGCTAGGAAGGGTTGAGAGACTGGGAGTCTATGACAGAACAAGTTCATATAACCCACAGGGCAAGTAGCTAGAGATCGTATCGCTGTTGGTGCCTGTGGTTGAAAAATGCAGCATGGTCTTAAAATCTGTAGCAATAGTGTCTTAAAAGGCACCAATATGAGAATATTCATCTGTGTATTATTCTTTTTTTCCAAAATATTTTTTAAATTTAATTTTAAGTTCTGGGATACATGTGCAGAATGTACATGTTTGTTACATGGGTAAACGTGTGCCATGGTGGTTTGCTGCACCTATCAACCCATCACCTAGGTATTAAGCCCCAAATGCATTAGCTATTTATCCTGACGCTCTCCTTCCCCCCGCCCCCACCCCACAGGCCCCAGTGTATGTAGTTCCCCACCATGTGTCCTCACGTTCTTATTGTTCAGCTCCCACTTACAAGTGAGAACATGAGGTGTTTGGTTTTCTGTTCCGTGTTAGTTTGCTGAGGTTATTTATTTGAGACAGCATCTTACTCTGTCGCCCAGGCTGGAGTGCAGTAGCACAACCTCAGATCACTGTAACCTCTGCCACCCAGGTTCAAGCGATTCTCCTGCCTCAGCCTCCTGAGTGGCTGTGACTACAGGTGCACGCTACCATGCCTGGCTACTTTTTGCATTTTTAGTAGAGACAGGGTTTCACCATGTTGGCCAGGCTGGTCTTGAACTCCTGGCCTCAAGCGATCCTCCCAACTTGGCCTCCCAAAGTGCTGGAATTACAGATATGAGCCACCATGCCAGGGCCAAACTTCATTTATTTTTGAATCACTGTATCTTTTTATTCCCATTTCCCCTGATATCTCTCCCTTAAGCTGATCATAATTCAAAAACAAGGTTGAAACAACAGTTCAAGCTTCATTTTTTCATTTGTGTTTCTTGAAAGAGTTTTAAATATCCTGCTCTTATTTTTAAATTGGGTGGATAGAATATTTTGTGAATAGTGAAGCCATCAAGCAACAAAATGTATTTTTGACTAACACACCAGAATTTTTAGATCAGAATGTGTTGAAACTACTTGCAGAGGATTCTTTCTCAGATCCTCAATGAGAGCAAATCTTCCTTTGGGGGAAGATTTTTAGAAACAGCCAAAAATGAGTAGAATATCTGAGGCTTTAACAGCCATCCTTAGCATTCTCTAACAAGGTTTCTACTTCTCTTTCCTAGTGCCTTGGGCAAGCTCCCTGGGTTCCATTCTTTAATACTCTCCCAAGTATGCCTGCTTGGTGACAGGCTCTGGGGATGGGCAGTTACTCTAGGGTCTTCTGTTCATAGGCCTCCTCCAGCCCTACCCTTCCCCATGGGGCAAGGAGCTCATGGGCCCAAGTGGCTCTGTCCCACTAGGCCATCCTTAGGACTCCAGAAACTCTCAAGTTCCCTGCCCAAGAGTCCCCAAATGCATTTTCAGGGCCCATGTGGCCTCTCCTTCCATCTCTCCAGCCAAGGGCAGACTGCCCTGCTGCTGTGCTTACTCTTGGCCAAGGGAGGAAAGGGCAACTGTTTGTGGGGGGCTGGGGTATTGAGGGGCATTCACCCGAGATCCCTCGTGGTGTGAGACAGAGCTGGGAGTGAAAGAAAATGGGGGAGAGGAGACCTCCGTGTTGGGGGCCCTCCCCTAATGCTATATTTGGACTTGGAACTTTAAGGAGTGTGAAAATTCTAAATCTGAACCTGGCACTCCATTTCGTTATGAAAGTATTTGTCAAGCTAGGAGGATAGAACATATTTGATTTCATGTTATGTTAGCTTGATTTATAACTTGAAATACTGAGGCATGTGGTCCGTGGCCTCTGTTTGTACTCTGGCCCTGCATGGGTTAAGAGGCTTGAGCTGGGGCAGGCCGGTTTCTCTGGCCTGGTGTCTGCCTCCCAGCTTGGAAGACCCCATCTTCACCCCAGATCCCAGCTTTTAGCTCCCCCTTGGTGTCCTATTACTGGGCTCAGGGCCAGCCTCTTTCACCCCTCCATCCAGCCCTGGTTCTGAGAGCCCTGGGAAGGGAATTCCAACCATTAGGAACCAAACCTGGTGAATCAGGCTGGGACTCAAGCTTTTGTTTTGTTTGCTTTTGTTTGTTTCAAGACGTGGAAGGCCATGAAAGAGGAGGGCTGCTTGCTTCTGCGGCAGGCTGTCTCTTCAGGCAGCTCCACAAGAGATCTGAGGCGTGGGCAGTAGGCCAGTTGCAGGAAGTAGATGGTAGGTGGAGCTCTACTGAAACAGAGAGATGAGGTGCATCAGACAGGGAGACAGTGGAGCCCGGATTCAGGGCAAGACTGTGAGTGAGGCCTGCAAAGCCATACCAGAGCTAGATCCAGGAGGAGCGACTGAGCACTGGTCTGTAGGGGATGGCAGAACCCCCTAGAAACGTGTTTTTCAACACTCCTCTCATGGAGAGCACTGTGAGGCATCAGGAGGAGGTCTTAGTCTAGGGTGGGAGTGTAAGACCCTGGGGGCATGTTGAAGACAGCAGAGTTTGTGCAATGCCTCCCGGGATGGTGGGCTGAGTGACTGCAGGACTCTTGGGGCCCTGTTCTCTTCTGGACTCACTGCAGGCTCTGAGATGGAGTATCTGATGGCAACAGGAGTGATGAGTAGACCGGGGTATATGTAACAAGGCACTAAAACAGAGGCCATGCTCCAGCTGGCAGAGGTCCTGTTCATGGTCCAGCCCTCCAGCAGCTGTCCTGACTGGCCTCTTCCTTGCCAGAACTCTCATGGCCGATGAGTCCGGACCTCATATTTCTCCACTTATTAAATCTACAGATGTGTACCCTGTCCCTCTACGTGATAGGCCCCTTTACATTATCCCAGTAGCAGTGATAAGGCCTGACATTCTAGTGGGGTAGACAGACAAGGAATGTTACTGGCGACAAACCTGTATGGGTCTGCAGCAACCTCAATTCTTGCCCCCTCAGAAGGAAGAATTCGACAGAGGGACATAAGACAGAAGGAGGGGCTGAGGCAAGTTTTGGAGCGGGAGTCAAAGTTTATAAAAAAGCTTTAGAGCAGGAATGAAAGGAAGGAAAGTTCACTTGGAAGAGGGCTAAGCGGGCGACTTGAGAGACAAACGCACACTTTGCACTTTTGACTTGGGGTTTTTATACGCTGGCATACTTCCGGGATCTTGCATCCCTTCTCCCCTCATTCTTCCCTTGGGGTCGCCTGTCGGCAGGCACAGTGGCCTGCCAGCACTGGGGAGGTGAGCATGCACAGTGCGTTTACTAGAGCTGTATGCATGCTCACTTGAGATGTTCTCCCCTTACCAGTCAAGTGTGCCTATAAGGTCATATACCAGTGAAACTCCACCATTTTGCCTTCGAGTGCACGTGTGTGAGCCCACTCACCCAATTCCTGACCTTATCAGGAAGCTACTGATCACCAGTTTCAGGTTTTTTCCTATCTATTGGGAGACTGTCTTTCCCTGGAGCGGCTATGACGGATGATTACTTAAGAGAAACTGTTAACAACCGCCTGACCATCACCTAATGTTCGCCTGACATTCCTGGTGGGTGGCTCTCTCCTCCTGTTTATGTCTGACTAGCTGCCCACTGTAACAGAAAGATACAGAAACATACAAATGCATCTCAGTAGGACCACAAAGCAGGGCCTGAGTGTAGAGTGTGACTGGGCGGGGGGACTGTTTTACATGGGGAAGGGGGGATCGGAGAAGGCCTCTCTGAGCAGGTGACATTTGAACAGAGGCCCCAAGGGAGTGAAGGAGCCAGGTGGGTACTGGAGAGAGAAACAGCGCTGAAATGAGTGAAATGAGTGAGGGCAGGGTGGTGGAAGTGAGGACAAGGAGGTAGCCAGGGTCCAGACTGTAACTGCTTGAGGGGTTTTTCCCGTTCACTACACAAAGAAAGACCACAGCATTGTAGTAAACAGTTTCATAGACACAAGCCTGACCACGCCATGTGGGAAATGGAATCTGGACTCAAATCATCTGAAGCTCCTCGGTTAGGGGTTTTTCAAAGGCAGTTTAAGGGAAGGGGTGAGGAAGGCCAGGAAATGGGTGCTTGCTGCTGATTGGTTGGAGTGGAAATGAAATCACTGGGGATCCAAGCTGTCCTCTGAAGGGCTGAATCGCTTCTGGGTGGGGCCCCAGGAGTGGGGTTGGCAGTCCAGATGGAGCCATGGGTGTCAGACATGGATAAAACCTGGAAAGATATCTGAAAAGGCCAATCTACAATAGTGGTGTTATTTGCAGGAGTAATTGGGCAAGCTGGATATGTTATAACCTCCCGAATAATGGCTGACAATGTTTGTATCTGCACCTTAGGGGGATTCCGGCTTCTCACCTCCCCCAAGCCTGATGGCCTCCCATTAGCTTTACAAAAGCAGTTGAGTTTGGCACAAGGCCTATTATTTACACTGCAGCCTAAAGGTCTTCCAAAGTTAGCTCAGCCCAACAGCCCAGGAATAATTAAGGGAAAGGCAAGAGTAGGGGAAGGTTAGCTTAGCTGTAATTTTTCTCACTGATACAATTTTTGCAAAGGTGGTTTCCAGATGCTCTGGGGTCTCGTTGGTTGTGGTGAGGACTTTGGATTTTATTTATGGTGATGGGTTGTTGTTGGAGGGTTCGAAGTAGGACAGTGATATAATATGACATCCATTGGGAGGTAATCATTGGGACTGCCAAGCAGAGAACAGACTGGAGGAGGCCAGGCTGGACGCGTGGAGGTGCATCGGGAGGCTGCTGCAAACACCCAGGCCAGGGACGCCTGCGGTGTGCACTCAGTCACGTGTTCTCAACCAGAATGTAGGGAGTCTGTGTACTTCTAAGTGGAGGAATATGTATGTGGGTGTATGAGTGTGTGTGTTTATGTGCTTCTAAGTGGAGGATGTATGTATGTGTGTGTGTGAGTCTTTATTTTCATGAACCTCTAACTAGGTTGAGTTTGGTTCTGTCACCCAGGCTGGAGTGCAGTGGCACAATCTTGGCTCACTGTAACTTCTGCCCCATCCCTGGGTTCAAGTGACTCTCATGCCTCAGCCTCCTGAGTAGCTGGGATTATAGGCGGGCACCACCATGCCTGGGTAATTTTTATATTTTTAGTAGAAACAGGGTTATGATATGGTGGCCAGGCTGGTCTTGAACTCCTGGCCTCAAGTGATCCGCCTACCTCAGCTTCCCAAAGTGCTGGGATTACAGGCATGAGCCACTGCACCCGGCCTCTAACTAGGTTTTAGCACTCTTTTCAACGGTAAATGTAGATAACAAACTACAATAATATGACCAGTGCCTGGGACTTTGTCACCACTAGAAATCATAGATGTTTTTATATCACATTATATCCAGTCCCTGCAGCTCTCTGGAAATATTGCTTATGCTTATCACTACTTTGGAATTATAATAGTCATTAGACTTGCCACCAGATCTTTTTATTTAATGTGGTAATAACAAAGCACATACATTAATATCTCATAAATCTATTCTTTAAAGTATTTTGGTAAATATATTTTAGTGTGATTGGTTTCCTTTATACGTGTCTGTATTTTATTTTATGCATTTAAAGATACTATTTTGATAAAGCACTGGCAGGAGTTATGTGGACATAGTGTGTGTGACGAGAACGGGTGAGGTTCTGGATGTTTTGCAGGTAAAGCTGGCAGGACTTGCGGATGGATTAAAAGTGTGGAGCAGGAGAGGAGGGGAGAGGAGTTAGGCCTCCTGGGTCTTTGGCCTGAGCAGGTGGATGCAAACAATTGGTGTCACAGAGAAGAGGCAGACGAGGGAAGGAGCAGGTTTGGGGGGCAGGAAATAGAAAGCTTCATTTTTGCATGTTGACTATTGTAAAATGAGGGATGATGATTGTGCTGGGAAGAAATCATGTTTATGAAGCTCCTGGCACATAGTAGACCCCAGTGGTAGCTGTGATTGGTAACTTGCCCCAGATCAAGAAAGTGGCAGCAGTGAGACAGGGGCTGGGTCTCAAGAGCAGGGTCTGGTAGACAGTCATATATATGAATCTAGAATCTAATTGTATATATGAATCACACTGGGGAGGCTTCAGTCTATAGATTTTATTTAAAACTGTAGGTCTAGATATAGTAAATATTAATGCACCCATTTTCTTTTTTTTTTTTTGAATTTATTTTTGAGACGGAGTCTCATTCTATTGGCAGGCTGGAGTGCAGTGGCGCGATCTCGGCTCACTGAAACCTCCGCCTCCCGGATTCAAGCAATTCTCCTGCCTCAGCCTCCCGAGTAGCTGGGACTACAGGTGAGTGCCACCACACCCAGCTAATTTTGTATTTTTAGTACAGACAGGGTTTCACCATGCTGGCCAGGATGGTCTCAATCTCCTGACCTCGTGATCCACCCGCCTTGGCCTCCCGAAGTGCTGGGATTACAGGCATGAGCCACCGCGCCCGGCCAATGCACCCATTTTCTAGATAAATGAGAATTGAGGCTCAGAATCACAAAGCCCATTTGTTACCTGCCATGGGCAGAGCCAATTCCTTCAGCCTGGTCTTCCGCTACTAGTGTTCCTTTTTTGCTTCACCAGGCTGAAAATAACCTAGTGTGGTGGGTTAAGACCCTCCTATAAGGACAACTGCAGAGAGGAATTATCTGGCAGAAGCCTCCCTGTGCTAAATCTGGCACCAGAAAGAAGAAATACACAACGCTTCCTTCCATGTTGACAAGTGGAACAACTTTCTCCTAATTCGGATCCCTGTGTGCCTGCAGAGCATATGGTCACTTCACATTCAATGCTGAAATTGAACTGCTCCAGCCACAGCACATTTCAGGCAGAGATTACTTTAGAAAGGTGGTAATTAGCTGCACAGTCAGAGATGTTCTCATATACGACTGCTCACATTGACACTAAACCTCAAACACTGTTTACCAGAAGCACAAGGGTGGTTAGTAATTTTGTCTCAGACACAAACGCCAGTAGCAGTCATGACCAACGTGACTGACTGGGCCTCGTGACTGACTGGGCCTCGGTTTCCTTACCTGTGAACCAAACAGGTTCAACGAGGTGTAGTGAACATCTCAGAGGCTCTAAAGTCAGGTTTCGCTTTTCTCTGAACTTGCTTGGTCTTGTGTGGGTGCCCTGCATTTCTGCAGAAGGTCCTAATCCAGGGAGGTGGGAGAGTTCCAGATGAGGGCATCAGGCTTTCTGTTCCTGACTCACTGCTTGGATCTGGAGTAAATCCTTCTATGTTTTGGGACCGCATCCTTTTTAAGCTCCTGAAAAAGAAGGGATGCTTTCAGAAATGACTGGAAGGATAAATTCTTTGATTACAGAACACTTGAAACAAAGGGCCCAGAAGAATCCTTTACTTGAATTGCCATAGAAGTATTTCTCAAGTATTTTGTATCACACGGACCACGGGCATTTGTATAGAGGTAAATGTGATGCAGTGGAAACATGTGGGCTCCGGAGGCAGGAGACCCAGCCCCAGTCTCAGAGCTGCCACTTTCTGGGTGACCTGGGGTTATACCTCGTTATAGGTACTGCCGGTGCTGCTCGTTATAGCTACTGCCGGTGCTTACTATGTGCCCAGTGCTTTATAAAAATGATTTCTTCCCAGCACAATGATCATTCCCCATCTTACAGATGAGGAGACAAACTGAGTGCAGTTCTTCAGCTAGGAGATGCAGGGCTAGCATCTCGCACATTCAGCTGTAAGATGTCTGGACAGCCTCAACATCCATTCCTGTACCTTTAAAGTCTTCCCTCACCCCTGCAGGGAGGCCTGGGGAGAAAATGCCCGTGAAGCACCTGGGACATCATAGTTGCTCAGTAAACATCAGTTTTTCTCTCATTTCCATGCTAGATATGGAAATGCAGAGAATACAGGCTAGTAGTTCCAGAGAAGATCCTTTCCATTCTCTCTCTCCCCCTGCTTCCTCCAGTTAGTTAACTCTCACCAGCATTAGAGCCATTGAGAAATATCAGCTGGAAGGCAACTCCCCTAGCCCCTCATTCAGGACTTTGCTTTATGCGGGTCTGTGGGAAGAATATTTTTGCTGACCTTACTTAGGATCAGCTCATAACCACTGAGTACTTACTCTGCACTAGCTGCTGCAACCAGCACCTTGTGGGCATTTTCTCACTTTATCATCAGAACAAGACTGTGAGGCCGATGTGATTGACAGCTCCATTTCAGAGGTAAGGACACTGAGTCTTAGGGAGGGCCGGTCACTTTCCTGAGTCCACACAATTTGCCAGTAGCAAGATCAGAATTAGAAATCAGATCTGCTTTACTCCTGATTTCTTTATGCCCCTTGGAAAACAGACATTTCTTTGGGCAAACTGGGATTTGCCCATCTGCTCTCAGCTGTCTCCTTTGCTTTCCTGAGAATCCAGTAAAACAAAACCAAGCCTAAAATAGGTTAAGTCTAAAATGAAGATTCCCAGGCATTTGGGAGGCCCCAGGGCTTTAAGTAAACAATCGTCATCAAAGGAAAAGCTTTGTGTGTTACAGGGCAAAGACACACCCTCTGACTTAGTAATTGCACCCCTGGGGTTTCTGCTAAGGCTATATTTAACATAAAAATCTCCACAAGTATATTTATCATAAAGTTATTTCAATATCTGAAATTTAGAAGCAGTATAAATATCTCAAATAAGGAAATGGTTGGTGAACTACTATGCATCAACAGGACAGAACATTAAGTAACCATTAAAATTGTGATTCTTCAGGTTGGATGTGGTGGATCACGCCTGTAATCCTAACACTTTGGGAGGTCAAGGTGGGAGGATCATGTGAGCCCAGGAGTTCGAGATCAGTCTGGGCAACACAACGAAACCTCATCTCCATAAAAAATACAAAAATTAGCCAGGCATGGCGGTGCGTGCTTGTGGCCCCACCTACTTGGGAGGCTGAGGTGGGAGGATCACTTGAGCCTGTGAGGTTGAGGCTGCAGTGAGCAGAGATTGTGCCACTGCACTCCAGCCTGGGTGACAAAATGAAATCCTGTTTCAAAAGAAAGAAAAGATTATTATTTAGACTATACAGAAATGGAGAAACATTTATGTACATATCATACATGATTAAGTATAAACAGTATAAAATACATGTGTGATATGATTGCAACTTAGCAAAGTGTGTATGCATGTGAACAAGGTCTGGAAAATGAATTAATAAAAATGAAAATAGTAGTGTTAGGTTGATAGAATTACAGGTGCTTTAAATTTTTCAATAAAGCTGTACGTGCTCATGTTAAAAACAATTCAAACAATAAAAAAGGTGTGAACTGATCATAAGGGAAATGCAAATCAAAACCACAATAAGAAACCATCTCACACCAGTCAGAATGGCTATTATCAAAAAGTCAAATAACATGCTGGTGAGGTTGCGGAGAAAAGGAAATGCTTATATACTGTTGGTGGGAGTGTAAATTAGTTCAACCATTGTGGAAAGCACCGGTGATTCCTCAAAGAGCTAAAAACAAAACTACCATTCAACCCAGCAATCTCATTACTGGGTATATACCCAAAGGAATATAAATCATTCTACCATAAAGACACATGTGCATGTATGTTCACTGTAGTACTGTTGACAATAGCAAAGACATGGAATTAACCTAAATGCCCATCAATGGCAGATTGGATAAAGAAAATGTGGTGCATGTACACAATGGAATATTATGCAGCCATGAAAAAGAATGAGATTATGTCCTTTGCAAGAACATGGAGGAAGCTGAAGACCATTATCCTTAGCAAATGAACACAGAATCGGAAAACCAAATACCACGTGTTCTCACTTATAAATGGGAGCTAAATAATAAGAACACATGTATGCACAGAGGAGAACAACACACACTGGGGCCTATCAGAGGGTGGAGGATGGGAGGAGAGAGAGGATCAGAAAAAATAACTGCTGGGTACTAGGCTTAGTACCTGAGTAACAAAACAACCTGTACAACAAACACCCATGACACAAGTTTACCGGTATAACAAATATGCACATGTACCCCTGAACATAACATAAAAGTGAAAAAAGAAAAAAGATGTGAAGTTGAAAGTATTTCAGCTCTCCAGTGGTAGCGCTTATTACATTTTCTTATACGCTTGTCATGAAAGAGTTTTTAAATTTAAAAATATCCTTAATGCTATTTTGATTTAAAAACAAAACAAATCTTTTTTTTTTTCCCACAATGGCCAATCCTTTTGTCTTTTAGATCATTTGAATTTTTTAAATAAGATTTTACTTTGTTTATTAAAATTATTTTTAAGTTCTCACTCTGTTGCCCAGGTTGGAGTCAAGTAGTGTAATCATAACTCACTTCAGCCTCAAACTGCTGGGCTCAAGTGATCCTCCCTCCTCAGCCTCCCAAGTAGCTGGGACTACAGGCATGTGCCACCATGCCAGGCTAATTTTTTAAATTTTTTGTAGAGATAGGGTCATGCTATTGCCCAGACTGGTCTTGAACTCCTGGGCTCAAGTGATCCTCTCGCCTTAGCCTCCCAAAGTGCTGGAATTACAGGTGTGAGCCACTGAGTCTGGCCTGTTTATTACAACATTTTATTTTTTTAAATTTGGGGCATACAAAAAATTTAGAATATAATATAATGGTCATATGTGTACCTTCTACCCAGCAAAAAAATTAAAACATTTAAGATGTAGTTGAGGCCTCTTCCTGATTCCTGATTCCATTCCATCCCTCCCTCTTTGTTGATACTATGACTCTCCTGAATTTACCGTTCATATTTTTCTACTTTTGCTACATATATATATATGTGTGTGTGTGTGTGTGTATCTTTCTTAAAAATATTTTTGTTTTGCACGTTTTCAATTTTTCTCTAATTTATATAATACTGTTTGGATCCTTCTGAACCTCGTTTTTTTCACTCAATATTGTTTTGGTGAGATTCATCCATATTGACAAGATCGGATGTGTTCAGGGTGGTATGGCCGTAGACAGATTCATCCATATTGATATAAATAGCTAATTCATCATCACAGCTGTTTAATATTCCTTTCTGTGAATGTAGCAATCTCTGTTGGTGTCTTACCTGCCTATATCCTCTGAACACTCAGCATTTCTCTGGCTCCCACTGCCAGCACCCACACATCATTGTCCACGGGCTTTCTCCCACTGTTGGAGCATGCTTTGTTGCTACATGGAGCAGGCCCAAAAGCCTGGGATTTAACAACCCCAAGGAACAGCCCTCACCAATGACTGATGGAAGTTGGTGGATAAATACCCCAGCTCCCTTGCTCCTCAGGGAGGATAACTCTGAGGCATCACTCTATACTGCCTCCTAGAATTTCCCAGCAGGATTAAGCTGCAGTTCATTGCCCACAGTGGTAACTTGCTTGATAATCATCTCAGGCCAGGTTTTCCAGAAGCAGATACTGAGCTGGAATTTGGGGTGTAAGATGTTTATTAGGAATCAACACCTGCAAAAGGAAACAGGGGAACGCAGGACTGGGCAGAAGTAGGAGGAGAACCGTGATGCTGGCCTGATAAAGCCTTGGTCCACCTGCAGGGAGCTGGGGAGCAAGTACAGTAGCACCCGTTAGAGTGTCTCATGGTGGACCCAAATGGCTGGGTCTTTATACCCCTACCTTGCTCACTCCCTGGCTGCGGGCTGTCCTGAAGTGGGCATGACCTTGGGGGAGGCTGCTGTCTATAGCCAAGGCAGACCCTGGAGGAGCCGACAGCTGGAGGCCCTCTGCTGACGCCAACCCCTACAGCTTCCTGAAGGGGAATCTGGGCAGCACATCCGTGTCTACCACAAGAACACACCTTGTGGCTTGTTGGCTTCTTCCTTAGTGTCATGTTTTGCTGTCAAACATTTGAGAACACGTCCCATATAAACTACTTGTATCTTTGTCTCAGAGTCTGTTTTTTGGAGAACTCAATGATTATATCTCAGTTTATTCATCCTCTTATCAATGTTTCCAATTTTGTGCTACTGCTAACTAAGTTGTAATGGACTTTCTTGTACAAGTCCCTTCGTGTACATGTGGGATTTTTAAGGTCAATGCTTAGAGCAGAGTTATTGGGTCAGAGGGTATGACTGTCTTCAACTTTATTAGATGTTGTCAAATTGCCCTCCAAATTGGTTGTCTTAAGTAACTTGTATAAACATTCCAAAGTTACATGGGCCTAAAAGAGTTACTGTTTCTCCCTGACTGTTCCTACCACAGAAGGTCAGCATCATTGGGCATCTCTATTGTTTGCAGAGAAAGGCATTCCATGGTCCCAGACCTGTCATGCCGAGCATGCTTTCTGGAAGGTTAAGCTGTTACAGACTTCTGAGACTGGGTCAGTTTGAGACAACAAACAAAATCGCTTAAAAAAATACTAATAGTTTATGTCATGATGTTGGCTACAGAGAATAAGATGACATTGGTGTAGTAACTATCAAGAATCATACGTAATGGACCATTTTACAGACTGGATTATCCCTCCCACCCCAGATGTCTATGTCTAATCTCTGGAATCTCTTATAGGGCAAAAAGAACTTTGCACATGTGATTAGGTTAAAGAGATTGAGATGCAAAGTTACCTTGGTTCGTCCTGGTGGGCCCAATGTAATCATAAGAGGGAGTAAGATGTGACATGACAGAAGCGGTGGTCAGAGAGACTAAGAGAGAGAGAGGTTGATTTGAAGACGCTATGCTGCTGGCCTTGAGATAGAAGAAGGGGCCACAAGCCAAGGAATACAGGCAGCCTCTAAAACCTGGAAAAGGTGGGCAACAGATTCTCCCCTAGAGCCTCCAGAAGGAATGTAGCCCTGCTGACACCTTGATTTGGGGATGATACATTTGTGGTGTTGTTTCAAGTCACTAAGTTTGTGGTAATTTGTTACAGCAGTAATAGGAAACTAATACCCCAATAACCAGACAAAGAGCCACCCAAAAGGATTTGAGGGAATGGTGCTCAGAGGGTACTCACAGAGAGCCTCAGATAATGCCTCTTCCCAGCAGCCAGAGTGGAAAGCCTCATAATTCAGGCAGTATTGATTAGAGTACCAAGGAGTACCTTGCATTGGTAGGAGGGGGGAAAATTAACCCTAAATTAAATGCAGCTCTGATCTGGCCTAACAAAGTTTAAGAATAAGACCTGAAATGATCAAACTCTTTCCAAGTAACTTAATGGCATCCCAGAACAAAGCTTAAGAATATTTGTATGAATACAATACTAGTCATCATCCAACAAGGTAAAATTGACAATATTTCGCATTCAAACAAAAAGTATCAGGCATGCAAAAAAGCAGGAAAATACAACCTAGAGTGAAGAGAAAAGTCAATTAGTCAAAACTGACCCAGAAATAACACGGATGGTAGAATTTGTACATAACATATTGCAAACGTTATTATTACATATTCCATATTTCAAGAAGCTAGAGGAAAGACTGAACATGACAGAAAAACATGGACAATATAAAATAAACCTAAGTTGAGCTGTTAGAGATGAAAACTACAATGTCTGAAATGAAAAATGCACTCAATAGGACTAATAACACAGTATACATTGCAGAAGAGAATAACAAAGCATCAGTGAACTGTGGGAGAACTTCAAGTGGCCTAACGTAAGTGGAATTGGAGAATGGAGTCCTTAAAATGGGACTGGTATGCCAAATATAATATTAGTCAAAAATATTCTAAGTTTGAGGGAAAGTATAACAGACCCTACCTGAGAAACTTAACAGACCCAAGCATAGAAACATGAAAAAAAAGAAAAAAAAAAAAACCCAAGGCACATCACACTTAAATTGCTAAACATCAATAAAGAGATAAATCAAAAGCAGTTGAGAAAAAAAAAAAAGACACATTTCTGTACAGAGAAACGAAGATAAGGACGACAGAAGACTTCTTATGAAAGCAGAGCAAGCTAGCGGACAGTGGAATGACATCTTTAATGTACTAAACAGAGAGCACAACAAAAAGCCCTGTCAAATGAGGATTCCACGCTCAAAGAAAATGTCTTTCAAAAACAAAGGTGAAATACTTTTTCAGATCTACAAAGGCTGAAAGAACTCCTCCGCAGCAGACTTAACTCTGCAAGAAATGTTATTGGAAGTCTTACAAGCAGGAAAACAATAATACCAGATGGAAACCTGGATCTACCTAAAAGATAAAGAGCACCAGAAATGACAACTATATAGACAATGTAAAGACTTCTTTCTTCTTAGCTAAGTCTCTTTAAAAGATAATTGACTGTTTACAGCAAAAATAATTTAATAATTATGTAGAGGTAAATCTATAACAGCAATACTACAAAGGCCAGGAGGGGAGAAATAGAAGTATACTGTAGTAAGGTTCTTTTTTTTTTTTTTTTTTTTTTTTTGAGACAGGGTCTCACTGTCACCCAGGCTGGAGTGGCATGATCACCGCTCACTGCAGCCTCAACCTCCCAGGCTCAAGTGATTCTCCTAACTCAGCCTCCTGAGTAGCTAAGACTAGAGACATGTGCCACCACACCTGGCTAATGTTTGTATTTTTTTGTAGAGATGGGGTTACATGTTACCCAGGCTAGTCTTGAACTCCTGAGCTCAAGCAAATACACCCGCCTTGGCCTCCCAAAGTGCTGGGATTACAGGCGTCCAGGCCTTGTTGTAAGACTCTTCTATATGAAGTGACATATCACTTGAAGGTAAACAATAAGTTAAAGATGCATACTCTAAATCCTAACACAACCACTAAAATAGCACAGCAAAGAGTTATAGCTAATAAGTCAACAAAGGAGATAAAAATAGAGTCATGAAAAATACCCAATTACTTAAAAAAATGAGGACAAGAGGGAAATGTGAGTAAAAAATAGATGGGAGAAACAGAAAACACATAGCACATGTTATAATCATGATTAATGTTATAGTGTTTATAATAACCATGTGAATAATCATGATAAATGTAAACAGGCTAAATATTGAAACTAAAGCAGGGGCTGCCATGTTGGATTAAAAAAAAAAGCAAGACTCAGCTATGTGCTCTGTGTAAGAAACCCACTTTAGGCCAGTCACAGTGGTTCAGCCTATAATCCCAGCACTTTGGGAGGCTGAGGTGGGTGGATCACTTTAGGTCAGGAGTTCGAAACCAGCCTGGCCACATGGTGAAACCCTGTCTCTATTAAAAATACGAAAAAAGCAAAAAAAAAAAAAAAAGAAAAAGCACTAGCTGGGTGTGGTAGCACACACCTGTAGTCCCAGCTACTTGGGAGGCTGAGGCAGGAGAATCGTTTGAACCCAGGTGGTGGAGGCTGCAGTGAGTCAAGATCAGGCTGCTGCACTCCAGCCTGGGTGGCAGAGTGAAACTCCATCTCCAAGAAAAAGGAAAAGAACTCAGTTTAAAAATAAATACATGAATAGGTTAAAGGCAAAAGGATGCGAAAAGATATGCCATGCTAACACTTGTCAAAACAAAACCAAAGTGGTTATATTAATACCAGACAAAATAGGTTTCAGAACAAAGAATATTACTAGAGATAAGATAATTTCATAATGACAAAGGTGTTAATTCATCAAGATGACATAATCCTAATAATTTATACACCTCAAAACAACTTCAAAATACGTGAAGCAAAAACTCAGAACTGCAAGGAGTTATAGTCAGATCTACAATTATAGTTTGAGATTATAGAACCTCTCTCTTGACAACAACGGAGAACAAAAAGAAAATCAGACCAAGTGGTTCAGTTCAACGGGAATGGAAAGTGCAAGAAAGGAGTGATGGAAAATGAGTTAACTGCCCTGGAGGCCAGACAACAGGCCCAAACATAAAAACAGAGGTGAACTCAGTTACTCTGGGGGCCAAGCGGGCAGGCGTGTTTAGTGAACACAAAGCTCTCCTATTACTATCCATAATTAGGACAAATGATTTCCAGTTTCCATACTCTGAGTTATCCTTTTTATTTTTGTATAAACAATCTACAAGTGTGTGCCAGAAATATTGTTGCCCTTTAATCACACAGAACTGGTCCGAAGCAGAATCCTTTGAATTGTATAAAGTCAAGCTGAGAGAATAATCTGTGACAGACAGGGGACCTGCTTTTCAGTCCAGTCTTAGATCCATCTCTGAGTGAGGCCAAGCACAGAAGGTGGAAACATAAGGAAATGATGTAAGCCACCATAAATTAAAGGATAGTGAAGAACGAACAGAGGTCCTGAGGAGATAGTCCATCCATCTAACCATCATCTACCCATCATCCATCCATCCATCCATCCATCTCCATCCATCTACTTATTTAACAAACAATTATTAACACCTCGGTGGAAGAAAGTTCATCTGTGCCATCCTGACTCTTAGTCCTATTCAGGAATAACTCAGACCTCATACCTCGTTTGCCTTTAGGGAAAATTACTGTTCAGGCACACACAGATTGTACCTTGGGGGATGCTCTGGCAATAACAGATATCCTATTGCATGAACAATGGTCTATCCTGTCAACTCAAGCCATTTAATTTAATTTTAATTTTAATTTTTTCATTGAGATGGCGTCTCACTCTGTTGCCCAGGCTGGAGTGCAGTAGTGCGATCTCGGTTCACTGCAACCTTTGCCTCCCTCCTGGGTTCAAGAGATTCTTCTGCCTCAGCCTCCTGAGTAGCTGGGATTGCAGGCCCCTGCAACCATGCCTGGATAATTTTTGTATTTTTAGTAAAGATGAGGTTTCACTATGATGGCCAGGCTGGTCTTGAACTCCTGACCTCAAGTGATCTGCCCACCTCAGCCTCCTGAAGTGCTGGGATTACAGGTGTGAGCCACCACGTCTGGCTTCAAGCCATTTTAAATCAGGCCCCCAAAACACTGGGTTGTCAGGAATTAGGGCAGAATGAGAGACATGCTTAGATCAAATTGTGTTGAAGGAAGAGGGAGCCATTTAGACAACAGACCCTTCTCCAAGAAGGGATACAGAGATGGATGGGAGTGGAAGTTCACGTCTCTCCCTTTATGTCTTCCATTCCTCCCCTGATTCTGCCTCTTCTACCCCCAACCCAAGAGCATGATTTGGTCCTTAAGAGCCAACCAGCCTCTTAGTTGACAGATGTGTGAACCTCTCTTAGAAATGCTGGAATAAACCCCACTCAAAAGGAAATCTGGAGTCCCGAAGACAGGATCAGGTTTGGAGTCTAGATGCGCCTAGATTCAAGTCTCAGCTCTAACACTTAGAAGTTGTATAATCTTTTTTTTTTTTTTTTTTTGAGACAGAGTTTCACTCAGTAGCCCAGGCTGGAGTGCAGTGGCACGATCTTGGCTCACTGCAACCTTTGCCTCCTGCGTTCAAGTGATTCTTGTGCCTCAGGCTCCTGAGTAGCAGGGATTACAGGCATGTGCCACCATACCTGGCTAATTTTTGTAGTTTTAGTAGTGATGGGGTTTCACCATGTTGGCCAGGCTGGTCTCAAACTTCTGACCTCAGATGATCTGCCCTCCTCCACCTCCCAAAGTGCTGGGATTACAGGTGTGAGCCCCTATGCCTGTCCTCAAAGTTGTATAATCTTGATTAAGTCATTAGACTTCTCCAGGTCTTGGTTTTTCTCATCTGTAAAATGGGGATACTAATCTTATAGAGGTGGTTGAGAGGATTAAACCAAATCCTCTCAGTTTGTGGGTATATTTCCCGAGCTATAACCTCGAGTATCCCCCAAATATCTAATTTTCTTTTTCTGTAATTTAAACAATATCTTGAGCTCCCATTTTGACTACTGATTAAATACAAACAGTAATAACAAAATAGTCAATTCCAAGCAAATTCAGACACTTAAATGTGTTCCTTGGTCATTTTAGTTTTAAACTTGCTCAAGTCAGTATTTTCTCCTTCTCTTTCTTCTCTCTGGAGAGTTCTCTGTCCTGGGGTTGCTCGAGTGTTAGCTCTGTAGTGGAGAGAGACCTGCCCTTGTTTATTTCCTGAAACTTAATTCATCTTGACTAGCCTTTGGTCCAGAATACGCTGGCATCTTTTGGGACATCCACACCCCTCCTTACCTGTTATCAGGTCTACACAAGTCCCTCTGTACTCTCTTTGTCCTTCTTAGAGCCTCAGAGACCCTCCTAGGCAATTATCTTTAAAATGTTTTAAATTTACCTAAAAAAAAGAACTAACAAATCCATATCATCCACCATGACAAGGGTACAAAAAGGAAAACAAAATTCTCTAACCTGTCCTTGTCCCGCAGCCACCCACTTCTCCTCCCCAGAGGCAACCCTTTTTACCAGTTTCTTATGTATCCTTTCAAAAATAATTTATGCAATTACAAGCATACTTTAACTCACGCGCGCGCACACACACACACACATATATATGTATATATCTGTAAAATCTTGTTAACTGCCTTAGAAAACAGAGCCTTAGGCAAAGTTTCTGTGTTAACACTTTATGGAAGGACAATTCCAGGGCACAGCATGAGCCAGGGGAAAATGGAAGCGAGACGGTGTGCTAATTTCCCAGTACTGCCTTAACAAAGTACTGCTAATACATACGGGATGGCTTAAAACAACAGAAAGATGTTCTCCCACAGTTCTGGATGCTAGAAATATGAAGGCAAGTGCTGGCAGGGCCATGCTTCCTTGGAAGCTTCTAGGAGGAGGATCCTTCCTTGTCTCTTCCAGTTTCTGGTAGCCCCAGACGTTCTTTGGCTTGTGGTGGCATAATGCCCATCTCGGCCTCTGTTGTCACATGGCATTCTCTCCTTGTGTCTATGTCTGTGTGTCTCTCATCTTCTTATAACTCCAGTCACCTTGGCTTAAGGACCCACCCAACTCCAGTATAACCTCATCTTTTATTACATCTGCAATGACTATTTCCAAATAAGTTCACATTCTGAGATACTGGGGGGTAGGACTTCAACATATGTTTTTGGGGCACAATTCAACCCGTAACAGACAGGATAGTAAGCTCATGATGACGTTGCCAAGCCGGTTGAAGCTTCACAAGAAACACAAAGCATTTGGGGTCACATGACAGATCTCCAGAGAGGCACATTGGAGCCACTGTGCCTCAAAACGGTCTTTTTGGGATGTGACGAAGAAAAGAGTTTATCTGCAGGATCTTATCCTCCATCTCTCATTGGTCAAAGTTCACCCATGGGGCTTCAACTCACCCGTATTTTTAGATGGTGTTCCTGCCTCCTCTGGACGGCCACTAGAGAAGCCAGATCCCATGGCCCACGGCATAGCACTTCATCCAAGTCAGGAAGTGTTGGGGGTACCTGGGCCTCGGTGGGCCTGGGCAGGGTAGGTCCAGTGCTCAGGTGGAACCAGGAAGGCGCGGTAAAGCAAGAGCCTGTTGCAGGCTGTTCCCAGGGCCAGCCTGCCTTACAATGGCTTCTGAGTCCCAAATCGTCTTTCTTCACATGGCTTGGACTCTTATTTTTGCTTAATTTATCTGTCAGAAACTGCAGAGAATTATCAGGCATCCATTAAGGGCTTAAAGGCAGACTCTGAAAAAGTTGACTACCCCTGCGAGTATCAGCAACCATGTGGGAATCTTAACTTCCAGAGATTACTGTTATCTTTTACAACTTTCAACTGATTTTTATTGAGCACCTACTAGGTGCCAGTCACTGTGTAAGGCACTAGGAATATCGCAGACAAACGAGCTGGTGTTCAAGAGGGAGAGAGACAATAAACAAATGTTAAACGCAATTATAATAGAGCCCTGATCAGGGAAATACAGAGAATGATAAGATCCAGCTTTGCCTGTGTTACTGTTTATATTCTCTTCTTAACTTTAAAATACCAAACAAGAAAATTTGGAAAATACAGAGATGTTCAGGGGCAGTGCAAGATGCTCTGTGTTCCTTTTATTACTGAGCAGACAGGAGTTGCACTGAGGCGAAGGGGATTTTGTTGGTTGGAGGGGAGGTAGGTAATAGATACTTTTGTCTGGCCTTGGTCTGAATGGCTTAGGGCATCCTAAATTTAAGGAAACTCAGCCCAGCACAGGAGTCTGACTTCATTGCGCATCCTAATTTCTTGAAGAGCTTGTTAAAAATGACAGCTTCCTGGAGCCTACTCTCAGAGATTGATTCCCAATGTGGGACAGGCGCCAAGAACAGATGCTTGGCCCATTGCGTCTCTCAATACATTTCCGTTGAATAAATGAATTCTAATGCAGGCAATCCAAGGATCACACTTGGATCTAGAGAGAGCGACAGAGGGAAGTTTTTCTCATCTCGTAGATATTCCTAGGGGCATCCTGTACTTGGGAAAGGAGAAGGAAACCCTGTCCCCACCTTGTCCTTTGTATGTCCTGTGGCCTCCTCCTGCTAGGACCCAGAATTCAGGCTGGCAATTATTTATACTCTAGTTCAGCTCTATTTGGGGTTAAACTTTTGAGAGCTGGCCTGGGAACTTAACCAAGATTTATAGCATTATTTCTATTGGAAACTAATTGAGATTCAAAGACCAATTCAAGAAATGAACTTATTAATTCCACCCCCCCCTAAAATTGGCACACTTAAAATGGGTGAATTTTGTGTTATACACATCACACCTCATTAAAATTATTTTTAAAAAGTGGTGAGCCAGATCGCAAGGTTACCCAGAAATGCTCCCTTACATTTGTGGAGCACTTTATAGCACAAAACGTTTTCATTCTCATTATCCCATGTAAGCTTTGCATCATCCTCCGGAGCAGATATTGTAATTATTTTCATCTTATACTGGAGGATAACTGTTGTTAGTCACTTAAGTGGAAGGTTAACAGTCCCTTCACTGCACTTTCACGATTCCATCACCCACGAAATCTTAGGTCTGTGAACACCTTTCTTCAGATACAATAAACTCAGGAACGGAAGCAGGGTCCAGGCATCTGTTTTTCTTGTCTGTGTATCTGTTATATCTTTGAGCTGGTCTTTTATCTGGTCATCCACTTCGCTGGTTGTGTGTGCTTGGTGGGGGCTTTGGGTGAAGCCCCTGCAGAAGCCGCTGCAGCCCTAGCCCTTCATTCAAGTCTTAGGGGTGGGGGTTAATTCTCAATTGGAATAGCACTGGGAGTAGGTTTGGAGGAGTGGGTTGAGGGCGGGTTAAGGAGTTTGAACCATATCTGTAAGCCAATCGTTTTCATCCTTGGTTGTGCCTCAAAATCACATATGCCCAAGCTTTTAAAAACACATAGGCTAGGGTCCAAGACCAGTTCTACAGAATCAGATTCTATGGAGGGATGGGGAGTGGGGCCTGGGCGTTGGAATTTTAATTTAGGTCATTCTGTCACCTAGCAGGGTTGACCTTCTTGTTGTGGGCATGTAGGCAGTGAGTGCATAGTTATTGAAGGAAGGGAGTGACAGCACTGTTTTAGGAAGATTAATTTGGCAATTGTGGGAGGGAGAGAGGGGAAAGGAAGAAAATTGGAGGCAGGGAAAGTAGTTAGGAGGCTCCAGAAATAGACTGGATAGACGTGCTAAGACCTGAAACTGGCTGGTGATGGGAACACCATGTGGAAGGCGGTCGGAAGAGCTCTCTGACACTCGGGTGTGGAAGGAGGTCAGGGAGTGAGGAAAGACAGTAAGTCAATGGTTTTCAGCAAAACCCACTAAAGCAAACACTTCACTTTCTCGAGTCATCAATTCTTTATTCGGGAAGTGAAATCTACAGCAATGGATTTGGTGTTTCCTTACTGTCAGCAAGGCTCAGTGATCAATAGGGTCTAGGCTTTGTGATTCTCTCTCTCTCTCTCTCTCTCTCTCTCTCTCTCTCTCTCTCTCTCTCTCTCTCGTTTCGTTCTGTTGCCCAGGCTAGAGTGCAGTGGCGTGATCTCCCCTCATTGCAAGCTCCGCCTCCTGGGTTCACACCATTCTCCTACCTCAGCCTCCCGAGTAACTGGGACTACAAGCGCCCGCCACCATGCCCGGCTAATTTTTTAAATTCTTTTTAATTTTTAGTAGAAATGGGGTTTCACCGTGTTAGCCAGGATGGTCTTGATCTCCTGACCTCAGGATCTGCCCGCCTCTGCCTCCCAAAGTGCTGGGATTACAGGGGTTAGCCACTGCGCCCAGCCTGCCTGCTTTCTTCCTTTCCTTTCCTTTTTCTTTTCTTTTCTTTCTCTCTGTCTCTGCCCCTGCCTTCTTCTCTTCTCTTCTCTTTCTTCTCTTTCTTTTTCTTTCTTTCTTTCTTTTCTTTTTTCTTTCTGTCTTTCTTTCTTTCTTTCTTTCTTTCTTTTTCTCTCCTTCCTTCCTTCCTCTCTTCTTTTCTTTCTTCCTTCCTCTCTTTTCTTCCTTCCTTCCTCTCCTTCCTTCCTTCCTTTCTTCCTTCCTTCCTCTCTCTCTTTCTTTTCTCTCTTTCTATCCTTTCTTCCTTCTTTCCTTTCCTTTTCTTTTTTGTGAGATGGAGTTTCACTCTATCGCCCAGGCTAGAGTGCAATGGCACATTGTGGCTCACTGCAACCTTCATCTCCAGGGTTCAAGTGATTCTTCTGCCTCAGCCTCCCAAGTCACTGGGATTACAGGCGCCCACCACCATGCCCAGCTAATTTTGTATTTTTAGTAGAGATGGGGTTTTGTGATGTTGGCCAGGCTGGTCTTGAACTCCTGACCTCAGGTGATCCACCCACCTTGGCCTCCCAAAGTGTTGGGATTACAGGCGTGAGCCACTGTACCCGGCCCTCCCTCCTTTCCTCCTTTCCTTCCCCTTCCCCTTTCCTTCCTTCCTTCCTTCCTTCCTTCCTTCCTTCCTTCCTTCCTTCCTTCCTTCCTTCCTTCCTTCCTTCCTTCCTTCCATCCTTCCTTCCATCCTTCCTTCCTCTCTCACTCTCTCTCTTTGTTTCTTTTTCTTTCTTCTTTTCTTCTCTTTTCTTTTTCTTTCTTTCTTCTTTTCCTGAGACGTGGTCTCACTCCAATACCCAGGCTGGAGTGCAGTGGCATGATCATGGATCACTGTAGCCTTGACCTCCAGAGCTCAACAGATCATCCCACTTCAGCCTCCCTAGTAGTTGGGACTACAGGCACACACCACCACACCTGGTTAAAACTTTTTGTATTTTTAGTAGAGACAGAGTTGCACCATGTTGTCCAGGCTGGTCTTAAACTCCTAGGCTCAAGTAATCCTCCCGCCTCTGCTTCCCAAAATGCTGGGATTGCAGGCATGAGCCACTGTGCCCAACGACGGGCTGCAGTTATTTTCTAGAAGGATTCAGCAGTGTGTCAACAGGAATGCAAAGCCACAGGAAAAATATGGTGTCTCTCTTTAGAGCAAGGTTTAGCAAATTTAACTATAAAGGAAGAGTAGTAAATATTCTAGGCTTTGCAGGCTACATGGTTTCTGTAGCAACTATCTAACAGCTGTCATAGTGTCAAAGCAGCCATGACAATATCTAAGTGAGTAGGCATGGTTTTTGTTCCAATAAAACATTATTTACAAAAACAGGTGCTAAGTTGGATTTAGTCTGCAGGTTATAGCTTGCCAACACCTGGTCTTGAGCACTGATATTACTGGAAGATTTCAAGGGAACTTTTTATTTTTAATTTTTATTTTTTTTGGTGATGAGTTCTTGCTCTGTCATCCAGGCTAGACTGTAATGGTGTGAATTCGGCTCACAGCAGTTGAATGGCTTAAGCCATCCTCCCACCTCAGCCTCCCAAGTAGCTGGGCCTGCAGGCATGTGCCACCATACTTGGCTAATTAAAAAAAAAATTTAGGCCGGGCGCAGTGGCTCAAGCCTGTAATCCCAGCACTTTGGGAGGCCGAGACGGGCGGATCACGAGGTCAGGAGATCGAGACCATCCTGGCTAACACGGTGAAACCCCGTCTCTACTAAAAAATACAAAAAACTAGCCGGGCGAGGTGGTGGGCCCCTGTAGTCCCAGCTACTCGGGAGGCTGAGGCAGGAGAATGGCGTGAACCCAGTAGGCGGAGCTTGCAGTGAGCTGAGATCCGGCCACTGCACTCCAGCCTGGGCAACAGAGCGAGACTCCGTCTCAAAAAAAAAAAATATGTATATATATAGAGATGGGGTCTCCCTATGTTGCCCAGGCTAGTCTCAAACTCCTGGACTCAAGCAATCCTCCTACCTCAGGCCCCCACAAAGTGCTGGGATTATAGGCATGAGCCTGGCATAAACATTATTTTTGAAACCCAAGTTTTTACACGGTCTCCAATTTCTAGTGTCACCTTCTCTTTAACATCTGTGTTAGGCCATTCTTGCATTGCTATAAAGAAATATCTGAGACTGGGTAATTTATAAGAAAAGAGGTTTAATTGGCTTACTGTTCTTCAGGCCGTATAAGAAGCATGATGCTGGCATCTGTTTGGCTCCTGGGGAGGCCTCAGGAAGCTTCCAATCATGGCAGAAGATGAAGAGGTAGCAGGCATCTCACATGGTGGGAGTGGGAGCAAGAGAACCAGTGGCAGGGAGGTGCCACACACTTTTAAACAACCAGATCTCATGAGAACTCACCCACTATCATGAGGACAGCACCAAGCCATGAGAGAGCTATGCCCATGATCCAATCATCTCCCACCAGGCCCCACCTCCAACATTGGGGATTACAATTTAACATGAGATATGGCAGGGACACAGATCTATATCAACAGCCAACCAGTACTGTTCTGCAAATATAGGCAGTGCAATGCACAAAGGCACCTAAGCAAGGGGACAGGTGGGGACTTAAACCAGCCTGGTAACAGGTGCAGTGCAGAAGGAATGGGTGCATTTTGTAATTCATTGCTCAGATGAGCCCCTTTTGCGTGGTTTGCATAAGAGCATCATATATGCTAGTCACAGCCTTGACATGCTCCACACTCTCACGTGACCTGACTTCAATAAGTAATTCTGTCCCCCTCTGCAGTATTTCTTGGAGTCCTGAGAAGGGAACCGTTTCTGTTTCTCAGGTGATGTTGAACTTGTTTGCCAGGTGATGGCTTGCTGCCTCTCCACTGGTCACTGCTGGCCACCTTGGGACCCCTTTTCCAGGCTGCTCCACTTGGTCTGCCTTCTCACAAAGGTAGACTGAGGCCTCTCTCTGATTTCAGGTACTTCTCAGACAAGGCCAGCAGGTGTACTAGACCAGGCCGAGGCGTGAAGCAAACATAAAAGAGTTATAGCTAAAAACCAGAAACCTTAACATCAGACATCACTGTCCCCATGTGTCTTGGCTGAAGCCAGCCTTTTTACATTATTAATCAGTCACAATACCTGGTTAGAAAAACCTGAATTTGCATCGCTTACCTGTTTCAGACCTCCCTTCAGAAGTAGGAGCCCCATGTCTGATGATCTGATGGACTTACCAGCTTTACAGCCTTCCACTAAACAAATGGGGATTTTTTTTTTTTTTTAAGACGGAGTCTCAGTCTGTTGCCCAGACTGGAGTGCAATGGCCTGGTCTCGGCTCACTGCAACCTCTGCCTTTCGGGTTAAAGTGATTCTCCTGCTTCAGCCTCCCGAGTAGCTGGGATTACAGGTGCCTGCCATCACACCCAGCTCATTTTTGTATTTTTAGTAGAGACAGGGTTTCACCAGTGGGCCAGGCTCGTCTCGAACTCCTGACCTCAGGTGATATGCCCACCTCAGCCTCCCAAAGTGCTGGGATTATAGGCATGAGCCACTGCGCCTGGCCCAAATGGAGATTTTTTAAAAATGGAACTAAATGCACAATTGTATACATTTTGAAAACAAAACACAAACCTTGGAAGAAATTTTGCACTTTCTATAAGTATCTTTGAGCCATGGTCCTGGGCTTCTGGGTGCAAAGCCACTGGGCTCTGTCTGTCATTAGAGATACTTCAGTAGAAAACCTGAGAAGCCCTGAGTTAAGTACTTTCATCTTATTTAGCACGGATGCACAGATTTCTTAGAAACTGCATATCTGGTATCAAACATGAATGCCTGTGGCCAGTTTAAATGAGTTCCCATCTTCTTTTTGAAACTCCATCCTCATTCTCCTACTGATAGATTTGGCTTACTGCTTTGAGGCTGTGAATGTCGAGGTTGCTTGCTTTAGGAAACTCGAACTCCTTGCCATGGCTGCACATTGCTTCTCCTGAAAGTGTAAGGGCTTACTTTCTCTTGGAAATTCTGGTCCTTATAAACCCAAGATCTGATTTGCTCATTCAGGTCTTAGGGCTTGCAGACCCAGAGCTTACCATGCACCTGCACGTAGCAGTGACTCTTCTGCCTTTCCCAGGGAGCGAGGCTTCATTGTCAGAGGAAGGAGCAGGAGGGACATCTCGTCCTTTCCCCAATCCCTGAACTTGGAGAGCCTCTCTTGTCCCTGCTTTGTCTGTGAAGTGGTTCCTAGTTGCTTTGAGATTTCCAACTGAAAGCTGCCTTGTTAATACAGAGTAAGAACTAGGGCATTTCAGCCTTAGGGAAAAAAAACCATCAAACAAAACACAGCTCAGACACAGTTTTAGCATCAGAGGAAGAATTTTTAGGGGGAGGGGACATTCAGTCCTTCTGAATTCCACACTGGAGTTTCTCACTGGGTTCAGCGATGTCTCTAGGCCTAGGGTAGCCAAACCCCCCACCCTTGGCTTCCAGCAGAGGTGGCCTGGCATTGGCAGGCAGTGCTAAATATAAAGGCAGCATCAACCCCAGATCAGAGCAGCTGAGGTTCTTGTTCGGTACCCTCTGCATTTCTCTGACTTTGTCCCTTGCCATGGGGTGAGAAGAAGCAGCCAAAGGAAGCCAAGGACAAGGAGCAATCCCCAGATCCCTGGGGGTCTCTGAGGGTCCTGGCATTCTCTGTTGAAGTGACCCCAAGCCCTCTTCAAGGGCCTTGTTGAACTCTTTCCCAAATCCATCCTCCCAAAGGTGGGAAGCGCATCTGATGTGCACACCTAGGGGCCCAAGAGGTGGTCAAGGGACAGCTGTTTGCTGGTGAAAGCATACAGTTGGAGCTTGGACAGAGTTGTTTGCATACATGCATGCAAGGCCCTCGGTGGTAAGAAACGGAACCGGGGGTACATAGAGAAGTGGCATGAGCCGTGGGCCAGGGAGCCTCCATTTACATTCCCATCCCAACCCTTGCAAATGTTAGGGGTGGGCCTGCCAAAGGAAGAACAGATGGAAAATCTCCAGAGAAAATACAAGAATCATGAAACCAACACATTTACCAGAGCTCCTGTTTTGATGGCGAGAGAAGCATCCCCAAAGCCATTGCATTGATAAATCTGGACATGAAGCTTAGTTTATTTTTCATTTAAAAATCAGATAAAATATTAGTTATTTCAATAATGGGTGCATTTGTTTTTAAAAGAGTGATAATAGCTCCCTGTTATTGTGAGGCTAAAATGAGAATGTGTGCCGTGGAGGGGAGCTATTAATACATGTTAATAAGATTGTTTTTTTTCTATTTTCCTCCAGCTGGTACCTAAGATAACGTTCAAAGCTTTTTCTTTCATTTGTCTTGCTCTGTCTGGTGGGATATTGTTAGTAAAAACCAGATACTAAGACATTTTTAAATGTCAAGTGAAGACAAGTTAATAATTGCTCTCCCACAATATGAAAGCAAATGGTGGTCCAGGATCAAAAACCATGTTTTTCTCCTTTTTGGAGCTGCCAAAATTCCCTTAGGGGTATGCACCAGGTAAGTGTAAGGACAAGTTCAGAATCTGAATGACATTGTCACAACCCATGCCAGACCCCAGCTGAGGCCTCTCTCCACTTTGATGTGATTAAATAAATCCCAGTCTTGTCTGCAAAGAAAGCACAGGCTGAAAAACCACGCAGATGAGCCAGGCAGTCTGCCCAAATATCAAAACACAAGACCTGCGGATAATCGTTCAGTGCCCGCGGAGTTGTAAGGGATGTGGCTTGTGCTGGGAACCACAGTTATCATCCCTTACACTTGTGGAGCTCTTTGTTGTTTGCAGAAGGCTGCCACAGACATGATTTCACGCCATCCTCCCACGGAGACAGAGTGGAGCTTGTCCGCACAGAGCACCTGGAGACAAAACCCTCTGCATTTCCCAAACTCCCATTTTAGGGGGTTTGGACAGAATGACACTGGCTTTGTGGGTTGGGCAGGGCACTGTGTTCACAGTAAGTAGCCCATAAGTGGCTGCTGGGATTCAGCTGTGCCACCCTCTGCAAGACTCCTAACAAGTGTACAAGCCGCAGATGCCTTCTGGGAAGCAAAATCTGGCTAACCCCACCCCCACCCCGGGCCCCCAGCTGTGGCCCTTCCCATCAAGACCCTGCTAATGGGGAGGCTGCTGGGCTTCTACTTCATGCATAGGAGTTTTTTATTTTTATTTTTTTTTTGTTTTTTATTTTTAGAGGCTCCCTGTGTTGCCCAGGCTGGTCTTGAACTCCTAGGCTCAAGCAGTCCTCTCAGCTCAGCCTCCCAAAGTGCTGGGATTGCAGGCGTGAGCCACCGCGCCTGGCCTGGATAGTGGGTTGTGTCTCTGCTCTGCCTGCCCCGCAGGAATGGCTGCTCCTCGCCGGGGTGGGTATCACGAGACTTGGGGTTTGAGCCCCAAATGTCTGAAAGGGATCTCTGGTCTGCAGCTCTGGCTGGACAAAGCGGCCTTGGGCATGTGAGAGCTTGGAACTGGGCACGCAATATCCTTATCATGGGAAGGGAAAAGGGCTACTTTGTCAGCGTTTTCCTCTTTCAGCAGCACCTGGAGCTCTGGTTGGGGAAATGGTAGAAAGATGATTCTCCTGAAGGCCTATCAGTGCTGTGGGGCAGGAACAGCCAACCCCTTGCAGTTAACAGTTCCCTGGAGCCAAGGCTAGGTGTTTTCTCAAAGAGCAACACGCCTCTCTTCTCTGTGGTTCTGTGCCAGGCCGCCCCTCTTTCTCCAGGTGGAGGAGGAAAGAACGGATGCCTCCTTCCGAGTCCTCATGGCTTTTAACCCTCTTGGAAGACAGAGGGAACACAACCCTAAGGGGGCCAGGGTAAGCCCAGGAGGGGTGCAGAACCTGGGGTCCAATGCCCAGAACTGATATTGGGCCCTAGGCTGGATCAAGTGGACAGAGCTTAAATCAGAAGCAGACTGGGCCTGCACTGAGAACGAGTGTCACAGGGAGTTGAAGAGAGGAGGGGCTGGGGGTTCCAGGAGTGTCAAACTGATGACGGAAGCAGGGAGCAGGTGGGCAGGAGCCAGGTGGGGCAGGAGCCCCAGGAATCAGCAGGCTCCAGGTGGAAAAGAAGTGAGAGGATCAGGAATTTGGCTAGAGGTGACAGGGGCATATGGAGAAGGCTGCTCCTGACTGGCGGTCCAATAGATTCATCTGAGTTAAGAGAGAGATAGTCCACCCCAATTGTTCACTTCTATGAGGAATATTGCACAAATTAAAGGAAAAAAAAAACAAAAAAAACCTACAGGATTAAAAACAGGTCAGATGGCCGGGCACGGTGGCTCACGCCTATAATCCCAGCACTTTGGGAGGCCAAGGCGGGTGGATCACGAGGTCAGGAGTTTGAGACCAGCCTGACCAACATGGTGAAACCCTGTCTCTACTAAGAATACAAAAATTAGCCAGGCATGGTGGTGTGTGTGTAATCCCAGCTACTCAGGAGACTGAGGCAGAAGAATCGCTTGAACCCGGGAGGCGGAGGTTGCAGTGAACCTAGATCATGCCACTGCACTCCAGCCTGGGAAACAGAGGAAGGTTCCGTCTCAAACAAACAAAAACAATAACAAAACAGGTGAGGCGTGGTGGCTCACAGCTGTAATCCCAGAGCTTTGGGAGGCAGAGGCAGGCAGATCACTTGAGGTCAGGAGTTTGGGACCATCCTGGCTAACATGATGAAACATTGTCTCCACTAAAAACACAAAAATCACCTGGGCATGTTGGTGTATGCCTGTACTCCCAGCTGCTTAGGAGGCTGAGGCAGGAGAATGGCTTGAACCCTGGCGGTAGAAGTTGTGGCGAGCCCAGATCACACCACTGCACTCCATCTTGGGTGACAGAGCAAGACTCTGTCTCAAAACAAAATACAATAATAAAAAATTAAAAAAAAAAAACTTTTTCATACACTGGCATCTACTTTCCTTTCTAGCCTCACCTCCATCAGCTTTTTTTTTTTTTTTAATTTTTTTTAGTAACCTACACCCCAGCCCAAAAAGTCTGTTTTCCTTAATACACTGTGCTTTCCTGCCTCTATGCCTGACTAAGCCATTTTCTGTCCCCAAAATATCAATTCACTGGCTCTCTGCCAGTGGAAATCTTATTCATTTATCCTGAATAGGCGAAGGATGCCAACTCATTTAAGAGATATAATTAGGAAGACTATGGAAAAATAGTTATCAAAGAAATGTGAATTTAAAATAACAACGAGGCATCATGACATAGTTATAAAGTCATAGCAAATGATAAGAAAACCCAAAGCAGCCCACCCAATGCTGACACCGTTTTGCTGAAATAGGTCCATCTGTTGCTGGTGACATTGTAAATGGGCTAAGATAGTTATTTTATGTGTCAACTTGACTGAGCTAAGGGATGCCCACATAGCTGGTAAAACGTTATTTCTGGGTGTGCCTGTGAGGGTGTTTCCGGAAGAGATGAGCATTTGGATTGACAGGCTGAGGAAGGAGGATCACCCTCACCAATGTGGGCAGCCACCATCCAACCTGTTGAGGGCCCAGATGGAACAAAAATGCAGAGGAGGGGCAAAGTTGCTCTCTGCTTGAGCTGGGACATCCAGCTTTCCTGTCCTTGGACATCAGTGTTCTTGCTTCTCCAGCTTTCGGACTGGGATTGGGACATATGCCATCGGCTTCATGGTTCTCAGACCATCAGGACTGGACTGGAATTATACCACTGGCTTTCCTGAGCCTCCAGCTTGTTATAGGACAGCAGTTATAGGACTTCTCAGCCTCCATAATAGGCAATCCCTCAGAATAAACCTCTTTCTATGTATCTATATGTATTCTACTGGTTGCGTTTTTCTGGAGGACCCTGCCTAATACATGGGCCCAAACTTCTGGGGGAAACAATGAAGTAATGTATTTCAAAAGAGACAGAAATGTCCCTGTACCTTGATGCCCATCAATCCTATTTTGCAGAGTTGAGCTAAACAAAATGACACTAAAGAAAAAAAAAAGCTACATGCATAAAGATACCTCTTGCATCATAGTCATCATAATTTTTAATAGTGAAAAGACTGGAAATAGCCCAACTACCTCACAACAGGGGACTCTAGAGGAAATTACACTCAGACAGATGGAAATTATGATGATGAAGACTATTTAGCGAAAGGAAATGCTTATAACATAATGCTCAGGAGACACAAAGTTTATTGCGACGACACTATAAAAATCACATAAATGTATGGAGAAGGATATATAAGGGAACAGAGAGAAAGGAAAATCACTACTTATTAGGGTATTATTTTTATTAGAGTGTTGCTGATGTAATAAAAATCTCCGAGAGGAAATTTCCTTCAAAACCCCTGATTAGCTTTATTCTCATCTGGTCTGTGGTCCTTATTGCATTGTGCCTTGAGTGTAATAATTTGTGTCCTAGTTTTAGCCCCCTTTGGACCATAAACTCTTCAAGGGCAAGGACTATGTTTTACTTTTCTTTGTCTCACCTGAGCACTTGTATCTCCCTGGAACGTAATAATATTCAACAATTATTTATTAAGCAAATTAACCACTGCTAAGGATTATGTTGTGCTTAAAAATAAAATTCAACAAATCATTCTCTCCATCCTCCTGTCTCCTGGCAAAAGGCACTCAACTAAATAGATATCTGTATTATCTTCAGGCTTCCTGGGAAGGAAAATCCACATTCAGAAATCTAGCATTTTATACCTGGAACAAAACATAGATGCAGTAATGCAGGCAACACTCGGGAATCTGGGAAACCGAGGCTCTTGGGACTTATTTACCTTTGCCCCTTAAGGCAACAAGATGTTTAAAAATTGAAGTCATTCTTAGGTTTACCACCTGGGGCCAACCGGATCCCGGCCAGAAGGAAAACGATCCAGCACTCCTACTGGGAGCCCAAAGCTGCTGTGCCTAAGCCAGGCCTCTCTTTTATGAGCCTAACTGTCAGGGCTGATGAGAAGACAGGAAATGTGATAACATGACTCAAGCTTATGCTTCCCAAAGAAAACAACGGGAATTCAGTGCTGAACTCTTTTTAGGTACTGATCCCTTATTGCATGCCAGACAGTTTACGCACATCAACTTACGCTCCCATTTTACAGATAAAATCTTAATGTTCAGAGAGACTATGTGACTCACCCAAGGTCAAACAGCTTTTCTTTTGATGGGGCCTGTCAGGATCCCAAAGCAACCACAGGCTCTTAAGCATCCCTACCCAGCAGGCCTGAGAACTCACAATAGATAGGCCCATTTTGTCTGTCTGTCCAGGATGATGAAGCCTCAACATCTTCCTTTTCCTTTCTCCTTTTTTCTTGCATGTACAGATATTGGCCCTTGAAAAGCCTATTTTCACCTGGCTTACATTTTTCTTGTTTTCAGACTGGGTCACCAAGCCGATGATTTTATTCCATGCTCTTTGAATCCACTGTGGTCATCAGTCATTTTCTCCTGAAGAAAATCACACACTCCCTTGTATCAGTGACCTTCCCTGAGGTCTGAGTATATATATCAATCATTTTTAGGACATGTTTTCTTTAACTGAATACGGTCTCGCATACTGGGGATAAGGTTTGGGGATTGCTGTGATTTGGATGTATCCCTTCCAAACTTTAGGTGTTGCCAGTGTGATAGTGATATTAAGAGGAGAAGCCTTGGCCGGGTGCGGTGGCTCACTCCTGTAATCCCAGCACTTTGGGAGGCCGAGGCAGGAGGATCACTTGAGGTCAGGAGTTCGAGACCAACCTGGGCAACATGGTGAAAATACTAAAAATACAAAAATTAGCCGGGTGTGGTGGCGGGCACCTGTAATCCCAGCTACTTGGGGAGGCTGAGGCAGGAGAATTGCTTGAACCCAAGGGACAGAGGTTGCAGTGAGCCTAGAGCATGCCACTGCACTCCAGCCTGGGTGACAGAGCGAGACTCTGTCTCAAAAGAAAAAAAAGAAGTGAAGCCTTTAAGAGGAGATTAGGCCACGAGGGCTCCACCCTGAGGACTGAGACTAGGTGCCCTTGTAAAAGGGCTTCATGGAGGGAGTAAGTCCCTCTTGCCCTTCCGCCTTCCACCTTGTGGCACCATCTTGGAAACAGAGACCAGACCCTCCCCAGACAACAAACCTGCAAGTGCCTTGGTCATGGACTTCCCAGCCTCCAGAACTGTGAGAAATAATTTCTGTTCTTATAAATTACCCAGTCTATGGTACTTTGTTACGGCAGCATGAATAGACTAGGAGGATGAAAACAGCAGCTGTTCCAGAACAGTTTCTTCCAACATTATGCTAATTTTCTTTTTTCTTGGATGCTTTTTTACAAGTTGCACTTTTTAAATGTGATATTCTCTCACTCTAACTGAGGCCTCTACTCCTCTTTTCTTTCATACATTTTGTCTATGGTGCAAAACTGACACTTTTTTGTTTCTCTAATGCAAGTAACAATAACATCTAATTAATACGCAGCTACACTCAGGCAGAGGCAGAAACCCTTCCATCTGCTGTTGTGCGATAGCTGCTTCCCCTTTTGCTCACTTATGTTCTTTTTAGCTTATTCTGTGCCCTTTAAATTGCCTTCCTAAAACATAGAATTCCACATCAACTCAAAATTAGTTTAGAAAATAGATGGTGCTTGGTAAGTTCCAACCTATAAAATCCTGCCCATCTTCGCAGTCTGGGGCTGACACCATTAAACATTAAGTGGTAGCAGATGCTTCCTGCCTGGGATTCAATTTCTAGGCCAATGTTTTGTTATTCCTTCTAAAAGATAGATTGTTTTTCTCGTTTTTCATTTATTAAAAAAAAAAAAAAAAAAGAGCACTAGATTTTGGCCAGGTGCGGTGGCTCACGCCTGTAATCCCAGCACTTTGGGAGGCTGAGGCGGGTGGATCACTTGAGTCCAGGAGTTCGAGACTAGCCTGGGCAACATGGTGAAACCCTGACTCTACAAAAAAATACAGAAATTAGCTGGGCTTGATGGCACGTGCCTGTAATCCCAGCTACTGGGGAGGCTGAGGTGGGAGAATTGCTTGAGCCCCGGAGGTGAAGGTTACAGTGAGCCGTGATCACACCACTGCACTCCAGTCAAGGTGACAGAGCCAGGCCCTGTGTCAAAAACAGAAAACAAACCAAAATAAAATGCTAGGTTTAAATAAAATTTAAATTTCTGTACTAGGCTGGGGGTTGGGGGGGATAGTTTGGTGACAGATGTCTTGTTTTTAAAAACCTGAGGAATGGGCTTCTGTTTGTCTTCCCATCATTAGAAACTCAATCCTGCATGTCCTGGGAGCCCAATTGTAAACCTTAGTTTTTTTTAGAAGGACCGTGATTCCCCGCAAGGCCAGGCTGCCACTGTAGAAGTCCACAGTCAGAAAGAACCACAGACCAACTCCCCTGGGTGGTGTGGTCCAGGCATTGCTTTATTTAGATGAATTCCCACAGAGGTGCTATAGTGTGGTCTGGGGATATGATTATATGGTTTCGATGCCATGGAAACTTACAGGAAGTTAAGAGTGCGGTGAATCCCAGCTCACACCAAATTTACTGTGTCTGCCTCGGTTTCCCTTTTCCTCAAATAGGTGGTGTAACTAGTTCTTATTTTGTAGGTATTCTAGTCCCCAAATTCCTTTTTAAGAAACATGGGAACTTACTATAAATGCTACATAAATCCAAGGTTTTAAGGGCCTTTGGGCTAAAACCAGCCTTGAAGTGAGGCAAGACCTCAGGCTCCCTTCTCTTTTCTTCCCAGAAGATCCAGTGGTCCTAAGGAGAATACACAGCCATGACTAGCCCAGGGGAGCCAAGGAAAGGAAGAGAAATGGTTACTTTCACTTTCTTCCTTAAGCCCTCGAAAGAGAGATGACTCAGTGTGCCCCAGGAAGGGAGGATCCACCTAGCTTTCAGCATTTTCCAAGGTCCTTTTCAAGATGGGCACCAAAGTGACAGGCTCAAAGGAAGGCTCTCTTTCTTTTTTTTTCTTTTTCTTTTTTTTTTTGAGATGGAGTCTCGCTCTGTTGCCTAAGCTGGAGTGCAGTGATGCAATCTCGCAATCTCGGCTCACTGCAGCCTCCGCCTCCAGGGCTCAAGCGATTCCCCCACCTCAGCCTCCTGAGTAGCTGGGATTACAGGTGCCTGCCACCACACACAGCTAATTTTTGTAGTTTTAGTAGAGACGGGGTTTCACCATCTTGGCCAGGCTGGTCTTGAACTCCTGACCTCATGATCCACCTGCCTCAGCCTCCCAAAGTGCTAGGATTACAGGTGTGAACCATTGTGCCCAGACAGAAGGCTCTCTTTCTAATGTAAACTTTCATTGGCAGTCAGAGGGGGCCACCTACCAGGGTTTTCTAACTCTTAGCAAATCGTCATTGAACATAAAATGAACACAGTACCACATCTCCATGCATTAGACACATTGTCACCCAAATCGTGCAGCCTCATTCAGAAATGACCTTGCTTCTGAGAGCTCATCTTCCTGGAATCATTTTGGTTTGATCCTTTCAAGGCTGTGAGATTTATTTTCATGTATTATTTTTCATTTCAAAAGTTATTCATAATTCAATTTAATTTTAAAAGCTTCATATACACATATCTACACAGATATGCCCACATACACACACACCTGGTACAAATCCAAATACTATAAAAGGGTTCTCAACATAAATATCCATCCCAGCCAAACACCACTCTGTTACCAGTTTCCTGTGTCTCCTTCCAGGGCTGTTCTAAGCATAAAATATTTATTTTTAGGTATTTTTTAAAAAGACGTACTGTTTAATTTTAAAGCTACTTTAGCACAAGACAAGGTAAAAAAGTAGGAACCTATAGATTAAAAAAGAAAAATAAAGGGCCTGGGGTATAATTGTTTTAAATGACGTGTTTATGTGTTGAGTTTAAAAATATTTTGATGTGTTCCAATGCATGGAAAACAAGATGGTGTGAATCACTGTCCTGAATAAACTGTCCAATAGGATTACATATTTTGTGTGTGTACCTTGGCAAGGTCATGTTAGCAAGTTTACATAATAGTATACAGAAAACAGAAAGTCACCCAATAGACTGGAGTGAGCAGGGAGGGACAGGGAGGAGCAGAAAGAAGACTGTCTCAAGAACTGCCACTTAGAGAAGAGGCACTGAGAAGGAACAGAGGTGAGCCCAGGGAGGTAAACAAAGCCTCAGGCCCATGCTTTCCAACAGGATTGTCTGCAGTGGTGGGAATGATCGCATCTGCGCCGTCTGATATGGTAGCCGCTAGTGCTGTTGAACACTTGAAATGGAACCAGTGAGACTGAGGGATTGAATTTTTATTTTAATTTTGCTTTAATTAATTTGAATTTAAACAGCCACATGGGGCAGTGGTTACCACACTAGATCGTGTCGCTCTGGGGTTTGCAACATCTTGGGAGGCATCAATGGGCTTAGAGAACTAAGAATGGAAAGGGGGCAGAGAATAAACATGGGGTAAGTAAAAGCAGAAGAGGAAAGAAGGAGGGCAAGGAGAAAGGAGAAAGAGTGAAATTCAAGTGGAAAGGCATAGACAGAGAGGAATCATTGTCTTAAGTGATGAGTGGTCCCTGGATCGCTGGCTGAGACCTTCTGGTGTGATTCTGAGGTCTTCTGCAGCGGCACACACAAACAGTCTCTTCTAGAGCAATACTGCACTTGCTGACCCTGGGAGACCTGCAGGTCTTCACCTCCTTATCTTACTGTGAAGGGAGCAAGGGTACACAATCCCAGGGACTCCCCCACTCCATTGTGTGAAATAAAATAGTTTACTCCAAGAAAACCCCACAGTTTTGATACACCACTAGGTGTCACCATTAACCAAAATGAGCTTTTATTTATTTATTTATTTTTATCGTTTTTAACCTACAGAATTTGGTGAGTTTCTTCTCTGGGTCTATTGTTATCTATACAATTCATTTAGGTATTTTCCTACTTTATCACAGACAAAGCAAAGTGGCTTGAGCTCCTGGAGGCTACCCAACAGGGATATTCATTCTAATTCGGTTTATTTTCCTTTGCAGTTAAAACTCTACTAAGGCTGGGTGTAGTGGCTCATGCCTGTAATCCCAACATTTTGGAAGGCTGAGGCAGGAGGATCACTTGAGACCAGGAGTTCCAGATTGGCCTGGGTAACGTAGTGAGACCCCCATCTCTACAATAAATTTTTAAAAATTAGCCAGGCATGAGGGCATGCAACTGTAGTCCCAGCTACTTGGGAGGCTGAGGTGGGAGGAGCATTTGAGTCCTGAGCCCAGGAGATTGAGGATGTAGTGAGTCATAATTGTGCCACTGCACAGACAGAGCTAGACCTTTTCTAAAAAAGAAAAACCAAAAGCAAACAAAAAAGCTTCTGCTAAATACCACAAATGTGTGCGTGTACACACATGCTCGGCCTCCCAAAGTGCCGGGATTACAGGTGTGAGCCACCATGCCTGGCTAACATTCATTCTTAAATATTTACTGTGTGCTATGCAGGGACCCTATGTACACTGCACAACTCTGGGGGTGGGAGGAGAGGGCACTGTCTGCACAGACCTCAATGTAAATGGTGTTTCCTGAAGTTGTGCAGCCTACCAGCTCTGTAAGACTCTGGTCTGGGCCATAAGAACTGTATTAGTCCCTTTTCATGCTGCTGATAGAGACATACCCAAGACTAGGTAATTTATAAAGAAAAAGAGGTTTAATGGACTCACAGTTCCACATGGCTGGGGAGGCCTCACAGTCATGGTGAAAGGCGAAATGAACGTCTTACATGGTGGCAGACAAGAGAGAATGAGGGCCAAGAGGAAGGGGAAGCCCTTTATAAAATCATCAGATCTCGTGAGACTTATTCCCTACCACATGAACAATATGGGGAAACCGCCCAATGATTCAATTATCTCCCACCAGGTCCCTCCCACAACACATGGGGATTATGGGAGCTGTAGTTCAAGATAAGATTTGGGTGGGGACACAGCCAAACCATATCAGGGACAAAATCATAAGTAAGATATGGGCCCTGCTTTTTCCATCCTCTCTGTTCTATTTCTTAGGAGAGTTCCTTAGTCTAAAACCTTCTTTGGAACTAGAAATATCTATGCCCTATATAAATTCTGAGAGTTATACATGTAACAGTTAGCTTTCCCTTCTATCCTTGTAAAAACAACTAAGGTTTAGTCTTTTTCAGAGAAGTAACGCCCCTCACTGAGCATTATTTTATTAATAAGACAAAGTACTATTACAGCTGGATAAATCAAGTCATGGCCTTTGCCCTTGGGAAATTCAATAAAATCCAAAATAAAATCCTTAAGTTTTGCATATCTAAATTTGACCTTTCAACAGAAGAGGAGTAGTAGCAATTAAACATGAATCTGGGGACCGGGACCCCTAGAATCTAGCCTGACTAGGCTTTCTTGGGAAATGTACCAGTTAGGTTGGGGGTAAAACAAACCACCCCAAAGCTTAGTGGCTTAAAGCAACAAACACTCATCATTTTTCATGATTCTGTGAGTCAGTTGAGCAGTTCTGATCTAGGTTGGTGTGCAGATCTGAGGTCTGTAGATGGCTCAGCTTGAGTTGGCTGGCCTCCCTCACATACATGAAATTGACAGGCTGGTTAGTTGAGGAGGACTTAGCTGGGATGGTTTGTCTCTGTTCCATGTGATCTCTCCTCCTCCAGTAGGCTAGCTCAGCCTTCACATAATGTTCTCAGCATGGTGGTCTCAGGGTATAAAAGAGCAGCAAGAGAAAGCAAGCTTCAGTATGCAAGCACTTGAATATTTTTTCTTGTGTCACATTTGCTCTTGTCCTGTTGGCCAAAGAAAGATACATGGCTAAGCCTTGAGTCAGTGCGAAAGGTATTATCCAAGGATGTTGTAGAGAGAGGTATGAACAAATTGAGGACCAGTGTTGTAACAATCTACTGAAAAAATTAATTTAATTTCTCCTTATCTCGGTGTTTACCAAGATGATAATTTTAATAACACTTTCTTGACCTACTTCCCAGGGAAGAAAAAAAACACATGGAAGAAACTGCTGTATATCATTCAAAGAAAAGGGACAACATAACTATTATTCATTTTACTTCAGTTTACTCATCTACGTTTTTCATGTCTCGTCCACAGCATGGCTAATCTATCTATGGGGCAATTAGAAATCCCACTTAGTGAAAATTCCTATCAAAAATAAAGGTAACAATTTCAAAAGAAAATTTTGTTTATTTTCATAATTTTCACCAGTAAGTTGGTACATTTTATGGGTTATGTGTAAGGATACCCACTAAGGATATGACTAGCAGAATTCTTCAAGAATAGAAACCCAGGAATGTCTAACCACAGGCTAACTTTCACAATTACCCTTATATGTTAGACTTGGCAGATACATTTTATTTTTTGTTTGTTTGTTTGGAGAAGGAGACTTGCTCTGTCACCCATGCTGGAGTACAGTGGCACGATCTCCGCTCACTGCAACCTCCATCTCTCGGGTTCAAGTGATTCTCCCGCCTCAGCCTCCCAAGTGGCTGGGATTACAGGTGCCCACTACCATGGCCGGCTAATTTTTGAATTTTTAATAGAGATGGAATTTCACCGTGTTAGCCAGGCTAGTCTTGAACTCCTGACCTCAGATGATCCACCCGCCTCAGCCTCCTAAAGTGCTGGGATTACAGGCATGAGCCACTGTGCCCAGCCAGCCACCGCGCCCGGCCTACATTTTGTTTTAAATAATTGCTCAGCACTGCACAAGTTGAACACTTGTTATAGCACTCAGAGGACTTAATCAGATAAAGAAAATGACTAGGAGTTTACAGTGTATGTTTTCTTTCTTTTTCTTTTTTCTTTTTCTTTTTTTTTTTTTTATGAGATGGCATCTCACTGTGTTGCCCAGGCTGGAGTGGAGTGGTGCAATCTCGGCTCATTGCAGCCTCCGCCTGCTGGGTTCAAGCAATTCTCCTGTCCAACCTCCTGAGTAGCTGATACTACAGGCACCCACCACCATGCCCGGCTAGTTTTAATTTTTTTAGTAAAGATGGGGTTTTACCATGTTGGCCAGGTTGGTCTCAAACTCCTGACCTCAAGTGATCCACCCATCTCGGCCTCTCAAAGTGCTGGGATTACAGACGTGAGCCACCACGCCCAGCCTATGTATATGTTTTCATTCCTATTTGCGTGGTGCTGAGAATTGCTGAAGATAACACCACTTCTGGAAATTCACACCCAATCTTACTGGAACTAAGATTAGCCAAGAAAAGGATTACTTCATTCTTACTAATAACTTATCTTTCCTACAAATCGTGGTCTTCATTATTTAACTTGATGAATAAACATTTATTGGGCATCTACTGTGCGTGAAAAACTGAACTAGAGATAGAGATATGGATAAAACACAGCTTTTGCTCTGCTGGCAACAAACTATAAGGCAAATCTGACAGATAAGTGCTCCGGGGAGTATGGAGAAGGAATGATTTACACCAATGGCATGAAGTAGAGAAAACTTCTTGAAGACGACTTTTGTTCTGAGCTTTGAAGAATGAGTAGGATTTTTCAATGTAAGAAAGGGGAGAGAGAATTCCATACAGAGGTAAAACTGTATGGTAAACAGAGGGTTAAAGTGCACAGCATTTTTGGGGGAAAACATCACCCAGGTTAGTTGGAGTGTGGGGGATGTTATGGGAAGTAGAAAAGGAGGTGAGGCTAGCTTGTTAAGACCTTTGAATGTGATATTAAAGGGCTTACATGAGGGCTTTAAAGGCCCTTGATAAAACATTCTCATGATTATAACTATTTTAGAAGTGTCATTCTGGCTTCTGGATACTGACACAATGGGGGCCCAACAGGGGCTACTGGCTATCTCTGTCAACCTAGTTCTGGGAGTGTCTCAGAAGTGGTACAATTGGTGGATCTGATAATCTAATGTGATAATTGTGAGAAATTTCTAGAGGGACAGCAAATGGTTGGAGCCCAGTATATGTGTTTGCGACTGCAGACTGCAGGGGAAAAGGGCAAGTGCTGTAGGTGGGGAAGATTTTATCTTGGACTGTTTTCCTCCCCTGTATTTCCATGGGCAGATTATAGTCTTCCCCAACTCCACTGCAAGACAGAACAGTATCACTAGTCCTGCACCAGCAGGAGATGAAGCCTGTGGGTACATCAGGGGACAGGAAGGAGATAACAGGTAAAGATACATCCACATTCCTTCTAAGAACTGCCACTCCTCAGCATAGTATTGGAGGTCCTGGCCAATGTGATAAGACAAGAAAAAGAAGTACTAGGTATAGGATTTGAAAGGAAGTAGCAAAACTGTCATTATTGACAGGTCATCTGATTATCTACATAGAAAACCTCACAGACTTAATAGAAAAACTTTTAGAACTAATACTTATGTTCAGCAAGGATTTCAGGAACAAGATCTGCTTATAAAACTCAGTTGCATTCTTCTACAACAGCAACATTCAACCAGAAAATTGAATAGAAAATAAGATAACTTTCACAAGAGCAACACAACTAAAAAATTCCTAAAAATCAACTTAATAAAATATTCAAAATAAATTGTTGGAGAAAAATATAAAATTATTAAAGGACATTAGACTTAAGCAAAGAGATATGCCATATTGGTGGGCAAGACTACTTAACATGTAAAGATAACAATTCTCCCAAAATTAATCTAAAAATCCAAGGCACTTTCAGTATAGTCCCAATAGAACTTTTTGAGGGAACAAAAAAGCATATTCAAAATTTATATAAAAGAAAAAAACAAGGTCCACAATCAGTTGAGCCAGTTTTGGAAAAAGAGCAAAGAGGAATGACTTGTCCCAGTATACTCCAGTGCTATATAATAAAACATTATTATGTGCAGAAGAATGGAAATAGAGCACTATGGTGCAGAAGCATGGAAATAGAGCAAGGGTGAGAAAGTGCTCAGAAATGCATATGTGTGCTTATGTGTTTGGTTGTGTGTGCACCTGATATATGAAAAACAAGTCAATGGGGAAAGGATGGGTTGCTTAGCAGACAGTGTACGGAAGATTGGTTCACTACATGGAAAAAAATTAAGCTGCATTCCTAACACCATAAGCAAAGGTGAACTTCAGAAGAATTAAAGATATAAATGTGCAACACCACCCTACAAAACATAGATATGCATGTGTATGTATATATACACATCAGAATATATTTATGACCTTAAAAGTGGGCAAGAATTTTTTTAAAAACATTCAAAAAGTGTAATCATATTCCCTGCCCCTCAAATTAATGACTATGTCTAAATTAACAATAATGACGATGGTGGATATAGTTATCTAAATGAACAGACAGGTGATAGACTGAGAAAAAATATTTGAGACTCCCAAAACTAGCAAGGGATTATTATATAGAATATATAAGAAAGTCCTACAAATCAATCAGAAAAGAGAATACAACAGGAAAATGGGCAAGGATATGAATATGTGACTTACCCCAAAAAACCCACTGGTTTTGCTCAACCTCACTAGTTTTTTGTTTGTTTGTTTTATTTTGTTTGTTTGTTTGTTTTTGAGACGGAGTCTCACTCTGTTGCCCAGGCTGGAGTGCAGTGGTGTGATCTCGGCTCACTGCAACCTCCACCTCCCGGGTTCAAGTGATTCTCCTGTCTCAGCCTCCTGAGTAACTAGGACTACAGGTGCCTGCCACCATGCCCAACTAGTTTTTGTGTTTTTAGTAGAGATGGGGTTTCACCATGTTGACCAGGATGGTCTTGATCTCCCGACCTCATGATCCACCTGCCTCAGCCTCCCACAGTGAACCTCACTAGTTCTTAGATAAATGAAAATTAAAACAATAGCAAGATTAAGTCTTTTTACCCATGAGGCTGGAAAATTAGGAGACTGGATAATACCAAACTCTGGCAAGGTTGTAAGGAAACAAAAAGGAAAGGAAACAAACAGTCTATTCTAGGGCGTGTCAAAGATAAAGCCAGACACCAGTTAAAGCAGCCAGGACAGGTTTTATTCAGGGACTATTGCAATAAGGAAAAAGAGTAGAGTGTGAACAGAGCTCAACACCTGATGCAAAATGCTGAAGACTGTTTAAAGGTTAAGGGAAAGGCACTGTGGGGTGTTAAGGGAGGGTTAGTCCATGTGACTAGGCCACCTGGATTTATTCATTGGTGCTTATCTGGAGGAGAAACATATTTCTCCTAAAGTAAGGCGCCCATAGCAGTTAGGCCCTTATCCTCCTGGGAGAAGAGCTATAGCTCCCTGAATATCTGCATTTCAAAGAGAAGGCTCTCAGATCCTTGAGGAGACCGTTTTGGGTGGGAGATTTACATCTCAAAGGGCAAAGGAAAGATTTATAATTGCAAGCTTTCTAAAATAACTGCTCTAAGAGGGGGCTTAGGGGCCTGTCTGCCTATCACCAGGTTTTGGCCAGAATAAACAGTAAATTCTCCTGGCAGCATTGAGCTTCCAGGCAAACATTTTAAGGGAGGCTGGAATCATCCTAGGGACATGGCCTTAAGCTGCTAGAAGCCATGCTAGAGTTTGATCAAGTCTTTTAGTGCAGGGGTTTGGACAGAGTCATTATGGGCACAGAGTTGTGCAGTTCGCAGGTACAACCTAGACGTACTTTGTGAAAATAAATATGCATCAGCAATTCCACTCCTAGGCATATGCTTCTGAGAAACTCTTACACAAGACCTAAAGGATCATGGACAAAAATACTCACCTCACTGTAGTGTAGCAGGACGAGCCACAGACAAAACTCCTCAGACACCGAATTAAAGAAGGAAGGGGTTTATTTGGTAGGGGCATCGGCAAGACTCCTGTCTCAAGAGCCGAGCCCCCCGAGTGAGCAATTCCTGTCCCTTTCAAGGGCTCGTAACTCTAAGGGGGTGCATGTGAGGGGGTCGTGATTGATTGAGCAACCCGGGGGTACATAACTGGGGGCTGCATGCACTGGTAATTAGATCAGAACAAAACTGGATAGGAATTTTCACAGTGCATTTCTATACAATGTCTGTAATCTATAGATAACAGAACCGATTAGGTCAGGGGTTGAGCTTTAACTACCAGGCCCAGGGTGCGGCATTGGGCTGTCTGCCTGTGGATTTCATTTCTGCCTTTTAGTTTTTACTTCTTCTTTCTTTGGAGGCAGAAATTGGACATAAGATGATATGAGGGGTGGTCTCCTCCCTTATTCCCCCCTTTTGAGACTCTCACTCATTTTATTAGTGGGAGTTCTCACTTTCATTTTCACTATCCATGTCTTCTTGCAAGACAGATCGATAGTGATTCATATAGTACACTTGTGCGGAAGCATTTTGGTGAACTAAGGTAGTGATAAAGCTTTTTATCATTCGAAGAAGTACAGGTAGCAAACAAGGGAGCAGTAGGCAGGTTCCTATTATTATTATAACTCCTATTATAAGAGTTTTAAATCCTCTTAGTGCTGGGAACCATTTTCCAAACATGGCCCCAGGATCAAACCCATGCCACACTTGCACAGGCACATGTGCCAGTTTTGTCATATCTCTAACTAGGTCTTCAACTACTTGCCCTTGATCATCTATGTGTAGACAGCAATTAGTAAGGTTAAATTTCCCACAGACCCCTCCTTTAGCTACTAGCAAGTAGTCGAGAGCCAATCTATTTTGATAGATAGCATTTCTCATCTGAGTTTCTTGCCAGGCCAGAATAGTCAAGGCTCTGCCGGTTTTATTAGTGATTATTTCTGAGACAGCTTGTAACTGTATGATTCAGTTGATCATGTAAATGGGGGTCTGGTATCCCCATGAGCCATCTTGTGCCCAAGTACCAGGCCCATAATATTGTATGATTCTCTCAGGGGGCCATTCATCATCTTTCCAATTTCCTATAGCTATGTTTCTCTTTTCATGGGAAGCATAGGGAAACCCAGGAGTTCGTCTGTTTTTATGGGCAGTAAGAAGAAAGATGGTTTAATAGTGCCAATAACAAAACTACCTGCCTACTGGTCAGGTAATTTGGCATAAGCTCTATGCCTACATATCCAGTATAATCCAGTGGGGGCTGTCTGGTCCCGGTGGGACTCCAGGTGGGTCCACACAGTTTGCAACTTTGGGAATTTACTAAATGGATTTCTCTCTGTGTGATTTAAACTCCACCAAGTGACTGTTTTTGTGGTACCATTATACAGTTTCTGTCCCAGACAACTAAGTCGTCCTATAGGGTGAGTGAATTCTTTTCCTTCTCTAGCTATGCAATATTGTCCAATAATTGAGGCTTTTAGGACCCAGAAATTATCAGGTGATTCTTTTGAACTGGGAATTCATTGGGAACTGGGTCGGTAGGTACTAATTCTCGGGCTTCCCATGGCCATTGATCTCCCATTACAGTTCCTCCACATACATAACATGAAGTGACATTGAGAGACTGGGCTACATGCTCGCCTAATTGCAAAAACAAATTTCTTGTTTTTCCTGGAATTTCTGGTACTGGTACATTTAGTTCATCATAGAAAGTTTGAAACACTGGCTCAGGAGAGTGTTTGTAAACTTCTCCTCAAACCAAGATATTTACTTGAGGATCCAGTCTGGCCCCATCGATTCCTAAGGTCACAGGCCCCTCTTTTTTCCAGCAAGGATCAAGGGGATTGGTTATTAGCAGCTCTAAGGGGTTACATTGTCCCTTAGTGCAGGAAGGGCCATTTTTTCCTTTCTGAAGGTGGACTGGATCCTTTTCATTTTTTATCCAAGTGGCCCAAATGACACAAGACCAGTATCCACATTCATTTCCACACAGTCCTAATCAATGACAAATGTACTTATTTTTGGTCATCTAGCCTTTTTCCCAATGAAAAGAGCCACATCTCCTTCCTAACTTACTGATATTAATGACAGCACAGCAATCGAATTTCAAGATTATGTGTTTGGGCACCCCTTTTCCTTCTGTTCTGGCTAATACTTTACTTGTATCATTTATCAGTCCCCACCAGTCTTCAGTCCTTAATCTTATTTCAAAAACTGTGGACATGGGAGGCTCAGAGGGGTCATAACACCCATTCGGTCGGTCGTTTCCTGGGCTACATACCTTGTACTGAGTGTCATTATATAAACATGTTCCTTTTAAAGTTCCTAGACGTTCATAGTAACTATAGAACAGAAAGATTGCTTTAACTTGTTGCCCTACCTGGGTAACCTGATGTATACACTGAGAGCAGTCTTCCATGCGGGGAAAATCAGTGGAAGTTTTTACTATACAAGTCCAAATTATAAGGAAAATGAGTCTCCTGATGATTCTCCTCATGCTTGGGCCATGCGTAGACCAGTCAGCTTCCGGGTGTGACTGGAGCAGGGCTTGTCGTCCTCCTCAGAGTCACTTTGCAGGTGTTGTCCGGGCTCGGTTTTGCCTCCCGGGTTTCATCGGCTGCAGGTTTCACACGGCTGTGGTGGATCCAGGCTGGGATTCCTTCTAGTTTTACAGCCGTGGGGGTGGTCAGGATAACGGTCTGAGTTCCTTTCCACTGTGGCCGCAAAGGGGCTACGTTCCAGTCCTTGATCCACACACGATCACCTGGAGAGAAAGGGTGAACTGGGGAGAATAAGTTGACGGGACACCTCTCATTTACCCAAGCTGAGGTTGTCTGTGTAATTTTTCCTAAAGCCTGTAGCTGTCACTGTAATTCAATTTCACCTAACTCTCGGGGAGTGTCTGGAAGCTCCCGTAGTATAGGAGGAGGCCTATGATACAGTATTTCATAAGGGGAGTACCCTGTTTTCTTAGAAGGAGTGCATCTAATTTTAAACAGTATCATAGGAAGGGCCTGTATCCACTTTAATCCTGTTTCCTGACATACTTTCCCTAAACTGTTTTTGACAGTCCAATTCATTCGCTGCACCTTTCCAGAACTCTGAGGTCGGTAGGCGGCATGTAGCTTCCAAGTGATTCCTAATGCCTTTGCTGTCTTCTGTACCAAGTCAGCCACAAACACCAGCCCGTTATCTGAAGTGATTCATAAAAGCAGTCTAAACCTAGCAATAAGATCTCAGAGAAGCACACGGGTTACCTCGTAGGCCTTTTCAGTTCGTGTTGGATAAGCCTCCACCCACCCAGAGTAAGTACACACAAGAAGCAGCAAATACTTGTTACCTCCACATTTCAGCATTTCCGTGAAATCCACCTGAAGATCCTCAAAAGGAGCCGCCCCGTAAGCTTGTATGCTGGGTGGAACAGTGGGGCCTTGCCTTGCATTGTGCTGTCGGCAAGTAACGCACCGTTGTGCTACTGCTTTGTCAAGGGCTGGCAAGTGTGAGACATAGAAGAACCGGCCTAACAATTTTTCAAGTGACTCTTGACCTAGTTGAGTGGTTTCGTGCATGGCCAATAGGACTGTGGCTCCCAGCAACTGCAGCACAGCTACCCTCCCATCTGGCAGTCTGATCCATCCTCCTCTTATTACTTGCCCCCCTTCTGCATGGAAGAAGTCTTTTTCTTCCTTAGAATAGGTAGGTACCGGGTCAGGTGTTTGAGGGAGTAAGGGGGCTAATACCGATGCCCAGTAAGGGGTAGATGCTGCTTTTTGAGCTTCTGAATTAGCTCGAGTTTCCTAAGGCCACTGAGGTGGAGGCTCGCTGGTGTCCCCTGCAGTACATGACTGCTACCCTCTGAGGGCAGTCTGCCTTTAATACTGCCTTTATAATTGTAACTGCCTTTAATAATTGTAGAATTTGTTGATATTTTATGTCCTTTCCCCCAGAGTTTAACAGATGCTTTTCCTTATATAATGCTCCATGCACTTGGAGGCTTAGAAAGGCATATCGAGAGTCAGGGTAGATGTTTACTGTCTTACCTTCACTGAGTTCTGGAGCCCGAGTTAAAGCAATGAGCTCAGCCTTCTGGGCTGAAGTGCCCTGTGGCAGCAGTTTGGCTTCAATGACAGCATCCAAAGTTACTACCGCACATCCTGCACATCTTTCTCCTTGTGGGTTAACGAAGCTGCTCCTGTCCACATATAACTCCCAGTCTACTGATGCCCATGGCTGGTCCCGAAGGTCAGGTCTGCTAGAATAGACTGAGTCCAACACCTCTACACAGTTATGCTTGACCGGGCTCTCTGATACTGGGAGCAGGGTGGCGGGATTTAAGGTGTTACAGACTTCAATAGTTTGAAGGGGATTTTCATATAGCAAGCTTTGGTACTTGGTTAATCTAGCATTTGTTAAACAATGATGTCCTTTGGTAGTCATCAAAGTTACCACAGCATGGGGGGCCTTTATATTCAGGTTTTGCCCAAGGGTTAGTTTATCTGCTTCTTGTTCTAACAGGGCTGTTGCTGCCAGGGCCCTTAGACATGGTGACCAGCCTTTGGAAACCCCATCCAGTTGTTTTGAGAGATAGGCCACTGGCCTTGGCCAGGGCCCCACAGTCTGGGTTAAAACTCCAACTGCCATTTTTTTCTCTTTCTGACACATAGAGTGTAAAGGGCTTTGTCAAATCTGGTAGTCCTAGGTCTGGGGCTGACATAGGCTTTTCCTTTAACTTACAAAAGGCTTGCTGTTGTAGACGTCCCCCATTCAAAAGGCTCCCAGTCACCCCGCCTTTGCAACCCCATTCGAAAGGTTTGGCTAGTACTGCAAAATTTGGAATCCATAATCTGCAAAACCCCACAGCTCCTAGGAATTCCCTTACTTGCCTTCTGGTTTTAGATTCCAGTAGGCTGCAGATGACCTGCTTTCTTTCTGACCCCAGGCTGCGCTCCCCTTTCCAAATAGTGAATCCCAGGTAGCGTACCTGCTGTCTGCAGATCTGAGCTTTCTTCTTGGACACCTTATACCCACAGTCCTCCAGGCGCTGAAGCAGGGCATCTGTCCCTTTTGGGCACCCGACTGCCATGGAGTGTCCCAGCAGAAGGTCGTCCACGTACAGGAGCAAGATGCAGCCTACGTCTTTAGCAGGAAACTTTTGCAGGTCTCGAGCCAGGGCCTCCCCGAAGATAGTAGGGGAGTTCTTGAACTCTTGGGGAAGCTGGGTCCAAGTGTACTGAGTAGTGACCCCTGACTCCAGATCTTCCCACAGAAAGGCAAACAGCTTCTGGCTCTCAGAAGCTATTCTGATGCTAAAGAAGGCATCTTTTAAGTCCAGACAGATAAACCAGCTGTCCTCAGCGGCAGCAGCCCTAACAACGTGTAAGGGTTAGGAACTACTGGGTGCAGAGTCACTGTAGCTTGGTTGACCAAGCGCAAGTCCTGTACTGGTCGGTAGTCCTTGGTCCCTGGCTTAGGGACAGGCAGGAGGGGGGAGTTCCATGGAGACTGGCAAGGAACTATGGTTGCATAGGCTTTCAAGTGCCTGAGATGAACTGGATTCCTTCGAGAGCTTCTCTGGGAACCGGATACTGCTTTTGTCTGATTGGGCCCCAGGCTTAACTTTTATGAGTACAGGGGCTTGGGTGACCGCCAGTCCCAGAGGATTATCCTCTGCCCATACTCGGGGCCATCACTTAGCTATTGCTGGTTTTATCTCTTGGCCTGGCTCGGTTAGAAAAAGTCTCCATTCTTCTTCCTGGGGGACTGTAAGGGCCATGATAACTCCTATTTCTGGTAACTTTATCTGTAAAGCACCCTGTTTTGTAAAGGAGATGGTGGCTCTCAGCTTGCTAAGCAAGTCTCTTCCCAGCAAGGGCAAGGGACAGCCAGGCACGTACAAGAACTGGTGAACTATCTCATGTCCTCCCACCGAGCAGGTCTGTGGTAAACAGAAAGCCTGCTTAGTGGAAACTCCTATTGCTCCAATTATAACAATGGTTTTCTTGGATAAGGGGGCAACCGGGGTGGTCACTACTGAATGTTCAGCACCAGTATTGACCAAAGACTCAATGTCCTTGCCCCCAGTTGTAATCCTGACTGTGGGCTCCTTGGGAGCGCTTGAACCCGGTCCCCTTCAGTCCAGTAGCCCTTCAGTCAGATTGAACAAAGCTCGCTCGTCTTTGTCTGAGGTCTTTTGTTCCGAACCTCCTTGCTTTTCCTTCAGTTGGAGACACTTATCTTTCCAATGTCCTATTTCCTTACATTAGGCGCATTGGTTACATTGCAAGCGTGGGCGATTAGACTGGGTATTCTTCCTGAACCCCTCTTTCCCTCTCCTTTCGGGGGAATTCCCTTAATGGCCATGGCCAGTAAGTTGGCATTTTGCCTAGCCTGGCATTCGCCTTCCTTACGGCTTTCTCTGCAGCTTGTTGCATCTCTATTCAAAAATACTTGATTGGCTATTTCCAGTAACTGTGAGGTACTCATACCCGCAAACCCAGCCTGTTTCTGCAATTTTCTCCTGATGTCTTCCACGCTTTGTTAAGGCCATGTTACTAAGGCCATGTTAATCATGCGCTGATTTTCAGGGCTACCTGGATCAAAAGGAGGGTACATACGGTAAGCCTCATGCAGTCTTTCATAGAATTGCACTGGACTCTCCTCTTTGCCTTGGATGACCTCAGAGACCTTATTTACATTTGTCGCCTTTTGAGCCCCTTCGTTTAGACCTTCTATTAATGCCCACGGTACCATCTTAGTCTCTCCATGTCTGCTCCCTTGTTCGGGTCCCACTGGGGGTCTGTTCCTGGCAGTTGAATTCTTATATATTCTTGGGGGTTTTGGTAATCGGCTGGGACGTGCTCCTCTAGCCACTTAGTTGCCGCCTGGAGCACCCTTTGCCTTTCATCTGTATTAAAGAGGTACGTGAGCAGCTGGTGGCAATCAGCCCAAGTAGGATTATGAGTCTGTATAATAGTTTGGAGCAAGTCAATTAAAGCTTGAGGCTTTTCAGCGTAAGATGGAGTATTATTTTTCCAATTGAGGAAGTGAAAGGTGAAAGGTCAGCAGAAGTGAAAGGTTGATATACAAAGGCATGCCTTTCCACCATGTGTCCATCCTCATCTACCCCAGTATATTGCTGCTCTCTCAGGGGCATTTGGATTCCAGTCTTGGGTGGTAAGCAAGCTGCCAAGGGAGGAGTTTCTCCCACAGCTTCACTTCCTTGCTTGTCTACTCTGGGTGGTCTAGGGGTGTGGTCATCTGGTGGAGGTGTAGGTGCTGTGGGCTCAGGGGTGGGGAGCCCTTCCTCCTGATAAGGAGGGGGTATTGCTGGTACCAGTTCCTGCCGTGATTCTTCTGATGTTGGGTCGGACAGGACTTTTGGTGCTGACCTCCCTCGGCAGGTGGAGCAAGGACCTTCCTTAACTAACTATCCCTTTGCTACCAGTACTGCTGCTGCCTGTCCTTTTAACCACTGTGGGGGGTTCAAAACTAGCTGTAATCAGGAATCTATATACAGGAACTGATCTAGGTGCCCTGGCTTACAGGTTACCCTGTGCCATACCTTCGAGACAAGGGACCTGTCTAGGCTTCCTTCTGATGTCCAACCCACCTCTAATGCTGGCCAGTCTATCTCACACAAAGTTCTAAGTTTTCCTGGTGTCATGGTGACTCCATAGTCTCCCTTAAATCCCTTTTTGAAATTTTTCAACATAGTTCCTAGTGGGGTGGCCTTACTTTGTTCCTGACCCATGTTTCCTTGAGACAAAACACCATGCTCACACCACAGGTACACCACAAAACAAAGTATGGGTAAAAAGGGCACACACACACTTTTACAGTTTATGCCAAACCAGAATCAAAACCAAAATTAGAGTATCCAGAAATCTAAGCCAGGTCAAAACCAAAACCAAAATATCAAGCAATCCAAGTCAAGTCAAAAACAAAAATCAAAGTTCCGGTACAGGCACACTGTGGGTGATCCGGCCACGCTTCCACTCAAATGGAGTGGGCAAGTTCCCAAGACCAGTCCTGTCAGGCAGTTTAAATCAAGTCAAAACCAAAACCAAAGTGCCGATAAAGGCACGCCGTGGGTGATCAGGCCATGCTTCCACTCAAATGGAGTAGGCAAGTTCTCAAGACTAGTCTTACCAAGTTTCAGATGTCCGGACTCCAAGTACCAGTTCCTTCCCGGTGTTCAGCCATTGCGTTGATCCTTCACGGGGGCCTGCCACACACTGCTCTGGCGAGGCATCCCACCGGGACACATGCCTACCCAGGAGCACTCTCAGGCTGTCAGGATCTACGTCGCAAGCCCCCGAAGTGAGCAATTCCTGTCCCTTTTAAGGGCTCACAACTCTAAGGGGGTGCGTGTGAAGGGGTCGTGATTGATTGAGCAAGCAGGGGGTACATGACTGGGGGCTGCATGCACCGGTAATTAGATAGGAACAAAACAGGGTAGGGATTTTCACAGTACATTTCTATACAATGTCTGTAATCTATAGATAACATAACCGATTAGGACAGGGGTCGATCTTTAACTACCAGGCCCAGGGTGTGGTGCTGGGCTGTCTGCCTGTGGCTTTCATTTCTGCCTTTTAGTTTTTACCTTTTCTTTGGAGGCAGAAATTGGGCATAAGACGATATGAGGGGTGGTCTCCTCCCTTATTAGTTCTGGTAAGAGGGAGCTGGGACATTTGCTAGGGAAATGGATAAGTAAATGCGGTAGGTAGGTTTAAAAACCAAACCACACAAAATAACATATTTCTTGTTAAACATAGTGAGCTGCAAGTTTCTCTTCAAAGAATCAGCATGTCAGTAGGTTCAGCTCTCTTATTCTTTGATTCTCCATTTTCAAGTTTAACTTCCTGGTTCTCTTCGCCCACTTGTTTCTAGTTTAAGTAAACAACTTTCCCTCCAGTCTTAATCAGTAGTTCACATCTGTTCCCTGGGTCACCTGCTCCATCCTGCCTCATTCTGGTCACCTGCTTTGACCTGAGTCACCCTTGGTCACCTGCTCTGACCTAAGTCACCTTTTAGTTACCTGTTCTTAACCGTCCTTCCTGCCAAACTACTCACGGTGCCACTCTGGCTCATACGCCTGCCCTCTTTAAAATAGCCAATCGAAATTAGCTTAGACTGTGCTGTCCAACCCTAGCCAATAGGTGAACGACACAGCAGCAGGGGCTACCTGCATCAGGAATAAGAACTCCTGCCCCTCCCCTGTCCAGGTGTGCTCTCGCCATTGTTCCATCTGCGATGAGCACCCTTTCTGCAGAAAGTAAAAATTGCCTTGCTGAGAGAATTACATTTATGTTTGAGTGCTATTTCTTTGTGGCACCAGGGAACAAACATTTCTAATATTTTGTAAGTTCATGTACATACCCAAGAATGTATTATCACAATATCAGAGTGACAGCCTGTAGGGGGGAAGGGGAATGAGTATTAGAAATGAAGGGGGGGATATCAAATAAATACAACAAGACAAACTCCTTACACAGATGGATAATGAGTGAGCCACACACTTCACTCACTACAGTTACAGTCAGAAACAGAGAGAGGGAGAGAAGAAAGGGGAGAGGATGAGAAGGTGGGGAAAACAGAAAGTGTGTCACTCTGGTAGGATGGACAATGACTGAGAGGCTAGGGTGGGAGAGACCAGGGAAGAGGGAATGGGGCAGTGGAGGTGGGAGATGACAGTGGTTGGAAGTAGAGCAGAGGCAGCAGAAATATGAATAATCAAAGCTGATTAAGGACCTATCATGTGCTAGGTACTGTTAGATTCTTGCATTCTGTTTGGGGATGGATCCCAGAAGCTACCTTAAGATGGAAACACTGATATGATGAATGTGGGGTGGAGCTCAGGTTGATCCCAAAAGTCCTAATCTGGGCAACTAGGAGGAGGATGGTGCCTTTAACTGAACTGAGAAATAAATAAGAAGGGAAATACACAAACTCACATTCATGGCTTGGGATCTCCCAATCCATCACTTTGAAAATCAAGATTCTGAGAAGGCATTCCTACTTAGGAGGAAGAGGAGTGACATTCATTGTACGGCTAGAATAATTGTTATTTTCATAACAATACAAGTCCGAGTGCTTATTACAGATTAGATAGTGTGCTTAAGATGTTTACACTCAGTAGCTCATTCACAACCCTATAAAATAGGTACTGCTATAACCTCTCTTTTTATTGATTAGAAAACTGAAGCTTAGTGAAGTTAAGTACTTGCCCTAGGTCACAGAGCTTCTGATTCCTTAGCCCTAATATATATGGATTCCACTCTACAGGCGTAATTTTTATATAATTGTCAAAGTAGTCCATGAATAGACTTATTATCTTCATTGTCTTCATGTATCTCTAGTAAGTGGTAGAGGTTGGATCCAAACCAAAGTTTGTGCTTTTTTTGTTTTGTTTTTTGAGATGGAGTCTTGCTCTGTTGCCCAGGCTGGAGTGCAGTGGTACGATCTTGGCTCACTGCAACCTCCACCTCCTGGGTTCAAGCCTCTGAGTATTCTCCTGTCTCAGCCCCCTGAGTAGCTGGAATTACAGGCGCCCACCACGATGCCTGGCTATTTTATGTATTTTTTTAGTAGAGATGGGGTTTCCCCATGTTGGCCGGGCTGATCTCAAACTCCTGGCCTCAGGTGATCTGCTTGCCTCAGCCTCCCAAAGTGCTGGGATTACAGGTGAGAGCCACCATGTCTGGCCTATACTGTTTTCATGACACACATCTGCACATCTCTCTCAACTATTGCTCAGACTGTCTCTCATGCTGCCCATTCAAACTCTACCCATAGAGGAAAAGAGTCTAAAGAGACATATTAACCAATTGCAATCTATAGACCTTGTTTGGATCCCAGTTCAAACAATTGGTTAACAAAAACACTTAGAGGATAATTGGGAAAACATGATATTAAGGAATTATTATTGATTTTTATGTGTGCTGATAACATCATGATTATGTCTAAATAGGGCAGTCCTTTTTAAAGAGAAATATCTGTAGGTGAAATTCTAACTACAATGGTTCTCAGAGCATGGCCCTCAGATCAGCAGCATCAGTATTACATGGGAGCTTGTTAGAATGCAGATTCTCAGGCCAGACCTACTGAATCAGAAACTCTGTGGGTGGAGCCCAACAATCCATGTTTTAACAAGCCCTTCAGGGGATTCGAACGCATGCTAAAATTTGAGAGCCACCACAATAATGTGATGTCTTGAATTTGTTTCAAAATAATCTGGGGAAGGGGTGATGCATATATAGGGATTCATTATAACCATACTGTCTCCTTTTTTTTTTTTTTTTTTTAAGAGATGGGGTCCCCCTCTGCTATCCAGGCTGGATTCAAACTCCTGGGCTCAAGCAATCCTCTTGCTCCACCTCCTGGGTATGTATTGTCTACTTTTATATGGGTTGGGAAGTTTTCCACAATAAAAAATTTTCAGAACTCCAAACAGTTTTCTCTGCAGTGCCATCTAATGGCTCTCTCCTCACTGCTCTTGTCTCTCTTTTTTGCCTGCTCCCCTCCATCTGAAACATTTCCTCCTGGCTTCAGAAATGGCTGCTCTCCTTATTCTGTTTATTATTATTATTATTATTATTATTATTATTATTTTTGTAGGAGGTCCTTCTGTTCTTGCTCTCTGTCTTTGTCCTCTCTGTGAAAGTCTTTAAATGGCCCTTCTCATGTCATTCAGTCACTGTTTCTCACATCTCGGTGTTCTTCCTGGCTTCTAGTTTCTGTGCACTCTGTGGTTTGCAGAACTGGTCCAAGACCTTGTCTTTGCACATGCGCTGAGTGACCTCTCTGCTGCTTGTATTGGCACTATCGACAGCTTCTTTTCTTTCTCTTAGAAAACAAAACATTCACCTCCTTCAATTAAAAAAAAAAAAATTTCATGTAATTGTTTTAGTTTGCAACATATCTGCCATTTAAAAAATCTCCAAACAATACAGAAGTGGAACAAGTAAAAATGTCACCCTGTTCCCCAGAACATTATCTTTATTGCTAACTTCCTAATGCTCTCACCAATCTCTCCGTGATATCTGAGTTCATTCCTGCCCTGACCTCTGCCTTAGATCCCCCAGGACAGCATGTACAGTATGGAACCAAAGACCACAGCCCATTGATTCTTCAGGCTGAGGGATGGAGTCAGTTAAAGGGACAGAAATAAATAAAATTGAGAAGGCTGGGCACAGTGGCTCATACCAGTAATCCCAGCACTTTGGGAGGCTCAGGTAGGAGATCTCTTGAGCTCAGGAGATCGAGGCTGTGGTGAGCTATGATCATGCCACTGCACTTAAGCCTGGGTGACAGAGTGAGACCTTGTCTTAAAAAAAAGAAAAATAGAGAAGAGAGCAAAAGAGAGCCAGGAGTGAGTGGGAGGAGGATGATTGGCAGCTGCTGGAAGTGGGACAAGGAGTTAAATGTTCTTTGTGTCCAGCTCCCACAACTCCCCCTTTCCCTCGGTCTTGGTCATGGCTTTTGATCTCTTTTGGGAGCTCCGAGGTGCAGAAGCTTCTTCAGAGAGTCTGCTGATGAAGCACTGTTCAGCATGTGGACTTAGAATGAAGCCTCCTTGACCGCCACTACGGCGGTTTCTGCTCTTGGCTATGGGCTTGGACCCATTCTAGCGGGCTCCCTTCCCCAGCATGGCCAGCCCTATGGGTATACTCGCCTCCTGTTGTTGTCTGCATTAAGCCATCAAGCCACTGACTTACCAACAGTCTACCTATTGTCATCTGTATCTGGATCCTTCAAGTTGTAGCTTTGCTGCTCTTCTAGGAATTCCCTGACCTTCTAGAGGAAGTCACTCAAGAGATTTGACTCCCTGGTTTAAATCACTAATCTTTCCAGGCTTCATGACTTCTTGGAAATTGTCTTAAGATTTTATCAATGTTAAAATAATTAAGACTATGTAGAAATGTGGGAAACTGTTTATAATCCAATGTTAGTTTTTTAAAAAGTAGTATATCCAATAGGGTATCTTTTCTCCATAGTAACCAGGTAAATTTCTTTGTTGGCATGGACAAGAAGAAGGGAACATGTAAGAATGAAGAGTCATTATCTGGTAGGATGGATTATCAGGGTTTTTTTTCTCTTAAAAGTTCTCTGTTAATAACTTTTTATAAAAATCACTTGGCTGAGATGTTTCCCTGTTTCAGTGCAACATTTAAAGGTCTGTTTCCAGGCCGAGTGCGGTGGCTCATGCCTGTAATCCCAACACTTTGGAAGGCTGAGGCAGGTGGATCGCTGGGGGCCAGGAGTTCGAGGCCAGAATTTGAGGCCAGCCAGGCCAGCATGGCAGAACCCCTGTTTCTACTAAAAATACAAAAATTAGCTGGGCGTGGTGGCAAGCACCTGTAATCCTAGCTACTTGAGAGGCTGAGGCACGAGAATCACTTGAACCTGGAAGGAAGAGGTTGGAGTGAGCTGAGATCGTGCCACTACACTCCAGCCTGGGTGACAGAGCCAGACTCAGACTCAAAAAAAAAAAAAAAAAAAAAATTCTGTTTCCAGTTTCCAGTCGTGGCCAGGCATGCTTTACTCAGCATCAGACGCTCTGGGTGGAATCTTCACAAAAGCACCATGTTGCTCATCGCCCTGGAGGAGGCCACGGAGTTATCTTTCATTTCCCTGCACCTTCCTTCTTGTTGGGACAATGGCTGCAAGTTAGCACCGCTCCTTCCATACCTTTTCTGTGCCCTTTCCCCCAGTTTTTAGCAGTTTCCTTCTGCTGACGGCTAGTTATGTCAGACCTATTATAATGGGATTTCTCTCATTCACTGCCTCTGAATTGACTTCTTTCCTATGAACTGGGATATCTCAGGGGTGACATGAACCCAGAGAGCCTTCTTATCAGACAGGTCTGATGCCCCCACTAAAAGCAAATGTCTCTACAGTTACAAGCACCAATACACTTTGTAATTATGGACTCTGATGTCGTTCCTAAATGTCTCTAAATAATTTTACAAATGTTCATGGGATTAAGTGGCATAGTCCCTGTCATAAAAATGGAGTTAAGGAGGTATTTCCCCTTCACCACTGTCCTCAGGGGAAACAGAGTTTGCAAAGAGAGGCCAAGTTTCTGGGGTTTGAACTTTCTGATTCTTCGAACATTCTTTAAGAACTCCAACTATATCTTGCTATCATTTCTACTGTCCACAAAATCCTGGATAGTGAAGAAAACAGAGACATGTAAGATCAAAAAGTTTTGCATAGCTGTGTCAAAAAATGGAGACGCCAGCATAAATCATCCAGTTTTAATCACAGTAAAAGGAGACCCAGACTCTCATTTCAAGTGGCGCAGGCATAAAGAAGGAACTCTGTAGCTAAGATTTCTTTACTCATTTCAGTGGGCTTGCCACACTGTGTCTCCTTGGGGAAGTGTCTCTAGTTCGCTAGCTGAATTGCTGTGGGTGAGAACTATGAAGCCTTGGCTGCCCACCTGCTCTGCCAGCCACCAGATACACCTGAGCCCTTGCTCAGCGCTTGAGAGGAAGTTGGATCCCTGCCAGGGCTGGCTTCTGGCCAGAGAGGCAATGCAGCTCAATTGGTCTACTGGGAAGCTTACTGGCTTTCACCTGTCCATGCTACAAAGCCAGCAGTGTTAACTGCACTAGGCTTCCAGCCCACTGAGCTCTTGTCAGTCACTAGAGCCTACACAAGGTGGCCTGGCTCAGTCTACAAACTCCAGCTGGAAGAGAAGCAGAATTGTGCTACATGCTCCTATCACCCTACACCCAGTGGAGATGAATGCAAACTAAAATGCAGGCAACTGGGGGTGGCTTGTCAGTTTTCTTTGGAAGCACCTGAAATGAAGCAGTCAGCTCATGAATTCCTGCAATGGTAGAGAGCTTGAGTACCCAAGCAAGAGGAAATTACTAATAATTTCAATAGTATGTGGCATCTCTGGGCTCAGGAATACCTTCTAGCTACAAAATTCCACTGATCAGGCATTTCCTGTGGTAAAGGGGTTCTAAGCCTACTTGTTTAGAAGGCTTCAACTTATTTCAGTAGTAAGACTCGGTTTGTTATGACCAAAGTTACATTCTATAAGAGGCCAATGTGTGGGGGAAACGGATATCTGGAAGTCTCTACTCATTTTTCCCTGAGGGTTCATGGAAGTTGATGGAGTTGCCCAAACCAGGGTTGGAACTTTCGGAGAAACAGCATGAAGGATCATCCAGTCAGGATGTTTCTACAGAGGACAAAGACCGCTGCATAGTACTCATTACGTGCCGCCATGCTAAGTTTTCATATGCCTAGCTGATTAAATGTATTCCTCCCTTTCTCCCTTTGGGGTATACTTATTCTAGGACCCTCTATTTTTTGCTTTCTCTTCTTTTTTTTTTTTTTGAGATGGAGTTTCACTCTTGTTGCCCAGGCTGGAGTGCAATGGCGTGATCTCAGCTCACTGCAGGCTACACCTCCCGGGTTCAAGCAATTCTCCCACCTCAACCTCCTGAGTAGTGGGGATTACAGGCATGGGCCACCATGCCCTGCTAATTTTTGCATTTTTAGTAGAGTCGGGGTTTTTCACCATGTTGACCAGGCTGGTCTCGAACTCCTGATCTCAGGTAATCCACCCACCTCGACCTCCCAAAGTGCTGGGATTATAGGCATGAACCACCATGCCCGGCTGGACTCTCATCTCTTTAGCCAGGAGGAAATCGAGATTCAAAGAGGTTCAGTGGCCCAGAGTCACACAGGGTGGTGAATGGTGGAGCTGAGTTTCAAAACCCGGGTTCATATGATGCCAAAGCTCTGCCCCTATACCATTCTGCCTGCCTGACTCCGAGTGGAAGTTGTCAGACTTGATATTAGCACTACTCGCTTCAGGTTGGCACTTGTGAGCTCACTGGAATGTGGCCCGTGAATACACTGTGGTTTAGAAGATGGGTGGGAGAGCACAGTGCTTCAGACTGAGAACAAGAAGAACAGGAAGGATATAGACCAAATTCCTGAGGCTAGAGGAGAGTGGGTTCCCCAGTAGGTGTGAAAAAAGAGAAGGCTGTGAGAAACCTTAAGCTATTACAGCCTAATTATAGCTCCTAAATGTCTGAGTGTCAGCTAACCATGACATTGTGAATAATGCACCTGGAAAGAGGTGACACTATTGCACCAAGGTTTACTTCACATAAAGTGCTGAGTTTCCCCGTGCATAGAAATTTGAATTATTATGTTTAAATTAATCACGCAGAGTGCATTATAAAAGTCCCAGCGAAGAGCTGTGATTCCCCCCCCAACAGAAGTAGGAGCTGAAGAACCCAGGGAACAAGTAACCAGACGAGAGTCATTGTGGTAACTGGTGTCAGGTATGGGGTGAGAGTTTACAATCCCTTGTTGGAATCCAGTTTTTATTTTCTTAGATTAGCAAACCAAAGCTGAGCTCAAACACACTTCCTTTCTTGTGCAGTCCACTCTTAGGAGTGACATCTTATGGAGGACAAATGCCATTATTTATTGTTTTTCCCATAGCGCTCTCATCCCACGTATACGGCCTCCTTCCACTGCCAACCCTGTGTGGAGTTAGACATTCTTATTCCGACTTACGGATTAGAAAACAGAAGCAGAAACATGGTAAAAGACTTGCTGACGTTCCACTGCTGGCTCCTGGCAGAGTCAGAAGCCTGGCATCCTTTCCTCCAGGTCACACTGTCCTCCAACTGATCCTGCTTGAAATCGAGCCGGGCAGCCAGGGTTCACACAGGGGTTATGCCTCCAAGCCGTTACTGTGAAGGGGAAGAAGCAAATGTGAATAAAACTACAAAACTGGCTATATTTTAAAACACAGACTTTGGTACCCAGATCAATAGGTCTATGTGAGTCTTGGCCTAGAGGTTCCCTCAGCCACTGCCCAAAGGATACCATGTGGCCTTTTCCTTCCTTCTTCCCTTCCTTCCTCCCTCTTCTCCCTTCCTCCCCATTCCCTCTCTGCCTCTGTCTTGTCTGGCCTTCCTAGGTCAAAGCAGAGCTCTGTTTTATATTACAAAAGAGCTATGTGGTATGGCTCACATTCTCCTTCCTTTGCTTGAGACCTGTGTCGATTCAAAGCTCTGAGCTCTCCTTTTGGCAAATGCTCTATCCACTCATCAGACAGTATGATACAGGGTCCCTTGGTCCCTCAGACACAGCCATATTCCCTACTGAACATTATTCAATTGCTAGAATTGGTACATGTGCCTCTGATCAACAAATAAACGATCACAGCATCTGGAAAATTGGAGAACCGTAGGCTAGGCATGGTGGCTCATGCTTGTAATCCCAGCACTTTGAGAAGCTGAGGGAGGCAGATCACTTGAGGCCAGGAGTTCAAGACCAGCCTGGCCAACGTAGTAAAACCTCGTCTCTACCAAAAATACAAAAATTAGCCAGGCATGGTGGCTCACGCCTGTAGTCCCAGCTACTCAGGAGGCTTAGGCAAGAGAATCACTTCAATCCGGGAGGCGGAGGTTGCAGTGAGCAGAGACCACACCACTGCACTGTAGCCTAGGTGACGGAGAGAGACTCTGTCCAAAAAAAAGAAAAAAGAAAAGAAAAGAAGGAAAACTGGAGAATCCTCCTCTTAGAGGCACCCAGTAAGAAAACGTACCAATCTGAGGCATCTGTAGGACAGCCATGAAAAGGGTCTGCCTGGGCCTTGGAGACAAAATCATCCGGATTCCTCATGAACTAGAAAAGATTCAACTTCTCCAAGCCTCAGATTCCTTATCTATAAAATGGCAAACCTAACACTATCCCTGCAGGTTGTTGTAAGAATAAAGCGCCAAGCACAGTGGCAGGCAAACAGAGGTGCAATAAATGTCCATTTTCCTCTCTGCAGTCCTTTCTTTAGCTCCATATAAAGGTGCATTCCCAACTAAGTGACACCATTTGAAGAGTTCATTCTTATCTTAAGAAATAAAATTATCACCTTAAGAAACAAAATTCTCTATACCCTAACCTTAATGCCTGAAAGGCTAACAACTTGCTATGTCGGGGCAAATGCCACCAAATGGCACTAGGTTTGGGAAAGAAGAGCCTGGTATGTGCTGTGCATTTCAAAGGTTTTATGAAGTCATAGAACATAATCCTTACACTGACGATGTCTTCCTCACCGCCTCACCTTCCTCACCACTCTGTCACCTCAGGACAGAGTGGGCCCCTCTCAGTTATGTCTCAACCTTCTATTGCACTTATTAGAATTGTAATTATATAGTTATCCATGAGATTGTTTTATGTTTGTGCACTCTCCAAGAGCCTAGCATAGTGCCTGGCACATAGAAGATGAATGAATGAATGAATGAATGAAGAAAATGTTCACTGGCCTTATCACCTTCCAACCATATATCAATTCTATGATGACCCGGGGGTATGGATTACACCGTCACTTTACAGAGGATGAAAGCTTGCATCACTGTCAAGGTCAGCCATTGAGGAAGTGGTGGGGCAGGCACTTCAGCCAGCCCAGACTTCCTAACACCAAATCCTTGTTCATTCCTGCTTCTCTGCCCCTTGACTCACCAGCCTCACCTTCATGTCTATTCTGATGGTAACATCCTAGGGGGTACCATTCCCTGTCTAGGCATGTCATTTGGTGGCCAACTGCCACATTTTGAGTGCAGAAGGTCTACTTTCTACCCTAACTCATTGAGCAATGGGTTATTTATTGGCTGACAACAGCCGCAGCTGATGATGGCACAGCAAGCCCTTGCATGTTCATCTGCACAAGCCTCAGGAAGCAGACAAAGGATTCCCAGAGCTGGGAACTTAAGCTGGTTGGGTCTGTGCTGTTTGTCAGGGGGGATCCTTGACATTCAACTTGAATACCTGTAGTCGTTCCATTCATAATAATAATTCTCTCAAAGCACTAGGGCAACTGGGTCTCAGTTTACATGCTCAATTCCCTTTTAATTGCTATCCATTCTTTACTAATTGACCAAGTTTCTGACACAGACATGCAGTAAACATCTCAGCCCTGTTCATTCTGTCTGTGAAACCTAGTTCACCATCTAGCCTTACTGGTCTATGAAGTCCGCCTGTTTCTGCCTTTTTAACCTCTCCATCTCTGGTGATCTCTGGAGAACACTTAGAGGTACATGTTCAAGGAGACATTGAACTTAATGTTTAGACAGACATGATGGGTGAACACCTGGAGTGGGAATGCCAGATGTGTGTGCATGGCCCAGTTTACTTTTAACTGGTTGTGACATGCGCAACGAGTGATTTCCCCTCCGCAGGTTCAGTCTCTGCCTCTTTGAGCCTGCAGCGGTTTCTCCCCAAGCTGTGTTCCTCTAGTCCATTTAAGACTGTTTAGGCAGTCTTCTAAACAGACAGACTGCCCTCGATGACAAATCAGAACAAGAGAAACACTCCTGCACCACTCCAGAGCTCACTCGAGGCTCTCTATCAGGCAGAAAAGATTATCCCTAAGCCTACTGTGGTCTGGAAGCGCTTGTAACAAGATTGTCTTTGTAACAACTTCCTTAAGGAGACTTCAAAGCCCTTTATTAACCCACACAGTAGCTGAGCTGGTAGGGACAGAGCAGTAACACCCTAATGTGGGTGGCATCTGCTTCCTGGTGGCTCTTGGAGGAGAAGCTACTCCATCCCTCCAAACCCACCACGGACAAGTGGCTTCATTGGTCAGTAAGGTTGGCCTGAGAGTCTGCACAGGCTGAGGGTCAGCACAGACGTGAGATCAGAGAAGGCCTGTCTGGCTGCTGTGGCCAAGAGAAGAGGGCATGACGGGCCAGATCACAAACCCAGGGGTCCTGTACCAGGACTGGGGTGGACACCCTTCCACAGCCCGTGTGGCCTGAGCAGTATGCATAGGCAGCAGCGGGTAGAATCATAGAGAGGGGAGGAAGCTGAGCCTGGCACCTGCAGCAGTGCAGAGACAGGCGGAGGGCCCGGGGAAGCCAGAAGCACAAATGACCACAGTGGTGGCAACAGCAGCGGGAAGATTTAGTGGGTATTAGGGGCAGCAGGTTAAGAAGACTTTTGACTTAACAACTGGACATGGGCTGAATATAAAAGGCATCAGAAGCACATGTGTATGACTGGATAGTGGCGTGCACACATTTCAAAGCATTCAGACCTGTGAGAAAAGTGGGCAGAAGTGAGCAACAGGTGATGATAATGTGCACTGGAAACAGAGCTTGGACACTGAGCCAGACCAAGATACACAAGATCTAGCACAGCCTGTAGGGATGGAAAGGTGTGATCCCTTTCCTCCCCCATCATAAAGGTCACAGCTGACACTCAAATACCAAGACAGGCCAACAAGAGAAAAGCACAATGACTGTATTTATCTCAGTTTTATGTGACACAAGAGACTTCAGAAACGAAGACCCAAAGACTCAGGGAGAACTGTGTTTCTGCTTAGGTTGGACGAAGAATGTGGATGGCTGTGTAGAAATGTGATTGGACAGAAGGGTGTGATCTCACAGTGATAGGCTGAGGGGAACCCAGCGAGGCCTGTCTGTTCCGATTCTTCTTGACCTCTCTGTGTAGCATTGCTTTCTCCTGGGTGTGGGGCAGGACCCCTCCCGAATGAGGGTCTTTAAGGGAAAAGGGAGAGGGGAGAGTGGCCGCTCTGGGTTTTATGCTTGCTGTGGAGGAGAGGGCTCTAGTTTCTATGAGCTGCCTGGGGAGGAGGGATGCTGTTTTCTGCCATTCACTTAGCGGGAGAAGGAGGGAAAGGAGACAGGAGGATGGGAGAAGGACAGAGAGACCTTGTTTCTGGGGCCTTTTCATTTCCTACAGTTCAAAGTACTCAGCATGCCAAGGTGCCCTACTTTGGGGTATTGTGTTCTGAGCCCCCAAAAAAGTGCCTGACACAGCAGGTCCTCAGTAAATAATGTAAGTCCCTTTCTTCTGCTGCCACCCCAGAAGAGGAACCCTCTCCCCCAGCTTCCTAGTGAGGACGGAATGATGTATTGACATAGCATGAGCCCCCTCTACTTACCTGTTACTAGGGGGAATTGTAATAAGCTCTTCGTGTGTAGCCCACGGTGCTGTTCTCCTATTCTCAGTTCATCTCTTTGCATCTAAACTTGGAAGGTAAGAACCTAATCAGGATGCACTGAACTCATCTGAGCACAGCTGTCTTGTCCAGTTCCTTAACCTGTGCCAAGTTCAGACGGGCACGTGAAGAAAAAAAAAGCGTGAAGGAGGCTTTTGCCCAAATAGCACTGTGCTTGGGGGATTCTGAGTAGGGCTGAAACAGCCTTTACAAAAATTGTAACTGAGGAAATTATGGCAGTGACAAAGATCAGACCTAAATGACTCAGTCTTTCTTCTAACCTTTATGCTGTCTCCGTTCATTCCCGGGCACAGGCCAAACTAACCTTAGAAAGGAATTCAGTTTATGGTTTGACTCAGAAACAAAATCATTAATAGCCCTTTCCTGAAAAGACCCCCTTCTTGCCTGGGGACCAGTCTGCCTTTGTAAGACTAGTCAATTAGTTACCACATTAGAAATTATGGTTTAGGGGCCCTGCTGCAAGAGTCTAAACCTTCCCAAATTGCTGCTGGAGATAACATCACTATTGTAAAACCTATTTTGCAGACCCTGCACTGGATGGATCAGCTGACACCACTCAGACCCTGTGTGATCTGGCTCAACCAGTTCTGGGATCCCACCCAAGAACAGAAGACTGCAAGAAAACCTTACTTCAAACCCTCTGTGATTCTATCTCCAGCCTGACCAATCAGCACTCCCAAAGTCTCAAGCCCCTACCCACCAAATACTCTTTAAAAACTCCCAGAGGCGGGGCGCAGCCTGTAACCCCAGCACTTTGGGCTGATCACCAGACCAAGCGATCAAGACCAGCCTGGTCAACGTGGTGAAACCAGTCTCTACTAAAAATACAAAAAAATTAGCTGGGCATGGTGGCACGTGCCTGTAATCCCAGCTACTCAGGAGGCTGAGGCAGGAGAATCGCTTGAATCGGAGAGGCGGAGGTTGCAGTGAGCCGAGATCGCGCCACCGCACTCCAGCCTGGTTGCAGAGGGAGACTCCATCTCGACAAACAAACGAACAAACAACTCCCGGAATGCTTGAGGAGACTGATTTGAGTACTGGAATCCCAGCACTTTAGGAGGCCGAGGCAGACAGATCACTTGAGGTCAGGAGTTCCAGACCAGCTTGGCCAACATGGTGAAACCCTGTCTCTACTAAAAATACAAAAATTAGCCGGGCGCGGTGGTGGGTGCCTGTAATCCCAGCACTTTGGGAGGCCAAGGCAGGTGAACCACATGAGGTCGGGAGTTTAAGGCCAGCTTGGCCAACATGGCGAAACCCCACCTCTACTAAAAATACAAAAATTAGCTGGATGTGGTGGCATGCGCCTGTAATCCCAGCTACTCGGGAGACTGAGGCAGGAGAATCGCTTGAACCCGGGAGGCGGAGGTTGCAGTGAACCAAGATCGCTCCGTTGCACTCCAGCCTGGGCAACAACAGAGACTCCATCTCGAACAAACAAACGAAGGAAAACCTCCCGTCTCTGGCACAGCAAGCTCTGCGTGAATTACTTTCTCCACTGCAACTCCCCTGTCTTGATAAATGGGCTCTGTCTAAGCAGCGGGCAAGGTGAACAGTGGGCTGTTACAGGACCAGTGACAGACCAAGGGCATGCCACTGACAGGATCCCTAGACGCACCCTTCTGGAGGCAGGCGGATCTCACCCATGCCTGCCAGCAGCTCCTCGGAGAACTGGGTTCCCAGATCAGCCCTGGCCCGGAGGAGCGCCCGGGACCCGCAGAGCGCGGCCGAAGTCAAGGCTACAACTCACCTAGGATCTGGGGCGCCAGCCCTCCGGTGGGCAGGGCGTTCTCCTCCCCCACCCCCTCCCCGCACGATGACATCAGTGTTTGGGGTTGAGTTGCTCCATAAAAGCAGCCCGGGGAAGCCAGGAGAGCGAAGGGCGGACGTGCTCGCCACGGCACACGGGCTGCGCGCACGCGGTCCCTGTGTGCGGCTGGAGCGTGAGCGGCCACCGGGAGCCCCCGAGACAGCCCGCGCCCGCCCTGCAGGAGCCCGCGAAGATGCCCCGGAGCAGCCTGCACGCGGCGGCCGTGCTCCTGCTGGTGATCTTAAAGGAACAGCCTTCCAGCCCGGCCCCAGCGAACGGTAAAGTTTCCGCCTGCTTCTTTCCTAACACTCCTGAGCGCTCAGCCGCCCCTGGACTGAAGGCTCTTCAATGATAAAGTAAAATCTTTGCTGGGGGGAGCAAGGAAGGTGTAGTACCAGATAGTACAGTCTCAAGAAAGGATGCTCCGTTTTCCTTTGCTAAGGTTGGGGCTGGAAGCACTTTGCTTTCTAGTGGCGGTTGGCGCAGATTTAGTGCTAAAATGTTTGCGTGTACTCCCGAGCACCGCCAGCTCTGAAGATGTGGCTTGCGAACTTGCTAACCAGGGAGGAGATGCAAAGACAAGATTTAAAACAGTGTTCCCCCGATCCACGTTTGAAAGTAGAGAGGTGACTGTGGCATTCTGAGTGGGGTAAGCACAGAGAAAGGTTTGCTGTGCCCCTGTGCAGAATCCACAGACAGTGGTAGGCGCTTTTCTTTGGATAACAGGATCTTTACCGTTAAGTCTTACCTACAAGTCAAAGGGATGATGCATCCCATTCTTAATCATTGTTTTTCTCCAGGAGGGCTGTACTATGCTGAACGTACATGTGTGTGCACGTACACATGCATGCACGCGCGCGCGCACACACACACACACACACACCCTTATTTCTGATTGTAATTAGAGCACTAAATCCCAAAGGACTGGAGGCTGAGGGACTGGGTGGAGGCTGAGTGGGGTGGCAGGAGGAGGTGGCGGGGGGACCCGAACTGTAGGCTTATGCGGGGCCAGTGAGCTAACTTGGGTACAGCCAAGACTGGTTCGTTAATCTTTTGGAACAAGAAAGTGATTTTGGACCGAAAGTGATTTTAATGGCTGAAAATGGATTCTTCCTGGCTAGGCAGCAGTGGTGGGAAATACATCCTGCTCAGCAGCATAAAAGCTCTGAGCCTCCTCTCTTGGAGGTCACGGTGCCCATGGGGAAGGGCAGGGGAGCCAGGCTTTGGATGACTCTTAATTAAATTCCAATCGACTAGCTGGCATGATATGTTTGATATTATCTCCCTCATCTGGTCAGGGAGAAACAGAAGGTAGGTGGGAGAAAGGAGTGATGTAAAAGTGATGTAAAAGTGATGTAAAAAAATCAAGTTTTAAAACCACAAACTTTACATGTATCCTCCTTTTACGCAAGGTTCACTGAGTCCAAAGTTTCCCTGGAAATCTAAACTGCTCCAAGACAAAAGGGAGAAACAGCCATTAGTTGGCCCTCTTTCCTATAGCTGGTTGCTCCTCTCACTCTGGGGCAACTCCCCCTCCCTTCTCTCTCTTTTCCTGCTTTTCCCTGTTCTCCTGCCTCCCTCCCTCCCCTTCCTTTCTTCCCTACTTTCCCTGCTCTCCCTCTTCCTCCCCTCTCCCTTTCCCTCCTTCCTATCTCCTCTCCCAATTCTCCAAGTTGGGACTGGGGAAGCTTGCAGTCAAAACTCCACTTTCACCTCACTCTGAGGAAGGAGCCTGCCTACCCCTGGGTTCTAAGAACACAGCTTTTATTCTGTAAATTCTCATGCAGCTTCCTCGGGTTTTTAACTGCCTTAGAGGACAGGTCAAAGCAAAAATCACTGAGGTGTAGAATGTCAGTATGAACCCAAAGTTGGGGGTGGAGAGGAGTTAAGCAGAGTAATGGGGTCAAAGTGCAGTCTGCCCTCTGCCTGGTGCATTTAAACTTCCAGCATTGGAGAATGTTCAAGAACAATGTCAGGGGCCCAGGAGGGAGCATAATAAGGTGAAGTCAAGTGTCTTCTGGAGAAACCCTTGGAATTCTTAGTTGCCGTGGATTTGGGGGGACATTTCAGTGAATTCTGCAGAGCTTGCTCTGCGCAAACCTGGTGTGGAGAGCCAGGCAGTCTTGGGCTACCCAGGTGATGTTTACTCAGGGAAAGTTCTAGCACCCAGCACAGGAAGCAGGCAGGGCCCAGGACCTCTGATATGGATCTTGGTAAATATCATTTTCTCAGGCATTCCCTCCAGGGGAACCTCCCTGCTCAGTACCAGCTGGGTCTGCAGGTTCTAACAGGCTTCAGGTTGAGCCTCCCAGGTTTCCCAGATGGAACAGATAACCTTCCTTTGGAAGAAAACTATTCCCTTCCAGGAAGGGCCTGCTCCCTCAGGATGCCACCGAGGCCTTGGTCTGGCCTTGCCTGTGGAATCAGTTTAATCCCGTTAAGCCTTCTGTTCTTACAGCTAGAGGTGGGGAACCAGGGGGTGCAATTCCTGAATAAAGCACACTTTCATGCACATGCACACACACACACACGCACACATACACACACTTTTAGAAAGTCTTCCTGAGGTCAGATCTGAGCTGGGGCCCTGATCCTCACCCGATGAACCCCCTTGACTCGCCATCCTCACCTTCATTTTACAATGCCGCTTCTCCCCTTCTCCAGCTCCTGAGCCCCTCCAGACACTGCCATTTATACCCAACGTGCCAAGTCTGGAGTCCCAAGCCAGCTCACTCACAGAGAGGAGGGCAGGGAATGTTGCTCTGAAGGCTGCTGCCTTTCAACAAGTCCCCAGTTCTATGTCATCACTGAGACCTCACAGTCCCAGGTGTCAACTCTGACTTTTATCCCTGAACTTTCCGGAGTGTGATGCTGAGGCCTCATCTGAGGATGGGAGCTCCAACAACAGGAAAAACCTCGATTAGCAAGCTGTGGGGAGGATAGAAGAAGATGTAGGGTATAAGGCTGTGATTTGAATGAGAGCAGGTGCAATGCAAACTGCTGGCAAAGTAGCAGTGCTCAGGCAGCAGATGTGCTTCTAGTGGCCTCCAGGATCACTGGAGTGGCCTGTGCCTCCTCAGGGGAAAAGTAAGGGTGAACTCCTCTCTTACTTGTGGAATTTTGCATCCTGGGCCTACAACTGTTCTGCTTGCTAAGAAGTAATGATCTGGCTTATTATATCTCTAAAGTCCGGGATTACATCTTACTAGTGAACCCCTCACACAAAAGACTGAAGAAAAACGTCCAGAAGAGGTTTTATGTCTTCTATAGCTTGGTTTTAAAGAAATGCTTTCTTTATTTCTTTTCATTGTTGTTTCAGCAAAGGGGTGAGCAGTAAACTTGGGGGTCACATACAAGTTTGGTTTCCCTATGGTTCTGAATGTCTTCATCCAATTACTAATTCAAGAGAGGTTGATCTTGGACCCTCAACTCTCAATGTGCCCATAGCTGGTTTCAGGGGGGTCTGTGGACCTTCTGAAATGAATTGTATATAAAAATGTGTGTGTCTAAGCTTAGGGAATTTTTTCTTTTTTTTTGAGACAGTCTTGCTCTGTGGCCCAGGCTGTAGTGCAATGGCATGATCTCAACTCACTGCAACCTCTGCCTCCTAGGTTCAAGCAATTCTCCTGCCTCAGCCTCTCGAGTAGCTGGGATTACAGGTATCTGCCTCCACCCCTGTCTAATTTTTGTATTTTTAGTAGAGACAGGGGTTCACCATGTTGGCCAGGCTGGTCTCAAACTCTTGACCTAAGGTAATCTGCCTGCCTCAGCCTCCCATAGTGCTGGATTACAGGCCTGAGCCCCTGCACCCGGCCAGCTTAGGGACATTTTTATTGGGAGAGGTCCATAATACTCATCAGATCCTCCAGGGGCTCTGGCCTCCTCCACTTAACTACTCCAAAGATTGAGGAGATTTGAAGATTCCCTAAGTTCACGGCACTAATGGTAAATTAATGGTAAATGTGGTGGGACTCCTCTTAATGGGAATATGATATTGGGCAGGACACTTCACCTTGGTGGACTTTCATTTCCTCACCTATATATAGGAGACGGGCTATGAGTAAAAGAAAGAGATCTAAACTCTTCCTCTTCCAGAGTGGGATGTCAATAAATAATTCCCAAACCTAAAACAATCAAGGTAAAACAGTATTAGCATGTTATATGGAGATACGGAGATAACAGCAAAAGATTCATTTTAAAAAGATCCAAAGTGGTTGCTCTAGGGAGCCGTACACGGTTAGGGAATGTCAGGGAACTGAGGTTTTTGTTAAACAGCCTTGGAGAACCATCTGACTTTTTAAACCATGTGCAAGTGTAATTTGATAAAAATTACCAATTACATTTGAAAATTAAAAGTGAAACTAATTACAAACACGGAGGCAAAGAAATGGAACAGAATAACAAAAAATATGAGATTTAACCAGCTTAAAAAAAAAAGGCAAGTTCACTTTTTAACTTTTAAAAAACACAATTTGCTTGAGTAGGAAATGCCAGGGGTGATAAGTGACCAGATTGCTTGTCAGTTAAGTTTTACTGCAAACTAATTCCCATGAGAGAAACGCTTTTCCATCAGTACCTTCGTGGGCCGATAACCATGGAGACCCTGGGAAAAGTTGGGAGGGAGGGATTTAGGAGTTGCACAGTCCCCTCATTGGATGAGTGCCCTGAGACACACAGTGGGATGCGTCTCTACTCAGGGTCCCCTCCTCGGAGATGAAGAGGAAGGCCGGCAAGCAGGGTCACAAGAGCACCGTTCTGCACTTGTGAAAAAGACCTTTTTGACATAGGAACGAAGAACCTTTATGCATGAAGGGTGTGGAGTGGGAAGTAGTAGGTGACTTTTGTTCTATTTCTGGCAGGATTTTGCCTACACATTCCTACTACCCCTGGAATTCTAACTCAGATGTAGATAGCAGCTTCCTCAAATAGAACCTTTTTCCCAGCTGGGTGCTGTGGCTCATGCCTGTAATCCCAGCCCTTTGGGAGGCTGGAGTGGGCAGGTCACTTGAGCCCAGGAGTTTGAGACCAGCCTGGGCAACATAGCGAAACTCCATCTTTATGAAAAATACAAAAATTAGCCAGATGTGGTGGTGTGCACCTGTAGTCCCAGCTACTAGGGAGGCTGAAGTGGGACGATTGCTTGAGTCCGGGAGGTTGAGGCTGCAGTGAGCTGCGATTACACCACTGCACTCCAGTCTATGTGACAGAGTGAGATCCTGTCTCACAAAAAGAAAGAAAGAGAAAGAGAGAGAGAGAGAAAGAAAGAAAAAGAAAGAAAGAAAGAAAAAAGAAAGAAGAGAAAGAAAAAAGAGAAAGAAAGAAAGAAAGAGAGAAAGACAGAAAGAGAAAGAAAGAAAGAAAGAAAGAGAAAGAAAGAAAGAAAGAAAGAAAGAAAGAAAGAAAGAAAGAGTGGTGGGGGGGAGAGAGAGAGAGAGAAAATGTAAAGTGTGAAAAAGCAAGACGCAGAACCCTATTTCCAGTGTGCCAATGTTTGTGTGAGGAGAAAGCGGGCGATCAGTGCGTATGTGTGTGCAGCCAGGCTGTGAAAGGGCTCCCGATCATCTGCTAGCCTCCTTAATGGAAGGCTTCTAATGGAAGCAGGGAAGATAGGGTGGGAGGAAGAGCTTTCACTGTATATACCCTTTGATGGCTTTTGGGTTTTGAGCCACATGAAATTATTATTCAGATAATAAAGTTTAGCTTCTCTAAGATGTCTGGAAGGCACCTACTCAAGCCCCCTCCTGCTTCTATGAGCCCCTGCATGAACCAACTGCCTGTGCTGCTGTTTGGAGCACAGTTGCCCTGAGAAGCTGATGTTCTGATGCAGACTCAGAAAAAGTTCTAATTTGTCCGGGAGTGGTGGCTCACGCCTGTAATCCCAGCACTTTGGGAGGCCAAGGTGGGTGGATCACCTGAGGTCGGGAGTTCCAGACCAGGCTGACCAACATGGAGAAACCCCATTTCTACTAAAAATACAAAATTAACCGGGTGTGGTGGCACATGCCTGTCATCCCAGCTACTCAGGAGGCTGAGGCAAGAGAATTGCTTGAACCCAGGAAGCAGAGTTTGCGGTGAGCTGAGATTGTGCCATTGCACTCCAGCCTGGGCAATAAGAGCAAAACTCCACCCCCCCCCAAAAAAAGTTTCAATTTCTGGGCATCGACCTCCTTTTCAATTTCACTCATATCAAAATAAAATCTGTAGTATTATCCGTTACTCATCTGGTTCCACTGTACTTACTTACTGTGTTTTGTTCTTTGTAGGTTCCAAGTGGACTTATCTTGGTAAGTAGAGACTTTAAATACTTTTTTGTTTAAAAGGAAACAGAAATGGTTGTATTTAATGAGAAATACAGAAACTTCATGCTCTGTGGAGGTGATTTTGAGGGGTCAGAAGAACAGTTCTGGTATTCTAGAAAGAGAGTACAAAGGCATCTCCTAGGAACGCTTCAACTTGGGTTGCGTACCACACTTTCTCCAGGCAGGAGAGCCTGCTCCGGACACTGGACTGTCAGTCATAGCGTCAAGCCTTCAGATTCCGGCAAGGATTTCTACCAAACCTCCAAGATTTGGAGGTAACTTGCCCCACCTCCAGACTGCAAGGGTCCTGGGCAGGAGAGAGCCTTTCTCCCTTGCAGGACACATATCTTATAATAAACAAAGAAGAAAGGGCTCCTTTCTGAAAGTTTGGCTCAGGTCCCAGAACTTAAGCTATCAGTATGTCTAGAATTAACTTCTTGTTGCCATGATTGTAAGCTAGCGATGGATGAGGAGGTGCTGGTCAGTCCTTAGTGAAAGAGGGATGCTTGTCTTAAATGGAGCGAGAGGAACACGAAGTGTGCTTGTTGCCCGGGCTTTCTGTGGGACTGTCTCAAGAGCACGTTAGCCCCATCTGGCAGACCTGCCAGAGAAGCAGCTGGAAATCAGCTTAGCTGGAGAGTTGCAGTGAATTAGACATTGGTCACCGGCTGGAATGGATGTGGCAGGCCAGGCACCTGAGTCCCCTGGCAAGTGCGGGAGTGTTGATAACGTCTTGTTGGGGCACAGCCACAGAAGATGCACAAGACCGATTGTTTTGGTAGAAGGGTGGAACTGACTCACTGGCACGGGAGACATTTTAAGCAAGTAGGGATGTGATCAAAGTTAAAGCCACGGGATGCAATGGCTGTGGGTGGGGACAGGCGGCAAGTTGATGACTACAGTGCAAGCACCGTCCGGAGAAAGATCTGATACCAATTTGCACAGGTCAGCCTTTGGAGGTTCACCAGCCCAAGATGCATAGAAAAGTCACTGAACTGACCAACCAGCTACCTACAGGCCAAGGTCCCCTCAGCCCTAGCACTGCATGGCTCCGTTATTTCTAACATCCCTTATGTATGTATTATGTGCACAGCCCATTGCCAAGTGGGTGGGTAATAGAAGGGTAGGCTGTGGTCCGTAGCTGGGAATTACTTAAAGCTCACAATTCAAAGCAGAACATAATAGGTAATAATAACATCATAAACAAATGCTGCAGAGCTCTGAGTGCTCAAAGGAGGATGAGTGTGCTAGGGCTAGATGGTCAGGGAAGGCTTCCTGGAGGAGGAGGGCTTTCACCTGGGCCTTGGAGGATAAGGAGAATTCGGTGAGCAGGGAGGAGGTGCGGTTGGCTAAGGCGATAATGGTATCACATGAGCAGAAGCAAGAAAGAGGTGGTGTTCGAGGAAAGCATGTGGAAAAGGGTTTATAGCGGAGTCACTGGCTCTAAGGTCAGAGAGATAGGCTGGGTCAAACATGGGAGGTGTGGAGGGGCAGAGCAGGCCTTTCCCACTTTGTCGTGCTCCTGGAGGGGGCAGGGCAAGGAGTAAGTCTGTATTTTAGGAAGTTACTTGGTGGTAGGAGGTGGAGGGGGAAGGATGGGAGGGAGGTAGGAAGGTGTTCGGCCTTTGGAGAAACCCAGTTACGTGTCTTCACATCCAGTTTATAGTGGTGGCAGTGAGGGGGAAGGCAAGGCCAGAACAAGAGATCTGACAAAGTGAGAATGGCAGGTTCTGTGTGTGGGAGGTGACAGGCATGGAAAGAAGTGGCACTTGGGTTCTGGGCTTTATTCCATATGATCCCCAGTGAGCCATTTCAGCCGTGGGACCTTACTTTCCCCATCTGGAACCTGGGTGAGGGGTTGTCTAGACCAGTGTTTCTCAGACTACGGCTTGGGGTCACCCACATCAGGATCACCTGGAATGCTTCCCCAAAATGCAGATTTCTAGGCCTTGGGCTAGGCCTGGGAAAGAGAGGGAGCCTGAAAAACCTGTATGCTTAACACACTCCCCGACTGACTGTTAGCTGCACTCTCTCAGAGAATCACTGACCAATGGTTCCCAAGATCTGTCCAGCCAGATCAGAGGAAACTTGTCCCACCTCTTCTGCTGGCCTCTCAGGTATGATAGAAACACAGATCACATCTCCACGGGGTCCTGTCTCTCTGTTACAGCCCACCTGGGCAGAATGAGATGGCGACAGGGAACAGAGACATTGTGTCAAGGTGTGGGAGGAAAATTTTTTTTTTTTTTTTTTTTGGAGTCTCACTCTCACCCAGGCTGGAGTGCAGTGGCATGATCTTGGCTCACTGTAACCACTGCTTCCTGGGTCCAAGCAATTCTCCTGCCTCAGCCTCCCGAGTAGCTGGGATTACAGATGCCTGCCACTATGCCCGGCTAATTTTTGTATTTTTAGTAGAAATGAGGTTTCACCATGTTGGCCAGGCTGGTCTCGAACTCCTGACCTCAAGTGATCCGCCCACCTCAGCCTCTCAAAGTGTTGGGATTACAGGCATGAGCCACTGCGCCTGGCTGGGAAGAAAATCTTAACTTCATCATGACGTGGTGTTCACTGAGGGCGGGCCTCTCAGTGCAGCCACATTGACCCGTCCAGAAGCATTTCTTCCTGACCACTAGCTCTGGCCAGCCCTCTGTCCCTCTTGCCCCGCACAATTAGAGCAGCTCTTTGCTGAGGAAGCAGAGGGCAGAGTCTAATGACGCATGAACATGCATGGGGTAAGCACAAAGGCAAGTCTGGTTTTTATTAGTGACACGGGCACATGTAATGTGGAGTCAGCCCTCAGAGGGGACGTGTAGGAGAGGACAGAAGGAAGACAGCTAAGAAGGCAAACTCCTCCTGGGGTCCTGGCTAGCTCCTCCTTATGTCCTGACTGGCAGCTGGCACCTGTGCTCAGAGTTGCACAGGTAGACAGAGGGCCCAGCATAAGTGCTGGAGGGAAACAGTTTCCAGGCAGTAAGGGCCGCACTAAATGGGGCAAGTTCAACCAAAGGCTCCGTGCTGGTATTCCTTAGGTGTAGAACTCAGCTTCTCTGCACGTACACTGCTGAGTCATTCTCCAGGGGCCTCCCACTGTCTGGCACACAAGGTATGGTAAGACTTCTAAAAGTACAAAAAAAGGGAGTTCTACCCCTACATCCTCATAGCTGAGTCACCAGGCTGACTGCATGGACGGCTCCTCCCTGGAGAGAGGAAGACCATCTGACTGCCAAGATGGGGCCAGCACCACCTCTTTGCGCTCCTCCTAGGGTGCTGAAGCAGCAGTTGAAAGTCTGCTGGGCTTAGCATGGCTGACGTGGCATCACTAGAGAGAGGCTGGGGATGGTGTGACATGGACCCTCCCCGCCCGAAATCAGTCCCGCATCAATCCCGCTGAGCCTGGCAGCTTCACTTACTCTGAACTGAGGGCAGCTGCAGGTCAGGTTGTCATATGAGCTGAGGACAAACTCTAGCCGGCTAAGGTATCAGAATATGTGCCCTGTGTGGGATGAAGATGACCAGAAGGAGGCAGGAAGGGTTGTGAGCAGGTTCAGGTCCTTGGTGTGGGTGCTGCAGTCAGTTTTTGAGCATTCATCCAGCTGTTTGCTTATGGGCTACACACTTTTCTGTATTTCATATTCAATAAAGAGTTTAAAAGTTCCAGCTGGCTGGGACAGTCATCCTTACACTGACAGCTTTTTTAGTCCTTCCCCAAGAAAAAATCAAACCAAACCAAACCAAAACAAAACCAAAAAACCACCCCCCCCAAAAAAAAAAAAAACAAAACAAAACCCAGTGTGTTCAAAACACAGCAACCAGAAAGAATGACTGTCTTGGAGCTAGACCCGAGAGCAGATCATGCGATCTGAGAATGGGCGCGGTGTTTCATCCCTGATGATATCAGATACTGGCTTGCTGCTTCTTCGATGTAAGCTGGTTGAGAAACAGATGAAAATCCCTGTTTGCTCAAGATCTGGAAAGTCTTAAAGGCTTTCCAGATGGCAGAAGAACATGGATGACAAGCCTTTCTCCTGCAGGGTGCGCCAACCCCTGTCACAGCCCCACAGGGCACCTGCGAGACCAGTCCCTCCATCCTGTTCAGGAAACCTTGGAAAGAGGGTGGCCTGGCCGGGGGTGCCAGGTGGCTGGCTGTGGCTGTGGCTGTGGCTGTGGCTGTAGTGGCACCTGCTTACAGGTCAGCCTGCTCAGTTCTCTGTTGTGGCGGGCCGGCCCTTGCAGCCCTCGGCTGTGGCAGGACTCGGTGTGACCCTGGCAGCGCTGTGCATTCCCTGTGCTGTGCTCCTCGGTTCGTCTCCCAGACAATAGATTGTCCGTCTTAAAGAATTTCCTTTGGAAAGCAGGGTGAGATCCTCCACTGGGGCAAACCTCATTCTCATGTCCCAGAAGTCCTCCAGGCCCACGCCTCCACCTGCCTTCTGTCCTGTATCTGGAAATATTTAGTTTCTGTAATGAACTTTCTTGGGGCTCCAGACACCCTTTCAACCTCTTCCCACACAGAACTAGAAATGGAATACATGAAAGGAGGCCAGGAAGCAAACTCTTGACTTTCTATTCTTCAGCAGTGATAAGGGCACTGTGTGACCTCACACCTGAATTGCAATATAAAAAGCAGGCTGCAGTGAGGGCTCAGGGGAGAACTCAAAACAGCAGAGAGCACCTGCAATTAATAGACCAAGGGCTCTTGTCTCTATCAAAGTAGAGAGGCTTGGCCATCTCAAAACACTCCAGCCACTTCTTGCCACGCCCAGCTGCCATCCTGAGGATGAATAGGGGTACAAAGTACTCTTAGGAGAGCCAGAAAACTCCAGACATGATTTTCTTTTTCTTTTCTTTTTCTTTTCTTTTTTTTTTTTTTGGAGATGGAGTCTTGCTCTGTCGCCCAGGCTGGAGTGCAATGGCACGTGTTGGCTCCCTGCAACCTCTGCCTACCAGGTTCAAGTGATTCTCCTGCCTCAGCCTCCCAAGTAGCTGGGATTACAGGCACCCACCACCACGCCCGGCTAATCTTCATATTTTTAATAGAAATGGGTTTTCACTATGTTGACCAGGCTGGTCTCAAGCTCCTGACTTCAGGTGATCCACCTGCCTTGGCCTCCCAAAGTGCTGGGATTACAGGCATGAGCCACTGTGCCCAGCCCAGATATGTTTTTCTTTTCTTTTTTTTTTTTTTTTTTTTTTGAGACAGGGCTTTGTCGCCCAGGCTGGAGTGCAGTGGCATGATCTCTGCCCGCTGCAGCCTCCATCTCCTGGGCTCAAGGGATTCTCCTGTGTCAGCCTCCCAAGTAGCTAGGACATGTGCCACCATGCCAGGCTAATTTTTAAATTTTTTAGTAGACACAGGCTATGTTACCAGGCTGGTCTCGAACTCCTGGCCTCAAATGAGCCCCCCACCCTGGCCTCCCAAAGTGTTGGGATTACAGCGGTGATTGCCGTGCCTGGTTTTCATACCAGCACGCCGAAACCCTATCCCCGAGTCCCACGGATTTCTGCTGAGGGTAGCGATCCGACCCCCTATCTTGGATTAAATCTGTGCTGTAGTTCCAGTTACTTCTAATTGAAGTTGTGACATTAGGGTCTGTCTGGATGTGGTAAGGCCTGCCCACTCATAGTTACTTCTCATCTTTCCTGAATTGCAGAATTGGGGTTTGTGCGTATCCTGGAGGCTCTCGGCCTGTGGCTGCCAAAACGCCTACATTTTGGTGTTCACAGCTGGCCTCACCAGCTGAGTTAAAAACAGGGAAGCTAGCATTAGTTCCTAAAGACAGGCATAGTGGAACAGAGGATGAGGCAGAAAACCAGGAGGAAGAAGCAGAAACTGTACAGACCCCAGAACCAGGCGGACCTCCATGGAAATACCTGCTAGGCGTTTCTGTCCGTGGGCCTTAGGAAAGTAACGACTTCTCTGAGCCTTGGTTCCTTAGCTACACAATCAGAGTCATGGCGTCTACATCAGTGGTTCTCCAAGTGTGGTTCCTGGGCCAGCAGCATCAGCATCACCTGAGGCCAAATGCAAATTCTCAGCCCATCCCAGGCCCACCTCCTAACCAGAAACTCTGGGGAGCTGGGCCCAAGAATTTGTTTTAACAAGTCCTCCAGGTGATTCTGTTGCTCACTCAAGTTTGAGAATCCCAGCTGTGCTTCAGAGGGTTGTGGTAAGGATCAAATAAGATAACACATGGCGAGAGGCTCACACAGGGTCTAGCACATACTCACAAAGCTGATTGTCATTTCTTTCTCTTTGCCTCGCAGAGCTATGGTGCAGATTAAATGAACTAATATGGAGGGAAAGGCCTTGTAAACTCTACAGCACCAAACACATGAGAGCTCTGTTTTTGTTAGGAGGGGTTCTGCTTCACACTTTTCTGAATTGTGAGTTTTTACAGCCAGGAAATACTCCTTTTATATTTTGAATAAACAAAAGGTATTTCCTTTTTGAGTAAGGAAGGAATGTAAAAATCACAAGGACTGCAAGCTCTTGTCCCAAGGGTCTCACAGGCCAGAATGTCCTTTCTAGCCTGGTCCTTCAGACCAAGGTGAAGTCAGGTCTCATCTCCCTGGTGCCTTCCTGGAATCCAGGAACCAGATATCTGGTTCCATAACCATGGCCGCCTCAGCCATGCTCCTGAAGACTCCCAGAGAGCAGGCAAATCCTCTGCTTCCCTATCTAGCCCATGGGGGCTGAGCCTGGTTTGGGGCTCAGGAGTAGAGGCCTGAGCCTAGGAAGAAACTTGGGGTGAGCTATTTGGGTTCTGAGCTACACCAGCCTAGCCCCATGCAGCGCCCTTTTCCCACTGGGGCAGCAGCAAGCCTTGGAACCGCAGGTGCAGCGGGCTGGCAGGTGAGGAGGAAGGAGGAGCTGGGGGGCTGTCCTGCCAGGGCCCTTCAGGCCTATGGCTGTGCTCCGACTTGCTACCTGCAGGTCTTGAGTCCTGGGCATTCAGGTGACAGCAGGGCACGGCTTCTCCAAGAGCCGGCCAGAGCCTTTGGCAACCTGTCCCCTTAAGAGGAGGAGCCAGTGAGCTGCCCTGTGAACCTGCTCAAAAGAAAGCTTTCAAGCAAAAAGCCTGAATTCAAAGCATGAGTGTGGAGGTGGCTGCAGGCAGGAGGGAGAAAGTCCTCGTTTTCCATGAGGAAGAGAAGAGGTCAGAGAATGTTTCCACGGGATCCTGCAGTCTCAGAAGGAGCAGGGGCCTCTTTCCTGGTCCGTTACTCTCTTCCTCTGCAGGGGCAACTGCTGGGTGAAGGGTGTAGGCACCACGGTGGAGCCCAGGCACCATGGCCAGACTCTTCCAGGGGCCACACCACCAGGCCAAGAAAGAGAGATTGCACCTGCTACAGTCAAAGGTCCTGTTTTATTGGTTCTAAGATGTCCACTTTCCCCACATTTTAGCATCTCTGAAGTTGGGATATATCATGTTATCAATTGCATCGAGAAGCAATGAAATATGGTAGCTATTCCACAAATACAGAGAAGCACCATGTTAGATGCTAAGAACACACAGAAAGGGGCTGAAATGATTAATTTCAACAATACCGAAAACAGTGGAGGCAAAACGGTATAAAAATACGGCCAGTGTGCACCTGGTCTGACATAGCACAGAAGTATGATGGGGAATCATGTCAGATCTTGAACTACAGCTTTTTCCAATTTGCACTTAATTCACGGTTCACATATACTTTTTGGTGATGTTGGGTCGTTATCACAAGTATGTAAAAACAAAGTAATTTAGGCACCAGTTTTTTTAGTTTATATAAGTATTCATTTAAGGAGAAAACTTTCTAATTACCTGACAAGCATTCAATTTATGCCAACCAGGAAGGAACAAATACTAGCTGCCACCTCCTTGAGTCTATAAAGGTTGACTCAGAGCTGGTGTAACTCCAAATACATGGATCACTTAGCTCATCTTAACTTTTTAAACAATTTTGCAATTATTAGCTTGTGACTAGGTCAGCTATATGGATTCTGGGTGAAATGGATGCAGCCCATCCAGTTCTCAGAATGATACCCGCAGATTCAGGACAAATGGCACATGCTGCCCCCTCCTTCTAGGACACAGGGCTCTGCAAAGTCTCCTCGGTAAAGATGACAGTGAGATTTCCTTACATAAGGTTATGGTGGCATTGGCAAGTGGGGCCTGGTGCCTTCCCAGGGTGGCCCCTCGTTGGCACACCACTTTTCTGGAAACTCTATCAGAAATGGAGAAAGGAGAAAAGATGGAACTCTCAATGTCGTGAAACAAAGTTTTGAAGCAAGTATGAGGCAGTGTTTACTGTTTACTCTTTTGGCTTTGGTCACCAGGAAGCCCAGAGGCAAACTGATGTCTCCAACTTGAGCAAATGTCTATTCTTCTATGACCTGCAAATCTAAAGAAGCCACGTTGGCTGGGCGCTGTGGCTCACGCCTGTAATCCCAGCACTTTGGGAGGCCGAGGCGGGTGGATCACTTGAGGTCAGGAGTTCAAGACCAGCCTGGCCAACACGGTGAAACCCCATCTCTATTAAAAACACAAAAATTAGCTGGGCATGGTGACGGGAGCCTGTAATTCCAGCTACTAGGGAGGCTGAGGCAGGAGAATTGCTTGAACCTGGGAGGTGGAGGTTGCAGTGAGCCAAGATCGCGCCATTGCACTCCAGCCTGGGTGACAGAGCGAGACTCCATCTCAAAAAAAAAAAGATGCCAAGCAAGGCAGCTCACACCTGTAATCCCACCAGCACTTCAGGAGGCTGAGGTGGGCAGATCAACTGAGGTCAGGAGTTCAAGACCAGCCTGGCCAACATGTGAAACTCCGTCTCTACTAAAAATACAAAAATTAGCCGGGCATGGTGGCATGTCCCGGTAGTCTTAGCTACTTGGGAAGCTGAGGCAGGAGAATCGCTGGAACCTGGGAAGCAGAGGCTTCAGTGAGCCAAGATCACACCACTGCACTCCAGTCTGGGTGACAAAGCAAGAGTCCATCTCAAAAAATAAAATAAAATAAATAAATAATCACCTTAGTGTTACCCTTCTAGCTTGGGGATCTTATTTCCTGATCCTGAGC